>NC_065557.1:6304929-6929929 GCF_022605725.1 Anthonomus grandis grandis | reverse complement strand
GTTTCTAAAATACCATCACTACTCACATAAATTTAGTCATTTAGTATAATTGCATTTTGAACTAAGCATAGCAAATATTTTGAAATATAACTTAAAATTCTTAGAGACCATTAAGGGTTCCCTTAGAATCTTCAAGTAAGGCACTCCAGATATATATTTTTCCTTAGCAAAAGTTCCTGTAACATTCCTGCAATATCATCACGCTATTTAAATTATAAAAGCACCCTGTAAAGACCTTTTTTTGTATTTATAATCACCTACACACTTCTATATAAGTGACAATTCATACATAAATTAAATAAAAAGACATCAAAAGAAAAAACTGTGAAAGCTGACATCGATATAATTTATCAGATACGCTACATGCGTCAGCTTTGGAAAAAAATTTCAAGCCTGAGCGCGTCGCAATATCGTAACAAAAAAAAATAACAAAAAGGTCTGCCAATGCATTGAGGCGTAATTTTTTTATTATTTTCACTGTCACTTTATAATGTGAATAGCCCAGTCACATCTTATTTGAGTTGAAGCGATGGATCTTTGATGTAAAACTTATATCACGGATTATTTATCAAAAAATAAAAAAATTACAAAAAGCTTTTAATTATTTTCTTTTAACATAATAATTTTTCAGCTTAGTTTAATAAGCCATGTGTTGAGTTCACTAGTTACATCCTATTCTCTCTTCTCTAATTGATGCCCAATTTATGGAGATTGTTCTGAGTTTAAACATGCAGTTCCATCTTCTCTTTCTAAGCCTTACCAACAATATTCTGTTTTTTTCTTGAATGTCTTAATGTGTCTATCATAAGGAATTCCCACAAGCTAATTGTAAAATCAATAGTGACGTCCAAA
The DNA here is from genome assembly GCF_022605725.1 of Anthonomus grandis grandis. NCBI lineage: Eukaryota > Metazoa > Arthropoda > Insecta > Coleoptera > Curculionidae > Anthonomus > Anthonomus grandis. Next base: position 6,929,077 of record NC_065557.1, on the reverse strand, counting down.
CTACTAAATACAAACACCAAGAGGAGATTAAAGTGATTTAAGTAATTGCAACGAAGATAAAATTGATGAATCTGGTGATAGGTGTAACATCCATAGACCATATACACATTTCACTGCAGACCAGTAAAATAATTTATTTATTTATTGTTACAGTGCTGAACAAGTATAAGCCCAATTACTAGAGATGATTGAGCAAATTAAATAAAATTTACCTAGAATTAAACATATGAAGCAAGTTCTCCTCAGGAAATCCTTGACGGAGGAAGGAATTATAGGTTTTTAATTATATCAACTAAAACAACCTACATTGCACTTTCTCCAGACTCTATGTATCCAAATTATACCCAGATGATCAGACTATTGAGACATATTCAAACTTTGACCTCATGAAAGCACAAAATAGTTTTTTAAGTGTATCAATATCCTAACAATCACAGCTTAATTTGGTAATGAATTTTGAGAGTTCTAGATGCCTTACTTACTATATTTTTATAATGTCCGGTATATTTAGCTTATTATCAAAAATTACGCTAAGTTCTCTAAAATGCTTAAACCTATGTATGATTATTTATAAGAGTAAATGAAAGCACTTGCTATTTATCAATGTTCATCGCTAGTTGATTTAAATTGCACCATTTAAATAATGACTAAAGATGAGGCAGTCATTGAATAATAGAATTAATATAGTAAACAAGTTTCAGGTCATCTACATACAAAAGAACCAGAGATGTCAAACAAGAGAGGGCCAAGGACTGACCCCTGATCAAAATAGTCCTCATTTTTTCAGTAATAAAACATGATCCAGTTTATCGAAGGCTTTGGACATATCTGTATAAATAACTTCCAAAAAAGTGAATTACTTCCTTTTGGAAAAAGCCACCAAGGAATTCAGCGAGGAACTGTGAAGCAGTAAAGCACCCTGTGGAGAATATACCCATACTGACAGGTAGAAATTTTGTTATAAACAATATTTATATAATTTATATGTTATTCTGAGCCAGTACTTCCAGACACTTTAAAAAGTTGCTTGTTATAGTAATAGGTCCATAGTTTATAATGTATATCTAGTCTGATTTCTTGAAAATGGGACTTTGGACATATGAACGTTTTCAAGCCATAGATCTGAACTGATTAGATTGACAAATGTGACAATGTTATCTTAATGATGGGACAATTTGAAGGAAGTAGTTGCGAAAGAGTTAAGAGGATTAAATTATCTTAAAAAGTCATAAAAGGTATCAACATTTGGGATTTATCTAGAACATGATCGTTTACTGGTTAAATATGATTAATCTTTTCTGATTTGAGACCGAATTGTAAAAAAAACCTGAAAGACGGTAATGTCATTATGCTTGTTAAAGAGCAAATGAAGAATGAAGCTTATTTATTAAGTAAATATTTTTTTTTAATTTCAGTATCTTACCATGGAAGATATTTTATTTTTTAAGCATGTGTTGACTTAGGAACCCACTTATTAATATTGGTAAATAGTAATTTATAGGACTTGTCGCAAACTAAGTTTAAGTCGGCGTAGTTATAAATAGGAGACCACTTCATAGACACCAATTCCTAAAATAAACCAATAACATTTGTTTTTTTTGTGTAAAGCATTTTTAATAAAAAGTTCTGGGTGATCTGGAACTTCATTGGCTCTCTTGACACTACATTGAGCACCATTATTGCTATTTCTTGTAGTATAAATTTAATTGGTTGAAATTATGAGAATTGAGAATATCAATAAGCCTGGTTAGTTTAGTGGATGAAAGAGGGTCATTATCTATGTAACCAAATTCGACCACATTAAAGTCACTTTGTCATAAAGAGCATGTTGCAATACTAAGACGTCGTAAACTGACTTAAGGCCATTTATAGAGCAAAAAAAGAGTATATAGATGACAAATATATAAGAGGATATAATTTATATATAGCCAGTATTACATCTCCAGGTCCCTCCAAAGTGAAGATAGTGGATCAGGAATGTAAGAAGTATAATAAATTTTACTAATTCTAGATTGTGTTAGTGGATTTACATAGTTATTTATAGCTTAAAAATTATTTTGATATTATATGTCGATCATTATAGGACAATTCACATTACAACTTGGGAGTATATGCGATTCCTTGAACTGAAATAGGTGTCAATGAGAACCATTTCTTTTATGTCATTTATTTACGTTCAAATAGTTTGAATTAGTTGACAGTCAGGGTCTGATTTTGATTTTGAACAAGAATGACCTTGCTCTGGTTTTCTACTGCTTCTATTTTACAGAGATCAGAAACACTAAAATACATGGTAGTTACACTCAGATTAACACTTCGAGCGTTGGATGAAGTACTTAGTGAATTGAATTATTTACCTAAAATATTTAAAACAACTTTAATTAGATCGATACTTGATTCTTTAAGGTTCCTACTTCCCATTCTTTCCTGAAGGTGTGTCTTTAAAACTTCCGTAAAGTCAAGCAATTTACTTTGAATGGCATTCTGAATGTCACCAAATCTTTGATGTTCTGTCAGCTCTTTGTTAGCAGTCGTCCTATGCAAAGTTCATAGAAAACTTCGCAAAATTGTAAATTTAACTCAAAAACTGCGAAGCTAAGCAAGTTCCATAACTAATCAAGTACTTTATGGAAGCAATCATCAACAACATCGAAAAACCACTGAATACATAAGTATTGTATTCAGAACGTGAACGTGGGTGCTTATCTTCTAATGATGACAAAGATTTGGAAGTGCAATAAATGAAACTCAATTGATTAGGATAAGGAAGAGAAGTGTGAAATTGTATTAAAAAAAGAGTACTAGTTAAAAAGTTTTTTTTTTATAAGCATGCTTATCTAAAGCTCCCAGCAACTCCCGCAAGATTCTATAGATGGTAAAAATGGTATAAATAATAGAAAAGAAGTGAAACTAAAAAAATCTAAATATATATATTACTTGTGTAAGGCAAACCATGGGAAAAATTTGTAAAAATGTAATTAAGAGCCATTTTTCATGTGAATGAGCAATGAGATGAAATAAGAGAAAAACAGATGGAGATGAGAGAACCAAATAATCAAGCAAAAGAAACAAGGCAAAATTTCCACTCTGAATTAAATACCATATACCTAAACCCAATTTAACTATTTCTACTTAATAACTCAAAACAATGACTCTCCCTTTAAAATACTTTTATTACCTTTTCCAATATAATTTCTTACAGACTCTTCTTCCTCGCGTCTCGACACCCTAAGGGAGAAAACCGGTGACACAGCAGAAGCGCAGCAGCTCTCTCTTTCTATACTACATTGAATTTTATATGCGTTTAGCCTATAAAGGTGCCCGTCTTCACGTATCCGGTTTTATGTTCCGTAAACTTATAGTCCGCGGAATATCTGAATAAGATAATGACTTTTATGGCTACGAGTATAGTGAGCTACTTCCGGATTTGTCTCTAGCAGTTAAATTATACATCATATACGTTATGGTGTAGGGAGATATTGGAATAACGATGATCTCTTGTAGAAAATACGTGAGTATCTTTAGAATCGTATAACGAGGATCAGTATTATGAGTCAGATTTACAATGTTGAAGGTAGTTTGGTTTATTACATTGTTATAAAACTTGGTTATAAGGAAACTTGTATCACACAGGTTACTTATGCTTTTTTAGTGTAGATAAATTATTTTTCTTCTGTGTTTTTGTTTTCCGTTTCCAATAGATAGAAACATTTGTTGGTCAGTACAATGTTTTTTTTTTAAGGATGATATGTGCATTATTATCAAAATAAAATGTGTTAGGTGAAATATAATTAAAATATAATAAGAAAAATCATAATTTTCCTGCAAGGACTGTTAAACATTAACCTTTATACGAAAAGAATCAAGCTACACCCGTAGAATCTTATAGTATCCTGCCGAACGTATGTATAGTAAAGTTAGCAGTAACAGTTCGTGCACGCGCCAAGATAATAGCATTACAATAATATGCTGCGCCCATTTAATACGGCCGCATTGACACACATTCTGTGACATTTAAAAAGTTTTCTCTCTTCCTACACTATTGTGTTGCACTACGGGCTGGCGCTAAAGAAATTGTAAATGATTATTGGTCGTTTATAGGGAGCTACCGTACGTCAAACCGTAAATAAAAACATCGCGTTACTTTATTTGTTAATTTATGGGACGCGTATAAGAAAAATGATAATGTCCGATCCATTATATCCAGGAAAGCTTCACTGCAATCCTTTAAACTATTCCAGAGTCTCTAGTATCTTTGTCTCAGCCAGTCGTGCTCGCAGCATTGCTGTCTCCATAGATTTTGAATGACAATTTTTCGAAAGTGTCCATGTTTGATATTTTGGTTAATTGTGTGGTCATAGTTCGTAATTTCTCAAATATGATCAAGGCGAATTTTATAGTTTTTCATTCATCCATAATTCTACAGTGTCAAAAGCTTTCTCATAGTCCAAGACCACTCAGATAATATTCTTTTAATTTTCTACTGAGTACTCAATACCTTTTTTATACATATATCATAGATAATAAAATATGAAAATTGAAGTGGCACTTATAATCTGAAAGCAATAAGTTTATTTATAATATAGAATGCCTTTTAATTCATCTTTAACCCGTTTTTATAATATTTTGTCCAGTAAAAATAGTACTACAACTCCTCAGTATCTAGAAAGCAGATGCATAAGTGATCCTTCTAATAGGACCAGAGGCTGTTGGAAAATTGTCAACGACTTACAACTCCGGCAAAATAACATCCACCTTCCAATTTAAAATCCAGAGATTCCCTCTAATGATCTAAATTGCAATATTAGCCGAGAACTTTAAGCATCATCTCACCTCACAAGTTAATATAATAAAATAAAAAAAACCAGTATATATCCATTGTTAAAAAGAAAATTCCTATAGTAATGGTGGGTTATGGTTTGAGATTTTCTTGGGTTTATCAGTACTTATTCTAAATGTACTAGCTGAAGCAAGTAATACTTTTTGTACAATATGAACTTGTCTGACATGGCTAAGATCCGTTAAATTTTAGACCCATCTCTTCAACTATTTTTCAACTATTTCAAAATTAATCGTGAAGCTGGTACAGACCTGCTTAATACCTTTTCTAACTTGAGCGAGTTCACTTTGACGTAAACTCAAACACAAGGTATGCCATTTACAATTTTATCAGTGAGTTTTATTTCCAAATAAATACTAGTGGATATTTCGCAGATATATTTTATGACCTCTTAAAGGGCTTTTAACTGCATTAGGCATGTGATTTTGCCTTGGAAGCTTCAGCATTGTGATATAAGAGTTATGGATCTGCTCTTATCTTAAGAATTATCGACAACGTTTGTTTCTGAATAGGTACTAGCTGCTCGAAAGAAAATATGTTGTGGGGTGTTTTTCAGGGATACTTCCTTGATTCTTTATGTTAATGACCTAGAAATCCTAAGACCTGGATACTACTGATTCTCTGATTTTATCCTGGCAGTGAATTCCTTCATATAACTTAAACGACAGACCTTTTACAGAATAAACAATAGTTCAACTCAAACCTTCTTTCTCTCAATACCCAAAAGGCTAAAGTTTTGTGATTTGAAGGAATACTGAAATGTGTCACCTTTGCGGGTTCACAAGTTACACACCCTAGAAAAGTTTCTTTAGATTATCACTGACGAAATTCTAGATTAATAGCCACATTAAAAAGTTCGTAGGGAAACACTAATTTAGATGCTATGCAGTTAGAGAAATCTATGGAAAATTTGGAGGTGGAGGTTAGAAGGTCAGCACTATACTCTTATGAAAATCGCACCAAGTTAACTATTTAAAGATGTGACACACGACTAATTTGCACTGGTATTTATCCATTCCTACATTCAGTTTAATTAGGAAGTCAAAAATCTTTAGAGGGGTTAAGATCTACAACCACAGATTGTTGAATCACAAGACTTGACCAGCTTGGATAAATTTTACATTAATTCTTTGTAGCTCTTCGTTTTAATTGTACTTTCGTGACATTACCATATAAAAATTACAAATATAGAAATATTTTGTTACCATTAATAAACACAATATTCATTTCAGAACCATTCCCCGTGAACGGCTTAGATCGAGTTTTATTACGTTACCGTTACATTAAAAAGTTACGGCGACCATCAAATTATTTATTTATTAAGTCATGTTCTTGAAATATTTCCACAGAATTTTTAGAAAATTAAAACAAGATATTAGTGAAACCCAATTTTTCTTCAGAAATGCAATGGGAAAAAGGGAAGCCTTATTTGTCTTCAATGTGATGACTCAAAGATGCATGGATAGAAAGTATTTGATTAACTTCACCACAACCTCCCTACTCAATTGCTTAAAAGTAAACATATAGACATAAGAGATATTCGAATAGTAAACCATTTTTACTACAAAGTGGATAATGAACTTTCAAGAGAAGTAAATAAATATACAAGTTGGTGTAAGACAAGGATGTGTTCAGAGACCATTGGACGAAACAATATAAGGAGTAATTGTGTGGTTGAGATATTATAATGGAATAAGCATTAACAATATCTGGTATGGAGACGACACAATACTTATTACTGAAACAATAGAAGATTTATACATACTCGATATCAAAAACACCAAATTTATGACCATTGCTATAATCAGTTCACCATCGTTAAAACTTAGGATCACCGTAGAACTAAGAGAAAGTCAGTAAATACAAATGCGTAGAAGAAATGTCCATTGAAGATAATGAGTGCACTAAGAAAACTAAATCAGGAATTGCACCAGCCAGAACCAAATTTAACAAAATGAGAAATTGGATCTTAACTTATAGTCAGATTATTGAGATGTTACGTTTTTGTTGATGTTGCTATATGGGATGGAATCCTGGACGTTAAAGAAAAATATAAGTAATCGACTAAAAGCATTCGAGACGTATATACAGTAGCATCTTAAGGATAAGTTGGGTGGATGTGGTATGCATAAATAAGGAGATACTGGAGAGAATGAGAAAGGAAAAGAAAGTATTGAACCCAATTAAGATAAGGAAGCTGCAATATCGAGGCTACGTGATAAGAGGAGAGAAATATGTATAGCAGACTATTATGCAAAGACAGGTAGAGAGAAAAAGAAGCAGAGGTAGAAGGCGTATTTACTGGTTAAATAACCTGAAAAAATGGTACAAGCTGCAGAATTAAAAATGAAAATAGCTGTTATGCTAGGTAACTATTTAAGAGGAAAAGAAGAAATATAAAGAAGAAATAAACAACTTAAGTGTAAAAGTTGCAAAAATAATGAATTTCTCACTATTTCTTCTAATAACTATAAATTTTTGCATATGTAAAAATTTATTTGTTGAATTCTGATATCGTAGAGTTTAATATATATTGAACTTTTAACCATTTCTTTTATTGTGTTACATTGTTCTTTTATATTAGGGTCCAAGTAAATTTATGCCAAATTTCTTTTTCTGAAATATCTTTAAAGGTCTGTAAATGAGGGTCTGATATAGAGAATACGCTGGATGTTCAATTAGTTGGCAACTCAACTTCGTTAATTTGACCAACGTTTTCTTGGATGTATGAAAAGGTACGTTATCATAGTTTAACAGGATATTAATCCCTTTTTATTTTATTTTAAGTTCTTGAAACTTTATTAAGAAAACAATTTAAATTACAGAATTCTGATCAGTTTTTACAATGTTTCATTATGTGCTCAATAATCCCTAGAATTCCGAAACCTTATCCTAAAAAAATATATATAAAAAAGAATGCATTTAAAATTAGGCATACATTTAAAACGAAACTACAAAAAACTCAAATAATTTTAAGGCAATAAAGAAATGGATAGACAATAAAAAAAAGTATATGTATACATTAATTCATAGTGTAACAACTTATACTGCATATCTCTATTTGGTATGACAAGCAGTTTCTACAAGAAACAATAATCCCAGTTGTAATGCAATATTTATTTTAATTTAATGGTATTCATTTAGATTTTTATTATATCGATGTGTGCAATGAGTGATTGGTAAATTAATGAAAAGAAATGAAGGTCAAAACGTTTTATAAAACTTTGACGCTATTAATATTATTAACGGGCAACGGTAATTTTTTTTTTCTTATACGTACGAGATTATTATTTATTATTAAAGGTAAGGATAAGTCGTATGATTTATATCTGCTTTTATTGCATCAATTTTCTTAGTAATACTTGGGGTGATTAAATAGTTTTTTTTTTCGTTTTATCTAAATCGCGACGTAACAATGAAAAATGCAATCCGATGACTCGTTTAGGTACTTTATAAATAAAATTTTAAAACAAAAACACAAAAGCGTGTTTTTTTTTTTTGCAATCGATCCTATTGTTAAAATAACGATAAATATTTTCCTATCAGACTGTATGTCGCCATGGCAATAAAACGTTATTAGGAGGCAAATTGCATTGTTTGTATTTACGTACTTTAATCGGAATTAAATTTCCTTGAATTTTTACTGCAATAGAATTATAAATTTAATGAAGGCTTGTAAATCAATTTAACAAATAAAATAAAAATAGGGTTAAGTTTGTTTATAGTTTAATTGGTTATACTATTATAAGTACCTATATTAGTGTATTAATAAGTATTTATTTTTCTGTTGCTAATTTTATATGTGGTTCATGTAACAAATAAATTTTAACCCTTTTTCTTATATAGTTATAAAAAATCATGTCGTTATTATTCTTCACATTGCCTCAGGCTGAAATAGAGACACTTAAAAAAATTAAAGATTTTCATCTATTCTCTATATTACTTTTTAATATCTCTATTACTGTTCAGATAATCTGGAAAATTAATTTTTTGCAATGAAAAGAAATTAATTGTTTCTGCTATTTTATATTATCCCGCTATCACGAGCTGAATTTATATGGAATTATGTATTTAGGTTACAAAGTTTGTCTCAATATATTCGATAAGCATTATGTCAATATGGTACTAGTATTCAAAATATATTTTTATAATTGACAAATTTACGAAATAATGATCTAATGTTTTTCGTTTATTAGTTTAACGCAAATTCCTGTTTAATTTATCATCGTTCTGAGCAAATATTTTATCATTTTTACAAATTTCATAATAATTGTTTGCATAAAACATGTATCACTTTTATCTTGCTAAATAGTACATTTTAAATTAACAACATATACCAGCCAGTTTTTTTTAATTGGTTTCCATTGAAAAATATGAATCAGGTAATTTATTAGTTTAGGTAATTCAAAATTTTTAATTGACTTGCGTAGAAGTTATTTACTTTGATAAATAAATTGAATTGATGAGTAGGAAGATTTTGGCAGGTGAAGATATTCAAGCAATTTTAAGAATAACTCTTGAAAGGAGATAAGCTAAGTCAGTAAAGAAGTGGTCTTAGAACAGTAAATACACATTGAAACATACAGTAGAATAAGCATTGATCTTATTATAATTAGAAAAAACTGAATTGCAGTCTTTATTATAAAGAAGAAAGAGTGAAATTCATTATTTAATATTTTAAATTTGGAAGTTCATCGCCAAATTTCTACACAAAATGGCAACGCTGTAAATTACACTCAGGAATATTCTCTCGATAAAGGTATTTGGTAAAAGCGCAGTGCGCAGGTTGTTTACGCTTGGATGATGTACCTTTCGTATAATATTAGTATTAAAAGGATTTTTGGAGTGATTTAAGAGCCCTTTTTTAATTAATAATAAAATTAAAAACTTAAAAAAAAGTCTGAAGTCGGTCATATATATCAAAATTAAGCTTTCTTTCTTCATTTTTTTAGGAAAATGTTAATAAAAATGTGTAACTAAGTATATTGTCTGCAAAATTTTTGGCAAATTTTTCGTTTATTCGGACCAGTAATAATTTGCGTGTGAAACTAGTCTACGGTCAAAATCTAGCAACAAAATCGAGAACGCGGCTTATGTCGTTTGTCAGCAATCTATCTATAGTCCGCGCCCACTGTTATTTAATCGACCCGTCTCTCCTGCAATTCTCAAGGAAATTTTATAATTTTTTGTCCAGGTAGCAACAGTGAATAACTAATTCGAATTATTAGGGCTACGAAACTATAGAAACTAATTTTTTTTTGTAAAAGTGTAGTCAGTATACAGTACTCAAGAGTATACTTAACTCCCAAAAGAGATAGAACAAGCTTTTCCTTTAACCTATCCTAAATCATAGTCCACTTGACAAAACCCAAACTTGTGCTTGTTTCAAACTCTAACAACGTTTTAACATCCAATATAACACTTCAACCCAATTTAATAACTCCGACATAAAGAAGCTTGTCAACAAGGCAGATCCTGTTGCTTTGATTAGTATATTCATTTTGCCACAATTTTTTTTCTTAATTAATATGTCTATTGATTATTATAAGTTCCAAATTACTAATGAGTAGCTTTTACTTCATTTTACTCTAATAGTGAAAATAGTGTTGTGGTTATGTAAGGTGTAAGAAAGATATAAACTTAGTTGCAAGTTGTGATTTTAAAATAACCTTGTTGAAACAGGCTAGATACAGTTTTGTTTATACTATACAGACATCACCTTCAAAAAACCACCTGGAATATAAATGCCTCAAGGAAATCAAAGACTTTGTATAATTGTTAAAATAAATTGATGTAGTTATTCATTGTTAATATCTGGACAAGAAATTATTAAAATTCCTTTGGAATTCCAGGAGATATGGGCGTTATATCGATTAAATAACACGGACTATAAGTAGCATGCTTGCAACATACGACACATGCTGCGTTCTCGATTTACTGAATATCGGTGGGACGTTAGCGTCACACACGTGCAAAAATATTTAGAAGAAAAACACAAAGTGGCAAAATTCGATATTTGCATTGTTAACATAGAGGTTTCCTATGTTCCAAGTTCCCTTTTTTTTAATTACGTTTTTTATTAGGAATATAATTTTACTCTGAAAAGTCTGTTGATTAATCTCAAAGTATATATTATTAGTTAGCAAATCAAAAAAAATTTTAAAGAGTACATTTTCTAGTCTATTTAAAAAATACAAAATATTAAAACAATATTCAACGAATTAAGAAAAATATTTATTGTATGAAAAAATTTAAAATTGATTTGATATCATTGTCTGGGAAATTATGAACTCAAACACCTCGCCTACGGTTTGTAGTTAGGCTTATTCTAGACATTCAATGTTCTAAGAAAATGATCATTCACATTTAAACAATGTTCAAAATCTACAAAAATAGTTAAGATATCATTTCATTTATTTATTCTATAATTTAATACCTGTGATAAAGGAGAAACGATAATTAAACTTTATAAAATGAAATATCGCCTAGACTTGGAAATTAACTTTCTTCAATTAAATTGCACTCAGTTATCGCAAAATTTAGGATTTATTAGAAAACAATAAAGCATGAGTCGAACATAAAAAAATAGCAGGCTGAATGTTAATTTCGTGCATTTCTACTACAACATTGACGCAAAAACTTATAATTAAGCGGTTTGGATGTTAAGATCTACAAATTTCCTTAAAAGCTTTTTGAGGAAATCGAAATTACTTTTACTGAGAAAATAATATACCGGTCTGGTCAACGATCGTTTTGAGTACAGAAATCGATATACTAATAACAAGTGTACGTCTCAAGTTAAAAAGAGAATGATAGATATCATTTCTCCTAGTCCCTTTCTGTTAATACTGAGGTTTTGTAGCACCCAAAAAAAGAAATTTGCCAGGCCAGTATACAGTATACAGGCTTGTGATAATAATGTAGTAAGTGGTTGAAGATATGTAATTTTTTGTCGATGATCATAGGTGCATATAAAAATGTTGAATGAAAGAATCGGACAAAATTCCGTTTTTTTCCTACTTATTAATCGCTAATTTAATACGGTAAAAGAAAAACGATAATTAACGGTTCTAACTTATCAACTAGCAATTTGCCTTCATACTTAATGGTTTTCTAAGCATGTTAACAATATCTACTGATATTTTTCCATACATTTTTTTAAAATAAAATATCGCCTGGTGTCAACATTTAGATATTCGCCGTTTATTTATTATACTAGACCGGCATAATTTAGTCACGCTTACGGTTGACATTGGACTCGGTTATCACGAAATTTATGATTCATTGTAAAACGACGAAGTACGGGTCGAACAAGAAACAGCAAATCTCCTCCAAAAAAAATAAAATAATGTGGCGACTCGGACTCAATAAAAATGACATATTGAGCCGTAATAAATACCGCATAGAAACCCCATCCGTCCTCTCGAAGAAGTAGAATCCTAACTGGAATTAAAAGCAATAAAATTGATTTCTTAATATGGAAAGCATATGTCTTCTTCGAGGCGTTTTTGTGCTATCTCTCCATACTACTAAAAGGCTCGGAATGTATTGCCATTTATCATCTATAATGGAACCAATGTGTAGTTTTTAGTCGTATTCGGTTGGCATACATGCAGGAGCTCCGGACTCGTCGGACGTGACACTATCGCGCCAGCGGTTATGACTGCTCGAGGTCAGCCAAGGAATTTTAAAATTATACTTTAATGGTTTACTGGCCCTTGAACTTATATATGTCTCTTGGATTTAATTCAGGAAATTGAACACATATTCAAGGGGTTAAAATAAAGATTTTATTAAGTAAACGCTATATTTACACGTAATTTGTTTTAAAATGTTTCTAGGCAATGTATCATAAAGACCGTTTGTCATTACGAACATCTCAAGGACGTAGGATATTATTTTATCAATAATGCAATATTCAATATTCACCAATATGACCGTAATTTTTTTTTTTTGATCGGCAATTCAATAATGGATCTTCACCTCTCTATTGTCGTATATTCCATATGTCATATATAAGCCGCCTGTTTTTTTATTTTTCTATGTCAACTCTCCGACACAAAGTTGACAATCTTTGTTCATGATTTTTAGAACTTCTTTGTTTCTTACTTTGGCCGTCCAAGGGATCTTAAGAATTCTGCCATATACTCACATATGAAATGCTTCTTATTTGTTATATATATTTGTCTTGAAAGTCCAACTCTCAGATCCATAGAGAATAACTGACCAAATATAGGAGTCTACGAATCTTATCCTAAGCTTCAGATAATAAAATGTGAATATCTTTTTCAATTTTATAAAGGCTGCGCAAGGTTGTTCTATACGGCATTTTATTCATTTGTCTGATGTCCAGTTCTTATATAGCCACGTTCCAAGATTCTTAAATACGCGTTCTATTGATTTTCCACCATAAGTCAGCTCAGAGTTAGTAAAAGTATTTTCTTCCCTTGTTACTACCATCAACTTATGACCGTTCTACAAGGCAAAAATTTTTAGCCACTTATCAGCGAATAATACAAGAAGAATACAATCAGATCTAATTATTCATTGAAAAATAATAAATTTTAAGCAGAGAGTCTTATAATTAAATTCTTAGTTATTATAGAACTTGTAAAGAATGTACCTGCAAACATTTACGCTGAACTCTTTCCAGTCTCTGGATATGAAATGTATAGTTTGAGCTCCAGACAGAGGAGACATCATCCAATTGGGTTCTGACAAAGGTAAAGTACAGTAAGTTAAGTCGAGGTACTATGATTAAAATTTCTGATACTACCTTTAATAAACCCTAGCAACCTTAGGGATTTATCCATATTGGTCCAATCCAATCATGTGTACAGTGAAGTCAAGGAATCAAGTAGCATTTCCAAATCTCCGATCTGTGGCAGACACTCTAAAGGAGTATTGTTTAAATGATAAATAAACCCTCATGATTGTGTTGAATTAGAAAATTTGAAGATTTTGCATTTGGGGATGTTGAGATCCAGGGTCAACTTATGGTCGACTTTGCTATCGTTGATAAAATAGCAACTTGTTTGGCGCCCCTAAGGAGACTGGTAATAGGAAAGACGCAAAGATGTTAATTTGCACAATTTGAGTTCTACTAGTAACGTAGCTCCTCAAATAATCAAAAAGAGAATCCAATATGACATGATCAAAAAGTTTACTGAGTAAGATTCCATGATTTACACTGTCAAATGCCTTGGAGAAGTCAATGGAACAAATCTCCTTACCGCCCTACAAGGCATCTGCCAGAATTCAGTTCTGCTAATGAATACTGTTCATAACCAAGTTGTTCCTGAATAACTTCAGAGCACAACAGGAAGTAATGAACTTTGTACCTAATTTTTCAAAAATTTTAGGGATGGTGCTAAAATACATATTAGCCAATAACTCTTGACATGAGGTAAAAAATGTCTACTATTTTATTTATTGAAAAAAATAACTAGGAGTAGCTATTAACATATCTAGGGGCTTGTAATGGAACATCTAGTCTAGGACCGCATTAATACCTTTAAAAACAAAATAGGAGTATATTGTATATAGGTTTATTGCTGCTTATTCGACCGCCCAACCACCGCTTTTTATTCTAGAAAAGTTAAAAAATTCTATTTGCAAGCAGTATATCACCATTAAAAGAACAAACTTGTGGATAGGAGCCACATAACTAATTTTTAAAAAAATTAGCACGTGGCGTATTTTTTGTGTCTGATTATATATAAAACATAAAAGTCTAGAAAATATAAAGCAACAATTTTTAAGTAAAATGAGATCTAGATTGTGAGGGCCAGGTCCTTTGTGAGGGTCAAAACTTCCTAACTCTGTGTACACATCTCAGATTGAAATAGAAAAACTGCTTAAGTTGTGTGAGTTAAAATTATTTCCTTTTAAAAATCTAGAAAGCAGAGTCTGATTTGATTCAATAAGAATAATCTGGTCCATTTGGTTTTTCCATTGCTGATTGATCAACAGTCACTCTGAGCAGTTTAAAGCGAGTGATTGCTAATTGAATAATTATTATTTCTTTTTCTCTTAAGTCAATGTCACTGGTTTAGAAAAAACACTAGCTGCACTGGAGCCATTAATGTTTCAAGCAGTTCGTTGGTCAAAAAAAAATCTAGTATTTCATGTACTTTGAAAATGTGTAATTGAAACAGTTTATTAATTTTAATAAAAAATTTATTATTCCAGGTAGTTAAGCCATGTATAACTTATATAGTCATTTAGATTTCCATAAAAATTCTACTTTATTACATGTTAATAATCTAAAATTATTATTTTAAAAAAGTTAAATCTTTAAGTATGTTATATTGCTATTTAAAGACCTTTATAAAATGCTCTTAATGTGATTTTTTTTAAATACCTTTACTACTAATGTAGATACTTTTTTATAATTTGCAGACGTATTTTATGCATCAGGGGGTATTTTTCGACGTACAAAAAAAAATTAATATTTACCAATGGCATCTATAAAGGGTTTATCGTAAATATTATTTAATTAAAAAAACGTACAGCACTGCATTTTTCGAAAATACGATTTATTTTTTAAATCCTTGTTTAGTATTGAGCAAATTTGTTTCCGATACGTTAATGCATTTTTTTTCAAGATTTTTTTATGTATGATATTCCAATATTACACTATAGGATATATACGTGTACGAAAAATATATCGTAGGCTACGCAGTTGCATATGTCGTGGTCAATTTATTACATATTTGAGTTGTACTGATCGAGTTTAAAGACTAAATATGTAAATCTCGTGTTCTCACATTCCTTAAAAATCCTTGGTGGAATTGCTCATATCCAAAAAATATTCGGTAAACTACACGTCATACCCGTAACACCAGGATCCAAAGAATTTCAAAACATATTACGTTCGGTAGATTTAATCAAGATCTAGCGCTCTTTACATATCAAAGTTTATTCTAAAAGCAGGAAATTTTCGGTTGCTTCAACTGGAAAAGTAAAGCGAATAGGAAGATAAATGTAAAATAAAATTTTAAATGGATGTTTGCTATTATGTCGTACAGAGCCAGCGGGATCTGTTCTTTTTTTTTTCATTTTTCCATCAAGTAATATCTTTTATAAGTTCGGACATCTAATGATGATTAATGTAAGATAATTTTTCTTCATATTGTAGCATTTCACAGACATTTTATTTTATTATTATTAAATGAAAAAAATATTAATAAAAATTAAGCAAAAAAAAATTATTTTTCCATTTTTAACACGATAAAAATGAACTGCAGGACATGTACTTTTTTATTGGGATTTTAACCTTTTTCCTAACTAATGCCAACATAGTTAATCACCGGCAAAAATATACACAAAAAAAATTAAAATAAAAAAATCCTGTAAATATCGTCGCTGTTTCGACTGCAAAATATGCCCGGACTTTTTTACATTTTTTAAAAATATTAATGAGCAAACAAAAATCGAAACGAGAGCGATTTTTTCTCTGTCAACGAGGGCGGACATCAAAGGCAAAACCGTTCGGGGTAATTGATTGCCTTTTAAGTCAGAAGCCATATTTTAATCATGTAAACAACGTTAAGTTGGTTGGTACGATTTTTATTTTCACTTTTAATGGAGAAATGTAGTTTTTTTCTCAATTTTTTGCTGAGGAACATAAAGTGGCTTATCGGCATCATTTCAGACGGATCTAATAACCCAGACAGTTGAATCAAAAAATCAAATTTAAATGTATTTTATTCCTAAACTTACTGACATCACTAGCAACAACATCCCAATTTATATAAAATAAAAATACCCGATTATGACAGGTTTTGAGAATTTGTTGGAAGAATTGTTCTTTAGTGATAAGAATATTGATTTGCCTAACTTTAAAAAATTAATAGCTAAATACTTTACCAAAAAATACACAATATTCATAAAATTCCACGAATGTATAAAAAATAACAGAAAATTTTTACTAAACCAAGTGGATACCAGATTTAAATCAGCTTGTAAAGAAAACACTAACCATTCGTAAGGTTTATTGAGTTTTGTACATATTATGTAATAAAAACACAAAAAAATTAATAGAACGTTTTCTGGATTTCACCATCCTAACACCATATTCCTTTGAACTACTACTTTTCTCAGTTATAAAACCTTTCCTCTTCTTTAACATTAAAAAATAAATATCTTTATTTCCCCTCAGGCTAGATATGGATAAACTAATTTTTGATTAAAATAAGAAAAGTTTTCTAATAAACTATTATCACTCACTATACCCAATCATTTCCTCTATATTGCTAAAAAACCTTGCTGTAGATAAATAATATTCCTTGCTATCTCCAGATTGATTACTTCTAAATAAAATTCGCATATGTTCCACCAGACCATCTGCTTTCAAAGTGATGACATACAGATGCTCTTTCATAGTGTCAATCCTAACCAGAAATGTTCCATCTTCCTTATGCTCCAAGTGATTCTCAGCTATCATTCTGTCCATCTTTCCCACAAACCACAATCTGTTTCTCAAGGAATCATCCCATTCTGGAAGTTCCAGAGACTTGCTGCACATTCCACTGAACTGGATACACTCCTTATGCACTGCACTATCACACATTTGACACAAATAGCCTTGACGTATGAGTCCTTTTAAGTATTTGCGACAGTGCAGGCAAGTTGCTGGCTTCTGGAACTTATGCATCACAAACTTGTGATAGGTGAAACATAAATCCTTGGGTTGAATATTGTCCTGTGCTTCATTGATGGCATCGATAATCTGATTTTTTAAATAAATATTTTTTACGTAAACTGTGTGAAATATGTCCTCGTTTTTTACTAATAAAAAATTGTTGGCACACCATGGTCGGCCAGTTACTAATGGGCTTTCCTCCACATGGTACTCCGACATGCTAAAGATATATTGAGCTATGTATTGATGATTCCTAATCTTACATATCAAGATACATTTATCAAAAATGAAAATGTGCCTCTTACGATATTTGTGATCGTCATACAACTTAATTGTCAACTCAGTATCTTTTATTAGTTTACCATATTCTGACAAACTTTTTTTCATATTATCCCATCCAGTAATGGAACCTTGCAAATGATTTAGAATGTCAAAATGTTCACAATCCCTATTGGTCTCGTTAATATAAGCAGCAACATCCTTCATGTCCTCCCAAGCTTCTTTTAATGCCAAATAATCTTTGTGGTGCTCCTCAGTATTTTCTACAAGCTTCTCCAAAAGCAAATGATACTTTAGGATTCGCTGTACAGGTACCAAAAGCATATCTTGCAACTTAAACTTGCCTCTATCACAAACATCTTTTTCATATTTTATAAGAGTTTGATTTAAAATCGCATCTTGATTGCGTAGCTGTTGCAGTACTGCAGTGGCTTTGCTCAAATTAGCACAGTATTCACCATAGATCAAAAACTGTTCTTTAAACTGTTGAAAAACCCGGCTTAGGTTTGAAGGTTTTTTATTCAAAGCTATTAGAAAGGCTAAATGGATGTCGTAGAGCTCTTTAATGTTATGAAAGATAATGTGGTGATCCTCGGTTCTCATTATTCTATATAGTGGTGTCACGAAACTCATTTTTAGCTGGTAAAGCAGGTTTACATAATTCCTTTCAGTGTCTAACAGTTCATTGATAACATAATCCGAAACTTTTTTCTTTAATGGAAATTGATCGGTACTTGTAAATGTAAGAAGAGTATCTTCTATATTTCTAAGCGCTTTAGTAAAAGAATCGACATCCCTCTTTATTTCACTATAATTATACGTAACTTCTTTATTTTTATTATATCTCTTGGCTTCCTCTTGTCCTTCTTCTTTATCATCATCATTACTTCCTTCTTTCTCTTCGTTGTCGTCATCTTCTGACTCTTCATAAATAGTTTCCATTACACTCACTTCACAAGTGTTAACATTTTGTGCTTTTATTAACTTACGCCTAGTAACACTTTACTGATTAATTTCGTCGCAAAATAAATTACTGAGCAATAAAACAAATAAGATAATATGATGATAAAGTGATTAGATTGCTTATTTGTGTGATATGGTTGTAGAAAATATAAACTATAATTAATAAGTGATCAGGTGTCTTAAATTATAAATTGACTTTTATTAAAGGGAAAAGGAACCGTGGAGTTATTATTTAGATAAAGGAATCACAATACTTTTAATATTTTTAAGGCATACAGTCATTTTTATTTATTCTCTTAGATTATTGTTTAGGATAGAGACTAATTTTCACTTTTCTAGGAAAAATTGTGAAAGGGCACTGATCTGTCAAAGATGTCACTTTAATGGCCTCCATTCTATAGCATTTTCTCTTTGTTCTGGCGTTTTTCTAAATTATGCATTACCTGGGGGTAAAATCTTAAAAACGTTTGAAAATTAACTAACCAATAGTGTTATGTAAATAGTATAAATAATTTTTTACTATTTTAATAAAAAAACTCAATAAATTCAAAATTTCTATGAACAATGCTAATTTTCATTTGTTCCCTTGAAGTAGATAAAGAGTTTCACTCTCTCTAATCTTCCTTAAAGAGCAATGATATGTTAGAAGTGTCAATTTTAATAATTATTATGGCTTTTTCCATGTGATTTTTTGTTTCGGGACTAGCAGTAACAAGAGTCTGTTAATTACAAGGATAATAGCAATTTCTCTTTGCTTTTTTGGTGTAAAAAATGCATATTTGAATTATGAATAACTTGGGCGAAAATCTTTAAAATGCTTAGAAATTAAGTTATTTGGAAACTAAGTGACTTATGTTAATAATGTCCATGTTTACAGGGATTATAACATTTTCTCTTTGCTCTCTTAGTGTAAAAACACATATCTTAAGTTTGCATTCATTTCTGCCAGGAATATATTGAAAACACTTGAAAATTAAAAAACCAATATTAAAAAGTGACTTATATTATTATATTATGATATTAATTAACCATCAAATTATTTTAATAAAAAAAACACAAGAAATTTAATATTTCTATAAAAAAAGGTAATTTCCATTTATTCTCTTGAGGTAAATAAAATTTTTCAGTCAAAAAAATTTTAAAAATCTTAAAAAGCCCATGATATGTCAAAAATGTCAGTTTTGGCATTGGTCTTTTCCATTTGTTATAGCGATTTCTCTTTATTCTCTTGGTGAAAAAAATATCTTAAGTCCGCGCTAAATTCGGTAAGAAATATTTCTAAAGCACTCGAAAATTGAATAACAAATAGTGAAAAGTGATGTATATTATGAAGGAATCATAATGACATAAAACACTTTTTACTATTTTAACAAAAAAATCTCAATAAATTTAATACTTCGATGAATTATGGTCATTTCCATTTTTTCTCTTAAAGTACACAAAAGATTTCACTCTCCTCTAACCTCTAAGAAATTCTAAAAGTGCAATGATCTGTCAAAAGTGTCAATGTTACTGAATACTATGGCCTTTTCCATTTGATTTTTCATTTCGGGACCAACAGTAACAAGAAATTTGTATTAATATTTACAAAGGTATAGCATTTTCTCTTTGCTTTTTGGTGTAAAAAAAGTATATCTTATGTCCGCGTTAATTTCAAAAGGAAAAATCTTGAAAACAAATAGTTACAAGTGGTTTGTACTAGCGATGTCATATTTTAATTTAATATATTAGTATGATGTCATAGGTTTGCAAAAAATCCAGAAGATTTTAAGACGAACAGTGGTAAGTGACTTACGTCAATAACATCAACGTCTGCAAGGATTATAGCATTTTCTATTTGAATTCTTATTGTGCAAACTGCATAAATTAATTACACGTTAATTTCGACAAGAAAAATATTGTATAAGCTTAGAAATTAAGTAATAAACAGTGAAAAGTGACATATGTTCATAAATTTCTAGATCAATTTTGACATAACTGTCATGCTCAATTTAGCCATTCCGAGACTGTCAATAGTATTAAGGTTTACATAAAAAATAGCATTTTTCATTTGCTCTCTTAATATAATAATAACTTTATGATTTATGTAAGGAAAATAATTTAAATTAAGCAACGTATGTTAGTAATGTCAATTTCTACATGTACAAAACATGTGTAAACATTCCTGCAATTATTTAGTTCGTCTGGGAGTAACACTTATGACAATAGTATCAAGGTTTATATAGTAATAATAATAATAATAATAATTAAATTTATTTGCCAGTAATAGTACAAGTTTACAATGCATAAATGTATTACTGCAAAATAGAGTTTAAGGCAGTAAAACTGACATTGAATAAACTCCGTAAAAATTTTGTAACTGTAACTAACAACAAAGAATATTAAATTAATATATAGATTCAATGTTAGCACAATAGCAAATCATAAGTAGTATGTAGTTTTATAATTTTAACATAAGTAAATTACAACACTGTCTTTACCTAAAAAATTCTAATAGTTCCTAGTTCTTATACTTATAGTAGACGTTTGTATCTATCCAAAATACAAGTACACTATACCGTATGAAAAAAAAAAAGATAAACAACAACAAGACTTAGTGGTGTGTCAGCAAGTTATTTTTAAATAGATATTTGAATTTTGTTGGCGTGAGTATTTTCATTTCGAGAGGAATATGATTGTATAATAGGTAAACATTGTAAGAGAAAGATCTTGCAAACAAGGCAGTCTTATGGAAAGGAGGAGATATTAAGCCCCTATACCTTAGGTTTAAGTTATGAACATCTGTCCTAAACTTTATTTTGTTGTACAAATATGGTGGACTTTTATTAAATATTATTCTGTGGAATAAGACTGCGGAGTGAAATGTACGGCGATTTTCCATATCCAACCAATTGCAAGTTTTGAGTTTGTGAATTACTGGCTCAAACTTCCTTACGCCAAATGCAAACCGCAAACACGACCTCTGAACCCTCTGTATCCTGTCCCCATCCTGTTTGGTTAGGCATGGACCATACAATGCATCACAATAATTAAAGTGACTTAACATAAGAGCATCTGACAATATTAATTTCAGTTTTTGACTTAGTGTAACACTCTGTAAACACGCAGATACATGTTCGCTGAATCTTAAATCTGTATCTAAAGTTAACTACAAATTCCTAGATTTTTTTTCAAAGGTAAGCTCTGAGTTATTTAAATTATAAATATAATTTTAAGTTGGTTTTTTAAGTCCATTTTTTTTTTGTTTTCCAAAAGCAAGTATTTTAGTTTTTAAAGGGTTTAATTTTAAGTGGTGTTTCGAACTAGTTGATTCAAATCTTTATTTATGTTAAGTTGAGTTTATGCTATGCTATTAGGTGTGACAGAGTATAATAATTGTTTATCATCAGCAAAACTATAGTCAATACAGTGTTCAAGGGCATGTGTGAGATAACAAGTGTATATGCAGAATAGTAACGGGGATAGCCCGGAGCCCTGTCGAACACCACAGTGAAGCGACCCTCTGTCCGAATATCCCTTATCAGTTTCTACATTTTGAACCCTATTAGATAAATAGCTTTTAATTAGATCGACAGTACTCTGTGAAAATCCAATATGCAATAGCAAAGCGATGCTATAGCCTTTTCTAAATCCCGATTGTCTCAAGGCAAGGATATTGTGTTTATTCAGGTGTTCTATTATTCTAGCGGTTTTTTCAAATATTTTCGAGCAGGGTGATAAAATGGTAATGGGTCTTAATTCTGAAAGGTTTGTGGGCTTGTTTTTAGTTTTTGGCAACGGAAAAACCCTAGTAATTTTCCAGAAGTCTGGAAATTCAGATACGAGAATACACGAGTTATAAATATTAACTAAAATATTTAGAATCTGAGGCCAGCATAATTTTAGCATTTCACTGTTAAGACCATCTGGACCAACGACATTTGATTTTATTGATGATAAGGCAGTGTAAACTTCCTGTTCATCCGTCAATCTAAAAGAAAAAAGCTCAATAAAGTTTTTTGCCGTACTAGTAGTATATAATAAAATCAAGTCCGGATCTGGTGGTTCAAGTTGAGAAAATTGAAGAAAAAAGTTGTTTATTTCATTCGGGTTATTAAGATTGTTGGGAATGGCATCACCGGACTTTTTGTTTAAAATATTAAGATTCTTGAGAGTTTTCCATAAAATTTTTCCGTTGCCATTGTTATTCTCTAGTAAGTGTTCTAGGTAGGCTCTTTTTTCTCTATTTATAACACTAGTAGTTTCGTTTTTAATGTATTTATAGTAAATCCAATTTAGAGGGTTTTTTTTTTAATTTGCTATAAGCCTGATCCTTTCGCTTGATAAAACATTGAACAGCATAAGTACACCATGGCTGGTTTCTATGTTTATAGTTAATTGTTTTATAGGGAGCTAATTGATCAAATAAGTTAAGTATTGTATTAGTAAAAACATCAACTTTCCACACATGATTATTTATATAATAAGTATTATTTAAAGGAGATACAGCCAGGCAGTCGAGCACGCTTTTTTATCTATTTTACTTAAGCATCTTGTTCTTATAGATTTGTAGGTGTTTACTACATTTGTAAAATAAGACTGACCAAATACTAAATAATGATCAGAGAGATTATTTACTTTATTAGTACCGTAAAAATCTTGCCTGCCTTTTTGCGTAGTAACCAAAATAATATCGATTAGTGTTGAGCTATTATTTGATATTCTAGTTGGACTATTAATTGTTTGTTTTAGATCAAAGAGTACTATTGTTTTCATGAAATTCTGTGATTTTGTATCCCCTATATTTAGCAGGTCTATATTTATATGAAGAGAAGATTTTTCTACTTGCACTCCTAGCGTAAAAAATATCCATCCACCTTAAAATTTTTAAATGTCGTTTAAGTCCCTAATTACGTATCATAGGAATTTTATTGGATTTGGAAACAGACCTGCAGACCATGGAAATAATAAGTGACTTCTGAAAACAATGTATTTTTTCTTACAAAGCTGTTGGAATTTTTTACTTGTTTTTCTGAAGCAGTAACTAATAAAAAATGGTTCAAACCTGCCTGCATACTAAACTAAGTCCTCCATTTACAAATTCTATTCCGATATTATTTGAAAAGTTCCTATGATAAGATCATTTTTAAGAATCATCGTAAATACGAAGCAAAACGTTCGGAAATTGATTTTGCACAAAGCATGAATTTTGAACGTGCCGGCTATATTATAAAGTTTCGATATTTTTGTCATTTTGTGGCGTACGTGAACAGAAAACTTTTAAAGTTTCCCTGCAAGAGGAAAATGCATATTATAAACATGTCTAAAGGGGATATCGGGATCGGCTAAAGTATGCTTTTATTAAAATCTATAGTCAGATATGTTTTGGTTATACCGATATTTACGTGAGCCCGCCGATTACGTATTCTTTATTACGCGAGATTATTTTGTTTGTTCAAAAATTTCGGATTTGCGAAAGGTTAGTTGAAGGTTGGAATTATAGTTGTCCATTTATTTGCAAATTTATTACGAGGAAAAGATCAAAACACGAGACAGGCGGACATTTTACGATACTGGCTTGTTCCCAATGCATACAGATTTGCTTATTATCTTACTAGTAAAATTTTAAAGTTTATGCAGGTTTATGGAGGAACATATTTTCGTCCTAATTTATTTTGATGGGTGAACTTTATTTACATTGCGACTTCAACACATCACATAAATTTTACATCAATAAAGTATAAAATTTAAATTAATCAACTTCGAAAGTAGTTTTAGTTTCTTTGACGTAATTGTTTTATTTATGAGTCCAATCAGCATCACTGATCAATCGTTGTTTAATCTTATATTTTTAATTCTGGCATTTATCGTAATTAAGATTTCTCTCCTGCGTTTTTAAATTTTTTTAATTAGGAAAATAATATGATTTGAGATTTTAAGTAAATAAATATATTACATATTAAAATGAACAAGCATTTACATAAAGTCAGAGGGCGCTGATTAAAAAGCTTCAGAAAGCAATGTGCATTAATTTTTTTATAGATTATATAAGTTGCAAAATATATGTATATTTGCAAATTTTTTATTTTTTCGTTTTGATAGTAAATCTTTCATTATAATATAAGATGTTTCTTTATATTCGATTGTGTTGAATACAGAAGTCACTTTTCGCAAGTATTGAAGTAGTGGAGTGGCAGAAGTTTGCATGTCATTTACCAAGGTATGAGCTATCTTTGCAAAATAACCATTAAAATCTCGGAGGGACATATGATGGTTAATAGCACCTTTGTTTTTTACTAGACTTACCTCGTTTCGAATTAATAATTTCACATACATTTACAACGATTACTGGAGGAGTCTATGGCTCTATCATAATCTGCCATTTTTTACATATAGCAGTCCTGAAACTATTTTTAATTTTTTTAAACTCTATCCAGTCACTCATTCGATTGTACTGCTTACACACCTCTAATTCAACAACTTCAGATTTTCTCTCATACTTATTAGACCATATCAAACCCGCTGAGTGTGGATGATCAGATCTTACAGTAATCCCTCTATTCAAAAAAGATTGTAAGTACGCATACTCTAGAAGATTTACGTCGAAATAATTTTTGTTTTCAACTAACACCTTAAGTATTTAATATATTAACTGAAAGTGGGTTAATTTTAAAACTAACAAACACATTGTCCAAGCAAGCCTCCGCACGTACAGGCTCAGAGATTGTCTGATGTATGATCCCAAAAGGTCAAAAAGCGAGAGAGTGATATCCTATAACATCGAATCACATATAACATCGAATAACATCACATATAACATTGAATCTAATTGAAAAATTGATATGGAAATTGATTGAAAGATTTAGGCTTTCAATGGGTCCTTTTGCGACTTGGTTTTATTTTAATTATAATAAGCCTTTACAAGATTTTTCATCTAGTTTCAATTTCATATTATAGTGATTTTATTAATATTTTCGTTTCAAGTTCACATGTTCTGTTTAATCCCTTTTTCACAGACAAATTTGATGATGCTTGTTATTTGTTAAAGATCTTAGCTCTGTTTCTTCTTGAAGAATAGAGCTTGGATAATGGAAAGTAACGTTTCCCTTCCAGGCAGTTTAAGTAAGAGAAAATGTCTTTTAGAAGATAATTAGTGGCAAAAAAATTGAAATATTCATCATGTAGTTGAGTCTATCTACTCCTAACTGCCTGGCATAATTAAAATAATTATTTTCGTCCAGGCAGTTCAAGAATACCGTCATTTTATATTTCAGGCAGTTGGGCATTTTTTGGGAGAAAAACTTCCTTTCTAAAGAAAACATTAAAATTATTATTATTTTTACAACTTATGTAATATGCTATTTGTTACAGACTGGGATAAAGAGCCTTGGAGATAAAAGAGTTTTGTAGTCTTTATTGGCGTTACCACTTAATCAAAAATTATCTCTTTTAGAGTTACTGGTAAATGATACTAAATGATAGTGGTCCATAAATTTACGAATATTAGATGGAATGTGTTGATTGGTGAATATTTGATGAAAAGTTTTACCACCAAAAAATTACATTTTAGAGTTTCTAAGACTATTTCCAAAACAAAAATACTTTTTCAGGAAATAACTTCATTTTTGCTTAGAATTCGAGCATATAATAATATAATATTTCTGCTATAAGGTACAATATTTATTTTTAATCCTCTTTCGCTCATCCGCCATTTTAAAATCTGGATTTGCGATTTTTACTTATGTTTGCAATTATCATTGAACCCTATCCAACAAATTCGGATGTGTCCAACTTCTAAAAAACCCCTTGAACCTCACCAGTTTACGTCTATTCCAATGCCAGGAACCCTAAAATTGAAATTCTAAATCTAAAATTGAAAAGGGACCGTGCATGGTCAAGGGTTCATATTCCACAGTATTTTTAAAACTTTTGAGTCTATTGTAATATCACAAGCTTTAGAAAATACAAGAGATAATAGTTAAAATTTGCAAACCAAAAATAAGCCTTAACATATGTATTTTCTTACTACATCCTGTAACAAAAATACCTAAAAAACCACATTTGCATTCCTATAATAAACACAAAACATAAATTTAATCTAAATAAAGAATATTACAAGCGCAAATATTTTAAAATATTTTAAATATATTGTTTATTTTAATAATTAATAACGTACATCCAATAGGCAATATTAAATTCTCATGTTAATTTAATATTCGATTATTCATATTATAATAAAATATTTCATTGTTTCCGGCAACTTCAAATATTTTCGTATTTGAAGTCGCCGTGGTGCTACATTTTTTGCTAAAATTCCATTTTAATTACTAAATTTTATAGTCGCGACATTATGTAAATATGAACCTTTTATTAATATAATTTTAAATTGAAATTATTGCGGTTTATGTGTTCTCAGTCGACTTTTTAGATTTTGGTATTATTTGACAATGTTTGTAATAATAATTAAATTTATTGTCGAGTATTAGCAGGTGACATCTATTTCTTATAACCACATTTTCAAAAAAATTGTCACTCACAAAATAAAATTAATAAGTAAAGCGTTAAGCGTATTAAATTGACCGCCAATAGCTTCTACAATGCATAAAACAGTGATGACTATATTCTGCTGTAGACCAGTTGTATATTGCATCCATTAAAAAGGGTCCCGCCATCGACCATATTTGGTCTAATATATTTTTTAAATAGTTAAGTATATTAAATTAAAAAAGGGTTTTAATTTCACTGGCGTAAGATTTATAGTAAAAAAACTTTAGTGGATTACAGTCGAATGAATCCTGTATACGAAATACAGTTTTTCAATACAAACTAGGCGTTTGTCCAAGTAAAATGCGTCCAGATGTTCAACACAATGGGAATGTATGCACTTATTTTCTAATTAGATTATAAATGTCAATCGTCGAGCTGCCTTGGAACTATTGTTAAAATCTGGTGGTGACATCTGTAGTAAATACGTAGAAACTTTTATTAGCAAAAAAATTTTGGCAGCTTATACTTAAATGAATCTTAGAACAAAAATAAATTATACAGTGTTCTTTTAAGGACAAATCGCCGCTATATATGTACTTATTGCCCTAGTTAAAACCCTTATATAATACAAGCCATAAATTTATCAAAAGTATAATTGACCGCATAAAAACTCCCATAAACATAACTAAACAATTAAGATAATGCTCATATTTTATCATTAGTACCAGTGCTATTAATTTCCCTATACATGTGTGTAAGTCATTTGCAAAATATAAAACTTTTCAGATTCAGCAAAAAACTCGCTTAAATTAAACAATAATTGAAAACATTAATTTCATTACTCGTTATCTTGACAGAAATGAGTATACAAGCGATGTCGTAATCAGTGCGGTTTATGTATAGCTTGATATATATAACATGAACCTTTGGGTGTAAAATTTGTCTTACACAGGAGGGTATTAGCAGAATTGACAATGAATGACTAATATTTGAAAAATCTAATCAAACATTTTAAAGTTAAACTCGGCCAATGCCAATTTACAGCGGCCCCACTCAATAATTCCAATATGAAATTTAATTATCTTTTTTGCTTAAAAACTAAATTATATATCGTTATTTTTGAAACTGCAACATTATTCGCTTTTTTTTTATTATATTTCTCTCAACAGTATCAAGGTTTACGTTAATTATGATTTTCTATTATGGTAAGGCGGTTTATATCATATGATTTTTTCTAACCTATGTATTATAAATACTTTATGCACTTTTTAAGGCTAAACAATTATTTCTTTATACACTACTTAACCGAATAATATTTCGATTTTCAGTTAATACTCGCTATTTGATATAACTTGTATACTAATTGCAATATTGTGTAGCTATAATATTTACCAATAATTAACCCTACAAGCAACCAAAAGAAGCATGTAAAATGTAACTTTAAGTTCCACGCATATTAAAACTTTTGCGAATTTCTTAAGTTGTTTTTTTATTATTAAACCATATATCAAATACATCGCGTAAAAAAAAAGTATGTAAAAAAAAAATAATGGTGTATGTCACCCACTTGCCATTTTAATACTTCATTAGTTTAGATTTATTACAATGCGTGGAACAAAGACAGTGGAGACTACAGTGGACCAATTGTGTATTGCGGCAAATAAAAAGAGTCAAACTATTGACTATAGTTGGTCCGCTATGATTTATCAATTTTTATGTCAAACTTGGATTATTGTCATTTAGTATGTTAGTGTTAGATGAATTCTGCATGGATTACAGACTATTCATTATTTAAAGTTGAACTCTCGCACTTCTTCGTTTTGCACGAAAAAAAACGATATTTATGCGCATCTTTTACAGTCTTATAATCCTATAATCATACCTTAGGCTAAATTATTTCTTCAGTAAACTTCAAATTCAGAATTTAAAAAAAAAATACCTAACATCAAGTTTATATGTCTTCGAGTAAAATTTGGCTACGTCTTACTTCATAGATGACTTTGCAATTCATCAGTTTATATATTTTACAATGCGTGGAACAGAGATACTAAAGATACTGCAGTAGACCAATTGTGTATTGCGGAAAATAAAAAGAGTCCAGCCATTGACTATAGTTGGTCCGCTATGATTTCACAATTTGTATGTCTCACTTGTATTATTATCATTTATTGTATTAGGGTTAAATGAGTTCTGCATGGAATACAGAGTATTCATTATTTAATGTCAAAATTGATCCCTGAAAATTGTTGATTTGTGCACAATGTGCAACAGTTGTGCACGAATAAAAGGATATTGATGAGCATATTTGAGACAATAATCCTACTACCCTACAATCTATGAATCATATCTAACTTTTGGCCAAATTATTTTTTCAATAACCCTTAAATATAAAAAAAAATTATCCAAGATCAAGTTTATAATTATTCGGGAAAAATTACAGTAGACCAATTGTGTATTGCAGAAATTTAAAAGGGCTCTGTAATAGATTATAGTTGGTCCGCTGTAATTTTAGATTTTTTCGAGTTTTTCGTTTTTTAAATGATATTGCCGTAATATTTAAACATAAATAGTTTTAGTGTGTTATGACTAGAAGGGCCAACGTTACTGATCACGTTTGGCCATCTTTCTACTGCTAGGAATTTTTTTCTGACCTCTTTATCTATTCTAAAATATTCTTTACTAAACATATATATTTTCTTAGACAGTCTTATCTTGAAATTTTATTTTGTTCTTGCTAAATTTCGAAATCATACTTCTAGCCATAGTAGCAGCCTTAGATCACGGTAAATCTAAGCCGTATTTCCTTTAATTAAACACATTTTTGTTCTTAAATTATAATTAATAAAAACATGTTTTATTACGTAGTAAGTGCATATCTTGTCCCTCGTTTTAAAGTTTAAACCAGGTATCACAATACATTTATAATAAATTTTTTTTGTTAAGCATTGTACACAAAAATTAAGAGAAAAAAAATGATTAAGGTCATTGACAGACCACGCGGTATAATATACTGCTGCGCAATTAGTTTGATCGGTCGTAAAGTAGTGTTTGGCATTATAACATTGATAAGCATTATCTCGAGCAGCTGCAGAAAGTCTGTCGCCACACGACTGTTATTATGGTGCAATAATCGGATACGACTCACGCGGTTTATAGTACGTTCATAATAAGAAGGAACCAGGAAATGTTTTATATTTTACAATAATAATATTTGTAATATTAGTTTTTCAGTAAAATTTAGAGTATGTTTCAATTAAATACGTTCATTTTCTCTATGCACCTTGTAAAAGAAAAATAATGATCAATCAAAAATCGACAAAAAATGCAGTTAGTTCTTTTTTGAATTAAATTTGAAAGATATTTTTTGATTTCGCATTAAAAGGTGAGTTGTTTGCAAGAATTAAATCTTCTGGATTTCCCATATTTAGTTACAAGTAACTGCTTAGTTCTGATAAGAGGTTTCTTCAGATTATCTGCTGCTCTATGAAAAAAAAACTTTATTTTTATACTTATGAGTTTTCACAGAAATTTCTTTAAAATAATTTTTTTTGCTTTGTTTGAGGTTTAAGAAAGGTTTAAGAAAGGCATCGGTTGCAAAAGTTTCAAAAACAAAAAAATCCAAACATCTTAATAAAATAATTGTTTTTTGGAAATTGCTATGGAATTTTATTGGATGGCATAAATAACTCACAAGACTTCCTTACACTATATGATCAATAATATTAAAACTCCCTCAAAATATGATTAAAATAAGAGAAAACTACAATTGAAATTAGTGAATAATTTTTTTTTGTCCTAAGTTATAGTTTCAGCCCTATTTCAATAATTAATTTAGAAAATTTCAAGTAAGTTAACTTAGATTATTGTTTAAATTTACTTATTTCAAAATTTATTTGTATGGAAATAATTATTGTTTTTGATCACATTTTTTAATTTAATTACCAACTAAATTTCCTAAATTTTTAGAATTTTATTTGCTAATATTTTACTTAATTTTTTATTATCGAAAATCTTCTAGTAAATGATTTACGAAGAAAAAAGCAACGGATATATTGTGGTATATCGCAACTTTTTAAACTTCAATTAATTATTCAAGATTTTTCAGAAAATGTAAGGGAAAACCATAACTGACATAACTAAACAAATTTTTAATGATCTTGATCTATTTTAAATCCAAAATCTACACCAATTTCCCATACAATTTTAAATACATTCCGCATTCGTGTCCAGTTAATAAATCACCGAGAACTTACAAAAAAAAAACTCAATTTTAATGTCGCAACACCGCCACATGCAGCGAATTCAAACTTCTAGATTTAATTACATAATTTTAATAGCTCAAGAATACTTTGCTCCAGTTTTATTTGATTGTAAACATTCCATATGCGTGGCATATGTGTTTAATGGGCCTGAAATGGGTTTTATTAACACTTTTTTTTTAATAATAATAATTTATTTTTCGTAGTAATGCGTCAAGCAATAATTAACATACTATGGCAGTAAAATTACTTTTTTTTTCCAATTTTCTTTAAATAGAAAAACAGATAAATTAATATTAATAAGACAAAATGCTATGACGGTTTTAAGCTATCAACACGGTATTATTTTTAGCATGATATGGTCACCGAACCATAAATTGTCCTGACAGAAAGTCCTAATTGCACCTTTAGCCTTGCCTATCTATAAATTAAAATATATGTTGTTGAAAAGTAAATATTTACGGAAAAAGCGGTTTTTTATCATTCGTCACTTGGGGCCCTAATTGACTTGTCAACTTCTTTTCGGGGGAACTTGGCACCTGGTCTATGGAAAAAAAAACGTTTTGTTTGTTCAAAATTTAGATACGGGTGTGCCCGTCAATAGGTTTAATTTTATACGTGGAGGGAAAAAAATATACTTTATAAAGTAAGTAGGAGCTTTTGGCTTAACAAAACAGCTATAGAGAAGTTATTTTCAACTCAATTTTAATGATGCCATTAATATAACAACAATTTAGGAAAATTCAAAAGTTCCACAGCTAATAATCTGGCCCTGAGGATGTTGTATACGAAAAGTGTATCGAAACGTTGAAACTACATGTGAAAATTTTAATTTTAATATACACAGTCAAAGAAGGTAGAAGTGCTTTTATCGACGTAAATATTTAAATAATGATTTCAGAAAAACTGCTTTTGCGTTGAAAAGTCTTCTAAAACTTGAAGGGATAAGCGATGCTCAAGTGTTTTTAATTCTATGACCAGAGCATGAAATATTTGCATTATTAAAATAACTTCAATTACTATGATCAGCATTTACAAAGATTTACTGCAAGTATCTGTTTTCCTTCTCAGTCACATAGCATGCAAATGGTGTAGTGTTTTCAAGATTTTAAATCTCTCTTTCAGTTCTTTTATGCGCTTACAAATGTTTTAATATAATTCCTGAGACTGAGTTTAAGATATAAATTTTCTATATTTGCATCATCTGAAAATGATTTTTTTGATGTAGTTTATAGTCAACAAACATCATTAAAATATCATCGATAACGTTTCATGATTTCATTCATGACATTTCAAACTAAGATGGAAATACAAATATGAACATGAAACTGTTTTCTGTTTAACTTCTATATTGCTCTCTGCATTATTTAGAAATTACATTTGTCTAGGCTAATTTGTGTAAATATATAGAAAAAATCATAGTCTCTAGACAACAAAAAGTCTGCACTATGTACCTTCATTGATCTTGCAAAGGCATTTGATACAGTTTTCCTCTCCAAGTTAATAAGAAAATCGAAGCCTCAGGATGCCAGCGGGTTATATTTAAGATTATCAAAATTTATTTATTAGATACACTACATGCTGTGTAATATATTCTATATGTTTATTAAAATTCTCAGAACATTATATAGAGCATTGCCGATGTCACTTTTATATTTGTAAAAGCGAAAATATGGAAGTGGATACTGCGACGTATGTTGAGTATATTGATTTCTCTAAAGCATTCGATACAGCTCACCATCCAACACTTTTTGTAAAGCTTGAAAATTTTTGATGTGCACTCTGCATTGCTAAGGGTTCTGAAAAGCTACTTGAATAAAAGAGCTCAATATGTTTATAATTTTCCATTAAAGGTAAAAAAATAAATAAATAATTTTTCTGCGTTCTGTGTGATACAGGACAGTATTTCCCAAATAGTACATATACCTTATAAGCACTAGTGCTTAGAACTATGACCGATTGTTCCATAAATCGTCTATTTGTTAAAAATGCTATTCTATTTTATTGACTGTGTGTAAGATCTGGGTGTACCGCTAGATTCTAGGATTGTGCTTGAAAGTGGTATTAAACACGTTGTAGGTACAAAGAGCTCTTTGAACTATTTGGAACACAATGTGTTTTAAGCATATCGATCGACTAGTTGTCCATCGTAAATGGGGTTCTAAGGGGTGACGGCAATACAGTAGACCCGACCCATATGACAACCTGATCTGCTCGTAGTGCCAAATAACCAAGGAGACTTTATCGACCGAATGTTCGTCGAAATAATAGGGCAATTCTTTGTTCCTAGATAAATAAATCAATAACAAATAAGGTCAACGGCAAGGAGATGCAGAAGGCAACGAGAGACCACTTCATTAAAGACTCATACAGATATCTCTAGGTTCAAAAATCTTATTATGTCGGAAGAACATAAACGAATGGCTCAAAGGGATCTTACATGATCAAGAGGTGCGAAGAATTCCCCAGTTTCAGCTAAATAATTAACCAAATCCTAAAATAACCACCTTGAGTGTTAGAACGTTATATGTAGCAAAAAAATACATAACCCAACCCAAGAAATAAACAGACTGAAGATCAATGTTTTGGTAATGGAATGATTCAGTCGGGAGTATATTTTCCTTTAAAAGATATGATAATGATGACCCAAATAACTGACGTGAAGTCGGAATACTCCTAGATAAAGAACTCAGTACTATTATACTCCAGCTGTGGGGCAAACTACTCATTATTAACATTATTTAGGCCTATGCTTCAATAATTAATCAAAATAAATAAAATCAACAAACTAATAGGAGACTTTAATGCGAAAGTGGGTTGGAGCAGAGTAGGAACTGTGATTGGGGACTATGGCCTGGGTGACAGAGAAGAAAGATTACTTAATTGTGTGTAGTGCCAAATTAGTGCCAAATTACTTAAAGATTGCAGTCCCTTCTTGGATGTTTACGTTGCACACATAGTCAAATGTTGTATAGAACAAAATTATTTTCCTGATCAGTGGAAATTATCAATAGGTAAGCCACTTTCGAAAGTAAAAAATCCAACTAACTATGGTGATCTAAGAATAATTAGAATATTACCGGTTTTGTTAAAGGTTTTCGAAAGGGTTCTGTATAATCAGTTGGTTGAGTACTGCGGTGTAAATAAAATTATCCCGGAGACTCAGTGTGGCTTTAGAAAGGATTTGAGTTTTGATTTTGCCCTAATTGGAGCTATTGATGACATAATAACTTCAATCGATAAAAAGTTGTCTACTGATTTGATTCTGTAAGACTTTTCGAAAGCGTTTGACATGATCAACCACGAACTTTTATTGGCGAAACTGAAATTTCATGGACTTCTGGATGGTTCGGTGACGTTGATTAAATCATATCTCCATAATAGATTTAAAAAAATATTTTTAAGTAATTCTTTTTCCGAAGAAGCTAGAATTTTATCAGGCGTACCTCAAGGGTCAATCCTAGGACCATTATTATTCATATTCTACACCTCAGATATACTATAGTACTGTAAACTAGGAGCTTTTACCGATGATACCCAGGTTTATTTTCACTTCAATTATCAGAATTATTTGCATGCATCTTCTTTAATAAACCATAACCTGAATTTACCTAACCAGCTTTCTTCTTGCCATAATCTAAAACTTAACTCTCTTAAATTAAATGTTATGATTTTTAAACCTAATAAAGATCTTCTTAAAAATTATTTAAATATGTTTTTAAATGATGTTTCCCTTTCCAAGATGGATCGTGCAAAAAATTTAGGCATTGTCTTGGATACTGAGTTAAGGTTTCGCGAATATGTTAAATTATTAATTCAAAAGTAATTAGTTAAAAATTGTATATAATAGTCGTCAGGTTCTTAGTTTTCATGTGAGGAAAATGCTTTGTGAGTCTCTGGTCCTGTCCAACTTCAACTACGGTGATTTTATTTATGGTCCTTGCTTAGACATTGCAGATAAAAATCGTATTCAGAAAGTTCAAAATACTTGCTCACGGCTAATATTTGGATTACGAAAATACGATCACATTTCACACACATTTAAAGAGCTTAACTTAGGTTTAGGAGTTACACTTAGGTAATTTTTTATTTAAAGTTCACTTTACGGTTTCACTTTACGGAATAAATTTGTTCCTCGTTCAAACGTTCAAACAAGAGTGATTCGATTTCCTGTGAGGATGACACTTCCTCGTCATTCGACTGCAATGTTTCAAGGTTCTTTTACGTATAACGCCATTAAACTCTACAATAACCTACCAACTGAATTGTCAACTTTAGATCAGAAGTCATTTAAATCAAAGTTTAAGAGATATCTTTTACATTTAACCTTTAACCCGTAATTTAGGCCTTTAATTATTTTTTTTTTAGCAATTTTTTTAATTTTATATTTAGCTATTTAATATTTATTTAAATTATATATATATTTTTTTCTTGATTTTGGTATTTAATATATTTAATAGAGTTAATCTTTATATTGTAGCTTAAGTTTATGACCGTTCAGTAGGGTTTAGTAGAGTAGCTGTCTTAGCTAGACTGCGCCCTGCTTCTCGGGTATTT
The DNA here is from genome assembly GCF_022605725.1 of Anthonomus grandis grandis. Classification (NCBI taxonomy): domain Eukaryota; kingdom Metazoa; phylum Arthropoda; class Insecta; order Coleoptera; family Curculionidae; genus Anthonomus; species Anthonomus grandis. Next base: position 6,893,067 of record NC_065557.1, on the reverse strand, counting down.
AATTATAGAATGTTATTATTGTTAACTACATCTGTAAATTTTGAATAAAAGACATTTATTATTATTATTATTATTATTAATATTAATCCAGTATTGTAAGGAAAATAATTTGGATATTAAGAGTACATGATACAAATTATCACACCATCGTTTCTATACTTGGTAGTTAACTCTAGATAAAGACTAACGCATTACACGCAACCAAATATATTATATCATGAATAATCATAGTTTCAATCAATTTACAACATCTCGAAATAAAAAGAGATAAAGCTTCGACATTAAACTGCTCAAAAATTCGGACATTCGGAATGAATACACGCAATACTTAAATGATCAACTCGATATTATAATCCTAATAAGTCAGTAATGTTAACAGATAATGGTTTAATATAAAAAGAGCTTTTAAAATGGCAAATAAAAAAAGTTTCTCCAACATTCACATACAACAAAAAACGAATGGATAACCTGAGAAATATTAGAGCTAATGAAAGAACGAAGACTATACAAAATTCGGAATGATACACACGGTACAAAGACTTACAAAGACAAACCAGCAATTAGATTAAAGAAGCAAAGGAAAAATTGCTTAAGAAGGTAAAAAATGTAGTCTTGTAAAATTATGATTTAAGGCATGGTTTTTAAACTATCTTAATTGAATTGCAAGTATTTAATTGTCTTAATTTGTTTGTAAAAGAAATACCTGCCAAAATGTTGCAAAAAATTATAAAAAAAAAGAAATTGGGTTCGGATTTGTAAAAAAGTTGAATATAAAAGATGATCAAAAGTTTCGTTAAGTCATTATTTCATTTGACAGGTTTAATTTAAGATTCAAGCCTATTTTTTTTTTTTTTTAAGTTTTTGCAGCATACATTTAACTGGCGTTTCTGTACAATTAAACTAAGATATTTTAAAAACACTGCCTTAAGTCAAAATTTTCTGGTAGCAACTTTTTTCCAAATTAAATGGAGAATCTGACAGTTGACTTCTTATAAAAAAATATTTTACCGCCTCGCAGATTCGAGGCAAAAAAGAACCCTCCGTATGTTACACCAGTCGCATTTTTTTTTAAATTGGCTTCATCAATAATTGAAAATTTACTACAATAACCTACATGCAAAATTTAATTAAAATTGAGCTGGTAGTTTAAAAGTTATAATACATAATCAAATAATTATTCTTAACTTTAAAAACCTGTGACTTTGTTATTAAACATTTCTGAGGAAAATTTTATAATGAAAGTCTATTTCTTTTTAAATTCTTTATCACATATTAAAATTAATGACGTCTTAACTGGACTACCCTGTATAAAAAGGAAACAGCGCAGATTATTAAAATCTGGAACGAATTCGCAACTAAACTGTTCAATGGTAACCGACCACGCAACTCAACGATTCAGTTAGAAGAGCTGACAGGATCAAGTATGGTATTAATGGGAGAAATCGGACACGCGTTAAAGTTTATGAAGAATAACAAAATCCCAGGTACCAATAACATGTTTTTTGATGCGTTCCAATTTATTGATGAACAGAACATAAAAATAATTACCAAACTGTTTAACAACATGTACGGGACACGGGACATATTTCACAGAACCAAAATCCAGTAATGCAAAGTTAGCCGGTTTAGAAGTCTAAAAATCACATTCTTAATAAGCGGCCATTTTGAAACGGTCAAGGTCGTAGCTCTCATATTAGCCAAGATATCTCACTTTTAGAGCCGATTTTCGTGATGTAGGTGATAGAAGCAAGTCGCTGGTATAGTTAGTTCGATTACAAAAAAAAAAAAAATTATTTTTGGTGAAAAAATTCGATACGGAGGGTATACCCAAAAAATAAAAAATCACAAGCTTTGGAAGTCGATATCTCGGCTTCTATGGACAACATCGTAAGAATTCCATCGGTTTTAATTTAGTCTTGCCCTTCCAAATCCAACGAGATCATCTGCAAAATCGTAGCTCTTATATTAGCCGAGATATAGCATTTTTAGAGTCTATTTCTAAGCTCAAAAAAGAAGTCGAAAAATATCTTTTTTCCAATTTTCAATGTGCTCAAATCCCGTTATAACCCGGTGTTTTCGTAATGTAGGGGATGAACGCTAGTCGCTGGTATAATTAGCTCGATTAAAAAAAAAAACAATTTTTGGTGAAAAAGTTCGATGCGAGGGGGTATACTCGAAATATGAAAAATCTTAGATTTTTGGAGGTCAATATCTCGGTTTCTATAAGCATTATCGAGAAAAGTCCAACGGTTTTACCTTAGTTTCGTCCCTAGTGTCGCATTTTTAGAGCCCACTTTTGCGCTCAAAAACAAGGTCGAAAAATTACTTTTTTCCGAATTTTTAAAGTGCTCTTATTCCGTTAGTACATGACATAATGTTGTAAGTTTATATCTAAATTTTGATTTATTTATTATAAGTTTTAATAGTTTTAAGGGACACTTAGGGTGAATTCCTTATTTAGCTACTTTTGCGTTTTGCTTAGTAAATGTTTCTTTTGTAACGTATGGTGCTTCCTTATAATTGTCCAAAGCTGTTTAGCTTTGTTTGTTTATTAAAGAGCCTTATTTATACGTAAATAATATAACAGTCGTTGAACCAGTATCTTTTATTCGCACTTAGTAGCAGAACTCATTATTATAATATATTACATTTCTTTTTCTTTGATATTGTGGATATGCCGTTCTGAAACATATATAAAATTTGAAAATAAGTACATATTGCATTTTGTGATAAACATATTTTTTTTATTGACTGACATTGCGATATAAATGTTAATATTTAATTTTTCCATCGATTTTTATAAAATTGTTTATAATGCTGTCTGGATTATCAAAAAATTATGTTCTTTTGGTTTACTTCGTTTTTTTTTTAATTCGAAATAATTATCAAAAAAATTCGTTAACCTTGAAAACGTTCTTTCAAAAAAATCCTAATATAATAAGTAGGTTCTATTGCCCAAAGGGCCTAATTTTCCGCACGAAACACGTCAAAATAATTAAAACCAGGCCCGTCGTAGAATTAGCATTCGTTAAAGCCAGACCTGTCAAGTATCAAAATTTCACTCGGGGGCATTAAAAATTCATTTTGATGCCTCGTATAGGAGGAATACTCGAGTTGTCTAGATAAAACGCATACTAATACATACATATATACCTACGCTGCTGGTGTATAACAGATTTTCTCGTAAGCCGCAAGGCAGAATAGAAACGGGGCCCAGTACGATAAGATAATAACTCTAATTTGGACAATGCAGGTATAAATCCATTTTTGGAACATCATAGTGGAACTCTCATAATTTATTTATGTAACCGTGGGAAACTGACTGACCGGTGGCCAGAATGCTGCTGAATTTAATTTGCGTTTTGCTTCTGGTCTTTTACGGGCTAAGCGTTGCATAATTTCGCTTAAATTTACATTTTTTTTTAAATGTTTTTCAAACCCTAAACACTCATTAAAAATAATTATTCTAATATTTGTGCAAAAACTATCTGTAATCCGACAAAAACAACATAAATTAAGCCTTATCGCCACATGATCCCTAATTGAAATGAATACAGCAATAAATATAACATAAACTATCATACCGAACGTTTAACAACAAAAACCCATAAATTAAGGCAATCACCTCACCTCATATGCCCGACCAATTAGGAGGCCCTCAAGCTAATTTGCCTCTCGTGAAAAATTACCCTGCGCCTGATAAGATACACATATTAATTTGCATACAAGTAAATGTAAATTTTTTTAATATATTTTGTCCCGGAGGACGAGCTTTTAATGAATGTATCTACGAGCATTTGCCTAAATATTGTTTAGTTCATACATTTATGTGCATGTGGGCAGCAGTAATGAGGTCTTAAAATATGTTCTTGCTTGTGCGTAGCTTCCGTTTCTTGTCTTCTTATTTTTGCTTAATTAAGAATAATTCCTATCATTTTCTATCATAAATCTGTTTCATTTTCTACATTCATTTAGATGTCCCCCAGGGATTAGGAGGATAATTTTTTATTAAAGGTTTAAATGAATTCAATCCCTTAAATGTTGTGCCTAAGTTATTTAATGTTAGTGAGACCACTCTTTTTCCTGATTTTTGCCAAGGGTTTTCCTAAGAGTCTAAGACACTTTATGGGTTTAATGTTTGCAGACTATCGATTATTTAGATTTATGAGTTAGGACAATAATATGAATTAAATTTAGTGTAAAACTGGTTCAAGAACAATAAAATGGTTGCTAGTTCTGGAAAATTTTTAATCGTGTCTTTTTCTCAAAAGGTCAAGAAGGTCAAGGTAATTGTTAAACGATTATTACGATCACAATTTGGAACTTCAAAGGTGTGATGATATTAAACATTTGGTGGTCCTATTTCTAAAAAAATTATGATTTAATGGTCACTACAATTACATGATTAATAAAGCATCTAAATTACTTAATATCTCTCTTATAAAACTGCATTTTAAATATGCTGAAAGTGTCTGGTCACCATTGTGCCACAGTTATAACAATGAAATAAAATATGTATATGAAGAAAAATAGCATATATTGATATCCTATAGGTCCTTTCCTATTAACCTTTCTTGTCTTAATAGCAGGAGAAAAATACAAGCTGTGATATTTATATATAATATATTAAATCATCTAAAGTATAGTAATTGTAACCTCATTAATTTTATTCATTTTGGAGTTCTTAAAATCAAATTAAGGGTCTTATCACAGGATTTATTTTTTGTTGGTAACATCAGTTCCTTTAATCCTTCACAAGGTAAATTTGTCATATATCATGCTTGTAATCCTATTTAATGTGATATTTGTTTTATAATAGTTTAGCTTATTGTTTATTTCCCATTAAGAAGTTTTAAATATTTATTTTAATTTCTCTTTTGTAATCTTCACATGTTTTTTATGTTTGTAAAGTAATAATAATAAAAATAATAATATATATTAATAGTTATAATTCCTTTTCTCTCCATCACTCTGCTTACACCTCCCTTACATCTTCTTTTTAAACATCTTTAAATGAAGAATTATTAAGTGATTCTCATCAAAATTATTAGTAGCAGTCACACTCATTTTAATTATGTATTGTACATCTCTGGATCTATCTCAACTTATACAGTTTCAGAAATATGTTTCTCATATTTTCATTTCTTTCTATACTATACTTTTTATTGATTTAATCAATATTCCAATTCTTCTTTTCAAAGTATCTTTAATACATTCTTCTGTATTACTCTTCTTCTTTGAGAATTCTTCAAACTTTAAACTGACAATTTTTACGTTATTCTCATTAGCATTGGTAGTATCAGTAACAGTCTTATGTTAATTTTATCACTTTTAACCATCTGTAGCTTTTCAGCTTTGTATTTCATATATTTTTTTAATTATCGGCTTAAACTATCACAGAAAAGCGACTCTTACAACAACTGCGACTTCGAACAACCTATACATATATTATACAGGGTCCGGCAGTCAAACCTGACGGTTTTTAAAATGGGATAAATAAAAAAGTTGTTGAGATATTTTAATTATTATTTTTTTATTTTAAAGAGGGGAATTGGAAATCTAACATTCATAATAAAAAAGCACAAAAATAACTTATGTAGCAAAAATTATGTCTCATTTTCTCTACAATGTACGAGCCTCCTGGAGAAGTTAGTCATGACTCTCTCCAATGTTTGGCGCGGGATCTCACGAATTTCTCGCCGAATGTTCTCCTTCAGTTGGTTCAAATTAATAAAATTCACAAGGGGACAAGTCGGGAGAACGTGCCGTCCATTCGATGTCACCCCTGAGCGAGATCAGCTTACCGGGGAAAAATGCTGTGAGTTGAGCCATGAATTCCCGAGCGGTATGGGTAGTTGCTCCGTCCTGCTGAAACCAGACCCTCCTGAGAGGGATACGATGGCGACGTAACTCTGGAATGAGAAAGTCACGAATCATGCCTACATAACGCGCTGAGTTCACTGTCACTGTTAGGCCATTCTCCCTAAAAAAAAATAAGGCCCTTACACTGTTGCCCTACACACTGCAGCTCAGACAGTTACTATTTCACAGTGAAGAGGCTGCTGGTGAAGTTCCTGTGGGTTTCTTGGAGCCCAATATAGAAAATTTTGTTTGTTGAAATGAAAAGGAAAGAAAATGGTGGTCATCATTTAAGTGACATAATTTTTGCTACATAAGTTGTTTTTGTGCTTTTTTATTATGAATGCTAAATTTCCAATTCTCCTCTTTCCAATAAAAAAATAATAATTAAAATATCTCAACAACTTTTTTATTTATCCCATTTCAAAAACCGTCAGGTTTGACTGCCGGACCTTTATAAGAATACATGAGATATACAAGTATAAAGCATAATAGAAATATCTAAAAATAAAACATTTGATTAAAAATATACAAAACAGAAATTTAGAAATGAGAATACAATATAAAATAAACTACAAATAAAACACAACGGGCAATGCAGTGCGATTAACAGAAAGGACATATGTATTGCAAAATTAAAATAGATAAAAAAAAATTTGAATAAAGTGGAAAGTTTGTATAATAATAAGCGACATTAATAGTAATTAACATAAAATAGTAAAACTGACAATAATAGCAACCAAGTGATTTTATATTTTAAAAAGTATCTTAGACGTATGTTGTACTTTAAAGCAATATATAGTCGAGCAGTGTTTTGATGTCTTCAGGCAAAGAAACATAACTGCTTAAAGTTTTTATACATAATAATTATTTACTGGTAAAAAATTAAATATATAACAAAGGTAAAAATACGACCTACCAAATATATATCATTTGCATAAGCTACACGCATTTCGCTCTCATCAGAACATCATTAGACCTAGACCTGTACCTACACAGATCATATTACAGCTCAATAAAATTTCAATAAAAAAAATTATGCAAAATCTTTCTAGTAAATATTCAATAAAATTCCATAAAAAATTAATTCTTCCATGATTTTTAATTTAATTCCATATACTCCATTTATCATTCAAGCAAATTTTAAAATTCCAAGACATCTTAAAATTTAAAAGTTTTTACTCTATGAACATTTAAAAATTTCATAATTTCTAAATTATTCAACAATCTGTGAATAGTGAATATTTAAGTTTATACTCAAAAAAAAATTAAAATTCTTCCATAATTTATAAATCAATTCCATATATGACTAATTATAATTTTTTCAAATTATCTCAGATATGCATAAAGAATTGCAGTTAAAAAACTAGTAATTTATAAATATTTTAGAAATTTTTGTTTTTATTATTTTAGTTTTTTTAAGCTTATTACGTGGCATATTTTTAAATTATTTATCTAGCTATTCTAATAATATTTTAATATTTGCTGTTGTATCCCTTCTGTACAATAATATTTTTAGTTTAATTTCACTGTTTTCAGTTTATTGTATTCGTTGACTTATTTAAGTTTTTTTTAATTAATATATAAAATAATATTTATATTTGAAATTAATTTTTTTACAAAATTCTGGAATTATTTATTGTTTTAATACCTAAAAATGTTCTATAGAGTATTTACAGAAAAGTGATACCTATATAATAATAATAATAGTCTTGTGGATCTTCAGTTTCTTCCTAGTATAGTCCTGCTTTCAGTAATATACTTTCGAATAAATTCTGGACTTCATATAATTTTAATTATTTTTTTATAAGATCAAAATGATCAATCAAATATATTTGTATATAACATAAAATTATATAAAGAATATACGCTGCAAAAAAGGCTGAAAAAGTACCACGAATTTATGGTAAGTTCAGGATAATAATATGATATAAAAATATATTTTATATGTAAATAGGAATAAAATTGATAATTAGATCTAGAGAAAATAATACTTTATCATAATTAAGATGAGATTAAAATAAAATAAACGTAATAAAAATACTCAAAAGAAAAATTTTTTTTTATAAATTATAGTATTTTTTATAAGATGTATCAGATCTGATGATAAAAGTAAAATTATTTTTAATATTGAAGAAATAGTCCATACTTACAGTGGAGTCGTAGGTTAAGGTAAAATGGTTGTATAGATTTTTATTTTTTTTTAAATCAAATAAGCATAAAAACAAAAAAACTTTCAATATTTACAATAAGCTTAGCAATCCAGACTCTAAATACTATCATACAAAATTATCACTAAAAAAATTTAAAACATAATTAAATACAAATGATTACTAGGAATTTGTTAATGAGATCCTATAGGCCACTGAATTAACATAAAAAATCTATTCGATGGCTGCCAACAAGCCATTTAGGCTTGCATCGAACAGTATTATATGCCCAAAAGTGATTATACGGTGTCAACAGATAAATTTACTTGAAAAGCTAATAACGGTACAGTCCTAGTTAGGGACCGTGACATTAAAATTCTTTTCAGGCGGCTTAATACGAGCCGTCAAATTTTATTCATGAAGCTACCGGTATTACGCTCGCCTTGCCCGAACTATACATTTATTTTACCAGATTAACGTTACTTTAATATTCCGAACTTGTCTTTTCGGACTCTAATCCGTATTAGTATCAATTCTGCTGTCTGTGTTAAGCCCATTGGTTAACGGGGGGACATTGAAAAATGATGAAATTCGGAATTCCGGATCTAAAGTTTTAATCTACCTGTATGGTTTTAGCGCGGCCTGCTGCACCTTTCCACGGATATTTAATTATCTGAAATTGTTTTTTTTTTGATTCTGAATTTTCGAGACTTAAGATTAAAAAAGAAGAGAAGATAATTAGGAATTTAATAGTTTTTGTAATTTAGGTGGTCTATAGGCCTCATCGATAAGTTTTTTTGTATACACGGTACTGATCAGTTTTACCATGGAAGATTTTAATAAGAAATGCACAATTGGAATAAATTTAAATTTTTTGGAGCTCATTTGAAGCCACGTCATATGTCACTTATTATAATATACAATGCAACGTTTTTTTTAAATAAGAGTATGCATTTTTTTGGGTCTTTCAATAGTCAACTCAAATATAAGTCAAATTTTAATATAAATATCATTTTATATATTAATTAAAAAACACTTAAATAAGTCAACGAATAAAATAAACTGCAAACAGTAAAATTAAACTAAAAATAGTGTTGTATCATACAGAAGGGATACATAGGAAATATTTAAATAATATTAGATATGATAATATTACATAATTTGAAAAAAAATAACTAGTGACTAATAAAAATCACAAAAAAACGTAATTATATAAAAATATTTTATTAATATTTGAATACTAGTATGTATATATTGGGATTATCCCTAAAAAATTAGTCATTAGTCCAGTAGAGTTGTATTTTTACCTTTGTTCTCTATTTTATTAAATATGAATTGGAATATTTACTGTATAGATTGTTCAAGAATTTAAGAGTTGTAGAATTTTTAAAAGTTTTTGTGACTAAAAATATTTATAAAATATTTAAGAAATTTGAAAAGTTGCTTAAATAATAAATTGAATATAAATATGGAATTGATTTATAAATTATGGAAGAATTTTAAATGTTTTTTTTTGAGCATAAACTTAAATTTTCCCTTGATGATTGAGAAGATAACTTAAAAATTATGAAATTTTTAAATGTTCAAAGAGTAAAAACTTTTAAATTTTAAGATGTCTTCGAATTTTAAAATTTACTTGAATGAAAAATGGAGAATATAGAATTGAATTAAAAATTGTGGAATAATTAATTTTTTTATGAAATTTTATTGAATATAAACTTTGAGTAGATTGTTGCATATTTTTTTTTATTGGAATTTTATTGAGCTGTTGTATGATCTGTGTAGGTATAGTCTAGGTCTAATGATGTTCTACGAAAAGCGAAACGCGTGTAGGTTATGAACATTTTATACATTTGGTAGATCGTTACTTTGTATTTTTACCTTTGTTATATATTTAATTTTTTACCAGTAAACAATTTTTGGGAAATTATTATGTGTAGTGCTTATTTTGTAGTGGCATATATTCAACCTAAATTCTCCTTGTACAATGCTGGAAGTCCCTTTCAAATTTTATGTTTCCATGTTACTTGGTGTAGGAAAAATACTGATTTTAGTAGCTGTTTTTAAGGGAACACCTTATTCCAAGTTTCCATAAAATAATTAAATTTTCGAATAATAATCTTTTATTGAGTATCTAGAGGAGGCCGCTTAACATCATTATAACCACTTAAATCTGAAATCCCTTAAAAATTCTTTTATAGATGGATGAACGATTGTTTAAAGAAACTCTGTTTCAAATTTAATGTTTCTAAATTAAGCAGTTTAAAAGGTGTATTTTTTACGGTGACTAGTTATTTAAAAATTTCTTGATGAAGGGTTGTAAAACTTGGTAAATTTTTCTCCAATTAGGGCTGTAATCCTGAAATAGTTTTTCCATCCACTATTGAGCAAATGTATATGGACTTTTTCTATCAAATTTCATATTTCTTTGTTGATTGGCCTAAGAGAAATGCTGATTATCGTAATAGGTCAATCAAAATTACCAGTTGAAGAAGTTTTTGTCAATTTTTTGCCAAATCCTAGATGGAAATTTCTTTGCTAATTTTTTTTCAGTTAGGGCTACAATTTTAAGATAATTCTTACACACACTATTGCGCAGATGCATGGAACACTTTCTGTCAAATTTTAATATATTTTTCTAGATTTATTATTCCAAGAGAAATAATGATTATCGTGACTGATCAATCAAATATTCCTAGATAAAACGTCTGTATCACCTTTTTTTCAGTTAGGGCTAGAACATTAATAAAATTCATGCACACACACTGTTGAGCAGATCAATAAGGATGCTCTCTACCAAATCTCATCTCTAGGTTATATGGTACAAGATAAAAATTGTTTATCTTGGCTGGTCAATCAAATATTCCTAGATGAAAATCTGTTTGCTAATTTTTCTTCAGCTAGGGCTAGAATTTTAAAACAAATCTTAAATATTTAAGTCAAATTTCATGTTTTTCAAGTTTATTGGTCCAACAGTAATAATTATTATCAAGACTGGTCAATCCAAAATTCTCAGATGAAGAAGTTTTTGCCAACAATACGGACACTTTCTTTCAAATTTTATGTTTCTAGGTTGTTTATTGTCAGAAGAATATTGATTATCCTCACTGGTTAATCAAGAATTTCTAGACGAATTTTAAAATAATTTTTACTTTTCTTAAAATTTTAATTTTCGTGATTAGCTGGTCTAAGAGAAATGCGGATTTTTAGAAAATTGTTAGAAAAATATTGATTATTCTCACTGGTTAATTAAGAATTCCCAGACGAATCTTAAAATAATTTTTGCTCTTCTTAAAATTTTAATTTTCGAGGTTAACGGGTTCAAAAAAAGTGCGGATTTTTATAAAGAGTAAATAAAAAATTCCCAAATGAAAAGTCTTTGCCAGTTTTTCTTCACTTAGAGCTGGAATGTTTACAAAAAATTCTCACCTACATTGATTGACTGGTCAATCAAACACTTCCAGGTGAAGTCTTCTTTGCCTAATTTTCTCCAGTTACAACTAGAATTTTATCAAATTCTTACTTGCATCACTAGGGACTGTGAATAAAGACAAACTGTTTCAAATTTCATGTTTCTAGGTTAATTGGTCAAGATAATGATGATTTTCCTGACTAGTTAATCAAAGATTCCCAAATAAAGATTTTTTTGCCAAATTCATTCTCCAGTTAAGGCTGAAGTAGGGAAAAAACTGTTGCATACACTATTGAATAGATCCATAAGGACACTCTCTTCCAATGGTCATGTTAGTAGGTTAACTGATGTTCCTTAACAATTTTTCTCAAATATGGCTAAAATTTTAAAAAAATCTTGCATCAGTCAAAAATTCCCAGATGTCGTCGGCAATTTTTTTCCCTTAGGGTTGGAATATTGAAAATATTTTTGCATTCATTGTTCAATAGAGTAATAAGGCTGTCTTCAAAATCCTTGCATTTTTCTTACTTTTATTTTACTCTTAATTCTTAATAATTTTGTCGTTTTATATATTTATATAATGGCTTTTTTTCATTTCTCAATCAGTTCATTTAGTTAGATCAGATTATTTAATTATTTATTTGGTTTATTTCTGCCTGTTTGTTTATATATATATACACATATTATTATCATATTTTTTATTTTCAATTTGTCACTGTCTTTTTGTTTAATTTTTATTTTTTAGCTTAATAATACTTGTTCTATCTTTTTATCAAAGCCTATCAAGTAACTAACAGTTTTTTTTACAAAGGAACTTGGAGACCTCTGATTTCTCTCGACTTTCTTTTCTTCACTTTTGTTTTCTTCTGATTGGTTCTATTTTCGTGATTATCCTTCATTTATTTAAGTTTTTCCTTTTAAATATTTAAAACATAATGTAAATTATATTTCTAAAAATATTGTCATTTAATTATCTTAACTATGTATTTTATACTAATTTCCTTTTCAACTACCTGAAAATAATTAAAAATTGACTTTATTAAAATCAGCATTATTTTTTATTTTTTCCAAGCAGTTGAAAATATTTGATTCTTTCTCTTTCAACTGCCTGAAAGAAATTCAAAATTGATCAACATCATTAACTTTTTAATTAAGTTTTTTATACTTTTTCCAGGCCGTTGACATTTTAGGCGCTTAAGAACATTTTATTATTTCTCTTTAAACTACCTGGAAGAGATTCAAAATTAAATACCATCATATTCTGCTTTTCTTCTAGGCAGTTGATGACACTTATTGAACTACTTGTAAGAAACAAGCAATAATAAAAATACAGTTTTTAATACATTTCCCAGGTAGTTGAGGTAATTTCCCAGCAGTTGACAGGATGCTAAATTTATTCTAGGTACTTTCCGACTTTGATTTAACTTTTTCTTTAAGTGCCTGGAAGAATTTCACTATTTCTATTAATAACAAATACGCTCATGGCATTAAGTAATAATTCTTTTAGAGGCCCGAGGATGATCACAGAAGAGTCGAAACGTTGGTTAAATTACGGAAATGGTTTCAAATGCCTGAAACTCAAACTTAATAAGTAAAAATGAAAAGCATTTATTCCTTGAAATATTTAAATATTTTATAAAATAAAACTAATATGTTTTTTTGAATATCTCATTTCTTTTAATTATCACGCGTTTTGAGGATTTTTGTATGAAATATTTAATTAAAAAATCTTAGACGAAATCAAAAAGTAAATATTAGGATAGAAAAGGAAGAACTAATAACAAATATTGGAAAAGTAATTGTAATAAAGAAATACAGTGCTATGAACATATTTATTTATAATGTTTTTTTTTTAATATATATTTTTATTCTAAGCATTTAGTTTTTGAATTTTTTAATCAGTTTAATTTTTTTTACTATTTCGAGCGATATAGTTTCTTCTATATTTTTTAAAATTAAACACAACTTAATGAATTTGCAATATTTCGTCTTGTTCTCATAATCACTTATTCTCAACCAAACTGTCGTTATATTTTATTTATTAAATTTTTGAAGGAATTTAATTTTATTAATAATTTTAAGATTTTGTCTTGAGCAAAGCTTACAGTAAATAATATTTTAAAAAATCAACAAATTAAGCAGTTAAGGGTAGCTTCTGGTTAATTAATTATAGCAGTTTTCGTCAATTATACTAGCAACATTACACAATGTCGGTTTTCCCAAACGTATAACAATTAAACAAATTCTCTAATTAAAATTAAATTTTTCGACACATTGTTCATAAATTTGTACTTTTTTCCTTAATTAACAGCAATTCTTTCTAATCATAATCTTTTCCGGGTACACGATTTCCTAAAAGCTCGCAAAAACCCAAATTATCCATAATAATTGCCGCAAAATTACCAATTTTTTTTTGCAGATAACGGAAACAAAAACCGCATGTTTTTTGACTTATTATTTATTTAGTCCGAACTAAAAGTTGATGTCATACCATTTCTGAAAATACAACAATATGTAATTATAATAACGAGTTGCGTTTTAATAACTTTATTTGAAAAAAGAAAAGGTTTTATTGGTAATTATACTAGAGTGACCTTTACCATGAACAAAATTTTAACTAATTAGGTATTTGTATAATATTTTTTCCACTGTACTCATCCCTATCTAGTTTATTAGCTGTCGGGGCCGGTACTGATTGCATCGATTGTATTTGATATTTTAATTATAAAGGGACGTTTCCGGAATTGGCAGTTAATTAGCACAAATACAGCGGCCATTTGATTGATGAAAGTAATGTTAATAATATCGGCATATGAGGTTTTGCGGTGAAATTGCTACAGAAGAGTAATAGGTATGCATATATGGGGATTATCGTTAAAAGCTTAGTTTGATTAACAATTTTTATTTTATAATAATATTTTTGTGATAAGTAAAGACATAAGGCTCCAATTAAAGAAAAATTTTGTGTTTGTACCAACTATGTTCTAGGTTAGAAAGACCCAGTGAAGTTATTTACTCTCCGTAAAATGCAGAATAAATTAAACAAGAAAATATCCAAGGATGTAAAAAAATTAGTTATATATGACCCGCTAATAAAAAAAATACTCTAGAGAAGAAAAGAAACTCTACAGCAATTCATTTTATTGATTGATATTAACCAGGGATTATTAATTTAATAAATAATCAGTTGACTTACGCGAATTAATTATGAACAATAATTAATACTACTGCAGGCATATTTAATAAAATTTATACATAAAACTCAACAATATATTAATGCTTCACAAAACAAACAAAATACATTTTAACAAAAAACATATCTGTTTATTTACTGCCGACAAATAGATTTATAATATAGTTATTTATTTAATTTTAACATAAAACGTTCCTTTGTTAAATTAAAAGAACAAAGGCTCGTGTCACTTTTCAAAAAAGTGATTTTCCGTCACTGAATTTTCCAACATATTAATAATAATTGCAATTTCTATATTAAACGGATAAAATAATCGTGTAACCTCATAATGGTTAAAATCGGTATGGCACAGATGTCGAAACGTACCGGCGAAATTAAAAAAAACCCTTAATACCGCTCACCGGTTTAAATTTTAACTAACCTGAATTGATTTTAAAAATTCATTTAAAGCCATGTTTGTTTTGCATTTTATTTTGAGTTTTAAAATTTCATGATGGAAACGAGCTATTTGAGTAATACAAGTTCTGTAATGCAATAAATAAAAATCACTGGATTTTATACGAAGAAAAAAATAGTTATAGAATATATAATAATGCATAGAAATCTACTTAAAAAATTCGTTGAACAACATGATTTATTAATAATCTTTGTATTTGGAGAAAAAAGACGTATCGGTTAAAAATAAAATGAGATCCTAATATCGAATATCACGAGTAAATTGTAAGAGAATTGAAGATAACAAGAGTATTAACAAAAGATTTTAAGGCCTATCTTAAATTTAAAAATTGTAGCACTCAAGAAATTAATAAACTAGCTCTATCTAAGAAAAAAAGATATTTGTGGTGCAGTTTAGGCCAATAAAAAAAAATGATGTGTATAATATAATTAAATAATTAAATAATTAAATATTTCTGATGAATTTTCTTTATTTGTTGGAAATCAGAGCTTAGGTTTAACAGTTGATTCACCTCTATAGTTTACTGGTCATATATCAAGTATCAAGTAAAAATCCTCATATCTTCATAAACATTACACAGATGGTAATAATAAAGGTGAACTAAACGACTCTCCTGTGCTATCAAATTTTAATAATTGTGATGTGGTTTCTGCACTATGTCAAACACGATGGATGGTCAAGACTCCTATACAGTTCAGAGGTTTCTGTATCTATATTAATTTGGATATTATTAGCCGAGGTTGTCTATCACATTGGTCTTTCACATAAGCTTACAGACGAAAATTGCATTCCAGTGTGCTATTATTTAACATTATTAAAAACCGCAACCCTTCCTACCTATAAAAAAAATTAATGAAAAAAAAACTCATTCTCTTATAATAGCTACAAGTTTATTATATTTTCCCGTCGCACTACTCTATTGTTGTACCCTGTATCAAATCATTAATGACCATTTTATCTCTTAAGTAGTTAATTAATTCAAATCAATTCATCTGTGTTATCTTAGAATAAATAAGATCAAACTTTCCTTAGTTTAAGAAATAGCTTAATTAAAAATATTTTTTTTTATATAACAGAACCTGCATCATCTGTGCAGGGACTGATATATTGGCTTATATATACCTGAATTATTAAATACACCTGTACGTTTTTTATGTAATTTTTACACTATTTTATTTTAATTTTTTATCATATTTATGTATATTATTTCACTTGGAAAAATTTGCAATCAAATAAAAATCTTTAAGGTAACTGCACAGGTAATGCAGGAGTAATGCTATATCCAAGAATATTTAAAATTAAAATCAGTACAGGCCGGGACTAAAACCTATGAGCTATCAGCTAACTAACTTTCAAAGTAAACGTGTTCGTAAAATTTGAATTGATAGTAAGATAAATTTTAAATAATATTTGTAATAGAATGTAGTATTTTGGTGCGAGATTGTACTTCGAGTGCATATAAGTGCAGAAAGATCAGCAGAGATTTCCTTTAAGATAGGTTGAGATAAAAAGAAGATTTCACAGGATATCGAGTTACATTCATCTCTTTCTGACTAAAATATTTTTTAAAGAAAGAAACTTTTTTGTTTATTGCTAGGAGTAAAAACAACCTTATTTTTTCATCTCTTTTAAGCCTGAAGAGTCAAATTTTAATTAAAAAGGATTTTGGGCTTTAACTGCCTATAAGCAAATTTTAATGAATATTATAGAAAAATCTGATATAAAAGTCCTTTCTTCCAGGCAGTTTTTCATGTCAAATTCATTTAAAGTAATTTTTCTCCTTATTTAATTATGTAAAGTCAAATATTGAGAAAAAACTACTAGTCAAACTGTCAAAAGCCTTGTGTTTCTTCTAAGGAGTTGAGATTATCTTAAATTTTTTTAAGTATGAATGATTAGATTTTGATAATGTACAGGCTTCTAACTGCCTGTTAGAAATATTTCAAGCAAGTCTCAAGCTATGGTTACTTCTTCCAAATAAATATCATTGCATTTTAAGTTCTTCTAAGTATTAAAAATAAGAACTTGATAAAGAGTTAGATTTCAATTGCTTGTAAGAAACAAAAGGATAAAATATATCATTTTATTTTTTAATGATTTTTTTTACCGCAATATATAACATATTAATTTATACCAATATCTATATAGTTTGGTTCCTAAGATAGAGTGCCTAGAAATCAAATAAAATCTTCAAATATTAATAATTTCAAGACGCATTAAGATAAAATTACGACAGTTTCACTGCTTAATAGACAAAACTTAAATACCTAAATCCTATATTAACAAAATCACAGATTAGAGAAAGCAAAGAAAAAGAAGCATCAAAGAGATGCGTAGAAATAGAAATACTATAAGCCAGACATGACTGTTTTAACCTACACTAAAAAATAAAAAAGGGAACTAGAATCTTTAGAAACCTAAAAAAAGCAACAAGTTATGAAGACCGCAGACATAAATGAAAAAATTATCATTGATAAACATGACCTGAAAAGCAGGTTTAACTTATATTTTGAAAAGCTTTTTGAGTATCAAAGACCGGAGTTCAAGTGCTCTCTGTCAAATGAAGCTAGAGGCCCACCCATACTAATCCACAGGTTAGAAATAGCAATAGAACAAGTGAAAAACAATAAAAACAGTGTAAACAGACAACATAAAAGCTAAATATTTAAAGCTGTTGATTGACCAAGATTACTGACATCTTCAGCAGAATCTATAACACATGGCAATATCATCGACAGACGGCAGCAATCAGAATTTACTGCATGGCTTGAAAAACCTGAAGCAAAGAAGTGCGAGGACCATTGGTCTTATAAGTTATATGCTAAAATTATTTCTTAAAATCATCTGCAGAAGGATTTACGGTAAACGCAAATATCCGAAGACCAAATTGACTTTATAAATGCAGTTGGAACCAGAGAGGGACTCTTTGATGTTCAAGTCTTTATCCAGAGCAGAAGAGACCTCAACTGTAATGGAAAAAACATTTGATCGCGTTTAACATTATAAAATGATCAATATCCAAAAGAGGCTGGCTTGGATGAAGATATCAGAATAATTTCAAATTTCTATTGAATTCATAAAACATGCTTAAGGCTGGATGTAGATCTAACGGAACAGGTGAAAAAGTATAGTTAACAATATAGTGAGGAAAACGAAATAAATGATGATCAGTAAAGGAGATATAAATGGAGATTAACTACATCAAATCGAATGTTTACAATAACATTGTTACCTTGGAACCATAATAAATGAACACTGGGATAGTGCAGAAGAAATAAATTGTCGTATAAGAATCCGAAACATATGCAGGTTTCTAAAGAAAAATTTGCATTTCAAGAAGAGCATTTACATTTCTATTGAGAAACAAAGTGGAATTTTATCTATATTCACCTATTTTAACTATAGAAGAACTGATAATGGAAGAAAGTTGTTCATATTATAATGGGCTTTATCGAAATATTTAATAAAATTTATTTTTGATATAGAAACAACTGCTACAGCTGTAAAAGGTCTTGGAAAAAAATATTTAAATTAATAGGCAGCAGAGACTACATGATATTTATTATGAGGTGTTCCAGCGTAAATGTAAATGATTTTATAACATAAAACAAACTATTTAAATTCCAATTTGTTTGATGACTATTTAATTAAAATCAATATATATTATAACATTATTAAAAAAAACTGTAAAAATCAACAACTTACCAACAATATTAAATTTAATGCAAAATTTGCAGTAAAAAAAATAAAATATAATTTAAAAGAAATTATTTATAAATTGGCAATAAATTAAAGTTTTATGTTAAAAAGCTCAACCACATAGTTTTTTATGAAAGTTTGTCATTTAACACCCTATATTTTAACTAAAATATCTTTATAGATGACCCTTTAAAAATTCATGCATTTTCAACAGACGAATGATATTTTATTAAAAGTACTCAATATATATCGGATTTAATGGCGAACGGATTTAATTATGTGGATTTAAATAAACACGATTTAACGGAGCACTTTATCGGGCTTTGATGCGTTTCAATTTGGCTTCCATGATTTACTCAGCTATGACTTTTATTGCGCCAATTGAAATATAAATTCTACATTTAAAAATGTATATTCAACTTAAAATGAGCGTAAAATATTGATGGCGGCCAATCCGATCTTATTATAAGGATCGGAAAAAACCCGAATGTATCCATGCCTAAATAATTGCAAAGAACTTTTTTCTGTTTGTTGGTTTTGAATGAACTACAAATTAAAAAAAAATTAGCGGTTAATTAATTTTGCAAATTAGCATAGAGCCCAACCTTAATTCGTACGAATAGAAGCTGGCAATAATAATTAAACGTACCATAGTAACAGTGACAACCGTCGACGTGACGTCAACCGAAAAACCATTATAACCGTGCTAGACTGCTCGACGCTGTTACGAATAAACTATAGCCAAGGTTAAATAAAATTGTGATTCTGCGAAAACTATCGGGAAATATTTTTTTAAAAAATCATCGTATGTTGAAACTTTTTAACTGTTTACATGTCTGGTATAATTAGGGTAATTAATTGCTCAAAAAGATCACAGGGACCGCTATCTAGAATCGCCACAATTTTTTTTGTTAATTAATGATAATGCATGTTATTATATGGAATAATGATTGGTTACTTAGTTGTTAAGTTAAATAATGCTAATTTATCGTATGTGGAAAGTTTTTTGGTATTATATTCGCCGGTATCGTTATTAAGATGTACCAGTAAGATTTTGAGAATTTTATCTTAGAAATATCCTAAAGCAGTGAGATATTCCTGAAATGTTTTTTATAAATAATATTATCTTGGAAACCACCAGAAGTAAAATAATAATTTTTGATATAATTTTTAATATCAGTATATTGGAATTTGGAATTTTGAAATATCTTTTAGATAGAATTAGATATATCTATTTTTCCAGTAGGTAGATTGTTTTTCGTTCGTTAAAAATGTGACTTTTGAAGATGGCACTTGTTTTGTCAGATACCTTTGTTGCTTTTTCTATACCACATTTAATTTCTTGTGCTATATCCCATTGTTCATTATATGGTGGTTCTAAGGTAGCAACATTGGTAATGTCATCTAATAATTTAATATTTGTTAAATTCATTTTTTTTTTTTTGAGAATTTTTCGGTTTGTTCTTAGTCAACAATCGACCGATAGAAATAGATAACTTTGTATTGCCTGGAAAATGTAAATGAAACTAATAGAATTTTTTTTGAAGGAATAAAAATAATTTCAATTGCCTAAAACCTATTTGAATCAAAAGAAATATAGCCTGTAAAATAAATTAATTTAAAGAAAAAAAAAGGAAATTACATACCTTCAACGATTTTTTACTGTAAGAACTAACTTTATGTCAGATTTGCCTAAAATATAACCTAGATAAAATAATAATTTTCAGATATTAGTCGTTTGTATTTCTTATCCAATATTTGGTTCGTAGTTGTATTTAATTCTTTTGCTGTTTGTTTTTTATTTACTTTAATTCATTTTACTAATTTTTTTTATATTTATTAATTTTAATAAGATATTTTAAGCATGTTTTTATAGAATGGTAATTTATATTATTGTATTTCTATAAGGCAACTTGGTAAATAAATAAATATTATTATCTCTTATGGTTTATGAGTACCATTGATCTCAAATTTACTTCCGCTCCTCCTCCTTTTTCTATATCTTGTTCTTCTATTTTTTCTAAATATATCTACTGTTTTGTTCAGAAGTCTTAAAATTTTTTTTTAAGTTTTTATGTTCCATTCCTTTAAAATTTTTTTCTTCCCTTTTATCTACATCTACTGTTTCTTTAATATTAGCTACTGTATATTCCTTTGCTACAAATTCTGAAAATTATTATTTTAAAGATTTTTTCACAATCATTATTTGCAACGAGTTTTATAGATTTTGAGTTCCATCGGTCTTCTGTTAACTTATTTTTCTATATTTATTGACTTTATTACTGTTTTTACTAAAAAATTTAAATATTTTGTTTTGTAATTTTCACAGGTGCGCGTCATTTATTATCCTTCACGATAACTTTTACAGTTTTTGGGCTCCATCGGTATTTAATTCATTTTTTTTTCACTTGCATCTTGTTCTCGATCTCCATTGCCTTCTTCTCCTTATTTGTCATTTTCACTACAGCTCCTTATTTTGTATTGACTCAAAGGCGTAAATATTTTTTACACGAAATTTTCTTTACTTGTTTTTTTTTCTTCTTCCTCTTCTTCTTTACTTTGGCAATATGCACATAACAATTTTTTTATATGCCTTTTTCCCAATTTTTTTAACCTCTATGAAATAACTTTTATGCGAGATTTGCATGAAGTGTATCCTTTTAGTTCTTACAGGCAGTTAAAGTCTATTTTTTTGACAAATTCTATTTTTCATGCTTGAAAAAGATAAAGGTTTTTCCCCACTTTTATTTAATCTTTACTCGGTGGCTATTCCTCAAGAAGTATTTGAGGTGCAGACTTAATTGTGCGTAGATAAATGATATTCGGTATGCTGATGACGCAGTTCTCATTCCAGATAACATGATTAAATTTCAACGCCTTAGCAGAGTAGGGAAACATAGTAAAGCCATGGGTTTAAAGATAAACACCAACAGAACTAAATTCATGGTGGTGACAAGGAATGAAAACGATTTTACTAACTCTCAGCTGACTTTTGATAAAAAATCAATAGAACGTGTTGAATTTTTTAATATGGATATCTAAACACTGGATATCAGACAAAAAGGTAAAATGCTGTATAGACCAAGCTTGCACAGCACTTATAGAACTGAAACAGTTATTCAGATCTTAGTATGAGATTCGAGATTTTGTTACATCTGGCCAGTTATTCTCTATGGAGCTGAGGGTTAGACCCTTAAGATAAAATAGATAGATTTAAAATGTAAGTGTACGGTAGAATTCTCAGGAGCCCATGGAGGGCCAAAGTAAAAAATAGAGAACTTTCAAGAATGACAAACAAAGACCGTCAACTCTTCGTCACTATAAAAAATTGCTTCCTTCGGTAATATTTAGTGCAATAAAAAATGCAACATGCTACAATTAATTATCGAAGGAAAGGTCAAAGGCAAAAGACGAATTAAGAGAAAGTCTGTTTCATGGTTCAGAATATAGGACAATAGACAGGTTATCATAATATCCAGACACTAATACACACTGCTTAAGACAGAATAGCACTGGAGAATATAGTCGATAAAATCCATTAATGAATTGGAGATCAAGAAGAAGAAGAAAAAGAAAAAGAAGATACTTGCCTTGAAGTGTTTAAGTGTCTCTTTTGTTCCAAATATTGATCAAAAGGTGAAAAGTGCGAATAGATCATTAAGTTTTATATTAGAAAATTGTAAGCATTTCTCCCATATTGTAGATATGTGACTGTTATTATCTCAGACTGTTATACTATGCTTATGTCAGAGCTAAGTTGAATTACGGTTCCATCATATGGTCGCCTATACATGATTGCTACAAGTATTCATGAGGTTTGCTCGTTTAAGGGTCTCCCCTGGTTTTCAATATGTTATTGAAGGTATCCCCTTAAAGCAGTTTGACTCAGTCAAGGATTTAGGTGTCTTTTTGGACCCGAGACTTACTATTTCCCACCACTGCGGGTATACCATAAATAGAGCTAATAAACTGCTTGGATTTATCAAGAGATCTTGCAAAGACTTCATCAATGTGTCAGCATTGAAGTCACTATATACTTACCTAGTGAGATCACTTCTTGAATTTTCCAATATATTTTGGTTACCTCATTTTCTCATTTACATTGAGAGGATTGAAAATGTTCAGCGCAAGTTTATGAGGCTTGCAAGATATACTCTTTTGAATGCAAGCTTGAATCTTACCTGTTCTGAGACCATATCATACTTGAGTATTAACTCTTTATCAGCCAGAAGGCAGCTCTTTGATATTTGCTTTGCATTTAAAGTCCTGAATGTTATTGTTAGAAGTCTAGAGTGTCTGTACCTTTTCTTTATACATGTATCCCCTTACACAATACGAGGTCAGGAGATTTTCCATATTCCCTTTTGTAGAACATCCTATCTACTAAATAGTCCTATTAACAGAATAGCTTCTACAGTGAATAGATTTGCAGATCTTGACTTTCTCGGTAGGACTTCTTTAAATAAATTTTAGTCTTTAGCTAGGGCTATTATTTTGGGATAGTACCCTAGCCCCATTTTTTAGGTTAATTGTTTATTAGAAGTATAGTTATTACTTAAGATTACTGTTAGCTACTAATATGTACTTAAAATATTGTATACGTTGACCGATGAATAAACAAATAGATAAATTAGTAGTCACTGGTATCTGTACAAAGAAGATTTTTTAAATTTCTAATCTTTAGGGAGGAAGGTGTTGACGCTGATTATGGTTCTAACTATAAGAATATACTTACCTCATTTAATACAGTTCCTTTAAATGTACAGGCTAAAATTGATTAAAATTGATGCTTTTCTCTCACTTGTGGGAGATCAAATGTGCTTAGTCAAAATCCGAATGACAAAATGTCTTACAATTTCAATAAAAATTTCCCTACTTTGTGATAATAATTACGTGAGGCGTTGAATTATCCTTAATTTTCGTGATAATAAATATATATTTATATTTAAGTTTTATATTGATAGGTTCACTGTTAGTCAGATTAAATTGTATTTTAAGTGAGTGTCACTCCGTTTTGTCAAAACCTATAAGGAGAACAGTGACGTTGCTACCGTTTCTGGACTTTAGCTTTATATATATTCTTCATAAATATACCTGAAGTTTAAAATAAGGAAGTTCTGGTATTTTTTAATGAATTTGAAAATAAATAAAATCGGGAGAAAAATGTCTCTCATTGACGAATAATAGTTAAAAGTTTTCACAATTTTTAGTAATAATAACCCAATTTTCACCTATCCTTTAATAACTCGCTCTTTTAAGCATCAACTGAATGGCTTTTATAAACGCCCAAGGCGGAAAATCGAAAAACTGCCCTCCCAACCCCGCAGAACTTCCAAAAGAAAATTTTTTCCCTGGTTTTCTAATATACATAAAAACCCAGTAAGGCGCATATAAAAAGTTGTTTTCTATTCAGCTGATTCCTATTCACGCACCGACACGGGATAACACGGAAAATAAACCAGTTTCTCGCTGCGAAGGAACGAAGGTAAATTGCATTATATCCACGGCAGCGGAGCACAAAACGCAAAACGTACCGGGAATTATAATCCTAGAAACATTCCCTAATGCGACCATCTTTATGGCATTGTAGAGCGGGCTGAGAGAAAAGCCGCAAACAATTTAAAACTGGAAGTGTGCAATATATTCCGCAAAACGCTAAATAGTAAGCTCTTCGGTATATTTAGCCTCTCTTAATTAGTGACAAAGGGTGTACTGCACGGAAATATGTAATGCCGCGTAATAACTTCGGTTTTACACAGTGGAACGCGAGGAATTGTTAACGGACAAAAGGATTAAGTTGTAAATTGGATAATTTTTTATAGTCCGCTTATGTCACATCGGTTTTTTGTTTAAATATTCATTATTATATGGTCTTTAGAACGTTCTAAATTGATCTAATCCAGCGCAAAAATACTTCCTTATAGAATTCGTGGTGCCATCTAAAAATTATGCTTGGAAACATAAATTCAGGTCACTGAATCTAAAAAGATGAACCATGCACATGTATGCCCTGGCGCCCTCTAAAACAATAGAACAATCTCCCAATTTGATTACTCCTCGCTTTTTTAACTAAAGTTTTACTTCCTTTATCTCCATGGCTTTCATAAGACGAAAAAATAAAGTAATGGTAGTTTCCTTGTTTTAATGGGAAGAAATTCTGTGGCCCTCTACAGAAGGTGCAATAACTCGAACTAATTTTGAAATTTGTAAGCTGTATCTCTATTGGCAACCCGTTTAACTAATCAGATTTGAGAGAAAACGTGATTAAATTTGGCGCCAAATTTGAATGCAATTAAGCGCACGAAATTTGAATTCTAAGACAACTTGAGAGAACTATCCAATGTTACAGCCTATGGGTCACTCGATGAAAACAGATTAGTGTTATCCGTAGTTCTTCTATCCAACACATTGCCATCCCTCCATCAGTTGTATTGCACTTTTTTAATTTTGGCACTAATCATCTAATGAATTAATCATGTCAGACCATAACTCTCAATAAAGTGAATAAATTTGATAATGCACAACGAACTAAAACACTTTTATTTAATTTGCTCTTGTTAAATTAATTTTTATTTTGTTCCTTTTAGTTATGTTCGTGTTGTCTACATCCTACTGACTGCGCCAGTTAAATGTGGACAGCACAAAAATAACTTTTTTAAAATGTATTTATTTTAGAAGTTAATAGTAGAACTTAAAATTAACCTAAATTTAACAGTAACTCAATAGTAGATAATATGAACAAAAATTGAATTGCAATACTTATATTTATGCTATTTGCGTTTGCTTAGCAATTAATAAATAAAAAAAGGTTCATTATGTTTTTAGGTGGTTGAATAGACAGATATGTAATATAAAACTAGCGGCATTGTTTGGCATAACTTGTCAAAAAAGCCGTCTAAGTTGCTTCGAATTTAAAATCACCTGATGAACAGAGTGCCTAAGTTGTTGTTCTGCAACATTAACCTTTACTGCTAAAAAGGGTGTCTTTAAAATTCTTTTTAAGCTCATTAAGGCACCTATATGTCCTTTCTAAATTGTCAACTTGAAAATTTTGCTTCATATACTCCATTGATGCAAACTTTTTTTTGGCAAATTTAATTCAGTTTCTAATTGGCGCATTTCTGATGTTCTAAAGCAAATTGTGTACATTAAAGATATTAGAAATAGATTGCGTATCAACAACAAAAAATATGGAGTTGGATTATTTTCAGTGTACCGAATAGTTCACTTTTATGGCGCCAATATATCACAAATAGTTCATTACAGACCCTCATCCCAATAGACTGCAAGTCTTTAATGCATGTATGCTGCGTAAAAGAATAGGGCACTGGCATTATAAGGTTTTTTAAGACGTCGACCTCTGGATACAAGAGCAAATCTTGCTATTGTATCCATCTATGATCCTGAGTCTTCAGACCCTAAATATCCTTGACTCGATTATACAGAAAAAAGTCCAGAACTAAGAGATATTTCGTTAAACATCAAGTCAAAACGACAATGATCTAGTTCACTCGTAAACTTTGCCTACAATTTAAGGTTAAGGTTTTTGGCTTGTAAGTCAGTAGTTTTCTATTCTTAGGTTTGTTTCCCTATATATGTGCCTGGATTTCTCTAGTGATTTATTTTTTCCAGGCAGTTTAGGCAAACAAAAATCAACAAAACGAATCCAAATACTCTGATCCAGCTCAAAACTATTTTCTTATACGACTTTTATGAAATTTGTCAGTACGAGCATATTTATTTTCGCGTTTCAAAATAAGTGCATGTGGCGCCATCCAAAATTCATCTCTTATAGTATAAATTAAGGTCACTGAATCTGAAGAAGAAGTCAGAAAAAGTTTGTCAGGACTAATTTTCATTGCTAAAAAGGCATCATTAAAAGTTAACGATAACTATGTTTTTCCTTAAGCCTATTAAGGTACTTATGTGTTCTTTTTAAATTGTTAAGTTGAACACCTTACTTCACGCACTCCATTGGTGCGAACTTTGCTTTGCTAAATTCAATTTTATTTAACTTAGTTCATCTCTGGTGTTTAAGCTAAATGTGGTACATCAGTGACAGTAGATTATAAAAACAAACTGATAAATGGCTTGTTGTAAGTGTACTGAATGGTTAGTAGGATTTGCAGCCGGATAACTGGAAAACTCTTACCAGAATCATTTTACACTCTTAACGGAATTTGTAGCACAATATTGACCTAATAGAACGCAAGCTATTTGATGTCCCTATGTTAAATAGTCTTTTAGTTATTTGGGTTCTAGTAAGAGTAAGTTGGCTAAGAAGTTTAAAAGACCATCAAGTGGGTTAGAGCCCTATAACCTTTCTTAAGATAACGCAATTTAATTAAAGTGCGTATCCTTAATGGTTTTTAAATTATTTTAGTTTTAGTGGGAGTAAGTTGGTCAAGAAACATTGTTCGGAAGGCTGTCAAGTTAATGAATTCTTAATAAATTCATTAGGATTCTCTTTTATGAATTGAAAGCTTCCATCATTTTAAAGAGATTTAAAAGAAGTAATATGTGGTCTTTAATTTTTTCAAAAGTAACCTCAGTTTAGACAACTCATGATGACTTTATGGATACCATATATAATTTACTGCTCACGAGTTAGGCTATCTTTTAACAGCCTTATCAAGAATGTCATTTCTATGCTCTAAACAGAACAAAAAATTACCAATACAATTTGTGAAAATATTAGAACAAAAAATCAGATAGATGCAGTGGACAAACCACTAGGTTCTACAGTTTCTGAACTTGGCATATTTTGTCCAGACAGTTGAGGAAAACCAGTGCAACAACGCAAACTCCTGAAAAAAAAAATTTCTTTTATTCATTTTAAGGGAGTTTTGGCTTGTAAGTCAGTAGTTTTCTGTTTTTATGTTTATTTCTTTATAGGTATATGCCTGGGCTTATGTTTTGATTTATTTCGTCCAAGCAGTTGAGGTACACAACTGCAAAAACCCATATCTCTGATTGAGAATTATATTAAAACAAGGAGAGAAACGATTTTACTCGTCCAGGTAGTTGAAACTTCTTATTTTTAAAGAGTTTTGGTTTATGACTATAATTTTAACAGTTTTGTGCTCCAAGGTTTGTTTCCCAGTATTTATATGTCTGGGCTTGCCTACTGATTTATTTCTTCCAGGCAGTTGAGGCAAACAAAATCAGCAAAGCGAATCAAAATGATCTAATCCAGCTCAAAAATACTCTCTTATACGACTTATGTGCTCTATTACGAAATATGTGCTTCATTCCAGTGGTCAGTTCGCATTCGTCTTAAATAAGTACATCTGGCGTCATCTAAGAATCATCCTTTATAACCATGAATTAAGGTCACTGAATCTGAAAAGATAAACCATGGCGCCATCTAAGAATCCTGCCGTATATCCCTCAATTTGTTTTGTCATCATCATCCCTTTTTTCTCTCGTAAAACATTTCAGTTCTGGATACAATTCTAAAATTTATCTTGCTCCATAACTTTTGGCCAACTTCCCATCTGTCGTCGCCCCACTGCGATCCGGATTTGTTATGGATATTTTTCATGAATCACCAGCATCGCTGTTATTAGCACGTGTGCCTCATAAACCATACGCATCGCTGTTCGCAGCGTTTCAAGACCATAATTTCGAGTGACAGGGACACTCGAGTGATTCGTCACCAATTTTCATGGAGGAATTCGTTTTGTTTCTGGAAATAGCCCCGGGGCTCGCTTTTGTCACCCCACGGGTCAAATTGATCTTCTCGTACGGTTCATGCATGTATCTGGTTTATTCGAGGGTAAATTTTTACATTTTTTGTTTCTAGTTAATTTAAGGACTATTGGATTTCTATTAGACGAAAACAGTTTGCTAGATTAGTTTGTCTAATTCAGGCTGACTAAGAACTGTTTGCAGATTCAATAATCCAAGATGGTCAAAGGATGCCTGCAATTATATTCATTATACATATCATATTACATTTAATGTAATATTTACACAACAATGCTTTATTAGCCAGTTGAGGTTTATCCGTGTACATCTAACCATGAGTAAAAGAAATTCGATTACAATGGCCCGAAGGAACTTAAGATTTTACTTCGATAGATAATTTTTTTACTGAGTCTAATGACTTTAATCCATGAGCCTGTTAAACCTCCTTTACAATCTATTCACAAGAAGAATAACAAATCGATTAGACTGAAAATTGAACTTTTATCAACCTAGAGAACAGGCGAGTTTTAGGACAAACTTTGGCACTAACGACCTTCTTCACTGTATAAAAATCCATCGAATACAACTGACCTTTGATTCTGGCCTTCGTCGACTTTCGCACAGCATTTGATACGATTGAAATAAACAATGTAATGAATGACTATCGGTATTCTAAACTGCATATACAGAAAGGCTATTGTAAGACTGCATAAAAAGTATAAAAGTCGATAGAGGCATTAGACCTTATCTTCCAAACTTTTTATATTAGTTTTGGAACATGCTTTCAACCAATTAAACTGGGATATTAAAGGAATCCATAGGTTAGATGTTGATAGACAGCATATATAGAAGTAGACAGCTTGAATTTCCTTATATCTAGACTGCACAAAGGACTCTGATAAGAGCAATCGTGCTTTACTAAGCTAAACGTTAAAAAGGCTGAGTGTTTTAGGTCAAGTTTTGTTTATTATTAAAATCCTATTCTGTGGTTTGATTTCCACGTTATGGCATTTAGGATAAGGAAATATTGAGGGTTCAGAGGAAATTCCTTAGAGTTATGGTTCATCGTTCTTAATGTAGCAAAGAAGATTATGAATGCTTGGCTTGGGAGTTGAAGGAAATGAGGTAGATGGCTGATGTTTGTTTTTCTGTAACCTTATTCATGGTCACATAAAATCTCCTAAATTAATAATTACAACTAATTATGCCAAAAATGCTGCTTTATCTCGCATGTTGGGATGTATAATTGCATCATCAAGATATGGACATTTTCAACTTTAACTCGGTTTCAGGTAATAATAGTTGACTGTCTTCTTAGCTTTATGATGAAATATTTTTTTTGCTTTTGATTCCTAAATAGTGAACCAATGATTAATATGCTTCAATGAAAATGGTTGTAATTTTTTGCTAGGAAATGTCAGCTTATATTTAGATTCAGAGAGGGCCTAGGATATAATTATGAATCCTTAAGGGGGTAAATATTGACTCATCAATTCGTAATTCAATATAAAACTCTCTGTAATTAATTATTATTAATAAAAAAAATATGGAACGTAGTTGCGTTTAAATGAATTAATATTTAAATAAGATTTTAATATTTTGAGATCAATCGCGCTTAACTAGGCTAAACGTTAGAAAGGCTGAGTGTTTTAGGTCCAGTTTTAGTTATAATGGAAATACTGCTCTGTGGTTTGATTTCCACGTTATGGCATTTAGAATGAGGAAATATTGACGGTTTAGAGGAATTTTTTTGGGGTTATGGTTTATTGTTGTTAATCTAGCGAGGAGGATTATGAATTCTTTGCTTGGGAGTTAAAGGAGATGATGGCTGATGTCTGTTTTTTTCATAACTTAGTTTATGGTCAAATCGTCTGAATTGTTATCTTTTGCACTTTTTAATTTTACCGTTTGAAGGGGTAGACCCACATTTTTTTTTGCCATTTCATTTAACTAGTGATCAGCAAAAATGGTCCTCTGGTAAACTTTTTGAGATATGCAAACGCAACTCTTCATAATCATTGTGAAATGGACATTACTAATATTAGCATATCATCAATAAAGTCAAATTTGAGTCTAATCAGTTTATTTTCTTCTTAGTGTTAAAATGTTATTATTTCAAAAAATGTCTGTGCTTGGTATCAAAGAGATAGTGAGTCAATGACTAGCGAACGAATTATAATTATTTACTAGGAAATATTAACCTATATTTGGGTTCAGAGAATTCCCAGAATATCTGAAGTAACCAGATATTCAAAGTTAAAGTAAAAACTCAATTTGTAATTAACCTGTAAAACTCTTTTTAATAAACTGATATTAATATAAAAAAAAATGGAACGTAGTTGAATTAAAATGCAATGGATTTAAATAAGGTTTCAATGTTATTTTTAAATTTCAACGTCCATAGCTAGAGGGCATAATAAAGACATAACAGATATGATGTTTTCACAAGAAATTATATACGTAAAGGATTTTCCTCATGTCTAAATATTTAAAAATAATGCAATTAAGGATCAAATGCTTATATATTTATTTGCTCCAAGTCTAAGGTCAGTAAAAAATCGATTTCCGTATAACAATCGACAAAATTACATAGCAATTGCCGGTACATTTAACCCCAAGATTATACGTTTTAGCTTTCCCGAGAATTTTCGGAAAATTATGGTTGATAGCTACGTGACTTTAGACATCATCTTTTTTTAAGAATTATCATTTTAACTTTTCTAACACACTAGCGCAAGGTACGAAAATACCACTGATGTCATAACAAAAATGTATAATTAATTTCCCGTAATTAGATTACATATTATGTTTCGGTTTTTAAATATAATTTCTTAAGGGTGAGCTCCACTAAATTTAAAAATATAATAAAATAATGTGTTTCCTCTAAAAATAGCAGAAACACATCAGTATAAAAACAAAAGGCAAGTCACCGATAGCGGTATAAAGAATCCATTACCTGTCAAGGAAAAATTAGTTTAAGTCCTTTTTATCTAGTCGTAAAAGTCCGACCCAAAACCATAAACGTAAAGATTCATTTGTGCCATAAATTTCTTGTCAAAAACTGTCACCACTCAAATCTGGCATAAACAAAAGGGTCCCGTTTTAGTCTGGAAATATATCTCTACCTATTCGTTAGAAAAGGAAAAATATAAATAGCAGGAAATACCTCCAGCAAAGACAAATATGTTATCTGGGGGTATACGCGGTGAATTATTAATATTTCGTGTTTTGCCCTTTGACATGCCGCTTTTTCTTTGAATAATTAGAGAATAGAGGTTTCTTGTTTTTATTTTACTGCGGCAAAAATCATATTGCATATGTTACACGATAAAGTGATTAACTAGTAAACAGTTGTTATAGGATATATGTTAAAAAGACTTTAAACACTTCGTACCACATCTTATGACGGGTTAAAAGCAAGTGTTTTTTCTATACTTTTGAAGATATTTTTAATATTCAGGCATTTAAAGCCATTGCTTCGAAATAGAAGAAAAATCAACTTTAGTTTATTTCCGTTCCTTGAACTATTTCTTTTTTTATTAAATTAATGGTTTGCGAGGCTCTCACTTAGTATATGGATAAACTCTATGGAGTCAGTCTTCATCAGTCAGGGCATTTATCATTAAATTAGGTTTTTCCTATTATTTGCTATAGTTGTTGTATCATAATGATAATTCATGGCCCATAAACTCTTACGTAAAAAGGCTAGTTAAACTAGAGGCTTTGGATTTTTGAGTAAACTAAACTTAAACCAATTTGTTTGCAAGGAGAAGAAAGCTACTGCTGATGCTCTTTCTTCTATGTTGGTTTAAGTTGGAGTGAGGTTTCTGGAGCAGTGTTTTGTGACTTGACAAGAGCTTTTGAATCTATCAGTCATGAAATACTACTTGAAATATATGGTTCCAGAGATGTATCAATAAATTAGTTCAGATCATACCTTTCTGACCGAGTTCAGAGGGTTTCCTCTGCAGGTTACGGTTCAGATATTATGATCAATAATTATGGTATTCCACAGACCACTGTTGTTCCTTTTGTATCTCAATGATCTCTATTCAATTGAAATTTAATATAACAAATACGAATATTCCTACTTTTAGATATAATCTTACAGATGTTGTTCATGGTATAGATAAGTTAAGCAATCCAGGCAGTTTAAAATGTTTAGGTATTAGGTAATAGACTTAACGTTGAAAATCACAGTGTTGCCTTGTCAGGAAGAATGTCAATGGCAATGGCATATTTTCTTGAGTTTATAAGAAAAAAGCAATTCGAATTCATGCAAGTCGTTGTTGATTAATTCTTGATAGTGTATATGTAAATTTTTTAGAAAGTGTAGGCACAACTAGTACAGGGAGAACATCTTACTCGACAGTTAAGGGATATTCTTCTACCAAAATCTGTAAATAATCGACACAAAGAAAAATGTACAACCACTTCAACTTAAAGACTTCCAAGTTTTTATAATTAAATAGTTATATATGTACTTCTATTTTATTAGATATGACCTCTATATGTTTTTTCTGTGTTTTAATTTTAACTAATTTTTTTATATTAACCTGATTGTATTTATAACTCCTTTGTCAAAGAGACTTATTAGAGCTTCTGATAATAAAGCATATTTTGAGTATAAGTTTGAGTATAACAGGCCTTTGAAGCTTTTTATTCGAGGCAGATAAATTCTTGTTTTCTTTAGAGTTTTTCCTTGAATTAGGCTCTTGCATTTGAGCAGGTAATACATATTTTAAATGCATTAGCAAAATCAGCCAAATTGATAAATCTATCTTATTCAAAAGAACTGCTATAAAGACTGTTTATCCAAGATAGTTAATATTTTCTGGATAACAATTCATTTGTTTGGGTTTGTTAAGATACATATGGTATCCTTGGACTCTGACGGCATAGTTTCTAACCTTTTTTTCTTTAGATCTTTAGAGGAATCTTTAATTTTATTCCAGGCTTTTGAATTAATTTTTTGACGCAGAACATTCCTTCAGAATTATGTGATGTAAACTTAATTAATAATTTTTTTACCTCGAATTGTACTAATCCGTATCAAGCAAATCAGAATCTGCTGCAGTTTTATAATAATAATTTTAATTAAAATTTTTTTCATGCTTTTCAATTGCAAGAAATAACCGAAATCGAGTTAATAAGAATTATTCTTTCCATAAAAAGTAAAGCTTATGGTTGTGATGGGCTTAATAGTATATTAATTCAGATTTGTTGTCAATTTATTGCCCCTTTTGTGCTTCACATAATAAACGAATGTTTCAAAAATTCAGTATTTCCAGATATGTGGAAACATGCTTTAGTCACGCCTTTGGCCAAAATAGCTCAACCAAAGGAACTTAAAGATCTCTGATCAATAAGCATTCTTCCCGTTCTTTCCAAAATTCTCGAAAAAATTGTAACTAATTAAGCTCGAGTATTTTTGAACAGTCATGAAATTTTGCCACTCAAACAATCAGGGTTTCGTCTAGGATATAGCTGTGCTACGGCTATGGCTGACGTAATAGATGACATTTTCCGAGCGTGGGATCAAGGGGAGTTTACTGCTTTAATTTTACTTGATTACACAAAGGCATTCGACTTAATTACTCATAGGATTTTATTATCAATTTTAAGTTATATAGGATTTTCAAGAGATGCAATAACATTTTTTAATTCATTTTTGGGTAATCGCAGCCAGCAGATCGTTCTGAATGGTATAAAATCTAACTCAGCACCTTTATCAGTAGGTGTTCCTCAGGGAAGTATCCTGGGGCCATTGTTGTACATAATTTATACATGTCGATTTAAAGACCATTTAAAATTTTGTAGCTACCATTTGTATGCGGACGACATCCAACTCTATCTTCACTTTCACCCAAATAATACAGAAATTGCCAATAGAAATATAAATTTGGATTTAAAAAGTATAATAGAAATCTCAACGTGTCACGATCTAAAGATAAACCTGCTCTTAAACTTATTTATAATCAAAGAAAATTTTTAAATAAAAAATTTAAAAAAACATTTATGTGACTCCTTAGTGCTATTCAACTTTAACCACTGTGACACAGTATATGGCCCATGTTTGGATCAGTTTGATTCTCGTAGAATTCAGAAAGTACAAAATGCGTGCCTTCGCCTTATTTTTGGGATACGCCGCAGAAATCGGATCTCTCATAAGCTTATAGATATCGGCTGGCTAATATGTATAACCGCAGAAAACTACACTTTATTTCGTTGGGCTTTGTAACCCAAGTAAATAAAGTGTACAGTAGTAACTCTTTGTAAGCCCCTTTGCAGGTAATAAAATTTAAATCTTCCCAATATTTGGATGATAGAGGAGATTTTAGAATTAACAACAATAATCGTAACTTACCCAATTTACATCTTCTTACTATTCCTCGACACAGAAAAGAACTTTTTAAACGCTTCCAGTTTGAATTCCTTAAAGATTACATCATTTGATCTGGCCTGTTCTACTTTTCAAAGAAAAACTAGAGACATTCTCTTTTTACGTCAGTAAATAAAGTTGGTCTTTTATTTTGATTTTGATTTTTTGTGTGATGTCGCTGAATGTGTTTTTGTATTTTTAAGTTTCAACTGTTATGATCTGTAATTTGAAATATTGGTACTGGTTGTAGAGCAAATTTTTTTTAATGTTATATTTTTTACATTTTTTTAGAGGGCGCCTAAACAGTATTTGGTCTGCGTACCAGAATACTGACGTAACACGGCCTTTTATTTTTCATAGACATTGTGTATTTTTAAATTATTATATTGTAATTTGTACTTGTTTATGAAAAGTAATACATTTTGTTTATTATTATTATTATTATATATCCATTTTAATTAAGAAAATTAGAGTTTTACTGTATAAGTTGTTAAAAAAATACTCAATATTAAATATTGAAAAATAAAATATTTTTCACTAGTGCAATCGCTTATATACAGCATAAAATTGTGGGTTGGGGAGGTATTTATAAGGAGGACTTGCTTGCAATAGAAAACACTCAAAAAATATTTTTATGAATAATACTTCATAAAAACAAATTTTATCCAACTGAGTTATACAAAAAAAGTTTTATGTTTGATGCAAGATTGTACGCATATAAATCCCTAATATTAAAAAAATGTAGTCAGATGAACATGATAGATCACGCCTATCCAACTCGCTATCGGTATACTCTCAAATAGTCACTGAAATGGTAAACAAAAGAATTAGTCAACGTGGTTCTTACTTTATTGCCCCCAGACTATATACCAAAATACCCCTTTAAAGGAAAAACAAAAAAAAAGAAAAAAAGATCTTTGCTAATAAGGGTGATCTCTGTACAAATAAAACAAAATGTTTTAATAATAAGAAACAAATTCTTCAAATTCTTATTTACATACTTTAGGAAACATAATAAGTATCTGAAATATTATGCATATGTATTAGAACTTAACGTAAAATTTTCCATAAATAAAACTCTTATTTTATAAAATAATTTTTGGAGAAAAGCTTTCGGTTTATATAGATTTAATGGTTTTATGACTTTTTTTTCAAATTTAAGGAAATAATATTAGTTAGGTATATGTCATTGGAAAAAAAGTATTTCTGATACTTATAGCCTCTTTATATGTTAATGTTTAAGGAAGTATACCTGTGCACATTTTAAATAATATGAAATCTGCAGGACACACTTCAATTATTTCTTACCGTAGATGTAAAAGTTTATTGGGTTACCTCGTAAAATTTTATGAAAATATTATTATTAATATTATCTGTTTGCATCAAAAAACATTTCAATTATTTCCTTTTATTTCTCCAAAATTAAGAATGGTTTGAAACTCGTGAAATTTAAATATTTTTTTAAAATTTTGAGTGTATATAGAATTCCATTGGTACTGTAATCTATAACTTGATTTTATTATTTAATCCGTAAAAGATTTAACTTCTCAGTTCGACTGTGATTAAATCAGGTTATAATTGCTAATTTAATCTTATATAACAAGCAGATGTACGCACGCCATTGGCTCTCTCTCTCTCTCGCTCACCTCACCGCTAATTTTTAATTTAATTCCATCCATCAATACCTCTCGACTGCAGTATAGAGAATGATAGATGGCCCGGGCTTAATGATTATAATGAGATCATGTCTATTCATAAACAAACGTATTAGAAAATAATTCCGCTATTATATTCGGTGCATAGGGAATCAGATATTTGGGCGAAATAATTAAAACCCGTTCGTATTTATGCCAAACCGGGATTTCATGTTTAATAATTATGAAATTATTGTGAGCGCGAGACGCGAGAGCCGATTATAATTTTGCTGATCGGTAATTAGAGAATGATCATCGGCTCTGCGTATCTGCGTATATATACATACATATACTTGTTCGCGGAATCGGGAATTGATATGGCTTATATGGGCTTTTAATGAGTTCATTATTTGATCCCTCAAAGAGATGTTAAACAAAATTAATTAGAGCCTAACAACAAATTGATCATAACAGACCGCTTGCTGATAATAGAACTGAGCTTATTTCAATAATGTAAAGATCCTTTTTAAAACGTAAATCAAGATATACAATACAGAAGCAATTACCTAATACCCGGCTTAAAAGCTGGTTGGTTGTGAAGAACCACATACAGTGGGCAAAAGGGTAGAGGTAGAACGCTGTGAACATTTGCCTAATGATGCTTCAAATTTGTGACGAGCATATCGAAATTAATTTTTTTCTTTGAGTTTAATAATGCTTTTGGAAATGCTGATTTTATAAAGAAAATTGCTATAGTCAAAGTCAAAATATGCTTTGCTATAGTTATACCATAAAACTATTGTTAACAAAGCTGGAAAAAAAGGGTATAAAATATAATTTACATGGAGTGCACAAACTCTACAATTTACAGTTAGTATTATAGATTTGAAAATTTGTCAAAAAGTTCCTTTAATAAGGGTATTAAATACCTCCCTTAAATTTCTTAAATTTTCCTATAAATAGTGGAAATTTTTTTTTGGAATATAAAAAAAAATAATTACTCCCTATTTTCACTAAATTTGATAATTAGTCTTTTTTTCCACTTCATTGGCATCAGAATCAAGAAATAATCAAAGTATTATTAAAAGCTTAACTTTTATTTTTCACAGTGGCTTTCTTTTCCTTATCATCTGTCTTCTACTGACAGAGTTATCATAAGAAATCTTTTATTATTTATCTGAAAAATTGTCTGTTACTTAAACTAGCTGTTCTTTGTGGAAGATTCCTAGTAAGCATTTTTCAAGTTTTACATCTCTATTTCCTCTAGTCTTTATTTCATGGTATTAATTCTTGTCTATAAACCAAAATCGTCAAGATAGTCAAGTAATTTGTTATTCTAGCATCTCTTAGCATGAAATATATTCACCCTCATGGTAAAATATTGATCGTCTCCCTAGTACAACTTCTTGATAAATACTGATTTTCTTCATAAAAGCTTTTGGTAGACCAGTGAAATCTTGCTTTTTTCAATGAAGTAAAAACGGACACTTTTTTAATAGAAATCGGTAGGTTTTATGTTCAGTAAAAAATATTTAAAAATCCCAAAAAATCTTTTGTGAACTAATAACGCCATCTTAAAAAAACATGGTCGCCAATTAAAATTTTTAATAATCAATTATCTTCTCAATCGTTGGTATCCATTTGTGTGTTTTGTTTATTAACTTTTACGGAAATGAAAACCCAATAATTACAAAAAAAGTCTTATAATTTATATATATCCAAGAACATAAATTTCCTGTTAAAACAAAAACTTTTTAATATCATTTGAAAGGTCCTCGTCTATAACACAAGTACATTTGCAGTCTGTCCTATGGTAATAAAGGCATATAGAACTGCAGCGTCAATTTTGTCAACATACAATTATTTATTTAAATCTCATCCACATTTACAGTAGATCAGACTTAACTATTCTTCCAGTTTTAGATATCTTCCAAATATATCCGGATCTAAGAAATTTCCCATCCACTTGAAGATCTGAAGACCCTCAAAGTTTAAAGAAAAATGATTTCTTATTAATATAATTTACCATTTAAAATACTACCTTAAAATATGTTACTTCAGTGTATCTTTGGTTGGTGAAAGAATGACTAAATGAAAAGGTTTGTCGAGCGTTTGTTTAGCTATGCCAATATTGTAGTGTATATCGTTTTTTATTAATACCTTTGGACTCGTGTGATCTGTACATAAAGGAGGCAAATTTATATTCATCTAAGTTCGGATTCTTGTGCCTGAAGATTAACAATTTATCATGTTTATCACCATTTTAGTAGTAAAAGTAATATCACAACCACTTATGGTATGTATAAAAAGAAGGCTGTTAACAAGAGATATTCCCAAATAGTCACACACTTTCTTTAAATGGGAAATTTGATCTTCATTATTGTCGTAGAGACATGGAAAGATTTATTATTTCACCCAACAAAGTAATTAGTAAAACGATTAAATCTGTATCTTCATCCAATAGTATTATTAGCGATAATATTACAACATGAAAAATAATATAATAGACTTAACTTTGTACGCTCAGATTGTAGATATGGATTTTGATATGGCACTAGACTCTCATGGTTCCTCGCAGTTTAGCCTTATCCATATCCATGGATAATCCTACTAAAGAAAATGACAGATATTGGATTAACAGTGAGGGCTCCCGATATCCAGAATAGTTTAACATTTGATCCAATTATTAACAAAGGAACTCAGAAATTAACTGAAATGATCAGACACAAGGTTTATTTTTCTTGGGATTTTAGTATTCTCCATAGTATAGCGCACACTGATCCAGGCGATTTTTAAATTGGTTAATTGACGTTAATCTATTTGTTTTACTGTTCGGTCCAGTAATATATCACCCTGTTTGTGAGGTAGTTCTGTCTTAGAAGCCTATTATTACCTCTATTCTTACTAAGCTTTTGGTACAAGATCTTCCTTTGTGGTGAGGTGCAATTGTTGTTTCCTCGTCTATCATAAGATAGATCTTTGAACTCAATAGGAATTCTGCTTGTAAACCTATATCCGCATGACAGTTTAAAAATTAGAAAGGGATGGGAATAAAGTGATGTTTTTCGAGTATAATTAGACACTTTACGCTAGAAAAACACTATTTATAGTCAATCCTAATACTACTAAGAAAATGAAACGATGGTATAGAAAATGATGAAAAAGTCGAATTGTCATTTATATATCTTGGCACTTTTTTAATCAGTTTAGACATTTGGTTCGTAGTTCCTATTTTAGATTTGTATGACTGTACGGATTCTCTATATATTCAAGATATTTTCTCATTTTATTCAAGGCGTTTTAATCCATTTTAAGTTGTTATTGATTCAGAGTAGAATAAAGCATTTGTAAGAAATATGCCGAATAAGGATCACGTTTCGGATCACGTGCATATAGCCTGGCTTGGTACCGTCGTCATCGTGGTTCAGGTCAATGGTATATTATGAAAGGGAATATCGATTTCAGCATAATTTGGGAAAAGGAAATACACGCGGGCATTGAAGGGAAAGACAGATTGGCTTTGACTATTGAAAGTTTAAGTCGATCCCGGTGACTTTTTCATTTTGTTTGCTTTTGTTCATTTTATTTTTTAAATCTTAAATTGTAATTAAAATAGTTATTTTTTTTTTAAAGTTTTATTTTTCTATATTTCTGACATCAGAAGTGGGATTATACGCTTGCGCGCCGTGTTAGTTCATTAAAAAAAAAAAAAAAACTTTGTGTGTGAAAATGCCGCGTTACGAGGAAGACTATGAGCGCCGCGAATATCGAGAACGCGAATCTCGGCGTGACGAAAGAGCTCTGGTACGTCATCGTCGTCGAGGCTCAAGCCGCTCTTCTAGTAGAGAAGGCGTTGGGTCGAGGATGGAAGACGATAGGGTGATTCGCGGAAGGCGTTCTCGAAGAGAAGGTCAGCTTCAGCAGCATGATAGACATTATCGCTCTAGGAGCAGCCCTAGAAGGTACTTCTCATCTGGAACATCTTCGAGTGCTTTGGCTGAAAGCATCTTGAAAATGGATGAGACCGTAGTGGCTGGCATTGACAGGTTGTTGGTACCAAGATTTTATCAGATGAAGAGGAACCGCTGGATGTGACAGCTATCCGAGCGGAAATGTTAAGACTCACCGAGAATCATCAGGCTAAGCAAAAACGCCGATTTGACTCCAAGAGGATTCCTGGACGTCAGTATGTGGAGGGTGATTTAGTGCTGTTGCGACTTACAGCATCTCCAAATACTGGGACCAGCAGGAAACTCTTGCCCAAGTGGCGAAGACCTTACAGGATCAGCAAAGTCCTGGAGCACGATCGGTATGAAGTGACCGATATACCTGGAGCTGAACAACCACGCATTCCGTATAAGGGCGTGGCAGGGTTGAAAAATATGAAACCCTGGATAAGATTCGGTATTGAATCTTAGAGTAAATATTGGCGCGGTTGCAGAGCTCTGTGGGGAGCCATCTGCAGGTGTAATTATTGTAATTCCTGGTACTTTTGGCTCCACGGTTCAGGTGGGCCAAAGGCAGGTGGTTAAAATTCCTGGTTACTTTTGGTCTTCCCTGGTGCACCTTTAACATACTAGCGCTAGTATTCTTTTGTTATTGTTAGATTTAAGTACCTAATGTTTTCATATTTGGTATTGGCCTTTGTTTTACCCCATTTATTTTTTTTTAAATACTTAACCCTGTGTATGCATACACCGTGTTACCCAAATTTAATGTTTTCTTAGGTATTAGGTTTCATGGGATGTTCGACTCCATGACTGCTAAGCTGTTGATTTTCACAATTTGTTTTTATAAAATTTTGTTTTCTTTAATGCCTGTTTTATTTTAATGCTTATACGTATTTCTTTTCCTTAGCAAAGTCGACTTGGATCGAAATGAATTTTAGGCGTGAGGACACGCCATAGTCAGGAAAGGCCGTGTAAGAAATATGCCGAATAAGGATCACGTCTCGGATCACGTGCATATAGCCTGGCTTGGTACCGTCGTCATCGTGGTCCAGGTCAACGGTATATTATGAAAGGGAATATCGATCTCAGCATAATTTGGGAAAAGGAAATACACGCGGGCATTGAAGGGAAAGACAGATTGCCTTTGACTATTGAAAGTTTAAGTCGATCCCGGTGACTTTTATCGTTGATTGAATAATAGGCCCTATTATTATTCAATCAATAATAAAACTCATTATTCAATCAACGCTTTTATATTTTGTTTGCTTTTGTTCATTTTATTTTTTAAATGTTAAATTGTAATTAAAATATATTTTTTTTTTTAAAGTTGGGTTTTATTTTTCTATATTTCTGACACATTGTTTATTGCTTGCAGGAATTTTTAACTGATCTTCCAGACTTTTAAAGCTGATTTTTAGTTTTCTCTTCCAAAAAATAGGACATGGCTCTAAGTTTTTATCGTATAAGTAAATACTGTCCAGGCAATTAAAATATCGTTTTACGTCTTTCAGTTTAAGTAGTTGTAACCAGTTTTTTATCCCGGAATAAAATAAAAATTAAAGATAGGGGCTTCATCAGCTGATTTTTTTAGCCTTACACTTTGTGTTTTAGTCATTACATAAATAAATAATTGCTTATTTTTTAATATATTACTTATGACATGAAAATTACCTAAAAATTCCTTAGGTTAGAGTATCAACCACGAAACAATAAAAACACTTAAAAAATGTAGATTTCTATTTCTATCATACTCTTCCTATGAATTTGTACGTTAAAAGAGAAAAAAAGAAACAAAAATAGAGCCATAACATCTGAAACTCGAGATTTCATCACATCCCATCGCGATAATAACTGTAACCATAACACATAATCGGTTATCGTATTACAATGTTTACGTTAAAAAAAAATATCGCCTAGCCAAAGATTACTCAACATTTACCAACATCTGCAGGCAGTCTTTGTTTAATCATAGCACATAATATAAAAATACGTGACACATTAGAAGCGAGGTCAATCGATTAAAAAAATATATATATCTACACTGATTTGCACGTTTACTACACTTCCTTAAGAGATAAATGAGTGTAAACAATACCGGGATGATAAAAGATTTTTTATGCACTTTTTCTTATCAGAAATTTATGGGTGCGTCATTTCTTTTGTCTTGGAACATTTGGATAATGAGGGTGTCA
Organism: Anthonomus grandis grandis; assembly: GCF_022605725.1. Taxonomy (NCBI): domain Eukaryota; kingdom Metazoa; phylum Arthropoda; class Insecta; order Coleoptera; family Curculionidae; genus Anthonomus; species Anthonomus grandis. Next base: position 6,850,449 of record NC_065557.1, on the reverse strand, counting down.
TCACGAAATGTGGGACAAAGGAGCGGTTGGTTATATTTACACTAAAAATAACTTATTGCAATTTTTTTAGATAAATGTTGCGTTAATTGATTTAATTATGCAGGTGCTACATCTAAATAATAATGACCTCCCATGGGGCGTTAGAGTAATTAAAAATAAAGGAAATATATGTGTCATATTTAAATGCGCAATATCGTAAATTGGCGTGGTGCCAAAGACGCAAGTGCACCACACGTCCAACTGTGACTAAATTGACAAAAAAGGAATAGTGCGACTATAACTGCGTAGAATCCAGAATTGGAATGAAAATAAATGGTGAAGGACGAGTTAAAATTATAGGTTTATACGGGGTGAATATATTTTAAAAGTTTAAACCTGTTTATTGCTCTTTTTAATTAAATAATGTCTTTCTTATTCAGATTTATCCCAGTAAATTTTATGTTCCAAAGTTATAATGAAAACAGCCCTTTTACCCCAAAAATTATATTTTTTTAATTCATATATAAAAATTCCCAACAGGCATTTTAACAATACCAAATTACAACAGTGCACCCCTTTCCACTTACGTTAACAAACCAATTTTCGGTCATCAAAGACCGTTTACAAAGCGAAACTTCCACTATTTATAAAGCGAATTTTCGATCGATTGTACACGTTAAATTATTACCCAAAAACCTTTTATTAAACTCCCTGTTCCATTGCAGTAAATTGTTTAAATATTGATACGGTTCGTTTTACCCAAACTATTACATTGAATAATATAGATATTGTTTCGAATTGCAAGAGTCGTAATTTAAGTTTTTAAACAGATGCCGTTACAATATATAATTTTAAGGAGAATTTCTAATGAGGCTTAAAAATTTAATGGTTTGTTGATGGAACAGATGGTTTTTTAAATGGTGCAAGCGATTTATTGATTTAAACCCTTAATATGCATTTGTTTAAATGGTTTTAGTACAACTGATTAACATGACAACGTATAACATGAACTTAAAAGCCAATCGATATGGGGGGGTAAACAACCAATTTTACTCTAAAACACAAGCATTATTAATATGCAGCATTAAAGATCCCGGTTAACATGCACATATTTCCCGATTGATTAGTCTGCAAGCAACACCGTTGGACAGTGGGATGCAACTATTAAAAAGTGGACAAAATCTATTTAGTTTAAAAACTAGATACTCGAAGAAACCGTGTTATTGTATAAAGTTTTGTGTCACTAAGTAAATTAAATTTTTATATTTATAATAATGTTTCAGTCCAATGAGGTTTTTTGCTTGTAATTGGGTAAACTATATAAGAAAAATAGTTTTCAATTATTTGAACAGAATTACAGTAATGAAAAAAAAAACAGTTAAATTATCAGACCTATGTCAGTATCTCAGTCTGATATGTCATGAAAAATGATGATTCAATTATTTTTGTACATGTTATTGAGAAAAATATAATGTTCAGGTTCTCTGGGACCGTGCTAAAGAAATTTTTGACCAACATTGAAAACCTTCCCTAATATTTCACCCTTCGGACGTCATTTTATATACAATGTTGTTCGTGTTTAAAGTCACGTCATTTTGCAGCAAAGTTCATGGATTAACGCGTGCATATTTACCACCGAGCTTTTGTAATCATCATAACGATTTATAATAAATTATAATTTTTATCAGATATGGGACCGTTTAGGTTGTTTTCCCACCTTAATTTAGATAAATAGGGCAAAAACTAAGGCTTAAAAGCATTTTTTTTTTCGATTTTTAAAATTGGTATGTTTGAAAGTTAGGTAAGTAAGGAGTAAAAATACATGTTTTTTTTTAATTTGTTTTTTGGCAATTTTTAAAGCGCTTATAGTCCACTCAAAGTTTGTTTTAGAATAAAAAGGCTTTTGTAATGCCTGCCATTTTTGATATATTATGATAATATTGACAAATTGAAAAGCTCGAGAAAAAATCGTTTTTACTATCTTTTAATCCCTTTTTTTATTTTTTGTTCCTGAATAACAACGCTAAAAGGAAATTGTTAGTAGAATATTAGACCTACTTTAAGTGGTATATAAATTATCCAAACGGACAAAAAGTGAAATCGGCAAAAAAATGTTCTAGTGTAGTGGTGTGCATAAAGTATGGTAATCTTCCACAACTCCTACGCGATAAAACACTGGAAAGAAAAATCCGATTTATTGACAAAACTCATTAAACTTAAGTGGCTGATTATGACGCGGATACTACCGAAGATTAAGTTAGTCGTAATCAGGATAAAAACACTGAAATCATTGTGTACCTAAAGCGATTGTTGGGTAAAATGTCTAATAAAATTGAACTTTCCAGAAAAATGCAGATCTATGAAAATAAAAGTTTATGAACTGTAATTGTAACAACAATCAGGTTGAAGTATTTAAACCTAACACAATGAAAAAATGTCAGATTATACCAAGCAGACCAAATCATGTAACCCAACATGTACCATCAAGAAAAGGTTGTAATGCTGCAAAGACGCTTTTGACAGCCTTAATCCAAATTCGCCATTTGATGACGTATCTAAAGTTTCCACATTTCCACACAAGCTCCCTGTTTGACAGAAGGAAAATGATAAAGAACTAGAGAAAACCACCAACAACAATCCATAAAATATCCTCCTCAAAGAAAATGACAATGGCTGGAATCTAGTGCAAAGAACGAGAAAGAGACAAGTTCATAATATGAGTCTTAGGTTATTAGAATTTACAGCAGTTACAATCAGCAAACATAAAAAAATTATTATGGCTTTTTATTCTGATGTTGGTCCAAACACTAAACATGACCGGATTGCATCTTACATGGAAAAATTTGGCATTGATTGTGTCTGTCAATAGCTGAAAACAGAACAGTAAGCTTAATATCGCTCTTTTAAGCTGTGAGTGCCTCTCTGGCTTAGAGAAACCATCATGGATTCAGCAGTATGGCCCAAAGATGTCAACATATATAAAGTCTCGCCCGAGGCAAAATCCAGGAAACCAACCCAAAGAACAATATATAAATAAGGCAAATCTCCTACATTATATTGTTTCCTCTATACGAGATAAAATGCATTAAGTAGAAGCTGCGTTAGAAGATATGTGTCCTTAGTGATAGATAACTTTTGAACTATTTGAACAAACACTCGCTGAGTTATGAGGTCAAAAGTCTTAACGAAATCGAACAAAACCATGCAAGAAATTCAATGAGAAGTCTATATTGACTGATGTCTCAGAAGCTACACTAGGGTAAAGCTGTACTAGAGAAATAGTTTCATGCATATGTAGAAATTCAAGCAACATATCCAACACTATTTATAAAAACATTTTGGCAAAGAGGAACTGGTCTTAGCACTGAAAGATTTTTAATTTTAATTTGCTTTGGTAAGGGCTTAATAATTTAAGTTTTCCATATTTGTGGACAGGACTTTCATATACTGGCACTGGAACATGTTTTTGCTAAACTTCAATAGTTGAACTTTATAGAGTAAGTATGATTTCATAGGCAATGTATCAGTTTTTTGCCAAAGGTATTCTTATGAGCTTTGTAAGGATAAAATTAGGGTGCATTGTACACACTTGCTATTAAATTGTTTTATGTAAAATAACTGTATAGTGGTGAGAGTAGACTGCAAATTTTTGTCTGAGTAAGTAGGATTTAAAGTACCAAATTGCAGACCCAAACGATCGTCAGCAATCCTTTTTTGATGTTTTTTGGATCTGGCGATTTCCAATTGCTGAGTTTTCTGATGGTCTGAGAAATCTTCTTAGCCTTAGCTTTAATTTGCAATACTCTTTATTGGACATTTCTCATCCATTCAGATTCCAGCTTCGTCTGACTTTATAGAGATTCATTAGTCATAGGTGGCACTTGTAAAATATACAAGTAGATTTACAAGTGCAACAGAGCCTTAACTTATTGCTCAAAATGACCTTTTAGTTGCTGAAGCTTGTGGCAGTGTTGTGATTCATTCCGGTTTAACCCTGATTGAATCATCAATATTCTGTGCTTATAGCTGTTGTTTTCCTAACTACCTTATGTGACCAGGTATTCTTTAGATTCTCATCTTTTGCCCGATGTGTGTTTATATCCTATTCCAAGCAGAACTATCTGGTTTCGTGATGTGTTCTTGAGACGTATGTCATTTGACCGTTGAGTCCGATGAGGAAGAGAGCAATAAGCCGATTTTTCTAGAATTCAAGTTATCGTTAGATGAGATCCCATGACTTCGTTTATCCTTCCTATTATTTTTCAATAATTATTATTACTGTAGTATAACAACCTACAAAATTATTTCAAATTCAAGATAAACATGAAGACAAAAGATAAAAAATGGCTCGAGATTTTTTTTCAAATTTTTACTTTAAATGACATGATAAGTTATTTCCAATACCTGGAAAAGGTAAAAAGTTGAAAAATCCTAAAAACCATGATATTTCTAAAACAGCTTAAAAATTTACGAAAATAAAACGAAAAATTAATGTTAACGCCATGTAAAAGAACAGACAAAAGGTTAATTAAAAAAAAAAAAATTAATGTGTATCATCGATTTTAAATTATTTAGGGCGGAAAAATTAACAAGGAAAAAGTCCTGAAAACCATGAATACGCATCTCAAATACTTATAATTCCAAAAACATGAGAAATGACTAAAGAGTTTGAAAAAAAATTGTTCTAACACATATAAGTTGATTTTGAGAGCCTGAAAATTAAAGAAATTATTTCAAATCCTTGCAAGGATATTTGGATTAAGAAATTCTTTTTAGTGCTTAGAAGATATTAATGGTTACGACAGATTTTGGCAAAATACTTCTAATCGCTGTAAACATGAATAATTATCTCAAATGCATAAAGTAGAATGAGAAAATATGATTTGTCAAATTGAGCATATCTATTATTTGCTTTAATTCTGACATCTACTTGCTTGACACATATAATATCAATTAAAGTTGAACTAATTGTATTCATGCTTATAAAATTAGAGGCAATTTGTTTTAAGTTAAAAAGCTTAAGCAATCATGCTCGTTAAGATTATGTCGTCATTTAAAGTAGACATATTAGACAAAAATGATTCTATACTATTTAAAAAACTATAGTTAACAAGTGAGAACTTATACAATGCTGCTACTAAAAAAGATGTGTTCTTATATTTTATATCCACACATAGTTATTTAATCATATATTTATTATTCTGGTTATGAGTGATTTACTAGAATATCAGGAAGGGCTGATGCTATATAACCATATTTCACTTGCTACAAATAAGTAAAATGATCATTTTTAATTACGAAACCAATGGAAAAAAAATATTTTAAGAGATATTAATTAGGTTCTTATATATGTCAAACATATTAGTCCAGGCGAATTGTACCAATTTTAAGCAAAAAAGGAAAAAATTGTTATCCGGAAACTAACGGCGGGAAAAGGTTTGGGGAGGTATCAGGAACGAGAAAAAAATTCATGCAGGAGCAGGTTAAGGGAAGTAAAGTTTTGAGGGGGTGAAAAATTGTACCTTTTCGATTTGCGGCGAAAGTTGACGTCAAAGAAAAAAATGTATAAGGGAAAAGTTGTAGATAATAAAAAAATCTACAACTTTTATAAAGGCCACTTTGTGAAATAACCTCAAAATTTCCAAGAAAATCGCGAAAAATTGCTGTTTTTTAATTTTTTTGTTTTTTATTTTTCATTTTCGGAAAAACACACTGATTTTGATCAAACTTGGCAAAGAGATACTTTCATGTGTCCTTAAAAACCGCAAATTTTTTCAGACCGAGATATTAAGTTTTAAAAAAAAATTACGTTTTTTTCAATTAAAATTTGTCCTTCAAAAAATCATCGTAGGGGGTTCATCTAGGTCTCATTTTGTTTGTTTTTTTATCCACTTTCAGATAAAATAAAAAAAAAATAGACTTGCTATTTAAAAATGTGTTCAAAAATGCAAAAAAACTTAAAAAATTTTTTTGAAAAAAAAATTTTTTTTTTCAAAAAAATTTTTACAATAATTTTTAAGAATTTGTTTAAATTTTTTAAAAAACAAAAAATCTGATTACACCATTGAATTCTCATTGAATTTTCACTAAATTCATTGCTGCATCGTCATCCTGTAATTGATCGTTTGATTCTATTTCTTCTTGATCATCATTAAAATCTTCTCTATCGCTAAATTGCTCAGACTCTATATTTTCTTGATCCAAGGAAATACTTGGTTGCTCGAATGCATGCACAGTGTCTTCAGAATCACTAACATCATCTTCAATTACTTGTACGTTGGAGCATTTTCCTGTGTGTTCACATTGTGTGCAAAATACGGTGCATTTCAAACCGTGTTTACGACATCCACAACGGTTGCTTGAACAATTTGTTTTGCAACTACAAGATATTTTTTTTAATAGCTCTTCAGGTATTAGTGAGATGTCTGTAAAACGAGGCACGAGCATTTTAGAGTTATTCACAGCTACTTCTTTCCATCCCCACTTCGTCGCATTTATTTCATTTCCAAGCTACTTTTGAAGCTGATAATACGATCTGTATGAGTGTTGTGTAGCTGCTCCAACAGTTGGTGGTAATTTTTCTAATTGAAAGGTTGTCTTTGCAGTCAATACTTTGTATCGCTGAAATCTTAAATCGTCTAGAGATGATGTGGTATCCTTAGCGTTCTAAACTGATGCAACTAAAGCGCAACCATTTCGAGCAATAGTTCTTGGATCTGTATTGGGCTCGTAAAAAGGTTTTATTAAATCTGATAAGTTCCGAGTTTTTATAAGCAAATCGACCGTAGTTTTTTTACCTTTACCTGCAAAACCAGATATGGTATCGCATTTTTTTGTATTTTTTCCCGTAGAATTCAATGGTGTAATCAGATTTTTTGTTTTTTAAAAAATTTAAACAAATTCTTAACAATTATAAAAAAAATTTTTTTTAGTTTTTTGCATTTTTGAGCACATTTTCAAATGGCAAGTCTTTTTTTTTTATTTTATCTGAAAGTAGATAAAAAAACAAACAAAATGAGACCTGGATGAACCTCCTACGACGATTTTTTAAAGGACAAATTTTAATTGAAAAAAACGTAATTTTTTTTTAAAACTTAATATCTCGGTAAATTTTTAATATTTCGGTCTGAAAAAATTTGTGGTTTTTAAGGACACATGAAAGTATCTTTTTGCCAAGTTTGATCAAAATCAGTGTGTTTGTCCGAAAATGAAAAATAAAAAACAAAAAAATTTAAAAACAGCAATTTTTCGCGATTTTCTTGGAAATTTTGAGGTTATGTCACAAAGTGGCCTCTATAAAAGTTGTAGATTTTTTTATTATCTACAACTTCTCCTTTATACATTTTTTTCTTTGACGTCAACTTTCGCCGCAAATCGAAAAGGTACCATTTTCACCCCTTTTCACCCCCCCAAAAATTTTACTTCCCTTAACCTGCTCCTGCATGAATTTTTTTCTCGTTCCTGATACTCCCCCAAACCTTTTCCCGTCGTTAGTTTCCGGATAACAATTTTTTCCCTAAAAAGTACAATTCGCCTAGACTATATTATCGTCTTCATGCAATCCTAAATTACCTCGATTTACATATAGGGTCTAAATATGACAACTTCAATTGAATTATCTCTGAAACTAAAAAAACTAGAGAAGCGCAATTTGATACAGGTAGGGGAAACTAATTTTGTGTTTTAAAGTAGTATTCACCTGCATAAGAATTTTCGCAAATTTTGAACGGGGTCAGAGAAAGGTATAAGTTAAATATAATAAACTCTGTTTTAAAAACTGCTATTTTATTTAATTAAATGCCAAAAAAAATTTCTATTTTGAGTTAAACAAAAATTATATTTCTTAAATTCAGTTCTAACATTCTGAATATCTTCTTTGGGAATAGATGCACACTTTGTAATAAATCCGTTGCCAAAGGTAATTAAGTACTCTACGCTGAACTGTTTATCTCTGGTTTGCTACTGATCAATATACAATTTAAGTCAAGTGTGTCAGATTGTAATTTTCAAAAACTAATTAATTACTAATAATTGTTGAAGAAATGGAAAATCAGTTGGATATTCATGGATGTAGGAACCTAACCGAAAACTTACATTATATTAAAACAAAGGTAAGAACACAAACTCACGGTCTCATCAAATCCATATAATTTTTAAAGCTACACGTGTTTTGCTCCTATTGGAGCATCATTAGGCCTAAACCTACATAGATCACAATACAACTCAAGTTTGTTGAAACGCGTGTAGCTTTTAAAAAAATTATGTGGATTTGATGAGACCGTGTCTTTGTGTTCTTACCTTTGTTTTGTTTCCGTTTGGTCTCTTAGAGAAAAATGGATGATACGTTTCTATTACATTATATTTTCAACAAGATGGAGCGCCATCCCAATATCTTAAGTCTTGAAAGGCAATTTGTACATAATGCGAACCCAGATCAGTGGATTGGGAGGAGAGGTCCAATGAATGACCGGCGAGATCACCAGATCTAACACCCCTCGACTTTTTTTTCTTGAAGTCACTTAAAAACTGTTGTGTGTAAAACGCAACCAGCTTCACTCAGTGATTTTCGGCAACGGATTATTACATAGTGTGTATCTAGTCCAAGAGAAGTGTTTCAAAATGTGAGAAATGAACATAAGCATAGTTTATACTTGTGTTTACTCCAAAATGAAACGCTTTTTAAGCATCTAATAAAATAAAATAAAACTTTATAAAAACAAAGTAAATTTTATTTAACTTATACTTTTCTTTGACCCTTGAAGGTTGAAAGATATCTGACCAAGGGGGTACTCAAGCTTTATCCAAAATATGGTGGTTGTAGGTTCTTCTACCTTTAAAACATTCGTACCAAATTGCACTTTTCTAACTTTTTTATCTATTTTCTTAAATTAAATAGCCTTTACTCAAATTTAAAGAAAATTTTTCACCCCCTACTAAATAACTGACTCTCCCTAGGCCATTTCCGCCAACGGTAAAGCCCCACCTCTTCGGGTTTTCCATTCGGTATTCATCCCGGAACGGTACAGTATTTTAAAAGACTTATCGGCCCGAAGGAATTATGTTCGACAGTGTCGCGAGCATCTGCATTCCCGTTTAATAGGCCCTGCGTACGATTTATTCGGCCATAAAAGTAATTCTTTTGCCCATATAGTCCCGTACTTAATTCAGGCGGGCGGCACGGGGTTTCTTAGATTTAAAGTCCTACGCAATATTCGTGGGGCTATTCGTTTTGCCTGCGAGACGTGAGCTTTCTTCTCTATAAAACCCCAAGGACGTTACCCGGTAGGGTAATAGGAAAATAAAATATAAATCTTTTTTTAGGGGCTTTTTGGGTCTAGTAAAGGTGAAGGGAGATTTATTTTTGGTCGGGGTTTTTTTTCCTACTCTTGGTGCTTTATGTATAATATAACGTTAAGGAGCCATATGCTTGTAAGTTGTATATATTTTTCTATAAAATAATGACGTATTCCTTCTAATGGATTAAAAATGTTTTTACTCTTTTACTCATGTCAATTTTCTATATATAGTAATCAGCAACTATCAATATCTTGCGTATACTAATGACCTTAATCGGACAATCAATAAAAAATGAATATACAAAAAAAAAATGCTAAAACATATTAAGTTCGTAATTTGAGCAAAAAGTCCAAAAGCAACAGAGGTCAATGAGTTTAAGACTAATAAGAGCTATAAAGTTATCAGAAAATAATATATTAAATCTCAAAAGAAATACACAAATGACTTTAGTAAATAGATTCAAATTCAAATTATGTATAACACAGTTACTTTGTTGCAAGTTTGAATCTTTCTGAACTAGCAAAATTCATTCAACGTGAAAAAAGTATGAAAATTCAACCTTTTTTCATAACCTAGATTAGAAAACATTAATTCAACTTATCAGATCACTAAAATTGAATTATCTAGTATCACTTGCATTGACCTAGCAAGAATTTGTTATTCTTTTTGAATTCTGAAAACTGAAAACACAGAACATTTTCTTAGGCTAATAAGGTCGGTTTACTCTGGAAGTACTTAACATTTGGAACCTTTTTATTAGAGAAAAAAAAGTTCAGATATGTTAAGATAAAACTCTTTCAGGCAATACAATGTCTTTCGGTAAATAATACCTATTTTGCATTTCATTCAGCAAATTCTAATACTTTTTTGATAAAGTGATAAAGTAATTTATGATAAAAGCATATAAAATTAAATCATTAATCTTTTGAACATGAAAAACAGCGCATGGACAACTATGCATAACGAAAATGGATACGATTTACATATTTCTTTAAAAAGCAAAATTTAATTTTTCTATAGTACTCATACGATTTAGTTATGCTAAACTTACGCAAACAACTTATTCCTAAGATGGTCCTTAATGCTTCAAAAAATTCCATTAATATTATATTACGTTTAAATTAAACCCCTAAAAAATTATTTAAACAAATCTATTTTACCAGTTATTTTATTTACAATTAATGTAGAACGTGTAAACCACAAGGAAAAAATATTCCAAATAACCGTGGAAAATTCGGGCTGATGCACTAATGCTCGCACGCAAATAATATATTCGATAAAATTAAAACATACATTATTAAGAATAATTATTATCCAATTTATTATCGTGCCCAGTTAAAGCAAATTAATTTTTTATGTAAATTAATGTAATGCATTTTTGATTAAATTTTAACAACCGGTTTATCTCACTGTAACACTTACGGACGCACAGTCAAAGTCAAGCGCAGATTTCAGTTACAAGGTCGCCGCAATATAATGTTACACAGATGTTGAATTTTTAAACTACTTTTTAACAATTACATTGATTATTGAATTATGCATGAACTATTTTACCGCTAAAAAAGTTGTTAAATATGCATTTTTTTTAATTCGTCGGTTACGTAAGTGTGAATTAATTAAATTTTTCTTCTGTTGCTTTTGATAGACGTGTGTTAATTACTTTAATAGGGCTATTTTAGAATAAATATGATACAATGTATTAGGATTATTTAAATAAAAAAGAGGTATAATTTTATGTACCAAGTGGTTATAAAAGATAAACTTATTTTTATTTTAATATTATTGATTCAATAGCGTGCCCCTAATGAAAAAAGAAAATATTTTTTTATCTAAAGGAAAGTGTTTCTTAAAAATTAAGGAAAAGAAAAGGATAAAATGGTATTATTGATGTTCTTAGTAGACAATTAAATCTGTGATATAAAAAGATAAAAAAAATCAAAAAACCCTAAAATAAAATATTATCTTTGTCCTATAAATTCTAATACAATGACCATGAAAAATTTAAAATGAATTAAAAGTATTCTCTATAGATTTCAGAGAACATTCATGCAGTGATATAGAAATAAAAGTATGGTATAGAAAAATTTGTTCTATCTGTGACTTATAGTAAAGAAAACCTTTAATTTAACTATTAAATTATTTTTGCATTTAAAAAAAAAAAATTATATTTCTTAAAGTAATTTTTGCAAATTTTCTCCTTACTGGAATAGTGAAACTACACAAGTCCATGAAAGTAAAAAATAGGGTTCTATTACTTAGGTTCTATAGGTTCTATAGACTTAACTGCCTGGTATTTTTTTTTTAAATCTCAGGCAGTTGTTTTTTAACCAGTTAGTATTTACTCAGGCAATTCCATATAGTAAAGCCATTGTTTTATTTTATTTTTGGTAGTATAAAGATCAACTTGTTCAGTTCCAGGCAATTGAATCAAAGTAATTTTATTATTTCAGACAGTCGATCGCATGTTTAGACTTTGGGTTTACATAAGAATAGTAAAATTACTTAGTTGCCTAAAATTTATAAGTATTTGTCAAATAGTTGCCTGAAATTTAAAATATAAACTCTGACTCAACTGCCTGGAAAAAATATATTTTTTTGAATTTCAGGCAATTGAGTCATTAATCTATTTTATTTCAGGCAGTCAAAACATCAATTTATTTAAATTATTGCCAAGCAAATGAGTCAAAATAATTTTATGATTCTAGGCAATTGATCGCGTATTTAGGCTTTATTTCAATTAATAGAAATAGTAAAACCACTGAACTGCCTAGACTTGATGGAATTCTACCAATTGGCTGCCTGAAATGACAAATAAAAATTATGACTCATCTGCTTAGAAGAAATAACAGGCAATTAAGTTATTGATTCTTTACATTTCAGACAGTATATCCATCTATTTATTTAAAACCATTCCAGGCAATTAAGTGAAGATAATTTTATTATTACAGGAAGATCATCCTATTTCTCGATTGACTGTAATAGTAAAATCACTCAACTGTCTGAAAGCTATTAGTCTCTGTAAGCTAGTAGCCTAAAATAAATAATAAAAATTTATGGCTCGATTGCCTGGAAAATTTTTTTTTTCATTCCAGGCAGTTCAGTCTTTGATTTATCACATTTCAGGTAGTATAACCGTCAATTTATTGCAAATTATTGCAGACAATTCTATTTTAGGCAATTCCATGTCTATATCTATGACTACAAGCACGTCTTAGTTATGGGCTATTTTAATGAACGCTTTTATGAGAGTGATCAGGTCGATAATGATGCTTTCAACTTAAAGCAATTTATAGACATTACAAATCTTAAGCAATTAAATACCATACTAAATTATGGCAAATTACAAGTTAGACTTTATTTTAATCAATACAAATGGATTGGTGTCCCACGACGAATATAATCCTTATTCTACAGTATCGATGTGTTTTCATTAGGAAATTTTAATATTTAGCATTTTTCTAAGTGAAAATATAAGTAAAACTTATTACTTTAAAATGGCTTTTATTTCGCTGCTTTATTTCGGTCTTAATGTATCGTTGTATAATATCAGCGATTTGCTATCTATTGCTATCACATTTTAATATTCAATTACTAAAATTTAGAAGAATCTATATCTCTTTAAATATCTTGTTAATATTATTGTTGATTCTTCATACCTTTTATCAATTATAAATTCTCGAATGGTCTAGGTGGTCTTATCCAGGCGGTAACATTATGGTAGTGTTATATATTTATTACTTGATAGTATTATTATTATATTTTTATTATTAAATTTAGTAATCTTTTTGCTCTGTAAATAGATTTATCTATTGGGCAAATAAAAAAAAATAAATAAAACACAGCAAACAAACAACAATATAGAGCCAAGTACTTAAGACACCACAGAGCTATTTACCTTATTTCACTGCAAAGTCTAGATATTCATATAAATTAAAATTTAAAAATTCACCCCTCAAATGCAAAACCAATCTCAAAGAATAAACACGTGGGCAAATTCGCTGAAAAGGGATGGTGGTCTTCCGGTTCTGTTTGAACTCAATCAGATCCCAGGTTATGCTTGCATAATAATACTGCCATGTAGAGTATATGAATGCACCGAACGCCAGAGGCCGGGCATAGGGAATTTTGCCTCCGATATAGACCGTACAAACAACGCTTTATGGATGGGATAATGCATTTTCGCGCGGGTAAATATTTGTTTGTTCCGAAGAAGAATTCGTTATATCCGAGTACGATTTTGGTAAATACGACCGAGGGTATGATGCATTTGAACTTTTAACCACGCGTGTGTACTCGCGAACGGTGTGATATAGATTTATAGATTTAGGGTCCTACTTATTCGGTTAGTTTTAAAAGTTATACTTGAAATTTGCCAAAAACAGATTTCAAGTAGGCATAATTAAAATGGATTTAACTCGCATCTTTTTATTGAATTATTTGCCTTCGAAGTTGTTTATATTAATCAAGAAGAAGGTTATTGTGAAAGTCTACCATAGACCTTATTTTTCTCTGTCATGACATTTAAAATTTGGGGTGTAAATCAGTCTTTTTATTTGTAATTAATTTTTGTTTAATTGTTCTTGTTGATGTTTGTATTGTACCAAAAAATTTAATAATTATTTTATTACATATTTTATTTTACTATTAAAGATGATAATCCAGTTTGTTTTTTTTTAAATTATTTTTTCAATATTTTGTTCGTTTATTATTTTTTTATTGCCTGGGGTCTTGTTATATGATATTTCGGTTTTTATTTTGCCAGGGAAAAATAATGCATAGTGATAAGTCAAGTGGTTTTCTAATATAATAGCATTTATATCTTTTTTTTTTTGGAATATTACCCTTATAAAAAATATGGTCAATACAGGTTTTATATTTCATATTACATTATTTATAGGTGAAATATAGCCATTTTAATATAGGTTATCTAAATACCAATCACTGTCATCAGTGGTTTTTAGTATATCAAAATCTAGTTCCCCCATAAAGAAGTTGTTCTTGATTGAGCTCGATTTTCAGGCCTGTCATCCTGAAATAGATGCTTTATGTAATGTCTCATGGATTATAATTTCTTTTTTATAACTATTTTTACGGTTTCATTGTCTCTAATTTACTTGCAATTTGGACATTTCTGCGATTAAATATTCTTGACTAATGCATAATTAAAATGGCTATGATTTACATTATTTTATTGAAAAATGTAAGAATTTATTTTATTAATTAAAGAAACTGCATAAGCTAGTGGAGCCCTATAGATGAGTTTACCGTCCCTTTTCTTCATCTACTTCTGTTCCTTATTAATGAATGTTATTAACAAATCTTTTAAGACATAACAAGTAAACATAAAAACAAAAAGTTTCTTTAAGCTGAAACTACATAAAGGTATATATTATAATCATAAATCTATTATAGATCCTGCACCTGTCATCATTCGATAATAATAAAAGAGCGAACACTTTTCGTATATTTTAAAAATTTATTAGATCCTGCAGCAGCGAAAGTTTTATGCGCGCTACGAAACTTCGGCGATTCCGAACTTTGTTGCAAAGGAAAAACTCGCTAAATTCGCAAATATCATGTGCTAACAGAGAGAGCCCGGGCAATAGCTAGATTATTAACTAACTTTAATTTTAAATTAGTGGAAGTTTTCGAATTGCCCGCTCCGAATTCGCATCGGGAAATCTATTCCGTGCTTTTAATTTTTCGAATCAATCGAACGGGGATTTATTTAAAGTTTTGTTTCGGAACTTGTTGATGATGGAATTGGGAAATCTAATCAATTATCTAATTGATAAGGGATCATTAGGGACATTAAAATAAGCTATAAAAGACAACATTTATATTTGAAATTTCAGGCAAATATGCGATTATATTTGTCACTTTCAGATAGTTGAGTATATATAGAGCCAACACATAAAATCATCTGTTTAGAATTATAAATTTACTTTGACCTAATTTCCTGTTTATGTTTGCAATATTGATGGGTACTGCCTGAAATATAATGAATTAATGCCTTAATTGCCTTAGGCCAAAATTTTGTATTTGTAATTTTAGGCAATTATATTATACACTTCCAGGCAGTTGAGTAACTTTGCTATTTTAGTCAGTGGACATTAGGCCGATATATGCAATCAACTGCCTTTAATAATAACAACATTTTGATTCAATTGGACATATTTTAAATAAATTAATGACTCAACTGCTTGGAATTAAAAAAAAATTTAAGGCAGATAATTCAGAATTTCAGATTTCAGGCAACTATGTGATATTATGACTTCCAGCGAGTTTTTTTAAGAAATTTAGCGTTAGTTCTTTGCATTTGCATAGAAAAACTCAAATCCATCAGAAAAATCAAATGCGTACTTAGTATCAGCACTTTATATATTAGTTTAATTCATGTTTAATTTTTCAACAGTTAAGTACGATAACAATAGACTGAAGAAAAGTGAATCGGATCCACTTTGGTTATGCATAAGTTAGAAATATTTTATAATTAGTTGGTCGTCGCTCAGTTGCTTTACACAAAGAAGAGTATGCGTAAAAGGTGAGTAATGTAGTAAAAACGCGACACCAATTTCGAAGAACTAAATAAGGCTTTATGCGTTTTTAATACGTTGTTTTTTTATTGCAAACGACGTAATAATTTAAATTAAAAACCGTCCCGGGTGCACTAATGACTTTAAAAATTATAAATCGCCAAGATAATAACCGAATTTCCATATTGTAAGTTCCTGCCCACTCGTATAACTGTACCAACCTTGTAAATACCCCTAAATCGCGCGCCGGCTTTTGTAATTATACAAATTGACGTTAATATCCGAGTTGAAGTAATAAATTATTTAAATTAGGCCGAAAATTGGAAAACTAAAAATAAAACAATAAATTTGTCCAACGGTAGTGTCAGTTTAATATGATTTGCATTTAAACAATTTGCAATTTGCACTCGAAATTAATTAATTTTGAAGGATACAATTTTATGACGCCCACCGATGAAGGTCTTGCCCGTTTAATCATTCGGTTTATTTTCGTTTTTGTTCTTTGTTGTCAAATAGTAAATAATTAAACAACGTTAAATTCATTTAGGGGGTCATATTAATTATAAAAATCATATATTTTTCCTTTCATAGTCAGTCTCCTCATAATGCAAGCAAAGGCAACTCTCCTATATATTTATATAGTCA
The DNA here is from genome assembly GCF_022605725.1 of Anthonomus grandis grandis. Lineage (NCBI taxonomy): Eukaryota > Metazoa > Arthropoda > Insecta > Coleoptera > Curculionidae > Anthonomus > Anthonomus grandis. The sequence continues at coordinate 6,833,992 of NC_065557.1, read as the reverse complement.
AAATTTCTCATAATTCGTTCGTATTTTAATGCAGATGTAAAGTGATAGTACAAGTACAAATAATTTTTGTAACCTTGTGTTACCCTTAAACAAAGCTAAAATATTGAATAGTTTTTTATCTGTACACCTGAAAAACTAAGTTTTAGTGAAACATGTCCAATGGTAAATAAGTGAGTAAAACGCAATCTCAAAAAATAAAAAAAAAATATTTAAAAGTTATTAATTTTAAATCAAGACGAATTTGGATGTATCCAAGGTGGAGAGCTTAAAAAAACTATTATTTTACTATTTCCCAATGAGTGCAACAAGGATGGCAAGCTTTTTGTACAACAATTTGAGAAAAAATATGGTATAGAAATACTTTAATTTTTAATATCTTACCATGAATAAAATATTAAAAGTTTTGTCCTCTTTTATTTTAGCAAATTATAGGGACGATTTCGAACTTTAGAGCTTTTAATTTTCAGTTTATTGTTATTTTAAAATGCCAGCATTTTTAATTTATCTTTTTGTCAAAGTAGGAGTTAAGCTTATAATTTTTTATATCACTAAAGCTCTATTTATTAATTTATGCCTTTTAAAATGAGTGAAACAAGCATAAATAACTAGGGGGTTATGACGGACACTTTTACGCAAATATCACAAAAAAGGGAATTTTAGGTGAAAAATTTAAGATTTTTTTTTAAACTTACATTACTGTGAAAAGACAATAATTAAAAACTTTTAGACTTAGATTTTTAAAGTGAGAGATTATTTAAAATTTCAAAAATTGTCTGCAATGACAACTCTTCTTACTGCCTAAAATGGTGAATATTTCTAAAATTCTTGCTTGAATTGAGTTGTACCTAGAACAATATTTTTGAGAAATATTCTACTGAATATCCTGCTTTTGGTTTTATGAGAACATTTCTATTTGTTTTTAAGATTTTAAAATCTAAACTGAGTGGTTACATACAAGGTGAAACTCTGATCTTAAAAATCACTGCCTAAAATAACGAATAATTCTGACCTTTATGCATAGATTCAGTTAGATCCAAAACAACATTTGCCAGAAATATTCTTTTGAATTTCACGCTTTTTGTTTCATGAAAATAGTCCGTATAACTTTTCAGGTTTTAAACTTTGAAATGAGAAGATTACTTTTGTTGTCTTGGCACATCATTGCTTAAAATTGCAAATATTAATGATTAATATATAATAATAAATATGGCTTAAATTCCTCCTTCGATTATGTTAGGCAACAAACAAAACTTGAAAGCAACAATCTTTTGAATGTCATGATTTTCGTTTCATAAAAATATTTCGTATCGTTTTCCAGAGTATCCCTTTTTTTTAATGAAGTGAGAATATTCCCAATTGTTTTTTACATTTTCCACTTAAAAGTGAGTATATACCTTCAACGTCAATCATTATTCTTTGACATTTTTTCCTGACATTATGAATATTTCTGAAATCCCTGCTTGGATTGATTTACACCTTAACATTTAGCAGGAATATTTAACCTTGTATTATTGTTTTGGTATGTATAGGCTCATAAATCGGTAGTCGAGATTTGCTTTTTTAACTGTTAAAGGTCTAAAAGCCAAAAATTTAATAGCATAAAAGATAAGTAATTTGATGATCAAATTTGTAGATTTAACAACCTCTTTGCTAAGCTTATAATAAAAACTATGAAATTAATAACAAGTAATAAAACAAATCGTAATCGTAATGCTTAAATGTTTTAATTTCTTAAGTTTCTGCAAGTAATTATTAATGAGAACCGAATCAAATCCACTTAAAAGCAAAAAATGCCTACACTCAAAAAATTTTAAATCTTCAAGTGTCGAATTCGGACTTATTTCAGTTTCGAAGCCGAACACTTACATAAGTGGAACAAAGATGGATATATGATGTAGTGGACCATTTATTTGCACATCGTCAAAATGAGGCGGTGAGGCCATTAACTAGAATTTGACCACTGTATACTCTGCTGGACATTATCAGAGAAGCACTTCTTACATTATACTTATTGTTTCATTTTAAAATGCAATTCTTCTAATAATTGTAATAAGAAAATCATTTTAATTGACAACTAAATATTGATAAAACTAATTACCGGTTTAATCCCCGTATGAAAACCAATTGATTTCCCAGTATAGGCATTTCCCACGATCGTCAGATTTTTACGAATTGATTACGTAGATACGAATATCGCAGGTGTTCTAATACGCGAATCCGCTGCGAACTCAGAAGGAAAAAACTAGTCGCACCGCGGTTTATGGGCATCGTAAAAGGCCGAATGGTTGCGTATATCTGAGGCAAATTGGAATTTAAACCGCAATCTTTGCATTTTTAAAGACGTTTTCAATTAGTGCTGTTATGCCGGAATATTAATTATAGTACCTAATGAAGCTAGCTGGAATCTGGTCGGACAATAAAACCTGAACTTTATGAGTAATGTCTTCGGTAGTATTAGGATAATTGGATAGTTTTTTTTTAAGCTAGGACTGTATTACGGAAATCATTAAACATGTGGCAGTGGCTTAGGAGCTTTCTGCATGTATAAATGCTTTTTCTTGTCTTATAAGCAGTAGAGAAATAATTTTTTTAAATATTTTTAGATGTCTTTATTTTTTAATATTCTTAAGGAATTTGTGAGAAATACCTGAATTTTCAAACATCATAATTTTCCTTGACACCTTACAGACAAACTGAAGATATAAAATTAAATAAAGAACCTATGCCCAAATTTTTATTTTTTTGGCTTTAAATTATGCCTGGTGATCGTTTTTGGAAAAAAAAAATCAAAATTGCTGATTTTTAATTGGGATCCTGTGAATGAATTATAAAACCTTTAAATAGGTGTCGAATGAAACAAGTGAGAGCTATCAAATTTCTATCTTTTTTTGGTTTTTAAATTCTGGTTACATGATGCTGATTTTAAAAAAAAAAAGACTAACAATTTAAATTTTTATTTGAGATCTTAATAATGGGTGTCGAAATTATTATAATCACTGGATATTACTTACTTAAAAACCCCAAGAAGAAACTATTGCAAGAATTATTTTTATTATTATCAATCATTTATTGGTGCTCTGGATGAATAATTTTTTTTATTCTGTATGCTTGTTATCATTAGTGTGAATGCATAATTTTACGTTATATCATGGAGTTGTTTTCTTAATTTTTATATATTCAATTTTTTTTTAATTCTTAATCCTTACAAAAGCTATTTTTATTTTATGTACACATATTTGATGATAGGATCCAAAGATGCAAAATTCATTGCAGCTGTGTTTACTTGTTATTAAATATATACAATATGTTTAATAAAAGAAGTAAAATATATACTTAAACAATTTAAAACTGGTAAGAATTGATAGCTTTATTTAGGTCTCACCGGAATAACAAATAATACAAATTATCAAAATTACCAGAAAATTTATAAACGTATAAAAAAAGCCTCTTATTTTAAAAATAAGCCTAAGCATTTTTTTAAAGTTAAGAAGTCTCTATGTTTATATGAGGCATTTAATTTGAATTACCAACTTAAAAAATCAGCGTCAAACACAAAATTGATTTTTTTTTATTTTTAAGCTATGGCAACTTTCTTGTTACTTGGTGAACATTAATTAAAACGAGATTTTTAAAATTTATGATTTTTCTCAACACCTTCAAATCAAATACAATTTTATTTATTACAATTTGTACAAATTATATATCTTAAAGTAATAGATATCGATTATCGGTTTTAATTAAGTGTGACTACTATAGGACAATTCCGCGATTATAAAAGAACTGATTTATAACTTTGTAGAAGCTACATAGTTATGTAGAAAAGCCCAAATTGAATACTAGTTCGATCCTTATGAAAATGATAATGATAATAATAATAATAATATTAGGTCAAAATCCTGGCTATTCTTGGCCAAATTGAAATACACAAAAACTAATTATGTATACTACTACTACAAGATGTATTTTTGTATTATTATACTACTATTAATACACAAATACACCTTGTATATCAATTAAGGCGTATTGAACTAGGTGTCCAATGAAATTAATTAGAAAGAACTGTATATACATTTTCAATTTTATATCATGTTTCGTTTTTAAATTACGGCTACTTGGATATGATTTTTGAGAAAAGAACATCTAAATGTCTTGGTTTGCCTGGCTACCTTGTTGATGAAATAAAAAACTCTGAAACATGTTTCTTATGAAATCAGTCAAAGAATCCATAGACCAATTTTTAAATTTGTATCTTTTTTGGTTTTTAAATTCTGCTATTTAATGATGGTTTCTCGAAAAAAAGTGTCGAAGTATTGTGATTTTTCTCAAAAATCTAAGACACCTTAAAATAGGTTTTCATTAAAATTAAGTAATGAATCTTTTAACAATTTTTTTTGGTTTTAAAGTTATGGCCACTTAAATTCTATAAAAAAGTGCCAAATATTTTGACTATTCTAAAGAAATTATTTAATAAAGGCATTTTCAAATTTCTATCTATTAAAATTTTTAAACTCTTAATAATTATTTCTTGGAGAAATATGTCCAAGTATTCGGATTTTTCTCGACACTATTTCAGTAAATTAAAACACTCTGAAATACGCTTTCAATGAAAATAAGAAAAAAATCTATTTTTGAACTTGTATCTTTTTTCGCTTTTAAGTTGATACTTGGTGATAATTTCTGGAAAAACAGAACTAATTATTTTGAATTTTTCTTGGCACGTTGTAGATGAACTAGGAATACCTGGAATATAAGTTCAAAGAAATTTTTCAAAGAATCCATGGGCAAATTTTCAAGTTTCTATCATTTTGGTTTTTAAATTCTGGATATTTGGTATTTTCTGAAAAAAAAATATTTTAATTTTTCTTGGCACCTTGTAAATAAAATTATAAATTTAAGATAAGGTGACCAATAAAATTATTAAAAATCTCTATCTAAAAATAATTGTCATGTTTCATTTTTAAATTATGGCTACTTAGGGATCATTTCTAAAAAAAAACATGTAATAATGTTGATTTTACTCGGTATCTTTAAAATGAATTAACAATTCATAGAATAGGTTTACAAAAAATTAATTAGTAATTCTATGGACCAATTTTTAAATTTAATTTAGGAGTCTGTTAAATTCGCTGCAAATTTAGCTTTTGCTAAGTACCTTATACTTTTTGGATTCTTAGTGTTAAGTTATTCATTTTGTCATAGTCTTAATTTTTTTACATATGGAGTTTATAATCTTCCAAAGTGCCATTGAAGGCTTTTATTTTTATTTTCTTTTCTATGATTATATTTGTAATTTTTACAGTAGGTCTATAGGTGTCATTAATTTAAAAAAAATGTTGTAGCTAGAGTTTTGGATTGTAACGTATTTTTACTTACTAGATTAATAATTTTATATAAAAATATAGAAACAGCCTCGTTTTTGTTTGTTTTTTTATAAGTTATTAGCCACTTTTCATGTGTAAAATATTTTTTTTAAGAATTATAGTTTATGTGTTTATATTTTGTATATATCGGGTATTGATCTAAAATATAATTTTTTTACAAAGAAATTAACTGGTGCTATTTTTTATTTGGCTAGGATATTTTATATAAAATTATTCAATACATGTTTGGTTATTAAATAACGATAAATGGCTTGAATATGATTGGCTTAATTACTGTCAGTAATTTTTGAATTTCTTTAAGGTAGAATTTATTGTTATCTTTAATTTATAACTCCTTCAAATACGTTTATACTTCCAAGAGGCTCAACTAAATGCCGATAATCTAATGAAGGTCAGTCATTATAACTTAAATTACAAAAGCCATAATGTTTTAGGTTAAAAGGTATGTTTGTCATGTTTAAGTAAAAAACAAATAAAAAAAGTAAATATTTTTGTTTTTTTCCTAATATTGCAATGCATGATTTCTGGTCGTTGTTAATTTAAATTGAATATTGATTATCGAAGTTCTTCGGAGAACTTTTGTATCTACTTTTTCAACTTGGTAATTTTGAATATCATCTTCATCCATTATTGTGATTTTAAAGATTTAATGTCATATATAATTAAATTACGTTCAATCTTTTATATTCCTTACTTTTATTTTTTTTTTATCTTGTGTTATTCTCGGTGTCTTTTGGTCTCTTTTCTATATCTTAATTTCACCAACGTATTAATAAAATAAATCTGTAAATACTTATAATATCATGGTGCAGCTAAAACCCGAATATTTTGATTTTCCTCGGCACCTTTTAGATGAATTAAACTATGGAATATGCGCCCAATGAATTTAACAAATTAATCAAAAAATCTATAAACGAACGTTCAAATTTATGTATTTTTTGGATTTTTTAATTTTGGCTACTTGATGATGATTTTTGGAAAAAAAGAATCCAAATGTTCTGGTCAGAAAGTCAGAAAACAAAAGAAATAAGACTGATACCTGCCTACGCGTGTTTCTATCTATTGACTTCTTCAGGGCAACTCAAACAGAAAATCAAAGGAAAAACAAAAAAACATATTAATTGCTTTAATTAAGTAGCATCCACCAAACATTAAGTAGGTTAAATTGACTTGGCAGCCTAATATTACTTTAAACTCATTGGATCTAAAAATCCTTAACACTTATCATTTTAGTTTTAAAGAATCTTCTTTAAAAATTAAGTAGTAATAAACCAATCTTAATAAAACTTAAGGTTGTCTATCTGTATGTTAATTACCAGTAATTAAAACATAATATTAAGTAAGGTTTAAAAAAATAATTCACTGCATCATTGAACAAAACAGCGTGCAATTTTCCAGATCAAGGCTCATCGTCGATAACCTCTTTATTTCTTACGGATAACTGAATTTAAATCCATTATCGGCCGTTGTATTTAAGCAGAAATTTTAAATTGCTTTAGCACTAAAATTTAACGTAAAAACGATTAATTTTTAAATAAATTACAGTTTGATTAAGACTAATTTTTTTTATAAATTAACCTCTTGGCTATAATTTCTGTCGGTAATTAAAAGTAACTATTACAGTTCTACTGTTATTACAAAAATATAGGCTTTTGTTAATTTATGATGGTATATGTATGTAATCGGCAGGAAATTAAAACCATAATTTTCTTCCTTTTGCAATTACAATAGAAGGTAATTACTATCTAGGCCAAACGACGACGAGTTGTGGGTTTTGAAACTGGTCTATAATCAGGTTGCTTTTTTTTATCACACTTTATAAACATAATAAATTTTAGAAAAGTATATAAAAACGCTTATTAAATAAATCAATTTATATGCTAATTGATTGTTTAAATTGCAAATAATACTAATTGCTTATGCTAATTAATAAAAAAACTAAATTATTCAAATTTTGTTTCGGTTCTTAGAGGAGCGGTTTGGTTGGTTATTTGTAACTTGAGTGTTTGTTACCCAACGGAGGAATTTTTGGTTGTAATTTTTAAAATATGTTCATGTGGTTTTTGTCAAATAAGAACCTATTTGACACATAAAATCCATCGTTTTTTTTGCCTCGATGCCTCTCCTAATTACTTAACGAAAAATATATAAATATTTTATCAAGAGCCGCATAAGCCTAATTTAAACCGTATACAAGGCATTCACACGGTCTGCTTAATTCCTCATTATATTCTATTTTCATATCTTTCGTTTGGGATTCTTAAAACGCTTCACATTTTCAAAGATAATTTGTTACGCAGGGATACTCCCCTTTGAAACTTTTCCAATAAATTTATCAGCCTTCTAAATGAAATATATATTCGTTTTAATTAATGAATTACTAGTCTTTGTGGAGTTTTTACGATTTAATAGCGGCATATTTCTTTAGTTTGTTATAATTTAATTTTGGATTTTGGGTAATAAAATAGATGTAAAAAGTTTATGCCGTTTGGAAGCAAGTCAAGAAGGAAAACCTCAGTTTATCAGCATTTATTATTTCATTATGTATTCTATAATTAATTATTATTTGACTATTTATGTTAATTATATAAGCACAAATTAAATTTCATTTCATTCTCTTGGTTATCATATACTACTAAATTATGCATCCGTTGTAAAATGAATATAAATTTGAGCAATTTTTTTCACTATCCCAAAATAAGACAATATTATGATGAAACTTAGGGTGTTCTGTTAAATAAAAATTGATTAGACTAATTGTGTTTTGAAAACGTCTTTTATTTCAAGAGTAAATAACTTTGGAGATACGGTGTCACCCCACCGTCCATTAGTTTTTATATCTTCTGCTATTTTTATTATTGATGCTGCGTTGCTATCAACTCTAATACCATCATCTGCTTTCACTCTTTTGTTCTTTATTATCCTATAGTGCTAGTTGTATTTGTTTAATAGTGGTATCAGGCAATTCCTCGGATCTAATATTAGGAGTTTTTCTGGTGTTGTCTGCCTTTAGTGGTTTTAGAATCGTTACTTCATAGAATATACTGCTTTTAATAACTGTCCTTACCAGTTCTGTATTGTAGTGTCTTAGATTATTCCTGGCTTTCGCTTTCTTAATGTTATTTAGCTTTTCATGTGCCGAAACGCATTTAATCATTTCTTTTCTTCTGTCTATAAGATTTTCTCTTTCTTTACTAATTTTTGTTTATCTGGGTTTTCTAGATAAAGAATATGTTTTTTTCATGGCTGTTTTGATATCAATTTTTATTTTAGTTTATAACCTGCTTTAATAGTGCTTTGCTAAAATTAATTTAAGCTTTTGCTCCTATTGATTTATGATCGCGCTTGGTATTAGATACCTGAGATATCTCTTACTACATGTTTTTGATTAGTTAGTATATGGCAAATTTGATTTTTAGTGTTTGAATCTGGGCTGATCCATGTTCATATTTTTTTTGTTTGGTTTATAAAAAAAGTATTCATACAGTAATTTTTTTCTCGATCTAGATGGTGCATCATTTTTGCATCATTTCGTCTTTAACCTCATTCAATAATCAAACCGAGGCCAAAATTATCAACGTATTTGATGTTAGCTCTACTGTATTATACTATCTATCTGTATTGTCTGCTTTTATTCTTATCTTAGTTAAAAGTGTATTTTCTCCGATGCTTTAACCCTTAAAATGAGTGTTCTCTATGTGAAATATAGGGTATTTATATGAAGTAAGCTACATGCCGCTTTAAAAAACTTAAATAAATTATCTGAACTCAAAATTCTTTGCAAAAAAGGCTCCGACAATATTTAATCTAATTTATAATTAATTAAATAATTAAAAATTATTAAAATCTATTTAATAATTTTTAAACATTATATACTATTAAATTATGCATTTACGACATTATTTACAAGCATAGAGTGTAAAATGAATATGAATTCTAGCTGGATTTTTTGAGTAGCCTAACATAAGAGCATAAAATGAAAAATACAGAGTGTTCTATTAAACAAATATTGATTATTTTAGCTGTAAGTGACGTAGCAAAAAAAAAATAAAAGTAAGGCCATCCTATCCATGAGTGTGTCGAGCGATAATGATATTAGGACAAATTATAAATTTATTTTATAATGTATCTATGTACAGTGTAGGTGCAGAGAATTTATAATTCGGAAAGTGAAACTGATTTGCCTTTTTAAAAACACTTTAGGAAATGATAGTCTCATGAAAGGTATTGACCACAAATCTATAGCAGACAAAAAAAGTGATACATTGAGGAAGCTTTTTACATCGAAACGCCACTTGGAGAGTAGAAAGGGTGATAAAAATAGTAGTCCGAAGTAAAAGAAAGGTGTTAAAGGTACAAAAAGAATATTGTCTTCATAATATTAGATAGCATATGATATAAACCACCTTTAAATTCTAACCGCTCTAATAGGAGTATAAAATTTAAACAAATTACGCTATTTGAGCAATATTTTTTTTTACCTAACATAAAATCATAATATAGTTAAATACAAAAGATTAATTAGTTTTTCGCAAATTATATCTGCAAATGAGTCAAAAATTTTGTTTGATTCTTTTGCTCATCATATACTATTAAATTATGCATTTAAGCCATTATCTAATAGCATTGTTGTAAAATAGCATGTTGTCATTTAGCACGTTGTAAAAAAAATATAAATGAGAGCTGTATATTTTAGTAGACTAACATAAAACCGTATATGATAAAATACAGTTCTTTCAATTTTTTTTTACGGAAAAACATCATGCACACATAATTTAATATAATTCTAGTAAACTTCACACTGCGATATTGAAACACTTAAACCTATATGACAAACATAGAGACTCTGATTTCACGGAGACAAAAGTAACTATTTTATCAGTTATTTTAACTTTTAATTTCTACCCTTGACTTGTATTATGTAGTGTAGTTTTTTTCGTTTTTTTGCTTTTCCTTTCTATTAGTGAATATAAAGTTAATGGTTTGTTATTTGATTGTAAATTAGGTTTAATTAATACATGTTCGTAAATCTTATTATTTCTTTTTCATTCCTTTTTTACAGTAGATGTGATGACATCTAGTACGGGTAAAATAGGTGTAATCTTTTGACTTCATAATATAATATATTCGAAACCTACGACTTAAAGTTTCAATTATTTTAAAAAAATTTTAAATTTTTCTCGTCATCATATACTATTAATTTATGCATTCAACCTAAAACTCAAGAGCATATTTTTTAAATATAACATAAATTCGAGATAGATTTTTTTAATGGCCTAAATAAAACCATAATATGTTAAAATGCAAAAAATTCTTTTATTAAAAAAAGGTTTAGTTAAATATCCTTTGCGAAAAAAATAATTTTCTCGGTTATTAATTTAACTAATATTTGTCTTTATTTTCTTTTTATTTTGTAAGACTTCTTATTAAACTGCATGTTATATTAATAAATATTTTAATTATTTAATTTTGATCTTATTTCTGTTCTTTCTTAATGTATTAGATTGATTTCTTAATACCCTTATGCCTTGTAGTCAATTTTTTATTTGCTAATAAGGCTACTAAATAAAATCAATATAAATTCGATTTAATGCTTCACAATTATTTGCCCAAAAGCCAAAATTTGACTTAATTTTATTGACCATATCCTATTAAGTTATGCCTCCTAATAAAAAAAATATATATTATTTATGCCTAAGCCTAAGTCAAGGTGCTTGAAAGGATATATTAACATTAAACACAACCTGAAATTTAAGTTAACCTAGTTCAACAATCGAACAAGTAACATTAGAGAAAAGTACGATCAATTTATAATCCTCATTGTCTCGTATTGTAGTGGAACAGTAGCCGAAGATCATTAATCGGTCGAACCCCCACACCACAATAGACATAAACTAATCAGCTCGAATCGATCCAGCGTTGCGTAGTGTCCCCTAATCCTAAGATTAAATGGATCTATCTAACCCAAAGCGACCGGACACAGATGCCGGTCTGGTTCAGCAGCTCCTGTACATAACACGTTCAACCTCTCGTAGATAATCTATATTAACATACCGTAATAATTAATACTAACGTAATGAGGTATTGTACAATATAATAACAATAATTATGTGCAATAGACCAATCGGCTCTATTCAGGGGGCCGGATATCAAAGGGATTCCGCTTAATGCGAATGGCGGAATTGATTATATGTGAAATGTAAACTTAGTTTTAGTCTTAACGGATTTTTAATTGGATACAATGTGAGAAAAGTATAAAAGGTCTCGATTTAGGTTTTTTCTATCTCTTGTTTTATATTATTGACTACATTTGATTTCAATTTCTAGTGAAGTGATTAATTGACTACTTATAAAAACACAGTTATATTTAGAGAATTCCTTAGGCAAGAACCAACAATTTTTTTTAAGGATAATTTATAAAATTTGTAAAAAAAAGATATCTAGAATTATCTGCGATTCTACAATATATTTGCAGTAATTCCCAAGGGTCGTTGACAAGTAAACGCAGTAAACGCTGTAAGATAATAGATTATTCTAAGCAGTAATGTATTTATTTGAGTCTTTTCAACTATTAATTTTAATCAACAATCAAGCAAATATATTTAATTCTTTTTGGCAGTTTGCATCGAAAACAATATTTATTACAGCAGTGGTATAAAAGATAGTAGACAATAATTATATTACTATTAGATCCAATTTAAAAGAAGAAGAATATTTTTATTACAAATATGTTTCCAGTGCCATATTTATCTAAACAAGAGTAAATATAGTGTAAAAGGAATTTATCAGAAAGCGGTAGCCCTGAAGAATAATGAATATATAATTAAATTAACAAAATTAGTAAAATGTAATTAGTATCCATTTAAGTTATGCTTGAACCATTGCTTAACACTAATTAATTTACTACCAGCAATAAATTACCAAGTAAAAAAAACCTCAAAAAAACCAATTCAAGACACGTTCCTGTCACCCTAAGCTAAGTTAAAATATATAAATAAAGTGTAAGAAAAAGAGAAAAAAATAATACGCTACTGAACAAATTATGCAGGATTTATTTCATAGATCTGCAACAGAAAGATAGAGAAAAGATTTAAGAATATAAACCAATACTAGTTACGTATATTCGGGTATTTCTATACAGCTCAACGCCTTCTTAACATAAATCAAGCCTTACATAGTGAGTGATTTACCAGAACCCTACTCTGGAGTTAATCCTTATAAAACGAGAAAAAAATATAAGAGTAATAATACCCTTTGCATAAGCTTTCCTCTTTTTTATAATAACTTAATTACGAAATCTGATATAAAATAAGCCCTGCAAAACCTTTCGAAGCTTTCACATCCATTAGGGAACTCTTTTCCGTTCATATTTCCATTTATTATTTTCCATACTAATTAAACCAATGCAGCAGGTACTTTCATATTTTTTCCCTAATAAAACTATTACCTTACCGCTTTGACTTTTTCATTAATGAATTTAACTTTTTAATGGAATGAATAATCTGCTTACCGGAGCTTTTAGGTTGCTATATCGAGTTTACTAGTAAGCTAATGACGTTTTATACATCATAGTTTCATATTTTGGTTAAGTGGCACTGCGTTGGCGAGAGTTTTTTTTATATAGGAGGTTTTAGTCTAGTAGTCGTAGAAGCTTTTCAGCAAAATTAATTAAAAATTTATTAGATTTTGCCTTTGGTTTTGATGCTATAAGCTTAACAACCTGTTAGAAAACTTTTTTTTTGATTATGCAGAAAATCTCTGAAATAGGCTTAGCCCTTTGTCCAATATAACTTGTTTTTTTGCTTGCATTTTAATACAACAAGAACAGTAATAATTATTTACTAGTTTTTTAATCAATTATTTCTACTGTAAACAAGGACTAGATAAATAAGTAAAACCATTAAATATGCAGTGTCTTATCCAAAATTTAAGATGAAATTAGGTATTAGTGAGAAGTCGTTGCTCCAGAGTAACACCACCACAACGCCGCACAACGTCATTTAGATTAAACATTCATGAGCTCCGAATCACGAATGTATAATTTTATCGCAAATTAATTTTGCAGCTAGCGTGAAAACGATGTGTCGCACATTCAAAAGGAGTTTTTAGATTACCGCTGGGTAGCCTTGTAGTATAATAAGCTCTAATACCGAAGATATATCGTGGTTTTGCATGGGTTACATTATTATTGCGGCTGGGCCCCGCTTTATCTTGATAAATTGCTGAAAATTGTTGCTGCTGCAAATACAACAGCGGCTTGTGTTTGTTAGGTAGGTAATATATTATTTATAGTTTTATGTTTGTAATTCTCTTGTGTGCAATTTCAATGCATTTCGTTATTATCAGCCCCGCGTACGGATACGTTTATTTTATTTTATGCCGTTTTATTTTTAACTTCATTCTTACTGAATGCCTGCAATACATGCGACGAAGAAATAATATTGTTATTTGCTTACGTTAAAGGATTATAGACCGTTTCAAGTTTATGTCGTTTTACTACCCTTACTAAGGGCAATAATGCTTTAATATTAATCTTAAAAAAACAAAAGTATTAACCAAAATCTAGCAAAAATTGCTTTAATTAAATTCATTATAAAAATAGAACTGGTATCCATTTAAGTTATGCATAATATTGAGTTTTATTTCAGGTTTAATTTTGTTAGATAACTGGAACAGAGTTGATGCAAGAAAAAAAATGGTTCATACGGCTTAAGTATTCTGCCCCTAAGGGAGTTCTAATCTCTTCAGTAGGGTTGAATTGTTTTTAAAAAAATAATAAAATAAAATAGATATCTACTTAAATTATGCATAATATTAAGTCTTATTTTTAGGTTTATTTCTATGGAAAGTTTGCAATATAATAATACAACTATTTAGTATCAATAGAATATACACCTGTCAGTATATTGACAATAGTTGAAATTTATTATCATTTAAAACTAATAGCAATCAACATTATACATACACGGCAAATACAATACATAAAATGAACTTTGATTATAAAAAAACAGAAACCCACTTAAATTATGCGTAATATTGGATTAGATTTATCATTAAATGCATAGAATATAGCATTTTTGTCTACCATTTAAAAAAAAAATTATTTGCTATTAGTGCCATTTCCAAAGGAAGTTTTTAACATATGAAATTACGTATATTAAAAACTGGTTTAAAACGTGTGACGATATTGGTCGATATCTATACTTCATTTCCTTCTATCCTCTCATTATCCATCGCCAAGTTTTTTACACTTATTGTTTTACCTTCTTTGAAGGTTCTTTTTGAATTTCGTTAATAGTTATAATTGTGTCCTAAAGTCCCATTTCTTTTCAGATACTTTTATTTTTTACTTTTTTAGTTATTCAGATTCTGGCTGATCCTCTTAGTGCATCAATTTTGGTGGCTTCTACAGTTCTTTTACGTTTTTTCCTTATTCTATCAGTTTCTGAACCGTATTAAAATACTTTTAATCAAAATGTTATATAAATTGTTTTTCTTATGCTCCGTTATAGTTTTACTTAAGTGAATTCCGTGTAGACTTGGTTACTTTTTCAATATTCTTAGTTAGTCACCAATCTTCGTAGGTTTTTTTTAGTTTTTATGAAATATATTTTAACTTTTCTTTAGTAGGGAGTACTGCCTAGTCCTTTATAAACTGTAGATTAGATACTAAAGTTTTATTACTTAGAGGTATTCCCGTTCCCATACAATTTAAATAGTTTTGGTGGTATACAGCATCGATAAGGCTTCTTTGTCACGTAGAAGTTTCCAGATAGTATGTTTCCCATTTTGTCACGTTGTTTTATAGAGATAGAGTTTCTATAAGGGTATTCGATAAAATTTTAAAAGGAAAATATTTTGATAAGAGTATGATTAATAAAAGTGGATCGTAATATCCCTCATAGCTTATTAATGGGTATATTATCATAGGCTTTTGAGAAGTCAATAAATAAAATATGTGTTTCTAGATTAACTGACCTTACATACGTTGTAAATGATCCCGCTCGAAAACCACATTGCTTTTCTTCTGTAAATTCTGAAAAATCACTAAATTTATTCGATCTTTCAATATTCTTTTGTTTAATCTGCTAACTGTGCTTGTAACTGTTGTATCTTCTCCTATAATTATGACCATCAGCTTTGTTACCTTTTTTGTAGATGGAGGATATGGTATATGGATATGCTACTTTCCATGGGCTAGGCACTTTCCTAAATTTATAAAAAAATTGTGATAAAAATGTAATCATTTTCCTTTTGCAATAACTTTTTAATAACTTTGGTTACGCTTCTATTTGCACTTGTTCTTCTTTAATCGTATCTAGTTTATTTTCATGCCTCTATTATGTTTTTGTTTCGGTTAATACGTTCTTATAGTGATGTATCGACTGTACTTCAGATATCTCTTGGAATGATACTTTTTATGTATTCATTGATCTAACTCTATCATTGAATAATCATGTTTATGTACACCATTTTTCGTCTATGTATTTTACTCTCATTTCCTAAATTTTTTACTCCAATATCATTTTTTAGGTGATTTATTTTGTTTCGTGTTTCATATATAGCTCTGTTATACTTTTATGTCTTCTGTTAATTTTGTATTTAACCATTTTAGATATAGTTTTTTATGTTCACTAGTTCATCAGTGTACCATAATTTAGTGCTTTTTTGCTTTAATGCCTAATAGCCCTTTAAGCTTTCTAAATGCTATAGTTTTATGTCTGTAATTCTCTTGTGTGCAATTTTATTGCATTTATTTATCTTTATAAATAAAGGTATCCATTCGATATATTTATTTTATTTTGTGCATTTCTATTTTTAACTTTATTCTTACTAAATATGTAAAATACATTCAACAAAGAAATATTTCTATTTCCCATTTTTATGGCTTATAAACCGTTTCAAATTTATATCGTATTACTGCCGTTAGGTTATAAGTACTTTAATATTAACCCTAATTAAACAGAAATGTTTTAAAAAAATAGCAAAAATACCTTTAATAAAATTCATTATAAAAATAAAATTAGTATACCCTTAAGTTATGCATAAAATTGATATTTTTTGAGTTTTTTTTTTAATTATTTTTAAGCATGTCTTATTATTGCCACCACTCCACTGAGTAATGGGGTTAGGAGTTAGGTTAGGTTAGGTTCATAGAAAGGGTTTTAGAGAATAACAAAAGGAACCATACAAGGTGAAAAGTCATGTCTAACTAAAAATCATAATTAAATAGTTTAATATTAGGAATTAACAAAAAAAAAATAAATAATATATGAAATGTACTAAAACTGTAATAATTAACAAAATGGGGTTGATATTTTTCTAAGATATGCATAATATTGAATTTTAATTGCGAGGTTTTTTATATAGAATACTTGGAATCTAAGCTTGTAAATATTTAGTATCAATGGATTACGAATTTCTTCAGTGGCAATAGAAATAATGGTAAATACAATTAATAGAATAATAGTTATAACTACTACTTAAAATAAATACTACTCATAAAAAAAAAAAAAAACCACTTGAGTTATGCATAATATTGAGTGTTATTTTTATTACTAAATAAATGGAATACAGTACATTTTTACTGTTGGCCTTATGCAATTTAATAACGTGGTTAATGCAAATTCTAGGTTATCGGATTTGGTGTTTAGAAACGAATTTTTTATAGGAGTTTGTTTTATTGTGATTGACCTTTGTTACCTAGAAACATTAATCATCCCTCCATTAAATTTCTATCTGAATTTCTTTTTACCCAAAAGAAATTTGCTAAATATCGAAATCTTAATAATGTCTTAATATTTAAATTTTAATAATTTTATGTTATTTGTATATCTTGGGCTGCTACATATTAATATACATTTAGATAGATATATTGTTGGTTTATAGAAAATTTGGATATTTAATAGATTAAGTTCATTATATATCTTATTAATATATTTGTTGATGGCAGAATAATTATATACATTTAGGGTTAGGATATGATTTATTTTGTAATTTTGTTAGAATGGGGACATCTTGTAAATAAATAAATAAATATGCACCTTTTCCAAACTTTTTGAAAACTAATCTCTCCAAAACAATGTGATAAAAGACCTTATGAGTGGGTGATTTTTTGTAGAAAGAACTTGAAAAAAATAAATTGAATACTCTCAATCTATACAAGTCTTTTAACTTATTCTTGCAGGGAGATGTTATTTACACAGATCTTAGCAAGGCTAAAGTTTCTCATACTATCATCAATAACTGACTAGTAGAGGTGAGGGTATGCGGTGATCTTGTCAGATGGTTTGAGTCTTATCTTTTCAATACTACTGGGCTTTAATTTTAAAAGATTTTTATTATCTTTTGAAGTCCCTCACTTCTATATTGGTCCTTTACGCTTCATAACTTACATCAATAATATTAAAATCTTCTTTCTTTGCTATGCTGATGACCTAAAAATATTTTTTCGAATCGGGTCTGTGCTTCATTGTGAGACTCTTCAAGCAAATGCTGAATCCCCAATACATTTTTGTGATGAAAATCGATTATATAAAAGCTTTGACAAACGTTTTCCACTAACATCATCCCGTAAATCTCAAATTGTTAAATTTAGTGGTAGTTAGCAAGCATCTCACATAAAAATGACTTATTGGTTCTATTTGACTCTAAAATGTCCTTTTACTTGCATACTGATTAACTAGTTAATAATTGCAATAGATTTTTGGGGTTTAATTAAGAGACTTTCATAATCATAAAACCTCTCTATTATATATGTATTTAAAAAACTCCAGTTTGCCTCAATCATTTAGATCTCTAGATGCAAGAATGTTATCGACAGACTTAAAAAGATAAAAAGCTGTTCTGAGATTCGTTGGTTACAGGACTCTATTTCTCATTGAGAAACATAATTATGCTGACGCCCGTTTACATTTTAGAATTTTAAAAATTTTAAAACAAACATATATTGTTAATGTTAATGACTTAAATTATTAAAATGGCATTCATGCCCATTTAAGTTATGCTTAAATATTGGCTTAATTTTAGACAAGTAATTTTGTTGATATTTTTAAAATCGGTGGTTTCGGCTAAAATTAAGTACTAGCTTCTTTTATTCAGTTTATAATGGTTAAGTGTAAATATCAAGAGATATATTTAGAGTTTTTTGACTTGATTATTTATTCAAAATCTTAGAGGAAATCAGCTCCAAAATGCATAAGTATTATTAATCTCACGGAAGTTAGTGAGGAAGGTTAATAGTAAAAGTCTGACCTACTAACCAGAGCTCAGATTTCTATAATTAAGTACTAATTTATAATTTATAATTGAATGTATATAGGGGCTAGTTGTTAAGATTAGACTATTGGAATTCTATAAGCAATTCAAGCTTCTTAAGCATGCTTAAAGATAACTAAAAAGGGAAACATAAAATCGGTTAATAATCTAACGTTATTTGTTTTATAATCTTTTTATATGTTCTTCAAAATAAATTACAATCAATAGAGCTGAATTACTATATCCAGCCTGGGCACAAAGAACAGCGATAAAAGGATTCGCAGGTAGGGAAGAGCTATTTATTTGGCAGGACATTTTTCGACGGTGCCCACGCATTTTCTAATTTTAGGGCTCGTTTCCCCGGGAATTATTGCATACCGATTTAATCAATGTGCGCCTGAAAACCTTTTATTTTCGTTTTTTTAAACAAGCGTAATTTAATCTGAATTTATCTATATATTTTCTTAATATTCAAAGCACAAGCGAAAGCCGTAATCCTCGCGGTATTTTCGTGTCAATCTTTAAAATTAAACTTGTGCAAACGATCCACGTTTCCTCAGTTGGCGTCAAAAAGAAGATCAAAGAAGGAAAAATATTCCCGCATTTAATAAACTTGAGTATTGCAGCCGCTCGTTGCACATAAAAACACTCGACCATTTTCCTCGGGAGTTCTTTTAATTAAACTCTTTGTTTATTGAGGTATCAATAGAGGAACGACGTACTTAGTTTAATTATGTTTTTCAATTTTTCCGCACGTAGTACTTTTGTAGCTACCGGATGACGATTGCATTAATATTTATTGAATTGAGTCGGGGAGAATATTGGTTTTGCCCTTTTCTTACTCGCTAAGGAGTAATAATCGAAAAATGGAATAGTAAGTACTGTTTATAAGCATTATTAAATGTTTTTTGGTAAAACGTATTTTTTGGTGTTTGGCTTTAATATGTACTCATTATAAACAGTTCATATATGTAAAAAAACTACAAATTGGTATCAATAACATTTAGGTAATAAGGAATTCTTGCTTTTCGGCAGTAAAGACTAAACACTTACAATTAGAGCACTAAGCAAGGTTAAGATTAGTGTTTGTTATGTGTAAATTAACAGCAGGGAGAGCAACAATTTGCTTTATCCAAGCTGATTGAAAAAAGATTTCATAGAATTTATTGCTTAAAAAAGTGTGAAGAAATAGGTTTTAATAATGTCAGTCTTGATAACATACTAGATGACTTTAACAATATTACAAAGGAAAAGTACGACATTAAGCTGAAAGGTCAAAACAAGGATGATGTCATTAAATTAATAAAAATAGAAAAGGATGATAAAATTAGGCAGCATTTTAAAATTCGCGTAGCATTTGAAAAAATGCTTTCTTTAAAATTAAAGAAAAAAGAAAGCGCTAAATATCAAACGTAGAGAAATAACTACTTTCGGTGAAAAAAGTATCAAATTAATTAATAAAAAGATAGTCTATAGTCATACGTAGAATTCCACGCGAAAATCAAAAATGAAATAAAAGAAGGGTGCTTTTATTTGAAAAAATTAAGTTGATGGTCATAGTTTTTGAGCAACCCTGTATATACAAACCTTACTTACAAAAATGCGCAACTTGAAATAAAAATCGACGGGTCCGAGCGTTTTTTTTTTCGAACACACCCCTGAATTTTAAATAAATTTAAAATTCAGGGGTCACAAAGACAAAACTTGGGTAAACTTCTAAAAACTTCTAAAAAGTTCTCTGGTATGTCCACTCCCATCTGTATCAGTTTAGCGCTGATATTAATAATTTTAATGACAAAGCCATTTATACTGTCACTTTGCAATATAAAACTGCTCGTTAAGAAGATGTGCACTGACCTCTGATTTTCTGTCGAAACATTTCCTTTGCTATTTGACACTGCATGAAATAGCAAAGTACATCATCCTCCGTTCTGGTGGTCAGTGATTCTTGGATACGTACGTCCTTTACTCCCCACTTGGCAATCTTGACATTGTCTTCTATCCTCATAATGTTAAAATTTCAAACTGTATTAAGAGCCACATAATAGCCACATAACAAAAATCGAATATTTTCATCGTAATAGAGGCTCCATTAGCTCTAAAACACCCAAAAAAGAAACTCTATGATTATATTTGAGGCAAGCACACAATATGAGCATTTCGCGCGCCACGCTTTGAGCGACGGACGCGCTCGATAATATTTTACCCTCAACCTCAAACGCGGCGATTATAAATTACATGGTCCGTACTCGCCGGTAACTGCATATTAATGCATGCACACTGATTTAGAGCGGAGTGCATTTTCCGATAGAACGACTAATCCTCTGACCGGCACCCTCGGGGTTATTAATTCATGGGCCTTGTCGGTTCCAACAATGACATCGGCTTAAGATTTCCGTTTTGCCGCCACCGCAACCCGTACGAACCATGTCTCGCTCTCTACCTCCCTCTCTCTTTCGCCCGCTTTATTTATATGTTCTAACTTAGCTTAGGGTGACAGGAACATGCCTTGAATTGGTTTATTTTAAGGGCTTTTTTTTACTTGTAGATTTATTACCGGTAGTAAATTAATTTGATGTTCAATTTATCTTAAGAATTATGCATAACTTAAATGGATATGAATTACATTTTACTAATTTTCTTTTTTTTTATGTTATATCTATGATTCATCAGAGCCGCTACCCACTAAATCAATTCCTTGTATATTTGGATATCTGCTTTGATGTATAGTAATCTAAACTTATCTAATACTAAACTAGAAAAAAAAAGAATAGCAAAACTGAGGGTATGAAGACTTTTAATCGTTCTGCTTGAGAATTGTCAGGCGAAATAAAATGGATTTGACTGTTCTTTGGAATAAATTAGACTTTTGAATGTTACAGGTAGATACGCAATCATGATACTGATATGTGAGGTCCAATTTAAATCGACTCTAAATTCCTTTGTTGAAATAACATAAAAAAATACATGAAACATTGAAATAGCATTGACACACATGAAATAACATTCAAAAATATTAAAGTATAGCGAGAAAATTGACATGATATTTTACTAATTAAATAAGAGAACGGAATGAGTTCTTCATTCAGCACCATCCGAGGTACAAGTTAAAAGAACAGAAGAAAACTATTTGAATAATTATTTTACTCAGCGGTCGATTCTATAGGATTATTTATTTTTGGTATAGAAATAACATCAGCCAACATCCAACAGGGGGAAACATTTAGGAATTTATTAATCACAGTTTACCAACTTATTTAGGTGGTATAGACTAAGTATGGAGTGACTGAGGACAGCATTTTAAAATCAGCATCATCACCCCCCAGATCTGCAATTTTTTAATTTAGAAATAATTTGATCAATATCAGAATTAGTTACATTGGAAAATTTAAATGACTCAAGAATATTTGGATATTTTTAATATTAATCTAGGAAAACTGAGCAAAGCACACCGAACTGGGAATATTTTTTACCTTATAAATTTTTAAGTACATAAATGTATAAAAGAACAATAAACATATTCCTTACCTGTACTGGGTCTCGAAGTGATATTTTCAGTGCTTTACATGCTTTAAAAACGATGGAGGATATGAGCTGCAGTGAGATTTTAAATAAGTTATTCAAACTCTGATAATTGTCGCCAGAAGTAAGAAATCGTAAAGTGGTTAGTGGTCTGTTTGGTTATAGATTGGCCTATTAATTGCAGCAGAATTCTTCTTAAATCTGCAGATACTATCTGATAAATATTTTTAACTTTACCATGAATATTGCTATTAATCTTTAAATAAAAATTGTATAATAATATAATATATTAATATAGGAACAGCATAGATAATCCCAGCTGATTTTTTTTCGTATATACAACTAATCATATTTGCGGAATTCATGAATCAACAACGCATCACGAATCGAAAAATAAAAAGTCACACATTATGAATATGTCAACTTGAACTTGATATTACGGGATATAGATTCAGAAGCGGTTTTGAACCCAATTTTTCTTAAGATTTATAAAACCTGTGTCTGAGTAACTTCTGAGATATTATGAAGGAACGTCACGTACATATTTTTAAGACGTTTCTGGTTCAAAAATCTTTGGAACCTTTGGTTTAGCATGAAAAAATATTGGCCTAAAAGTATCCTTCTCAAATAATGCATGATTTTTGAACTTTTCCCAATAAAATGTCTGTCGAAATTTTACTTGGAGATGAAAGAGGTGGAAGCACTAGCACAAAATAAAGAGGTATTTACTGGAGTTCATACGAACAGGAGTTTACACTCGTCGTACCTAATGCTTATCACATGCTTTAGATTTCTGTGGAAGTTCAGGCTTTTACTGTCTGAGAAGGCGATGAAGCAGCTTGGATATTTTGCAAGCTCGATATTTGATATTGACCTTTAAATCCAAATTGGACTATATAGTATATATATCCCTAAAGAAAAATTACCAACAAGCTTCTAAATAGAGCAGCTTCGGTACTAATCGTTTATTTCTTCCTTGTACTTGTACGTAAAGTAGAATAAATATTTTGTATTTAAATTTTATAATTTTGAAAATAAACGTATTATTATTATAATGTAGCGCCTAGATATTTTAAGTGATTTACCCTCTTCATACAAACTGACTTGTGTGAACTTAATAATACATTGGCAGATTAATTATTTTGGTTTAGAGTTACTGACCTCGTCCCAGGATTTGCCTTTATACAGGATCACACTAATATACCATTCATATAGTCATGGACATAAAGTATGAAAATATGTTTATTTCGTTCACCTTTTTAGCACACTTTGTGCTTAACAGAACTATACTACGTTTATTTAATATACTTGCTAAAACATTCCTTTCTAATCTGCCTTTTTTGTTTACGGCTTGGACACATGTATGGAAAGATAATGTCTGATGTGCATGTGTAAGATTTAAAATAATTGGTACAGTATTTTTCTGCTACTATTGTATCCAACACTGTACTAAAAATGAGCAACGCTAACCCGCATAAGTCATCGTCTCAAATTTGTGCAGAAATTCCCAAAAATTTCAACACAAATATAACGGCTCGAATTGTGATAAGGCCCCTTTGTGAAGTTAGATTGGTTAAAAGAGTTGCTGTTAAACAACCATTACTCTCAAAAAAATCGAAGGGCAAAACCTTAGTTTACTTAAAGGCATTTAAATTGGACACCTCAAAACTGTGGTATAGTGCTTTGTAATATTAAAAATATATTTAAAGTATTTGGTTCAGATAGAAAGTAATGACTTTCAACCAAGGCGTTGAAGGAAAAGAAATTTGACATTAAGTTCCAAAAAACTATTTGTAAAGCATTATGCCACGGGTATGCTTTTCAAGGTCTGGGACGAGTCCGATGGTAAAAATAACTGAAAAATGGATCGATTTATGTACCTACTCCGATATATTACAAGATACGATGTTTCTTTATTCTGAAGAACAAATGATTCTTTTGTGGAGATATCAACAACATAATGATCCCAAACACTCATCCCACTTGGTAAAAAATTGGTTTTTAGAGAAAAGCGTTGAATACCTAGAGTGGCCTTCGCAATCACTGGACCTAAATCCGATTGAACACTTTTGCGAGCACTAGGAGTGGAAAATTAGTATTTATAAAAAGCTTTATAAGACGAGTGGAAGTATGTTCTAGTTAAAGTGTGTCGGAATCTTAAAGATTCAAGGCCAAGAAGATGTAGAGAAGTTATTGAGGCAAAGCGTTTTTCAACAAAATATTGAATTCTACAATTTCAATTGTGTAAATTTAAACATTTTTGTAGTCTTTCTACATAAGGTCCCATTGTTTTATTTTGTATTTTTTTAAATAAAAGTTTATTTATTTAGTATTGTTTAGTAGGTTCATATTTTGTCACAACATCCGTTATTGATAAACAATTATTAATTAAATAGACGAAAAGAACATATTTCCATATTTTTGTCCATGACCATATATGGTAAAAAGTAGTGAATCTAGTATTTTCCTGTGGGCAGCAAGCCTGCTATGATTTTGATGGATATTGATATCCACTATTTGTTGCCTATCAGAAACATACGATTTAAACAAATTTAACATAGGAATCTAAATACGCAAATTATTCAAATGATTGTTTATTATTTGATAATCAACCGTATCAAAAGCCTTCACTAAGTCAAGAAAAATACAAATATTTTTTTTTATTTTAAATAAGTGGTATACAGACATTATGATAGGTTGCTTTATGCATCCTTAGAGGGTAAGAATATCCCTTAGATTCCAGAGAGTTACTTTCTGGGAGTGTTATTTGATAGGGAACTTGCCTGAAAAGAGGAAATTGAAGCGTTGACCGGGAAAATTCACAGAGCTTGTTATGTAATAAGGTATTTGAGAGACCAGTTGTGTTTGGAGTCTTTATTATCGTACCATTATGCATATATATAATCAATTATTCAGTACAGTTTAATGCTTTACTTGATAGTTCTAAAAATTTTTTAAATGATAAAATATTACAATTATTGTGTGAAAATCCCTTTTATTCACTTGAGGAATTTTATAACCACTTATCGCAAACACTAAACTAACGCCTGTTTTAAATTAGCTATTTGGAGTCAATTATTGTTATAATTCTTTGTATGTATTGTGTTTCTTGTGTATTTATTTGATTAACTTATGTAGATGGGTAGTTGTAATAGAATTGTATGATCTATTGTAAACTTCTGCTCTAATTATTTGACAATTGTGATGTTTTCATTGAAACTGATGACAAATAAAGTATAGTATTAGTATTATTATTTATTTTTTGAAGTTGAAATACTGCATCATCCGTCGATATTTGCTCTCGAAATCCATACTATCTCCATAATATTAATTTTTTTTTTGGAATTATTATTTTGCAGTGATTAGCGATTTAAAAATAAAAAAGGATCAAGACTTTTAGATATTTTTAAAATTAGTCTTACCTGAAACCTAAATGTAGAAAATTTAATTGTTTTCACAAATTCTTTAAAATTCTTGTGATCGACTTACTCTATGGTAGAATGAAATAAATCCTTTACCTACTAGAAACAGAAACATTTAAGGTTGTAGGTGTCTATGATGAGTTGTAGTTGTAGTTGTTAATGGTAATTACTGCAAAAAATGTTAGACATTTGTTGTGAACTCTCTCAATGTGTTTAACATAGCAAACAAAAAAAGCCCATAAGGTATTTTTAATGTCAAAGCATAATAAAGTACTATAACTGTGACTAGATAATCTATTATTTGATTGATGTGCAATAAAAGTAAAAAACTAGACTTACTGGAGGCAATGCAAATTAGTAAAGCTAATCTGTCCTGTATTAATTAAAGGTTCGAATTTAATGGCCGCCTAGTTTTTAATATCCTAAAATAATTTTAGACACTCGAGTGATTGTTAGATTTCTGGAATATGTAAAGTAATTTGATCGTTGAATTAATTTCTTTATATAGTGTCACTTTATTGTAAGCTTTGTGTATTTATATATTAGGTATTTTGTAAACGTTTTGGTAAGTTCTTTGATAAATTATAAACTTATAATTATTGTAGTCTCAGTCGAGCAAAACATGCCAAAAAATAAATGTTTTATGCGATGCTATAGATTTTGTGTTTTCTTTTTTTATAAACCCTATGACTAGCATCTTTGTAAAAATGAATGAACTTTTCGATTTTACTTGTAGGTGAGACAAACAACTTGAGTTATAGAATGAATTGAGGAAATTCTTTAAAATCTTTTCTTTGTTATTTAAGGTCATTCTTGTCAAGTAATCCCACTTAAGGAACAAAGCAAGATCAAGATCGATGTAAAGAAAGTGTAGAAAAATCATTGATTCAAAATTAATTAAATAGGGTAATATTATTTTATGCCGCTTAATATTGTTCTATAGGTATTTTATGGTTCTTAAATTATTTATGTTTAGTATATTTGGATCAATTCTAATGTGTCTTCATAACTTAGTTGTTAAGTTCTACTTAAAAACTATGCAATTTTGGATGTAGTCAGCCACTTAGCAATTTCTTGTCATGTTTTACACTTCACTGCATCTAGATAAATATTTATATTATATATCATAGACGGTGATCCTGTGCATTTTACAATTAAAAAATATATTTTTTTTTCTATCTTTGGGCCTTACTTTTATTAAAACTATAAAGTCTCCAGTTGAATTTTTAATTTTTTGATAGGAATATAATGAAAATAGTAATTTTTTATATATTGGCAAATATTTTTTTTAAATCAATTATGTAATTTTAAATTTTATGTATTATTAAACACTTTTTAAATCAAAATGGAACAGCAAGAATTTTTTTAGGATTTTGATGAAATACAAAACAAAACACCCGGTATCTAATGGAAAAGTGGATGAACGATTGCAATTATTGGAAATTTACATTAGAACATAGGTATAAACTAAAACTATAAGGTAAACCTAATACCCTGCCACTTAGATTAAGTTTATTGACCCTGTTACAAGTTTAAGCTCAAATTATGCACGTACAAGCGATCGTATTGTGTTTGTAAGCAGAACATCCACTTATCCAGAATAGCCATTAGACACTCGATCAGGATCTCCATATAATCTAAGGATTTGGACACAGACAATTACTGGCCATAAATCAATACCACCCGATTGATTTATGTATATCGTATTTGGCTGTGTAATTAGGCACCCCGATAGTTTGGACATAGACATAAACAAAAAAAAACACTGGTTAAAACGGTTTTATTTACAAAGTAACACATCTCGCTTTATTGCATTAAATGAAACCAACGGCCTTCTTAACACCTTATTCAGGCCGAACCTTGAAGCAAACGTAATGAAATAAATCCTGCAAATAATTGCATTTTTCTGCTGCGTTTTATTTCCTGGGAGCAGGAAATACCCGCTTAGGATATTTAACCGACACGCTGGGAAAATTCAGCAAGTTACGTGGAAAATAAAAGTTGTTTTAAAGTCGCAAAGAACGGCGAAAGGAAATCGCATACGTCGGCATTTTTATTGAGGATTTGTTCGGTTGTTATATATAAGTTTCGCAGATAAGGGTACATTGAGTTATCGTTTCTCAGAACTTGTGGGAATAAACTAAGAATTTTTATTTGTTTTAACGATACTTCGTTCAATTTTTTCATCAGCTTTGAAAAATTCTAAAATGAATTTTTTTCCATTTTTTAATAACAAAATTGACATCCACAGGACCAAAACGTATTAATCCTAAAAGGAAAAAAAAGAAAACCGCCAGTTGATATCTCTATTTCTCTTTCGAGAATAGGGAGCAAACTTGATTAAGAAAACTGCAAACTTGCAGCTCGCAGGCCAGTGAGTGGCCCCGTAGTAAGGCAACGGCAGACGGGTAATTCGGTTTGACGACATTTCCTTTTAAACTTTTCAGTTGGTTAAGCCGTCGGTCCACTTTCAGCTTAATTGGATGAAGATTTATCCAATTTCGGGAACGCTTCAGACGCGGATCTGTCGCCGAGTGTTTGGTCCCCCGAGAGTCTGGCAAGACGAATTTACAATTTTTACTTAATCATGCGATATATTTCCTCTTGGGGTATATAAGGATAATGTGGAAACATTTTTGGATTTTCAGAATATGCTACTCAAAAGTATGAAAAGAGGAGGATTTATCTGAGTTTACTTAAATACTCTTTAGTAACGCACTGATATTCTATTTTGGAATTTTACTGAGCCATATAACTCCGTAGACCTTGGTAGTTTCCGTAGTAAGTCTACCTACTTAGTTGTCCTATAATTGAGTTCGGTTCGTAAATTTCTCGTAATCTATCTGAAAGATATGACTCAAGTAGCTGAATTGCACTGTCCTGGATATTATAATAATGTAATTTTTTTAAAAGAATGGTACATTTGATCCAATTAATCTAATACAAACCCTTTCTTTTTTATTTGTTAAGTAATTCCTCTCAAAGTGTCGAAAGCCTAAGTGTCTTGGATAATGATAAAAAGGTGAACGAAATAAAAATATTTCCATACTATATGTCCATGACTATATATTAATGGTATATTAGTGTGATCCTGTATAAAGGTGAATCCTGGGACGAGGTCAGTAACTCTAAACCAAAATAATTACTATCTGCCAATGTATTATTAAGTTCACACAAGTCAGTTTGTATGAAGAGGGTAAATCACTTAAAATATCTAGGCGCTACATAATAATAATAATACGTTTATTTCCAAAATTACAAAATTTAAATACAAAATACTTATTCTACGTTACGTACAAGTACAAGGAAGAAATAAACGATTAGTACCGAAGCTGCTCTATTTAGAAGCTTGTTAGTAATTTTTCTTTAAGGATATATATAGTCCAATTTGGGTTTAAAGGTCAATGTCGAGTTTTTTTTGGTCAAGTCTGAGAAAATATTCCATCAATGGTATTTCAATACATCACTCATAATTTATTTGTATCTGTCCATATTCAATTATTCTTATTACCAGTTTAAAATAACATCAAAAATAAGGACAACCACATCTTGTACAACACATACAATAAGAAAGGACAACATTATTTAAATTCAAATACTCACAGTAGCACATAGGAATCAACAAAAGAACATAAGAAGTATCAAACGTTTAAAAAAAGTTATCGCTCTGTTATTACAAAAATAATAAGAACAAGCTACACGTTATTCACCAAATGATGAAATATAGCCGCATCTGTCTGTTCAATCCATTGCCTTACATAAACTTTAAACGTTGCTGTAGACATTTTTTCCTGTATGGGTCATGGTATAATATTATAATGTTTCAGTGCTAAATATTTGAAATGTCGCTGACCAATACTTTTTTTCTTTCTACCAACACGCGAATTTTGTTTAAGCCTATTTCTTGTGGGGATGTGTACGATAAAGTTTCAAGAATAATTTTTTTCCTTTATATATTAGAAACAGTAAAGTTTTCTCATGTTCATTATTTTTAGTATCAATTTTTGAATAATGGTTAATTGCTGTAAGTGGTATTCCCGGACACCACCCCACTCGATCAATCCATGTCAAATAAGATTGAACTAACGAATAGTATATTATGGTAAGGTTCTTGATACTTAGGTATTGTTTTAAATATTTAAAGTTGAAACTAAACCTCTAAATTTATTGGTCAACTGCTTTAATTGTAAATCCCATTTAAGATGTTTGTCTACAATAATACCTAAATATTTTATGGACGGTGATGATGGAATTGCTACAATTATTAAGCATAAAAAAAAATTAGTATATCCCAACTTATGATTGTTAATTCAGTTTACTAAGGTACCAATAGAAGTTTATTTGATACAAATATATCGTTTCTACTGATCTCGCTCCTTTTCATGAAAGCCTTATGGAAAAAACTCGATATATCTATCAGACACCTTCCAAATATTTCAGGCATCAAAACAACTCTTTAAACACCTTCAACCACCAAAAATCCAAAACTATAATAATTAAAATTCCCTCAGTAGCCCAAGACCCATCTAAGGCCCCCCTCAAAAAAAAAACCTCATCCACCCATATAAACGATAAAACCGAAAAGCGACAAAGTAAACACAGATACCATCAACACTGTAAATGTGTCGTACCGTCGCGTTGCATATAGGCCTGAGCGCAACCAGTGAGACCGTGTTCAAAACCCATCTTAAATCTCCCGGTACTGCTCTCCGTTCCTCGTCTCGTTGTTCTTTTTTTTTCCCGCTTATCGTCCGGCCCGATCGTACTCTTGCTTGGTCACGTCTGGCCTATGGTACCAATGGTACCATCAAACATATCTAACTGGCCATTAACTAGAGAAAACCAGTCCGACTTTACGTACCCGATCGGATGAGAGGGCAAAATTAGTACGCAATTAATGCCAGTACACACAAACGACGTACTGATAATGGGTACTGGAACTTGTGGTACTCCGATGATGGTACCGGGGCTCGGATTCTTTTAATTCTAACCGGATAAATATGGGAGCTTTTAGTGCGCGCGCGGTTTCATAAGCCTTTTAAAACATTTTTGAGTGGGATTAATTGCTTTTGATAATTTCGCCTTTGATGTTCTGCTTTAGTGACTTGCAGATAGAAGTACTTTACTTGGGCAGATAAAAAATGATGGCTGCCATAATTCTATTATCAGAGTCATTGCATTTGTGATATTTATCATTGGCATTGGATATATTACAAGGAATTGATTCATCTAGGAACCGCAGATTTAAGAGCCAAAAAGCTTACCTAAATATCATTTTTAGATAAGGCAACCGAAAACATAAGTAAATAGAAAAATCAGTCACTTGGAGACGATGAAGTTAGCATTGATAATATCAAAATGGGAGGAATAGCACTATAGGTCAGTCAGTTTACTTTCGCAGACTTATAAACTCTTCATAAGAATTATTAGCAAAAGACTCATAACAAAACTTGAGCTTTATGAATCAAACTAACCGGCAGTAGAATGACCACCTCCACAAAGTGAATTATTTTTTTTAAATGGCATAGACTACAATAAGACTTTGGGGCTTGCTCATGAACTACGACACATCTTTCGATGCAGAAGACTATTGTATGACTTCATAAGGAGACTCCTGGCTTTAAAATAGAGCGAGGTGTGTGGCAAGGTGATATCATCACCTCCAAATTATTTCCTGACCTTTTGAACATGTTTGAACGTACTAAGATCAACAACTTTGGTATTAACATTAATGACGAAAAGCTAAACCATCGTCACTTCACGGATAATCTGGTATTAATTGTAGACAAATTCGATGAAGCAAAAGAGATGCTAAAGGAACTGGTACTAGCATCCAAAGAAGTCAGGCTAAATATTAACATCATCAAGATCAATTTGGTAATAACTGTAGTTACTGCCACAAATCTAAAAGTAAACTTGAATATTGGCATATTTCACCTGAGCCACGAAATTCGATTATGGAAATATCGTCAAACTTGTGAAATCGGCAGAAGAATAGGTCATAGCTGGGCAGCTTTTGAAAAACTGAGCTACATCCTAAGATCCAATATCTCTATAGGTTAAAAGAAAAGGGTCTATAATCAGTATGTTCTACCTGTGTTAACAGGTACAGCCACTGACTCTAACAAAGAAATCATGATACAGAGAAATATAAAAAGAGCTAATGTTAGGTCTCTCTCTGAAAGATTGCTGAATGAGGAGGTGAGAAGAGGAAGTGGAGTTACGGATGGCACTGAAAGACTATCGATTGTCATTAATGGAACTCAGCAGATGAATAATGAAAATAACCAAATGGGGCCTAGAGATCATGCACTTCGCAACAGAGGTAGACGTGTGAGAAGCATATTCGTGAAATATTTAAATTTAGCCTGGAATAGAGAAAGATGAAAATACTTACGGGAACCTTATGTCCAGTAGTGAATGACTATAGAGCTGCTTGATGATAATTGATGAAACATCTCAAAATATTTCGAAAAAATTAAGTCGAATGCAATATTTAATAAATTTGTGCCTAAGTTCCGGTGCCTTTCCAGACTTTTGGAAACGAGCAAATGTACTTCCATTATCCTAACGTAGCCAGCAAAGATGATAAAATTATAAAAATTCAAGTGCATTTAATTTAGGGTTTTTTTCTTATTTTATTGTCCAATTTAACGTAATAGACTAATGAAACGTACGACATTAAACAATAAAAATGTATACAATATTTATTGCAACTGATTCAATTTGATTGATACATTTTTGGAGTCGGTAAATGTCTTCCAATTGCAGATTTCCAATTACTTGCTGATCGATTAGTTTAGTTTCTTGTGGAATTCTTTGCTTTAAGTCATCAACAATCAATCACATAAATTTTGAACTTCAAATAGCCTCATAAGAAAAAATCTAATGGGGTTATATCCAGTGAACTTGGTGGCCGCTCAATCGGTTCTCAATGCATGACAAACCGTTATCAAGTAGGTTCTAAAGTTGGAAACTATTCGAAAATAATAAGGTTTACTTAGTTTCTAATAAATCACATAAAAAATTAATTATCGCGCTATAGTTTCTACTTGGGACACTCTGGAATCAAAATGTTCATTACACAGGACGCATTGAATCAAATGGACGCCAAAAAAACATTAATTGCCATAAATCTAGCATAAATTCCAATGTTTTAATTTTATGTTTCGTTAGTCTGTTACGGCATGTTTGACAAACCATTGACTTTTGGCATAGGGCTTGCTATACAAAAAGTATTTAGAGTATATCATAGAATTAAAAACTGTCATAATAGACAGGGCATTTCATTAAAAAAAATGAATGTTGACGCCACAGACTCTAGTTGAGGCAGCTTGTAAAGAATTTTTTTATTTTAAAAAACGCAGATATGACAATACTAATCGATGCGTTCAAAATATAAAAAAAAGAAAAAAATACCCGAATTCAAAATGAATTTGTTGTTTCATCGTGAATGCACTGTATACGTAATAATAAGGCAACTGAAGTTTGATCATCTAACCCATCAATATTTTATTATTTTCACAATAAGACTTCACTCTATTCGATTGTACATTTCTTAAGCGTTATAATTTCATTTGTATTAAAATATAACAACTGCCCATTTATTACTCAAAAATCAGGTCAATTTTTAATTTGAAAATTAATATAAACTTTTTTAATGGATATTGTAAATCACTCATTTGGACCTTTTTGTCAAGAAGAAATTATTCTTTAAATTTCCCGCCATTTTTTACGCTTAAAGTAAAGCCTGTTAAATACTACTTCTCAGACATACCAACAATATAAAAAAATATATATAAACGCTTATTTGAGACCTTGTGTCATGGTAATGATATGTCATATTAATAGTTACAAATGACGAAGTTTTTTAAAATTTTTCAATGTCTACAATTAAGGAAAATTCTTAATTTGAAACTAAGCATAAAAGTTCTTAAATGAATTATATGAGTCGATGTTTTTTTTTTAAATATGACAGATAGTTAAGAAAAAAATTATGTATTGTGCACCTCTTAAGTATGCTGTTTGCTAGAAACTGTTGATCAAGTATGATGATGTTTTTAGGGTTGAAATACGTGTTCCCAAGCAATAATTAATTAAAATATAAGTTTGAGCAAATTTGTAGTTTTTTGTTTGTAATAATTATTTAAATTTCCCGCCATTGTCCGCATTCAAACTACTAAGGTGGCTTCTCAGGCTTACCAACGACATAAAAAATATATAATTGCGCATATTCGGTATCTCTTAACTACGGTACACTAATAAGAAAAATTTTTAATTTAAAAATTTGCGTTTTTAGTATAGTGTCGTAAAAAAATATATATATACACTTCCTTCTTATTAAATTGAAACTATCTTATTGAAAAAACTATAAAAATTGAATAACGTGTTGAATACCATTACACCGGGGGCAACTTTAATCCATTTAAACCGCATTCGCCGACGCAAAACTTTATCAACGTCACCGCAAACCCATTTCGTTTTCTGCAATTAACTTCCGATCTCCCACGCCCAACTTATTAAATAATGCACCTCGCTAATATTACCCAGAAGGTTTCGGAATAATCAATTTTTCATAATAGGGCAAAAACTCTTTGCCGTCGTACATTAAACTCCTTATACCTCTAAATATACACCTTACGCGAACGGTAATCGTGGCGAACTAATGCGGTAGCACGACATATCATAACCGCTAAATTATATGCATTTAATAAATAACGTAACTTTTTTTTTCCTAAAGGTCCGTAAGACCTTCCGTGCAACTAATGCCTGTATGCAGCCTACAGCGGGACATTTATGCTGAATAAGTAGCGAAAAGTATGGAAAACGTATGGGAGGGTAATAAAGCTTAAAAAAATATATAAATAGGTAGGCTTAGTGTAAAAATACATTTTTTCATTATGTGTTTATATTTGTCGAAACTAATTTTTGCCTAATTAATTACAAATTAGTGGTTTTATGGTCATATTTTTATATTTTTTATCTTCTGTTTACTTTTTTTATGGTATATTATACCTAAACATTATGAAAAATTCAAAATATGGAGGTCAACTATCTTACTAAGGATTACCATATTGGTGATGCAAAAATTGACAGAAATAACGTCACAATCTCACTATAATGAATAAGTCTTATTTTTCTTTAACTTTTGTAAGATGGAACAGTAAGAATTTATCATATTCAGGCATCATCACATGCATACAAGATTGCATACATCTCTGTGATGTCATGTCATACACATACTAGAAGACAGAATTAGGCGGTTCTGTTTACGTATTTCATTATAAATAATACTAAATACATTTTCTTTAAGATACCAAAGACATGGACCTTTATTAGTTATTCTTAATGTAGAATAACTAATAAAGGTCCATAAAATGTTACGGATTTGTAATAATGTCCTAAAGGTCTTGAAAGAAGTAGATATATTTATTATTATTATCAGAGAAATTAAGAAATTGGTTCTGTATAAAGACTTCTTTAGTTTAGGATGCAAGTAAATACGGTTTATTTGTTACATCATCGTGTATTTTATTTAAAGTCCATTTTTAGTATTTAACGTCTTTATTTCTTTCTTTTAATTTTTTTCTTGTGCCTAGATCTTCTTCTTGTTTTATGGTGTAATCGTTGGTTAAAAAATTAGAAATTTAATATAATTAAATTTACCTAAGTGGTTTTTTATGGTACATTTTCTTATGGTATTTGAAATCATTATACGTATATAGAATCGTTTTATTTCATAATGATTTTACAATTTTAAGTAATTTTGGTCCATTTTTCATTATTACTTTATTCACTTTTTTGTAATTGATTTTTGCCTAATTAATTACAAATTTAAACATCAACTAGGCTTTAATTAGTTTTTTGTCTGGTTTTCCTTATTATTTTTTTATGGTCTAAATCATTATTATTATTTAATATAATTTTTATTTTAGGAATGATTTTAATTATTTTTAATTGACCTCAGTTATGTTTCAGTCTACATTTACCCATAACTAGAAAAATCTCAATAAAGCTATAGACCTAAAAGCGATTTATTTCATAATATTGATTTTATAATTTCCAATGATTTTTGGCGATTTTTGCTGATTTGTTTATTTAATCATTTATAATGAAATTTTGTCTAATTCTTCTTCTTTTTATTCTTCTTCTTTCTTTTCTTTGATCATATTACCTTTGCTGCCTGGCAGAAAATAAAATATAGGCTTAAAGCCTGGAAAGAAATTAGAATTACTTCAAACACCTGGAAAACCTATAAAATTAATTTAAAAACCCGATATGAAGTAAAAATTAAAATTTTTCTTTCAACTTTAAAAAAAATTGTTTTAAGTAATTACAGTATTTTTTTATTTTTCAGAGATTATAAGTCATTTTTCACTTTATCTAATCTAATATAAAAAATTACAGACTAGTAGTAGACAACATACAGTAATTAGAAATTTACTAGTAAAGCTCTAGACCTAATTAAAAAATTATTTCAAATACCTGAAAAAAATATATGCTAAAAACCCTGGAAGAAAAATTTAAATTCCTATAATAAAATTAAAATTTATTTAGCATATCTGAAGTTATATAACTTTAATTATACCGATTTACCTCAGTGATTTTTCATGGTATATCTACCATGATATAAAAAATCATTATAGGAATAGACTTAAAAGCGATTTTGACACATTGATTGTACAATTTTTGTCAATTTTTTAATAATTTATTTTTGTAATTAATTTTCACTTTAATAATTACATATAACAATATTTACTGGTTTTATGGAATTTTTTTTCTGTTTCTCACAACTTTAATTTAAAGTCTATCCGATTTGTATATTTTTTTGTCCAATTCGTCTTCTTCTCATATGAGAGTATAGTATCTCAGTGATTTTTCATACCACATTTACCATAACAAGTTTTATCACTATAAAGATATGGAATTGCCTTTTTGCCATTTTTTTCCTTATTAATTTAACCATGTTAGATGATTTTTTCAGTTTTTCATGATTAATTTATTTATTTATTTTTGTAATTAATTGAAACTAATTAATTACAGATAATTGTAATAAATGGTTTTATGGCGTATTTCTTTGATTTCTTATAACTCTACTTAAATTAATTTTCACCTAAATAATTACAGTTTGAAACTTCAAGTAAAGTTTTTATATATTTTTTCCATTCTTCTTCTTATTTTAAATCGCACTTTCATATCAGGGAAAAATTTTAGAAATCAGTACTAATTTTAATACGGACTCATTACGTACACTCATACATACATTTTTGTCCTCAAAGTTATTATTTATTTTAAATATCAAACGAATGAAAGAAAAACTCAATTCCTACAAAAATCTTGGCTTAAAAAGGGGTTCACATTTGTTAACACAGCTCACCCTGTATAATACCTAGCGACATGACTAATACCTTCATTTAATTCTAAAGGATTAGGCTTTCCAATAGTGTAAGCAAAAAAAATTAAATTTTCTTTTTGTAGTTGAAAAAAAAAATTTCTCAAAAAATTAACTTTTTTTTTTGCGAAAAACAAATCTTACGTTAGAGCTCGTTTATCTCGGAAGAAGTTTCTTTTTGAAAAAAATAGTTTTTACCAAAAAGATAGCTACTTTCACGTAGAAAAGCACTGTTTTATCCGTATCATCATGAAGCTTACTGTTAAGGCCTAACAACTGTTTAAGTCCGCAAGGTACCGCGCAAAAAGTTCAAAATTCATTCACAGAAAAATCCGACTTCTAAAGGGTTTATCTTAAAAAGCACCCTTTGGGAGCAGATTTTCGTGGAGTTCTTTGACGTGAAACGGTGAAAACCAGAAAAAAAAATTCGCCATAGGAGCAAAGTTATTAACGTTTATGTGACGCAGGGTCTGAAAATCCCTTCCGAAAAAGCCTTGTACAAAAATCTTCTAGCAATTTTCCTAGGAACTCTTAGTAGAAAATACGAAGAACCTCTAGTTATATCCGTAGCCCTAGTTTGTTTCATGATATACTTTGAAACTTCTAGTATTTTTCTCAGAGACCGATTGTTTCTTTTATTATACATTTTGAATTATCCTCAATTTGTGATGACCCACTAGTTTTTTTTACAAACCCCTATTTTTATTTATGATAAACTTTGTATTTTAACTACTAAGGTCAAAAAATCTACTTGTAGTTTTTTTAGCAACCACCTATATCGTCCTTCATACACTTTGAATTATCTTCTATGTATGATGAATTAAGTACTAACATTTTTACAAACCCCTAGTTTATTTATTCATACATATACTCGGATGGTCTGAATTATCCTGTCGCGAAAAAAATTGAATTGTGCTTCTTTTTAATCCATTGTTCCTTTTACAAATTTTTAATCAAAATGATTAACAAAGTATGGCTGTCAATAAAGCTAATGAATGGTCAATTTTTGTATATACGAATAAATGCTGGTCATGAAAAAAAGTTCCCTTATTAGTCTCAAGTTATTCTTGGCTAACGCAAATTAAGGATAAAATATATTATATACATCATGTCTTTCACTCCCTGTATTTATTAAACCGACATAGAAAAAGCCTATATAAGCCTTAATTTGTCATTTTTTCAGATGATTTTCCTCAGCATTAAATTATGACATTATAAAATTATTAAAATGTATCATAAACATTTTCTCTCAACATTTCTGTGTCTTTAGTGTGGGTGAAAGCTTACATTGGAATGAAAAGAATAAAAAGAAGATGAATGGTTGGCAAACTAGCTTATGATGCGACTAGTTTGGTTAATAATTGTGACCCTATAATTCTTTTTTTTTTTAATTCAGTCAGTAGCCATAAATAATTTGTTAAAAAATTGAGTCATTTATCTTATAAAATACTAGCCTTTAGCTTATAAGTGGCTTTTCACGTTAAGTTGAAAATCTATTGGTGTCATACTACAATGTCTATCAAATTGTGTTTGCTTTTACTTAAGTACTGGTATACAAATTTCATGTTCTATTAAGGTAACATCAACTCATTTAAAAAACATAACTTTTATACACAACAAAACTAAAATCCTTTTGACGTGCTCAGAAGCAATTTCATTAAACCTAATTTACTAGCTAATGTATGACAATTTCCTCGTTCTGCCTTTTTTCACTCAAATGACATTATATAGCGAAAATGCACGGCTATCGAGGGCACAAAATCTAATAAAAATCATTAATTCTCCCGGGGGGTAATTAAGTAATATGTTCGAAAGGTAATACGGCCCTAACTTGTCTATTACCGAACCTAACGAGGTCGGCGATCACAGGAACCGTAATAAAGTAATCTCGAAAATAAATGTCCCTAAATTATAGGGTTTTGCGACATTAATACGGGCGCACGAATGCGCTCCGTAGGAATGGCTTATTCTGAAGCGTGACATGTAAAAGAAATTACATATATAACATGTGAGTCGGTTGGTTGTTTGACTGACTTTTAACAGGAGTGGATCTAGGCAAGGGCGAGCCATAATTATAGCCCTTTAGGCAAACAACAAATTGGTGTGTTCTTTTTTTTGGCCCTCTACAAACATTGAATCAGCTAAAAAAAGGGAAAGAAATCAAGTTGAAATTATGTATTAATCATGGTTGCGGTATTACGCAAATATTTGGGCTTTTTGATGATAAACCTTAAAGAAGTTTATGCAGCTGAATATTTTTATATGATAGGCTTGTTTTTTGTAATTTTAATTGCGAATCAATAGTTTACTTTAATGTATTTCCAACATATAATATTTGTAAAAGAAAGGTTCTATTTAATCTAGATGTCATCTAGTTTTTATATGCATAACTTAAAAAGATATTCTATTCCATTTATTTTCAAATAAAATTTTTATCATTAAGTACGTCAGTAAGTACGCAATTAAGTAATAGAGAATCATAGAATCGTATCTATGATTCTCTATTTATGATACACAATAAATTCCTTCATTTATGGAAAACTTCAATCAACAAACTTCATCACAAACTTCATCCATTTATGGAAATATACCCAAGTTCCTTCTCACGTGCATAATTTAAGTGCCTATAATAAAACCTTTTTATTAGAAAATATGTTTTTTCTTGTAAGTTATGAATCTGTTTTGCAAGAGATATAACTAAATTAACTTGGTGCCTTATATGGGATATTTAAGTGACTACAATAGATACTGCTTTTTATTGGAAAATAAAATTCATTTTTGTAGCCCTCTACCAACATGCGCTTTTTTCTTTAGGAAGAGATTTCTCTCATGCACAACTTAAATAAATATACATTTATAATGAAATAAAATTTCCGTCTTAAATTATGTAAAGTAATTTTTTTATACAGGTTTGTTTTTGATTTATGCATTTTGTAATTAAAAATGCACCTGAACCGAATATTTTTAACATTATATTTATAGATTTAATTTATTTGTTTTTCATTTTTATATGCATAATTTAAAATGCTATGGTCTTCAATTATTGTTTTTACCTGGTACATTAACATTAAATAAAATCCCTTGTTAATTAATTACAATTAAATTTAAAAGCATACTCTAATTTAGCCTCATTAAATATGTAACGTAATGCTTCTTTTTATTAAAAAATAATGTTTCAGTCTTAGATTATGCACGTTAATAGGT
Source organism: Anthonomus grandis grandis (assembly GCF_022605725.1). Taxonomy (NCBI): domain Eukaryota; kingdom Metazoa; phylum Arthropoda; class Insecta; order Coleoptera; family Curculionidae; genus Anthonomus; species Anthonomus grandis. Next base: position 6,793,814 of record NC_065557.1, on the reverse strand, counting down.
AGAAACTAATCCGAATTTATATTTATTCTTCTAGGTATAATTTGTAAATAGATATAACATTATCATAACCAACATGCATAACTTAAATGGTTATGAATCTCAGTTGCTAATAAAATAAAAAATATCTGAGTTACTTGTCTTTCTTGCATGCATTTTTTAAATGCCTTTGATTATTGTCTTTTCTAATTTATATGTAGGTCTAATTTTAAACAAAAAATAATTAAAGGCCTTAATTTTTTATAAGCAATACAAAGCAATAATTGATTGTAGATATTATTTTTTTGGATCTGCTACTAATACTACTAAAAAATTATAGAATGTAATATAAAGTCTGACATATAAGCTTTGGTATTTTGCATTCTACACCTATTAAAGCACTTTAAGTTGAAGCATTAGAACCTCCTTGGAACTAAGACACATGCTGTGCTTCAAGTTTGTTAGAAAACATGAACTTCAAAAATGCTCAATGTAATGGACCAGGATTTTTTATATTTTATTCATCACTTCTTTTATTTTATTTATATTCCTCCGTTAGATATTACATACCAATTTCAAATCAATAAACATTACAGCATATTTCCATCAGAAGTAATTGCTTATAAGGGCAGCATTTAATTTTTGTTGAAAATACAAATCCATTAATTTTATCATTTTGTCAGACTATATGTTTGTACTACAATCAATTGAGTTCTCAATTCTTTAGGGTGGAGCCATTAAGGGAAAGGAAATAAAAAAATCAAAATCAACAAACAATGGAGATTTAAATTAATTTTTTTTATTTTCTTTTTTTTTTCTTTTTTCTTTTTACTTATTTGAATTATATTTATTTTTTCTCTTTTTAAAATTTATATGGGGTAAGGCACATATAGGTTTGAGTGGTAACGAGATTGTAGATACGATAGCCAAAAATTAGAGTAAGTCAAGGAGAACCCGTATCAGACTCTCCTTGTGTAAGTGATATTCCTATAACATTAAAAACCCTTATAGCTATTAAATGGAATAAATCATGAGAAGAACTTTATAACGAATCACTAAAAAATTACTGTGCGTTAATTACAAAGTTACCTTCCAAATACTGGAATGAAAAACTAACTTAATGAGTTCAGGCGTTTTGTAGCAATAATTATCAGAATGAAATTTCGTGATGTTAGTTTCTTACCATTTAATAAATGTATAGTCTAAATACCATGTGTGAATTAAATCGCATATTTCTAAAGTGTAAAAAATATATTGAAGCATTATCATTAAAACTAACATTAGAATGTAAAGTTGTATGTTCCTTTAATGTTATGCACTTACTAGCGCTTAAAAATATAAAAGTATTAAGAGCTCTTATTGTTTTTCTGAATCAAATAGTACTTAAGCACACAATAGCATTTAATATAAAAAAAATTACGAAAAATTCTTATTTCTAGTGTCTCCTAGAGTCTAATCCGTGGTCAATATTATCTTTTTGATGGCCTAATAGACTGCAGTGGCGTGAAAAGAGTGACTCTATCCTTATATGTAGCACAGAAAATTAAAAACAAATAAAATAGCTTCCAGTACATTGTTTTTCAAAGACACATGGACCTTGTAGATAAAAACAAAAAAATTTATCATTGTAAAACATAAGCCCTATCATAATTTAAATAAAGGAAAATATTTAAATAAATAAAATAAGTACGATTAGATAATACAAAAATATTATCATAACTATAAAAATATTTTGCAACTAGCGGTATGTTTATCGTCCTATGCCAAAAAAAAAATTCTATTTAGCAGCCGAAGTATTTTGATTTTTTACTTGCATAACTTAAATGCGTATGACATCCTTTATATTAAAAATTACTTTTTTTGCTTAATTATTATTAAAGTTGTATGTTTTTTTTACTGGATACCTAACTGGAATAATTGTTCTTTACAAGCATAACTTAAATGACTACCATACACATTTTAAATATTTGACCTTATAGATTATAACTCTTTATATTTTGTTCAATTTTGTTGCAATTCTCGTTCATAAAGTATGTAAATATAACGTTGAATACCATCTTAGTTTTTATTAATTTTTTTTTGCAATAAAATAGCTTGAAAAATGTTCTTTTAATTAAATCAGGGTAACATATAAAATAAGCCCCAATAAACCGCACATAAAAATGGGCATATCGAAGGGGTCGTGCGATAAGGTTAACGCCGAAAAGCGGGCGGCCATGTTGAACAACACAATTTTTTCGATAAGGGATCGCGCCAGAAACGGTAATAAAAATAAATCACCAGTTAACCCGGCGAATATTTTCTTCTTGCCGGGGGCTATTTCCGGTCAAATGACGTAATCAGTTGTTCGTCAAATTTTTACTCACTTTGCCCATTTTTAAAGTGTATTTTCGAAACGGTACGGGCACGCATACGGATCGGGGCTCACGCGACCCCCGCGCTAAAAGCATCGATGGTGTATTTTAAATAATTTTGTGTTCACATATACAAATTCGTTTAAATTTTCGTCACGAAGGACGTTTTTATACAGTGGACCGACTTTAAGAAAAATTGTCACTTAAAGCCATTTGAAAATTTCTATAAAGGGTGTTTCAAGAAGCATGGAACCCGGAAATTGTCCATCTGATATCATCAGGGATTTTGTTTTGATCTTATAAAAGTGGCCAGGATGAATTGCTGAAAATTATTTCTCAATTTGAAATTTTTAAAATTTGGACACTATCGGGCATAGCTTAAAGGTCAAGATTTCAGTTCTTACTTAAGGTGCCTATTTTTAACATAATTAAGAAGAAGAGAAGAGAGAGTAGAGAATCTGTATACAAATTTTCAAGAGCGTCATTTGGCTTTTGAGAGGCATTTTGTGAAAATTTTTAGGGAAGAAAATCTTTAAAAAAAAATTTTTTTTAGCAATTTCTCACAATTTCTTTTTACTTCGAAAAATTATAAAAAATGTGTCTAATTAAATCACCTGGAAAATTTGTATACATATTTTCAAAAGCCTGCGTCATTTGGCTTTTGAGTTATGAGCGTTTTGTGAACATTTTTAGAAAAAAAAAATTCCCAACAAAAATTCAATTTCTTAGCAATATTTTCACAAATTGTCAATATAGTGAAAAATGCTAAAATAGGTGTTCAATAATATAAAATCATATAATCATATAATATAAAATAACTTGTATACAAGTTTTCAAATACCTGCGTCATTGGGTTTTTAAGTTGTAAGCGTTTTGTTAAAATTTTTGGGGGACAAAAAAATTGTAAAGAAAATTAAATTTTTTCACAATTTTTAACAATTTATTTTTAGTTCAAAAAATTATGAAATACGTGTCTAATTAAATCAAATAGAGAATCTATATACAACTTTACAAACACCTGCGTCATTGGGTTTTTGATATATGGACATCTTATAAACATTTTTGTAAAAAAAAAAAATTTTTTCAACAATCTTCCATAATTTATTATTTAAAAAATGCTGAAAAAGGTGTCTAATCAAATCTTGAAATATTTTCTATCATTTTGCTGAAAGACTTATTGGAGTACCCATATTAATTAAGTAGAGGAATATCATTACACAGCCACAACATATTTAAATGCCTAGAAAAGAGAAAATCGACTTTAACTCTCTGGAAAAAAAGTGCCTTCCAATGCCGGGACATAATTTTTCCAATTTCTTCCAGGCAGTCAAAGAATAGTCACACTATTGGCTGTAGATGCCTTAAAAATAACTTTCTTAACAAATTTTCCAATTAAACTGTATTGTTACTCCTACGGGATTATTCCTGGAACCCCTTGATGGATAACAATTTTATTGCATTTAATCCTGGAATAATAAATATATTCTTTTCATGGAAAAAATCCAACTTCACAAAAGTGGGTGGAACCTTGGCGCCTAACATGTGAGTATCTCAAATGGACCATATTCCACAAACTCTGAAGTAATATAAGAAAAGAATATTCAATTTTCGATATTGAAGCTATAGGCGATAAACTCTCTCTTCCAGGGTATTGGATACCTTAAGTTCCAGTTATACTCATTGAAGGAGAGAATTAATAAAGGCAAAAAACCTGCGTTACTGTTGCTTAAAGTATGCATCTTAAAGGAAGCAACACCATCCAAATGGGATACAGAAGTAAGAATGATAATGCATAGAAAAGGAGATATGACCCAGTTGAACAACTGAAGATTAAGAGCTAAGTATGGAAAAAATGACCCTCTACAAACCATCAAAACGCCGATTAAATAACTGAATTTACATACGTAAGTGCACAGTTAAATTTAACAACGCATATATTTTGACAATTAAAGAACAGATGCTGGTCTCTGGCAGAGCTGTATCATTTCATTAAGTTTGGTTAAAATCTTCGGCAATGGATGCATCAGTTGGAGGTCAGAAACCTGTGATAAGCTGACGATACATTGATCATTGCTTTAAATCAAGAAGAATTAAAGAAGAAGATGTTCTCTTTATTAATATTAGGTAGTGTATTATATTCGAAGTTATGCATGCTCCTAATTTTACCAAAAGTATTAATTATTAAAGTAACAATTTTAAACTATCTTTAAAACATTTAATTACTATGTTAAATAAGTAAGAATTTACCAGTAATCAAATATAAAAAAACACATTACACAAATAAGTGATAATCATGATATTACATTACTAAATTTGCCAAAATTATTCATTACTCAGAGTATAGATTCCATGGAACTAAGTTAATTAAGTATTGCAGTAGTTTAAGTAAGCTGATAATCATCTAGAAATATAATAATTTTCATAGGTTTTTCTACTTTTTTTAATGCGAGTAGCCATGAAGTAAAATTTTAGTAATCTACCCAATCTTTAATATTTTCAATTTCATTCACATATATTCAAAATAATATTGGTCCTTAAACCGTTCCTTGAGGAACGCCTATGGCAATCTCTGCAGCATCATTATAATTATCATTTATTTTTACCCTTTTCGAATGCTTAGTTAAAAACAATTATTTAAATAATGATTGCAAATATCTCTGATTTCAATGTAATCCAAGTCATATCAAACGCCTTTTTCAAGTCTATAAATACTGCAAGCGCTTTTTTATTGATTTATCTGTTTAAAAGCCATAATGCTCCTGCCAAAGAGTATAAAACCTTATTTAAATAGCTTTTTGACAACTTTACTTAGGGCAGTAGTAAGAACAATTAGCCTGTAATTTTTTATATATATTGTTTCGTCATTTTTAAATAACCGAGTAAGGGTCCCAGAATTGAGTATGACATTGGTCATGTGTAGAAGAGGTTCTAGTATGATTCTTTTTTAAAATGTATGCACCAATGCCATTATCCCCAGTTGATTTCGATCTTTTTATATGCTTTTTGATGACATTAATATTATCGCGCTTATCGTATCCATTAGTAACTCCATTTTTTTCATAATTGCGTTCATTTTATTTTTTTGGTAAATAACTTTGGTGTTGTTGATTAGTGTTAGCTTATTGATTTTTTATAGCCTATATCCAGTTGAATAGAAAGATGCTGATAGCACCAAAAATTACTTCGGTCTTATAGCAGAAACATCATTAATATTACTTTTCTATTAGAAATTAATTTTCCAAGAAGAAGGTCTATCATTTTTGGTAGTATATAATTTAGTATGCCATCATAATTTGTCTTCAAATGACAAATTATTTCACATAAAGTACTATTTTGTGGTTCATATCCATTTAAGTAATGCATTAAATACGTACTTTGTAATGCAAGTTTTGGATTTCAAATATAAAAAATAAAAAATACTTACGTTTTAAGATTGTGGCCGAAAAAGCGTATCAAATTTCAAATATTACACTGTGATTTTCCTCGAATTCTAACTAATAGAACATTTTATTTCAATTTATACCATATGCTAATAACTTAAAAAAAATTTATTGCACATAAAATTTGTTAATGCCAGTTTATCATCAGAGAATTTCAAAAATACGCAACTAATTTTCAAATTTTAAAAAATCATAATAAAATATGAATTAAAGCATCTACAATCATTCTATTAGGCAAACCTGTACGTACCATTATATTACAACTTTTCTATATTACATAACTCTATAAACATGTCATGGGAACTGACTCTTAAATGGGTAAAAATAATTGGCCGGCTTGCCAATCGTTCATTACCCGCTCCAATTGCTACTTTAGGGCCATCCGTGGTACCACTTTCAGTCCCCACGCATAAATAACCCATTAGAATACTTTAATGATTATAATATTTCACTTTATTAGTAAGTATGTGCTTTTAGGGGAAGACCATGGGAAATGCCTTTCATTTTATGTAGTGCAAAAGTGATTTTAAATTAAGTTCAAATGTGTTTTTTGTTAAATAAATTAGAGGGGTGTCTAAACGGTTCCGTTCAATTGAAAATATCAAATGGCACACTATTTGTTTTCCATTATCCTGTCCGCAAACTTGAAAACGCGACCCTGTTGTTCGTTCGGCAATTGTTTATCGACAAGTGATTTAACGTGATATATCGGACGAATAAGCGAAACCAGTGAAAAGATATATCTATATTCCACCGGCCACAATAGAAAAACCAGTCCGCAGACAGTAGCGGAATGATATCGCAGGACGTTTTATTTCAATAAATAAATCGAGATCATTTTTTAAAGGTTTGCGGAGGCCATTGTTGATTTTTACACACGTAATTTACTAATGCGCCCATTTTTCACCGGAACGGACACCAAGAAAGGGTGAGGGGCGAGGGTCGAAGCGTTAAAAAAGTTTTGTCGTAAAACCGCCGAAAGCCATTCGGCAAAAGGCCCGAGCTCATCACTCAAATTGCTCTCAGCTGATCGATAGCTGATCTAATGCGTTTAGCTTCGGCTCGGACCTTGGAAATATGGCTCGTAACTTTTACCTTTTTGATATTTATTATGATATAATGATTGGGAGCAGTTTTTTTTACGATATTACCTTTTGGACCTTCCCTTTAGGGCAATTTTGGTTAGATAAGGATGCTAGGGATGGTAGCTCAAATCTATTAATTTATAAAAATACAATATTATTTTGCCAACTACCTGGAACAAATTAACAATTGCTTGAAAATACTGAAAATTTTTAATATTTTTTTGGAGTTTATAAATCGAGTCTAGGAGATTATACTTCTTTTTAAAGAGTAGATACTTTATTTTCTATGACTTAGTCATACCTGGAATTGACACTATGAAAAAGAACTTTAACCTGATAAATATGAAAAACAGTTTTATTTTAATTAAGAAAAAATAATTCCAGGATACTGAGATATAGAGGACAAAGATGCAATTTTTGATGCAAAGAAAACGAGATAAATTAGAAAATCTTATTATGGGTTAGGTTGGGTTTGCTTTTATTTATTTGTGAGATTGGAAATTGATTTACCGAAATGAAGATCTATCATTTTTGGTAAATGTCTTAAGTTTAATATGCCAGCAATCAAAGTCTTCAAAGGACTAACTACTAGTTCATATAATGTACTTTCTTGGTGTTCATACCCACTTAAGTTACGCATTAAAATACAGGATTTTAATTTTTCCTAAATGTTGTTAGATTTAGGCATAAAATAAAATCAAGAAAACCAAAAATTATTAGATTTTACACTCAAAAATATATAGAATTTATTTTAAATAGTACACTTATTTACCTGGAATACTAAGTATAGACTATAGATTGAATCTTTTTGGTAATTGGTTTCATTTAATGTCAATTATTACTCACTAATCAGTCAATCATTAAACAAACATGCTAGTGCCTGTAACAAAATTCAAAAATGTATAATTGCAAGAATTGCAATAATAAATGCAAGAATTCCATATTTAAGGATTCTTTTTTTTTTCAAATAAATAATGGTTTTGTATTTTCTTCTCAAGCAGCTAAAATTATGGAAACCAAAGTTGTAACAGCCTGAAAAGTAGAAAAATTGTATTTTTTTTTTGGAGCAGTTTTATTATTCCATAGTATTTCTATAGTGAAAATTATGGATACCAAATAGGTAACTGCTTGGAAAAGTATGAAATTTATAATTCTCCCTATGATCAGAGAAAATTTTTTATTAAAGCTAAAATGATGATTAGCATGAATGTAACTACTGAAAAACTAAAAATTGGCAAAATTGTTTTCTAGGTTGTCAATATTACTCATTTCAGGCAAATTTATTATTTTACGTAAATAACACGTGAATGTACCTTCATAGAAAATAACTAATATCAAAGAGGTAACTGCCCCGATATTTTTTTGAGTCACCTCACTGGCTTTTTCTATATTAAAGTGCCGAAAAAAAAATTTAAAAATCTACCTATATAAATGCAAGAATTTCACTTTCTGAGAAATGATTTTTTTAAATAAATAGTAGTTTTATATTTTCTTTTTAAGCAGCTAAAGTTGTAGGCGTATTTTTAATATTTCACGTACACTTTCTTTAATGAAATACGTGGAAAAACGTTCATAAAAGTAAATAAATATAAGAATTACAATTTCTAGCTTTTTTTTTACATAAGCGATGGATTCGTATATTTTTTCAGCTTAAACCAAATATGTACCTGGAAAATTAAACTTTTATAAAAAAAAATACAGGATGTGAAAACTTCTCATTTTGGAAAATTTTGTTATTGTATCTAATGGTCCTTCTGCCTTGAAAAAATTAATACTTTGTAAACTTTTTCTTGGGCCTTCAAAATGTTTTATTTTAGGTATTTTTGAAATTTGACGCAAATAGCATCTGAATCTGCATAGAAAATTATGAAAATTAATATTTTTTTAATGTGCCAGAATTTACATTTAAGTAATTTTAATATTTTAGCATCTGAATGTATATAGAAAAAAAATAATGTACCTTTTTGGAAAAACTATGAATAAACTTAAAGAAATCCAGCTTGCAATTTAATATTTTTGCAACGCAAAGCTTATATTTTTTTAAGAATACCCAGGTAAAAATTAAAAATATATTCAATTTCTTATTTCCTCTGTGTAACATTGATTTTTGAAAATCATTGTGTTTTATGTAAGATTTATTTTCATTGTATTTTTTTTGTACATTTTATTAGAAAAACCAAAAATAAATAGTAAAATAAGATTTGTGGCAAAAAGTAGTTATTTAATTTTTTACGCGGGTTTTTAAGCAGTTTTTAAAAAATCCTTTTGGTAATATGTTTTATATATGATGTATATTAATCATCTTATTTAATGGTTTTTCATTATAGGCAATTCTATTTTTTATATATTATTAGGAAAACCGAAAAAAACAAATTTTATACTATTAACAACTTTTAATATTGGTAATTTTATTACATTACGTAAACACCACGTGGATATATATAGACAATTACAAAAATATAAATATGTAGTTACCTAGAAAAGTTATTGATAAGTTGAGAAAAAACATCTGCCTTTTTATTATTAGTCTCATAGCTAAAACCATGGATGAAATTAAGGATGTAATAGTCTGGAAAATTTGTAAAAATTTATACAAGCTGTCAAAACTATTCATTTTAGGAAAAATATAGCATTTTGAAAGGAATTTGTTTAATTTGCAGATGATGTATGCATATATACTACAGATAAATTGATTTTTATTATCTGTATGCTCGTAAAATTAATTTTTTTATACTTTAACAAGGAGATGAGCTTCCTATGAAGCCTGACAATACTTTGCAGCAGTACCTTGGACCGAATTTTCCATAATACTTCCCATGCCTCCAAGAAGCAAGAAATAGCTTTATCTCCGTCAAAGAAATAAGAAATGGCTTTAATTTTCTAGAAGGTCTAATTATCTGAAAAAAGTTAGAAATTAATCTTTGGAACAAATAAAGTATAGCTTCAGTTGCCTGAAATAAGCAACAAGTAATAGCATCGAAACCCTAGAAGTAGCAAACAATGAACTTCTCTAAGAACAAAAATTGCCCTAAAAGTCACAAGTAAGGAGGTCAGATTGTTTGTTCAGCCAGTTGCCTACTATGCACTCATCGGTTTATAAGCAACTAGCGCGTCATAATTTTTGGCAATTTTATTATCACGTAAATATACATTAAAAATTTAAAAAATCATAGACGTAACTACCTGAGAAGGTGATTGATAATTTGCCCAGGCTGTTAATATTTTAATTTTTTTTTAATGAAAAAAAATTGCTTTTTTTTATATTTTGGTACGCAGTCCTTTTTTAGTGCTCATTTTCTACTATTTCTTGTTTAGGTAGTAAGTGAATAAAGTGAGATATCTCCAATTTCCCGAAAGTGAGAATCGCACAAAGACTCCACTCACCATCTATTAAATTTAGGTTATAATAAAGACTTCTTTCTCCAAAATATTCCCTGTCGAAGTCTCCCCTTTTTAACTGTCTCTAGCCCCGAGATAAGACTGTCGTTTTCCCACAACTAACGACCCGTTTTGTTTGATGTCATTTCCCACAATTTTATCGGACTGTTTTTCAAAAATCGACGCTGTCCCGTTATACGGCAGTAAAATGGATAAAATATGGCAGATCGGGGGTTATTTTGTATTTCTTATTCGCTATCTTTTCCTATTTATAACTCGACATTATGGGGGGCAGATACGCTGAATTATATGCTTGTTATGCGGATATGGAATATGTAGTAATATACCTGCATCCACTCATACTGCATTGTCGAGATGAACCTTTATTAGGATAACAAGCATATTTTTTAACGATTGAAAGGAATTCGAGTTTACCAATTTTTGCTACTACATAAATAATCTTATTTGAATTTAAATCAAAAAAATAAGCCCAGCGGATTGATTAGCCGGATTACACTTCCGTGTCGTAAGCAAACAAAGCGAAAAAAAAAGAAAATAAAAAAAAAAGAAAAACTTAATAATAAAAGATCCATCGGATCAAGAGAAAACAGACCCGGGGCGATATTTTGTTCCGATATCTCTCCTCCACCTACTTCGCTCGGCAGTTTAATTAAAATCCGAAGTATGTAAACAAGTCAATTCTGTAAAACGAGACAAAACAAATTTACTCCTCGTTACCATGCCCCGTATTTCCCTGACGATGATGGAATATTACACAGACTCGTAATAATGTGGTTTCCATAGCCTAATTGTGTTTTCTAAGGCTTTCTTTTTAAAGCTGATGGGTATAATATATTTGCGGGACGTCAACGAGGGCAAAGATAATTTAATTTACGTTTTTCTGAAATTTATTTGTCAGTTAACTTGAAATTAAATATTAATTTTACTTTATATTCCTAAGCCGTCATGCAGAAAAATTATATTTTCAAACAGGCTTACCCATCAAGAGTGGCCGATTTAATTTAATAATCTAACCCAGGTAAATATAAGGGAGAAATAGAAATGTGAAGGGCTAAGTAATTAAGAATAACCCTTCTCCCCAGTAACGCCTCTAATGCAAAATAAAGATACTACGCCAAAACGAGTCCGTTTTGATGATGAGCCATTTACGGGAAGTCGCGATAATAACGATAATATTAAAGTATTTGACAAGAAAATGTTTTTTTTTGTTTAATGTTAATTTGTTAAGGGCAAGATAGCGGGCCCTTCGTCTTCGCCCTTTTGCTCCCCTATTTTTAATGTCGTTACTTTAAATGCGAAGTCGTCTTGTTGTCATATCTTACTTATTAAACTTCCGGTGGAGACCCTTTTGGAATATTAAGATCTTAATAATTTTGTTAATTTAGGTTTGGGAATTCGTCTTCTTGATCATTTTGCATATTATGGGATTATGGAAGCCAAGCGAGGACCTAAGCGGCACACAAAGTCTACTACGAAACAAATCTATTTTATAATAGTTATATTAAGTTAGATTAAAATAATTATCCAGGAAAAATATTCTTTGTTAAAGTACCCAGTTTTTATTCGTAAGCATTTATTTACGCCAAAATGCCGTACCTAACCAAAAGTTTAAAAATAAAAATCCGCATGATGATTCGGTATGGAAATCGGGATCTTGATTTACCCTTATTGAGTTAAAGTACTGTGAGTAAAATTAAAGAGTATTCCTGTATAAGGATCCTTAAGCAGCATAAATGTGGTTGAAATTATCATATAGCACGCTATATAACATTATAAAAAAACTTTATTATCGTCAAACTTGCTCTTATAAGCATTTTGCTCAGTAATAATATTTATATACCCAAAATAAATTTATATATATGTAGTTTTTAGTGTATATAATTTTTATATTTGTTTTTTAGTTTAGTAAATATATTTTTTATATCATTTAGAGACTATTATGATTTATTGAAAGCCTTTTTAATTTAGGTTAATGCATCCTTGGAGCTGCCATCCAGCTCTTTTTCTTAATTTAATTTAATAATATTTTTAGGGATGCAAAGATGTTTAGCAAGTCATATTAAACTAAAATCTACCCCTTCATAGAATCAGAAAAACTAGTGAATATTATTACCTTACGTTGGAGCCCTTCCACGTCTCCCTCTACTGTCAACAAGAATAAGCCTTTCCCGTCAAAGGTATGCGAGAAATATTTGAATTCCGAGAATATTTCAGAGAAATAAGCTGCTACAACTTTCTCTCCTCGTGCCTCCACATAATAATCTAAGGGGATCCGGGGATGGGGGTGTGTGTGTGTATATATAAATATATCTGAATATTGCAATTTTTGCGCCTTGTCACGTAATAGTGCGGATATTGCCAGATTTATAGGCTACCCTTAAACGCACAACCGGAGCGGAATTTCGGCAATTCCCCGAGAGTAGTCGTAAAAAGGTCCGTTTAATATTACGACGCGAGGCGTAAATGATCATGTTGGGTTCGTTCCTTATATCCTCGGATTGCATTATCCAGATTGCTGAAAATGTACAACGGTTTTATTTATGTTGTTATTTAGTAAATTGGATGTGCATATTAGGACTGGATTTTATGTAGATACTTTAAAGGGAGTAAAGTGGAGTTCTGAAATACAAGTTTTATTTAGTACATTTAATTTTAGAAATTGTAAATATTGTTGGTGGTCTTAATAATAAGATCTTAATAACTCAAATTTTAATCAAAAACGCTCTGACTGACCAAAGACAAGCAAAACAACATATTGTATTGATGTTCGAGAAAAAGCCATTTCTACGACTACAAAACAAGCCGAATTAATTATTGTTTACTCGAAAATATAAAGATAGCAACAGTTAAACATGGCGGAGGTTCCGTGATGGTTTATAGGTGTTTTCTTCTACAATGGGGTAAATAAAATATTAAAATCGGTTGGCAACTCAATGTCATCTTTTTAAACCCTTTGAAACCCTCCACAACTGAAAACTTCCAGATTGGTGAAAAGAAACCAATAGAGCCAAGCTTTTCTTTTGCAAATGTCATCGTGATTCTGTTTACACAGACTTCTTCAAGGCATTTGACAAAGTCAACTAAACCCAAAAGGGATAGAGTGTCAGGTATTAAATTGTACAAAAATCATTTTTCACTAGGATCAATCAAAATTTCTCTTTTTTTGTAGAAGACTTGAAAATGTACAGCTATGAAGTCTATTTGAGGATTGTTTAGGCTTTAAGGTTTTCTGATGTGGTAATTTCTGATGTCAATGAAAGCAGTTAAATAACTCATGTATTTAAATAATTCTTTTTTTTTTCGCATAGCAAAAGCAATTAAAGATCTACAATTTTGAGACGTCTCTAAACTTTATTTTTATATAACTAACAAGGTTCTTGGTGCAGGAATTACATAAGAATTACTGCCTGAAATCCATTGTTACTTTTTACTAGACACATGCGACTGAATTCTAATTTGATAGTTAGAAATATTATATAAATATTAAATTTCGTGCCTCGTGAGGTTGTGTTGCAGATAATGTTTTTAAGAAATTTACCTTTAATTACAAAAAATTGCTCGAATATTATTATTTATATAATTTCTTAATCAATCTTTCAAAAACACAGTTTCCAGATGACACAGTTGCTGTTGTTCTTATATTTTGATAAATTATACAGGAAAACTCTAGTCTTTAGGAGATTCAAAGAGCATTTAAAAATAAAAATGTGATGTTTAAAATAACTATTGGGTAAAGTAAGTATCATTACTAATTAAGATAAAACCGATAGTTCTTTTGATTGTTTCTATACTCTTTTGGTATTTCCCCGAGAGCAGTCGTAAAAAGGTCCGTTTAATATTACGACGCGAGGCGTAAATGATCATGTTGGGTTCGTTCCTTATATCCTCGGATTGCATTATCCAGATTGCTGAAAATGTACAACGGTTTTATTTATGTTATTTAATAATTTGGATGTGCATATTAAGACTGTATTTTAAAAAAGAGACTTTAAAGGGAAAAAAGTGGAATTTTAGAATAGAAGTTTTATTTGATAGTATAGATAAAATCCAGAATCTATTTTCTAGTTTTAAAAAATGTGGGACTCATCCTTTAAATAAGCAATTGTTACCTGATTGCCTTCCAAAAAACTTGACTGAAGTGAATAAAGACATGATGGGTTCAGCTTTTTTGGAACAGATAGAGGCAAAATGTGCAGAATATTTGGGAACTAAAAATAGGACCAAGCAGAGAAGAAAAAAATTGCAGGTTTCTGTTGGGAAAAGCATAAGTTCGAGTGACCTAATAAGCCCAGATACCAAGCCTAAATCTTCAAAACAAAAATCCGCTAAGCTAAGACGAAATTTGTCTTCAAGCTCTTCTCAGATCTCTTTAAATGAAAATGATTTAGAATCTGATAATCTAAGCGATTCATTTTTTGATTTGATTGAAGACGAGAATAATGAGGTTGTTTAAAATCCTGATATTGAGAGACCAAGTCGTGCTAATTTAAACATAGGCAATTTTGTGCTGGTAACGTTTAATGCCAACCAATATCCTGAAAAAATTATCAAGATTTCAGAAGAAGGACCTAGAGTAAATTGTATGGAAAGAGGAATTAAATTTTGGATGTGGCCAGAAAAAAAAGGACGAATTTTTGTACAGTTGGCAAGACGTCATTATGAAAATTAACGAGCCAAAAATGGTATCTAAGAGAAATCAGTACAAAGTTTCAGAAATTGACAATGTAGGTTATTTGATGTAGGATATTTTTGCAAAGCATTAGGATAAAGTGTTTTTGATATTTTGTCCCTTATTATAAGAAATGTGTTAATTATTTTGCAATAAATTTTTTATATATATAATTTTCTGTTTGTTATCTGTTTGAAAAACCGCCAGTATTTTTACTTAAGCATTTATTTATCTAAAATCAATTTGACTTCCTACGTTTCAGTGTAGCATTAACCCAAGACCTAATTAACATGCGCGGGACAAAGTTTCCCCATTTCAAGGTAACTTGCCCACTTGAAAAAATTTTTTTTTTGGATAAACAATTTATTATACATGCAGACTGAAGTACAAAATCAATGGGAACATCCATTGAGATGCATAAATAAAAATTACATACCATAGAGTTTAACAAGTATTTTATTATAAGCCAAATAAGAGAAAAAAAGTGGGCCAATGTTTCCTCATTTTACGGTACGTTTAATTTTATAGTGCAAATGGCCAGGCGCAAGAAAATATTTTTATTTGTTATTTACCCAAATATTTTTTTTAACTTAACTAAAATTGCAATATATATTAAAGTAAACGTTCTTTATATCCAATAAAGTTATGCTAATAAAATTTAATTTCAAACGTCCTAATGTAGCAAGAAAATACATTAAAAATTAAACATATAATATTAAGTTATGTTCCCACATTACCGTATAAAATTATATCATTTTCAATGATCTTCTCATCAAAAAAATCGATTTTTTGAGTTTGTGAATTTTTTTTAACAAATCTTGTATACAAACTAGAACATATGTTATTTTGCCATGATTAATGTTTATTACATGTAAATTTTGTATGATCATAATACCGAAAATTGCACGACAAGTCAAATTAGATTTTTTTCATCAATCACATAAATTCTTGAAAGCCACGTCAGGGGATTACGGAGGCCAATCCATGCTTCCTTAGATTGTAGGTAGTTTATGCACATATAAAAGGTGTACTTTGAATAATTGTCTTGTGGAAGGATAAATCCGTTCCTGATAAAACTATTGCAAAATGAAATGACACTTCGTTGAAGAATATTGTATTTCTTCCGCATGATTTCTTATAAATTAGGCTATACTTAATGGTTGGAAGACCCTCAGGGTGCTACAATTAATATATATTAATAGTGATAATTAAAACTATAAAAATACTAGTGTTTTCTTATTTAACTAGTTATAAATACATGTCACATTTCAAACATATAACAAGATTTACTTTCAAAACATTCGTTTCGCGTAAGCGGATATAAGACACTTTTTAAAAAGATAAGTGTATTCCTAATGTACAACCACAAAAGGAACAAAGAACATTCCAAGCAGAAATTAGTTTTGCTTCTTTATTCTACCGTAGCACTTCGTCTAGTTTTACTTCTAAAAATTTGGTATATTATGGAATTTCATTCCATTTATCCTAAATATTTGGATAATGTTATGTGCCTTGTTACTCCTTAATCACCTTTACTTGGGATAACTACAACTCCTAATGACCCGGCTACTGTAATATCCTCCACCAACAAAGTAAATGAAGCACATTAATAGTGAGTACATGTGAGTATTATGTATTTGAAGCAGTACCCTATGTATCACACGTAATCTAATACCGTACTCAAGTCATTGAATAAGGCACCTATATATCTAAAGCAAATTCTTAAATGAGTATGTAATGTATCACTTCTTGCACTTTTAAACCCACATGAGTAAGATGTAGGTAGTGTTTAGGCTGACTATAGATAAAAGAAAATCAAGTATGTGTACATTAAAGATATCTGCTTGTTTTCTTTATATTTTTGTTTGATTTTATGTTTTAATTGTGAGCTAAACCAATTTAAAAGACTCCATTTTCTAGTAGTTCAGGCAGAAACTCAGGACAGGATCATAATGAATAATACAGAGTACATTACATAAAATTAATTTAATTTTGGAAAAGTAATTTTTTTCAACATCATTTATTAATTTATTAAGTCACCATTCTTTAGTTAAGATAAATGTGTTCATCAAAAAAAAACTTTATGGGCGCCACTGGTAACACCAGAAAAATTAATCCAAAAGCTCAAGCTGAAGCTCTTTTAACAGTTATTTAAGGAATGATTGTAAATTGCACCCCCTATTCTGAAACACTCTATAAATAAAGTATTTATTACATGTGGGCTTTTACACGTACTAAAAGCAACCCACCAAACAACAAAATGCGTAATTTCCACATCCAAATAAATAAAAGAAAACATCAAAAATAACCCAAGGAAGTAGCTCTAACTTTCGCACTTTCAGTCCCACATTATTCCAGTTCTCCATCTTACAAACAGCATTAAATAGGGAACACACATCCAGATATTGTACTATTTACGCTTAGTCACGTAATACCTAGGGATATTACGAGATTTACAGGCACCCGTAAACACGCAACGGTAGAGGCGAAATCTCGGCAATTCCGACTTGCAAGAGAACATAAAACCGGTTTGTTTAATATTAAAGGGACCGTTTTAATGTCAAAGGTTACTTTATAAGGATGATTATTGTTTCATTAAGTTTTTCTCTTTTATTTTCGCGATATTAAACGAGGCCGATCATAATAATGTGACCCTATTAAATGTAATTAAAAACTTAATCGATAAGAAACAACTGACTACCCTGAACGGTTTATTTATTTATGTCAGCCCTAGCCGGTACATTTTTAATTACAAATTTTTAATTAGAAAGCAACCGGGTTTTCGATTCTCTGTTTGCGATAAGGAAACTTAGAGTAACATAAAATAAACGTCCCTTATATTTTGTTAAATTATGCACGTAAAATTGATCTTTATAACCAATTTAGGAAGTAATTGTTCTTCATACCCAGTTAAGTTATGCTTGTAAAATTCAATTTTTAACTGGAGATTAAACATTTGTTTAAATAATGATTTAAACTACCACATCCTTGCGTTTATTTCTAAGTTCTTAATTATATCGTGTATGTGAAGAAAAATTAGACCTTCAAATATAAGTTGAATTTTAATTTGTTCAGGTTAAGATAATAATATGACCTTATTAGATGTAATTTAAAAACTAAATCAAGAGGAGACAACTGACTATTCTGAACGTTGTATTTATTGCTGTCAGCTCTAACCGGCGCATTTTTAATTATAAATTTTTAATTAGAAAGCGAACGGAGTCTGTGGAATAAGAGTTTCCTTTTAATCATTCTGTTGTAAATTATGCTTGTTTTTAATATTAAAGGGACCGAGTTTTTGAGTTTTCTATTAACGATAGGAAATTTCTTTTTCTGATGTAAGTGGGTAGTTGAAATAGCAAAAAAAGTTTTTGATCTTCTTAGTTGAGTTATGTACGTAAACATGAATTTTACTAACTATAAAAAAATTATAGTAAATGTGTATATTATCCATTTATATGCGAGTTGAGTTTCTACTGGAATTATGTTTTTCTTAACAATAAACTTAGGCAATAAACACTTTAAATATTTAATTGTACTACTAATGTCATCATTGTTTGGCTAAAGACAGGTTGTTTAAATTGTCAATTAAATATATTAGCTTCATTGATTTATATGATATATGTTTATATAGAGCTCCTGCTACTACTGTAGGTGACTTTTTATTTAAACCAGAAGTGTTTTTGTCTAGTTTAAATGTTTATTTGAAAGTAATTTTGTGCAAAGACTTTAATATTGACTTGTAAAATTAATTATATAAGGAGTAGATAAGGAAAAAAAATATATATAAATAATGTCATTTAACCTAATAGGATCATGCTTCTTTATATGTAATTTCTCTTTTTACAGCTTTGTCAACAATTTTATTTTTATGACAATAAAGCATATATTATTGAGTTCACACCGTTATTTTCCAGTTTTAGTTATTTCAATCTAAACTAAAACATAATGTGTATATAGTACAGTATAGTAGCGTGTAAAATATTTAAGAAAAGAAATAATTCTCAAATAATAAACGTTGGTTCATGCTCAATTAAGTTATGCACGTAAAATAGCCTGATTTTTAACTACGGAGGCTAAATTTGTTTTAAAGAGCTACCTGACACGTTTTTATTAATAAATTTTATGTTTATAATTACCTTCTCCCTATCAAAAAAGAAAGGACTTTTTTAGGATATAATTTAAAATGATTACTTGAAATAAATTGAATACATGTAAATTACAAAAACTGCCCTAAAGACATGAAAATAATGTCCAAAGCACACAAAAATTGACCCAAGAGCCTGGAATATAAGTTTAATTAATTAAAAATTGATTTTTTCCCCAAAACCTGGAAGACAAAAAATGACTCTAAAAGCTTAAAAACTATTGGAAAAAATTTTGTCAAATGCCTTAAGAATTACTTCGAATATCTAAAAAAAAAAGTTACAAGCAAATTACAAAAAATAGTAATATTATATAAAATTATAGTAATATTTTCAGAAAAATCGTTTATTTCATAATTGTCAAATATTCTATATTTTTTTCTTTTCTAATAAGATCCAAAGGTTAACAATTTAATAATAGTGTAATAATTTTTTTGATCATAATTATTATCATAGTCACCATTCATTATCCTGTAGGCTGATCAAGAAAGTGATTTCTGAAACAGTTAGTACTTGAAAATTTTTACGAATTAAAGTGCTCTAACTGGATAAATACAAGTGCTCTTATTTATTTGAAAACACAAAGCAATAATAAATTCTTTATTTTATATTTATTTTGTTCGCTAAAAAGTAAACCGGTTCTTTCGTGGAATTTTAAAGGCAAAGCGAAGTAACAATGACCCGAATCGCAGAACGTTTGCGACACATCGAAAGAACATTTTACATAAATAGGTAAAAGGCGACGAAAAGTGCAGTTCTAGGGCTTATTTCCGCAGTTTCAATACACAAGATCCGGAGCTAGGATATCCAGATACCGTAATATTTGCGCCTTGTCACGTAATACTTCGGGACATTGCCAGATTTATCGACGTCTTTAAACTCCGCAGCTGCAACGGAATGGGAACGATTTTTCTTTGAAACGAAATCATAAAAAATATGACAGTTTTCTATGGCTGCTACTCTCGCTATGCCACGTTTCTATAGAGACAAAAATAAAATGATTCTTTTATTAGAAGTTTAAGGCAGTTACAATTTTTAGGAAGATAAATTTTAAAATGCCTCCGTATATCGATTGTAACGTGATTTCGAGGGGCGATTTGAGTTTCCTTCCCTCAAAGGGGCGTCCGAATCCATTATTTTACCGATTACGAAAGATAATCCGGTCCCGAAATCATTATTCTATGACAGCCGGAGCTGTCTTAAATGATTTATGTCATTTTTAACGCATGAAAAGGATTCGTCTTTCGTGTCGGCCATCTTATACCCTCGCCTTTGCCTTTGGCCTTTTTATTTTTTTTGTTCTACAACTTTTTGGTCATTTTTACTGCTTGGATGAAGATAAGCGCTTTTATAAAAATTTATTTTAAACAATTAAAGTTAATATTAACTGGGATTTTTGTCATAAAATACTCAAGTTTTAACTACCACTAAGTATTTTGTACCAAAAAAAAAACTAAGAAATTAATTTTAAAAATTGAAATTAGGACATTAATTAAGTTTGTTCTGCCGCTGTGTGAAATCCATTCGGCCAAAAACTGGCAACTGGTGCCGAAATCGATATATTAAGCGGCGTAGTGAACACGAATTGAGGAATGTTACGAATTTATGATATTCTCGGTCTTAGGTAATCAATCCCTTCACCCTTAGCTCCTACTATGGTAAAACTCGATGGCAACTAGATCGTCCTGGAATCCCGGAATGATATATAATCATTTCGCTTTGCAATAATTTTCCCAACTATTCTCATGCCGCCTCCGTTCGGTCGGGTCGAGATAATTAAAATAGATAATTTGGGTAATAACCCAAAAGTTTAGTGGCACAATCAACTATTTAGAATGAATTTGGGAAGGGTGGGTAAAAATCTTATATTATGTGCATAACTTAATTGGATATGAGGATCTTGCAAAATTTATAAAAAAAACACTTGAGGGTAGATTGAATCAGTATTTCTGGACTCACCTAATTAATGGGATATAAAAGCGATATATATAATTTTACAGAAATTTGAAGATATTCCTGGGCCATTTAGAAGTTTTTTCTACGAATGTAAAGCAAATATTGTTTCTGGAATTGCTCTTAGGTACTCTTCATCCTCTTACAGGAAATTGAAGAAGGTGAGATGAGTGAATCCTGTTTAGATGCCTGCAATAGTTTTTAAGTACTCCTAATCCTCTTCAACGCAATTAAAGGTAAGCTGAATGACTCTTGATTTATCTTCTTTTCAATTTAAACAAATAAAGTGCAAAACAGCCGTGACCTGTCAAGAATTGCGTAAATAATTGGATAAGTTACCTCATAACTTTCCAACTCCACACACCACTATCCAACTATCTTCAATCCATTTTTTAACATTTTTTATATTAATTATTTTCCATGCTGCAGTTCCCGGTGTTGTTTCCTATTTTTTCTGCCAAAATTAAATTGTGGTTTTTCTTTCTTTCTTTTCTATCCTCATTATTTATCCTGATTGGCTTTTATGGTTAGTCTATTAGCATTTCTAGTAACGTCTAACGCATTGTGCCAAGTTGGAGCTCTATACAGAATAATAGATTGGCAGGACATTGGAAAAACTCTTTTTTTAGAACCGGAAGGGTCTCCTATGTTAAGCAATATTGCTTTAAATGTATGAAAGACGTTGTTTGCTTTTTTGGGGACTTGACTGATATGAGGAGAGTATGTAAGGTAATAATCTAAGGTGACCCCATGGCATTTTAAAGTTTTTGAAGGTATAATGATATTTGGTCAAAATCTATTTAATTTCCCTTCTGTTTTTGTGACTGCGTCCAAATACCAACGAGGTTGTTTTCCCTGTATATAAGGTTATGTTTTCCCTTTCAATTACTACTTCTATTGTAGGCGCTCTTATGGCCGCAGTCAGATCATCAGCGTAATAGATAATTTTTATTCCGGCTGGTTCTTTTACGGACAGTACGTCATCGTATAGAATGTTCTACAGGGTTGTTCCTAGAACTGATTTTAGTAAAACTTACACTTCTATGCCAATCATTGTTTCTCAGTTCACTTTTACGATTCTATTTGTGGATTATGACACGATTATTTTTTTATGTAACTTTTTCTTATGTTATCTTTATTTATTATGTAACTTTGAATTCACTTGCCTATAAGTTTTTCTATAATAAGTTTCAAATTTGCTAAATTAAATGGATTTTTTACATCAGTGCATATTAGTGAGACGATATCCCCTCGGTTAGACTGTGCAATATTCGTAATTTTTTTGTATTGCATCTGAAAATTCCCTAAAATAACCAGTGTCATAATTTTACGTTCTCAGAGAAAAACATTTAAAGAATTTTCTTGATTCACTCTAAAACGCAAGTTGTTCGTCTGACCTACAAGTTGTCATTTGCTAGACACATCAACTAAATAATAGATTATCTAGTCTTATTTATAGTACTTTATTGTGTTTTGACATTAAAAATACCTTTAAGACTTCTTTTTGCTACGCTAAACATATTGAAAGGATTTACAATAAACGTCTGAGAGTTGTACCATTAATCAGTAACTATAAGATGGAAAAATGTGATTATCAATGGGTAAGTGAATTTATCCACTCTGAGAGTCACGTATTACCTTAGTTGTTTGTTTCTTGCAAAAAAAAAAACATGAATGCGGCTATAGATTATCTTTAATTACTGTCACTCGTTAAACTTTTAAAGTGCCTAAAGTAGAGATATAATGCGCAATTAAAGCATAATTGTATTATTTTAATCGACCATATAGTAAATCAATCACAAAAATTGTTTATACTGGGAATAATTAATTAATTCTATTCAAAATAGGTAAGTACCAATTATTTAGAGTCAGCCGCTGCCATTTTATCTAGACCTGTAGCTTTGCCAGTTTTAATTCTTGCCAGTGTCTTTACTGGATTCACCGGTTGATCACCAAATTCATCAAATTCTTCTGAATTTTCTGGTGGATTTTTAGCGGTTGTTGGTAACACGGCCTTGGGTGACGTGATAAAGAGCACCTGTAAGAATTCAAGTCATTCCTATTTTAATTATTCATCAGTATTTTATATATGAGTAAATATGTTGAATCTTAGTACTTAAAAATTTTGCAATTTTGAATTTGTCTAAGATAGGATTTTTCATTTTAATAAACATGATTTAGAAATTTGCATGATTTCCTTAAATTTTTCAATCGCCTTTGATCCAGCCAACATTGTAAAAAAAAGCATTGATAACAATAAGCACATTTGAACCTGGGACCTCTTACATGCCAATCAGATTCCATAACAACTGGGACAAGGAAACGCAAAGATAATACGAAAAATGTTTTATAGGAATATCTACAAGGATCAAGATAATTTTTCTCTTATTAAACCTCCGATATTACGGCTGATTCATACCTAAAAATTTCTCCAAATGAATCACGTCAAGCTATACAACTTTATTACCTCAGTTCAAAATCTTGCACTGATTGACCAGTTGGCCTCACGGTGTCTGGGGAAGGCACAAATCTACCAAAGAACTACACCCAATAACCAACACTCTCCTAAGGCTCCAAGAGCTTCAAGCAAGAATTGCATAACCTAAACTGTTACATTCTAGGCCTAATTAAAATAAGACTAAAGGGATAATTGACTACCACCCTCAAATCCAGACACTCAAAAACAAACTAGTAGAGGGGGTCCCTTTGTTGGTAAACAGACGCCTTAAAAGTGGAGTAACAAACAGTCAATTCATTTCACCATGAGTTATGCATGTCATGTGGAAAGTTGATAACAAATAGAGTTTATAGACAGTGCAGGTGTATACCCAAACTAGTACTTCCGATGTTGAACAGCTAGCTATATGAAGATATTACTACGGTGAAAAACAGCGAGAAGGCGTTATATTAATAAAGAATTTTATTGCTAAGATTGACTAAAACACCAGTGAAGATATCCCAAGTATGGGTAAGTTTGACCTAACTTATAGAAACTAATTAACAGATATACTAGAAAACTGGTGTAGAAATGAAAATGGATACTACATTTACTCCTTTTTTCGAAAGCCTCTACAGAGAAGATAGATAAGGAGAAGTTAATGCGGTAAAATTAAGAATAAAACTGACTTATCCTAAATAATATATTCCAGTATGTCAAAGTTTTAAACCGGCTTCATACTGGCAGTGACCAGCGTATAGTTCGAGCAACCATATAAATAAATACAATATTCGAATGGAGTAAATTAGTGCAACAACAAAAATACCCAAGAGAGTAAGCTTTAAGTTGGAACAAAGCTAATTTCTAATGTATTTTAAATTTTAAATTAGTTGAACTGTCAGAAACCACACCAGGAATAGACGAACTCTACAATAATATCTTAAATATAAGTCAAATAAAAACAAAGAGTATATGCATTAAACAAAGGGGGAATTTGAGCAAAATCAGGCTACGCCCAAAAAATATAATAAAATCAAGATAAGGAATGGATCGAGAAAACCAAGGATATAAAAAACCTTACAAAGAACTAAGTGGGAAAATCAGAAAAGATTTAGTTAACCATATTAATGAGCTAATTAAGAATGCAATCGAAGATATGGAAAGTCAAAATGCCTAAAGTAAAAAACAAATAGGGTGTTATATTAAGCGATCGAAAGAAAATAGTGACTGCTGTTTAATATTTCTATAAAAACCTGTATAGTTCTAAAGCCCAGGGCCTTTATTATCAGAGGCAAATAATACAAAATGTAGGATCTAAAGTGGTCCCAGAAGAAGTAAATATCGGAGAATTGGGGATAATTATCACCCTATCAGCTTATTTTCATACATATACTCGGTGTTAATGGTAGCACACGGTTAAATTAATGGAAAAAACCTTAAAGGGTTATAAAGAGCTTCAAAATAAGCAAGTTTGCACCATAAACCCCTATTTAAAAATCATTAGATTTTGAGATACAAGGTGATAACATTTTAGGAACAAATCTTATTTTTTACGATTTATTTGATATTTCTGTAGATAATTCCACATTAAAAGCAAGTAATTTTTTTTCATATAATAAACACTTAGGGTTATTTTCGTAAGCTAAACTACCCCTTTAGTTATCGAAAAGAACCTCATGGAAAACCACCATGACAGAACAATACAAATTCTTGATGTTTAAAAAATATATCTCATTTGCCATGCATTTAGTAACCCCTAACGTTGCCCAGACAACATCCTTTATATGAGTATTCTGTCAATTTGAAAATCTCATTATTTCAAAGATTTTTTTAAGAAAGAAACATGTCGCGCGCTTTGGTAATTATTATTAGTTTTTTGTTTATATTAGAGATTTGTTAGTATAAATTTGTTTTAATCGTTATTTTCTTCGTAAATTACATTCGTGCGTATATTCTTTAAAAAACAATTTTCGGTCATTTTCATATTTTGTAGAATAGCCTGATTCTGAAGGAGGAGGACTATTTTACCAAAATTTCATATTTCGCCAAAATATGAAAATAAACTCATGTTGTTTTTAACAAAATACGCTTTTATTGAAAATTATCGAAAATTTTTAAGCACTTGTGTAATTACCTTCGAAAATTCACATAAATGTAATAAATTCTTATTATAGGAGTTTATGCTACTCCCGCTATCTTGGCCATTAGATATATCGTAAATAAATTACGCAGCTCTGATAATTGGGCCATTCTGTTCCCCAAACGTAGCAAAATAGGACCATTATTCGTGAAAAAGTGTGCCATAAAGAACATTTTATCCCAAAATGTCGGAAAATACATCCTAATAATAACCATAATCTTCCAAAACACACCTTTTAGTAGATCTTAATCCGGCTAGGTACTAATCCCGTACACGGGCACATACACACGCCGCATATACTGTATAGGCCTTGTTGTCTCGTTCTACATGCGCCTCTATCCAGAGATTGTGATAAATTATGTAGGGGACAGGCCCTGAATATTGATGAGACAATCTCAATGAAACTGTGATGTAACTTTGGAGCCGCTGAGCTTTTTAGTACGAGCCGCGTCATGCTCAATTTTCGACGTACACGTTTTCGTTTTCGCATATGTTTAAGCCAGGAATGCAGACGTGTGAATGCCGAAGGAACGGAGTGGGTTAATGGTGTTTTTTAAACGGGAGGGTTGGGCACCCTTAAGATGCCGCTATCTCTTTGCTGTATCTTGGGAATATTGATTCAGTGTCATTTTCGGATATTTTTGTAATATTTAGAGATGCTACAAGTTGGGGTTTTTATAGAGGATATTAGGCTGGTAATTAGTGGCTTTTCTGGAAGAGTATTTAAATTGGAACTTCCTATGGTTGAGTTTAATTTTTTAGGCGTAAATTTTTATTGGGTCGCTAGTTCAGACTTTCACGCTTAACGAAAATATTGGCTTTAAAAAAAAGCTTTAAATAAGGCAAACTGATGAATATTTAAATATTTAGGTTTATAGAAATATTTGTCTTAAGACAAATTATTAATACTATGAAACTAATTAGTAAAATTATTTGTCTTACAACATTTTCAACTAATTGAATAAGATAAATATTTATATTTATTATGTAAAGTCAGTTAATTTTGAAGTTGATTTTTGCTTGATACATAATGATAATTGAACTCTGTTGTATTTTAATGGTGTAAACGTACAATTTCTTTGAGAGTGAATTTAGAGGTAGGCAAAACTACAGTGGACTAAGTGTATTATATTAGTGGTTACATTAGATGCAAGTACGAGCGATTTTTTAATCGTGCGACACCGTACGATTGCTCAGAAAAAAACAAACTGCCTAGTTTAAGGCAATGTGGCTACGTTACTTGCGATTTAGTCTGATCCTATCATACGACGTCGTGCGGGTGTTTGAGAGAAACAAATCATTTTATTTTTGAGTGCGATATTGTGCGATTTTATAAATATTTTATTGTGGAGAATTGCTTTTAAATCCTAAATTAATGATTTAAAATGGACTTAAAAAAAGCTACCCATAGCCAGCTTTTATTTACATCTAAATAATGCATTCCATCGATTTTTAATCTCAGGTTCTTCATTTTTCTTTGTAAAACGTACTCCCAACTTTAGGGTAGTATCCTTTAACTTAAAGTCTTTACATTTATGATACAATTATTATTAGTATTAATTGATCTATAATAAAAGTGTTGAAGGCAGAAAAATCTTAGATAATTTCTTGATATATCTGAGACTAAAAAAAAACTATTGATCTAAAAAAAATCTCATAAAAACTTAATAAAAATCAATAATTAGAAATAAAATGAGCCTTCTAACCCGACAACCTAATGTGTTAAGTCCTAATTAACCCTCTCCCCCTAAAAACCGGCTTAACGTTTAATACGCCTCAATTAAGCAAAAGAAAATTAATTCAACGTAAAAAGAGACATTATCCGTGGCACAATTAGTAGCAATTTCAAGTTCGTTCCCTCAAAGAATGACTAAATCCATTATTTGACCGATTAGGGAGATAATCTCCTCAAGAAATCATTATTGTATGACGGCGGGCCCGTCAAGAATGATTTATGTTCTTTTTAACGCTCGGGAAGAGAATCCGTTCTATATATATATATATACGGCATCTTATCTCGACCCTACGTGGCTCTTTTTCCTCCCGGCTTTTTTTTTTCGGGAAGTAATAAGTTTTCCAACACTTCATAATATGTTTCGATAGACAGCTTGAAAGCGAGCTTACTCAATACCCCAGAAACTTTTTCTCGGATATACGGAAAATTGGATAAAAAAGTTTTGCGGACCGTCAGCCTCTCATCCCGTTGTCTCTGTCGCCACGTTAATAAAATGCTTAATGATAAGTATTAATTCCCTCCCTCTCCCTTTTCATTACCTCCCTCTCCTGCCCCCACTTCCTTGCTTCTAAAATATGTAAAGAAAAAGGAAAAACAACAAGAATATGACAGGAAAAGAAGAGAATTTTATGAAGTAAAAGAGAACCTGGGAAAAAATGAAAAGTGAAATAGAAAAAACGCAAGATAAGAAAAAGAAGAAAACAGGCTGAATGAGAGTTACAGAGAAAAATAAGTGAGAAAGCAGGTAGAGGTAGAGTGATGCAATGAGAGGAAGGAAGACTAGTGCAAAGAAAACGAATGGTATTGTTTTAGTAATTTCTCTTAATATTTGATCCAAAAGTTAAAAGAATATGAAGAGTTATTTTTCAAGAGCAATATAAGTCAGAAGCAGGTAAAAATAGAGAAAATAATAAAAAAGACAAATAAAAATAAGAACAGAAAGCCCTAATTAGGCATGATGTACGACGCATGAGACAGAAGTAGCAGGAAAAATAAAGAAAAAAGTTATAATATATTAATAATAACATACTATATAATTAATATTAAACCTGACAAGGGCAAAGACTAAGTGACAAAAATTATATGTTTATTAAAAATGATATTTATAAGAAAATTGCAAAAATTGTCAAAGGGCATATAAAAACAAAAAATGTAAAGGAAGGAAAAGTAAGAGACAAGAAAGAGTGCGAGTAAAATGAATTTTAATCAATATGATAAAAATGCTCCTATAGGAGGAGGATAAGGCATAAAACAGAAAGAAGATTTAGAGAATTAAGAAAGGAGTCTAACTAAGAAGAAAGAAACTAGGACACTTAATAAAGTTAACTCGAAACGATAAAGGACCAAAGGAAAAATAAAATGACGTGATCAACATTAAAATACAGACTATAACGATTTGCTAACAATGTAATAAGATAAAAATTAGGAAGAAAGCTATAGAAAAAAAGTGTAGAAATCTATGTAAGTATGCTTGTGTAATTTTTCATATTGAAAAAGAGAAGAGAGAAAAAATGTAAAAAATCAAAAATATGAAAAAAATGAGGAATGAAGAAAGGTTAGGACATAAGTCTAGCAGAATTATCTGAAAAAGATAAAAGATTAAACAAGAAGTGAACGACTGCTATAAAAAAAAATACAAAAAACAAGGGAGAAGATCTTCTAGAAAAGAGCTAAGATGCATTAAAACAGAAGGTTCTTAATAAAATAAAACAGAGGAGACAAGAGATTAAAAGAAAAAGTTTGACTTTAAGGTAGGACAAAAAACATGAAACAATAAATCAATATTAATGTTCCGTATAAAGTTCTAAATATAAAGTATCCAGAACATAAAAAATTAGAAGAATGTAACAAGAACATGAGAAATAAGAAAGAAGACAGAAAAAAATAAGAACAGTAAAGCAAGAAACCTAAATATTGCGAAAATAACATGAAAGACTAGTCAAGTATATGACTGAAAAAAGGATATCCTTAGGAAGAAGTATGAAGAGTAAGAATACACAAAACAAGAACTAAAATAGAAGAGAAAGCAAAAAATTAAACTAAAGAACGGTGAGGATAATAACGAAATAAAAACTTTTTTTAAATTATTTTTTTATTACCAGGCGTTGAAAATAATAGGAAAAAGTTAAAACCCAGAAATCGGAAAAAAAATTATTAAAAGCTGATAGAGAATATTAAGACAAATAAGAAACAGTACATTACATTAAACGAAAAACTTGTGGAAAAAAAGAGGCATAAATAACAGAAATAAGGTAAAGAGAGATACAAAAAAAATTAAAAATTAAGTACCCAGAGAGTAATAGAGAACAAGGCAATCTTGTCAACATTTAAAAATTGACCCAAGAAAAAAGGTAATAAATATGAAAAATTAAACGTAAATCTATAGCAAATAATAAAAACGGAAAATCCTTTTTTTTTTATAAATCAGCGACTAAAGAATTAATGGAAAAGATAAATCCCAAAAGAGAAAAATCAAAAGCTGATAAGAAAGTTAAAGGCAGTCAAGGCAAATGTTACAACAAAAACGAGAGCAGAAATTATAAAAAGGAAAGGATTTGATCTAAAAAAGAAAAAGACACAACATATAATTTCTGAATGACCGAAATCATATACTAAATAAAAACTGAAAAGAAAAACGCGACAAGAAGTAAGAAAGCCAAGAAAGTTAATACAGAAGTGTACAAGGAAAAGTTCAAGTGAAAGAAGTTTTAATAAATCCAGTAATTAATCAAATTCCTTTAACAAAGAAACGGACGAGACATAAAACGGAAAATAGAACTGATAGAATTAAGACAAAAGAGAAAATAAGAAGAAAGGCGCAAAAACACAAGGAGATATTGAGAATAGTAATGAAGGGCTAAAGAAAAAGCAACAAGGAAAATAATGCGATCAAGATTAAATAAGTAAATTTGAGCCAAAATTTAAACAATACAGATATCAGCATGTGACAATAAAATAACAAATAGCGCCCATAGAAAATATGAAGACAATCAAGACACATGTTATAAGAATAAAAAGTTTGAAACACAAAAAAAAGACTAAATGACAGAAAAGATACATTTATTAAAAGTGAAATTTAAGAGAAAACTGAATATTGAAAGATATTGAACACGATAAGAAGCAAAAAAAAGTTAAGACATATAATTAAACGAAAGTAAAACAATAAATACTTTTATTTGATACGATAAAAGTACTTTTTTAAAAAAGAGAATAATTCATAAAGCAGAAGAAAGATTTATAGTAACCTAGAAGAAGAAAGCAAGAAACAAAGAGACTTAATGAAGTAAATATAGAAGAGCAAGGAAGGAGTAAAATGTGATTACACAGAAATCTAATGAATACAGACCATAATAATACAGCAACAAAATAATAACATTAAGAGAAATTTAAGAAAAAAGATGAAAAAAGCCCAAAAAGCAATTTGAGTGGGTTTTTTAAAATTTTTAACAAAAGAATTATAAAATATATAGGAGACAGAAAAAAATTAAAAAAACCAAGAAAAATGCGAGAAAGTATAACGGGGATAGTAGAAAGAATAAGACAAAAAACTAGCATAATGATTTCAAAAAGACGGAAATATAACTAAAAGATAATCCTGTGCGAGAAAGAAAATTTTAAAATATAAAAGCAGATTCTTAAAAAAAAATTAAAATGAAATACATTGTAGAATAGGAAAACCTTGTCTTACGGATTCTGCAATAAAAACATTAAAAAACTTGCAATATCAAAAAAAAAGCTAAGTTAGTATAAAATAAACCAACCATTTTACGACATACATTCAATCCATACGCGAGAATTTTTATTACAACCATCAGCGGAGTGATTGTGAACATTCAAAATGAATCCGGTAAATCAGTGGTACAGAGAGTACGTGACATAACGTCGTGCGGACGTGCATCACCACGACCGGATAAAATCAGACCTAATTCGTGACCGTCGGTGATGACCATGACCTTTTGGAACCTTGGTTGCCTGCCATTGCCCGCCCCAGGTCGTCGCTGAGAACCCAAAAAGAACCATAAACCACCACACGACTGATAAATTTGCTTTTCTGCCGTATTTGTTCAACGTTCGGAGGTAGGAAAACTTTTCGTGATCTGCATGATGCTGGTGATTGTCGGATTTAGTGAATATGCTAAGCTCTGTTGCTCGTGATTTGTTAGCAGTACAATGCGGAAAGTTATTGGGATTATATAGAAATAGATGGTATAGAGCTAAGAGGAGTTTTTTAACGTTAAATCAATATACAACAGGAAATCTTTAAGGATTTATTATATTGTTCGATTGATTGTGATTCGGATCAGGATTAGGTATCAGTTTAATAAAGATTTTTTTATTTATAACTAGTGTTTATTAATTTTGAGTGTGTGCATTTTTCTTATCAGTAAACTCTATGTGAGAAAAGAGGTATGGCAATATCAGAGTTTGGTGTCATATATTTCTATCATTAATGGAATTTTTTGTAATATCACTGTATACCCTTTGCTTTTCAAACGTTCTTTTCCTCAATTACCTTTTTTAACGTAAAATAATTTAATGTTGGCAACTCAACATATGTATTATGTGTTAGTAGTTTTACAACTTGTACATTAATTTTTGTCGGATTTTAATAGAAGGCACCCTTCCTTAATTTTAGAAAATTTCAAAAAAATGATAAGTGTCACTTTTTATAGAAATATGTGAGAGCGTACGGGAAGTTTCATTTAAAATTTAAAGAATGTCGTTATTTTCGGGTGAACCAAAAGTCCTATTAGGATGCATTTTTTTTTGAAAATTAATTTGAACACTAGAACGCAAAAAAAATCCTTAAAATGCCTAAAATAAAAATTAAAAATTACTCGAAAAGTGTGGACAAAGAAGAAATAGCTTTAAATACCTGGGACAATTTCAAAATTAGTCTAGCAGCTTAAATCATAAAAGGAATTACTCGAAATGCCCGAATAAGGGGAAAATTATATAAAACCAAAATTAATTAATACCTGGAATAAATAATTAATTCATTAAAACCTAAAATGTCTGGAACAAAATTCAAAATTGAAAATTACTCCAAAGGTCCAAGATTTTAGAAGATAGAAGAAATAGCCTTAAATATCCTGGAAACTAAAGGAAATGATTGTAAATGCCTAGAATAAGGTAAAACAATACTCGTAAAATGCCTGGAATAATATTGAAAATTACTCCAAAAGCCTAGAAAATATAAGCAATGGATTTCATTACTGCAAATGTCGGATATTGAATCGCAGATTAATTCCAGAAAAAGCCAAAAACATCGGAAAAAAAATGGATTTGACATCTAGAATAAAGCAAAAATTACATAAAAACCTAACGCTTAAATGTTTGGAATATAATTCAAAACTGATTAAAAAATCTAAGACAAGAAAAAAATGGTTTTAAGTGCCTGGAATAAAACAAAAATTGATCTAAAATGTCTGAAATGTAATTAAACATTACACAAAATAACAGACAAAGAAGGATAATTGGTGCAAAACTTATATCTAGAATAAAAAAGGAAAACTGATTTCAAATGCCTGGAATAATATTGAAATTGTTTCTAAAGGTAGTATAAGAAAGGCTTTAAATGCCTAAATAAAATTGAAATTTACTCAAAAGCCCAGACTTTTGGAATATAAGAAATAGTCTTAAATGCCTGGAAAATAAAAGAAATGATTGCAAATAACTGGAATAAACTGAAAAATCATTTTAAAAGTCTAAACAAATAGCTTTAAATGCCTGGAATAAAACAAAAAATTACTTAAAATGCCTAAAATAAGATGAGAAATAACGCCAGTTGTTTGGCGTTCATATCAATTAAAATCAAAATTCAATACAAATATTTGAGGGACACATAACAATTAGAGTAATAAAAGTAATGCCAAAGACATGGGAATGAGAATTTATTGAATTTTTTAACAAAAACCCTTGTAACAATATTTAAAAAAAAATAATTCTTACTTGTAAGGATAAGTTTTAACAGTGTTATAAATCACCTAACTATCAGAACAAGATCGCTTAAAAATGCCAAGTATAATATTCCAACCGTATGATTTGCATCTACTCAAAAACATATTTCTTTTATATTACCTAAAGTAGTAAACATACTTGAAATGAAATAAAAAATGCACAAAATTATTTTAAAATCAAAAATAAAATAGATCTTGATTTATATATTAATAATTTCGAATATATTTGCAACAAAACAACATGTTTTCATAGTATATCAATGTAAAATTATTAGGTTATTATTGTATAATTGTTGGTCACGTAGCGTAGGGTTAACTTTGCAAATTTTGTCACTGAAACTAACATTTTCTAAAAAATAAGTAGTTGCGATAATTTCCAGGCCAGAATTTTTAATTTAAGGGCACACACAGACTTTGGTCCATTGTGCTCCAGAACTGTACTATAAGTTTGATTGATTTGTGTTTTTTGGGAAATAAACACTTTTTTAATTTGATTTAATTTAAATACTAATATTAAAATTTAAGGATGATTAAGTTAAAGTTACAAGTTATACTGCAATGATAATGATCTCTTTAATACGTATTACCGCAAATATAACGAGATACAGTAATTTTGAACTTTATTAACCTTTAAAAGACTACACAAATTAAAAATCCAAATGCCTTTATTAAAGGCTTGCTTTCTTTTCTCAATCAATTA
Organism: Anthonomus grandis grandis; assembly: GCF_022605725.1. NCBI lineage: Eukaryota > Metazoa > Arthropoda > Insecta > Coleoptera > Curculionidae > Anthonomus > Anthonomus grandis. Next base: position 6,759,821 of record NC_065557.1, on the reverse strand, counting down.
ATTTTGTTTACCTTTTACTTGTTGCTTATAACTTTAAGGTATTTAAATAAAAGTTTATAAATTGTTTTAAGTATAAATATGTCAAAAAACTTTTTTTCAATTTTATAATAATTGCAAGGTAACGAAAAGAATGCAAGAAAAACTGTTAGATAAAAATAAAAAGTTTCAATTCGCCGTTGCAATTTTAGCGAGAAAATAACAGAGTTTTTAAAGAAACAAAACGAGGCGAACTGCCGACAAGGCAACCCGAAACCTATTATGAACCTGAAAGTTCTCATGCAAATAGTAACTTGGTAAAATGTCACCGATTTTAATATTTAAGCCGCTGACGGTCTGAGCATACAAACAATTTGCTTTATGTGCCGTTCCGTCGGCCGTACTTTACAAAATAATTTTAAAACTACAAAAGAAAACAATCGTAATTGCCTGGCGTGTTTGGGGGTTCGCCTTTTACTCGAGTTTTGTTCGAAATGTTAGAGCGTATCGTGAGGCAAATAAATTGGTAATGAGCCCCCGTTGTGCCCCGACTGGTCCGCATGGAAACTGTTTGCCACTTTTTATGGCTCTCAATTTGTTAACGAAATTTGCCTCGATGTACTAGGCGATAAAAAATTCCAATTTTTCCAAAAATTACATGTTAAATGGGTATTATGACCCCGAGCAAAAAAAAAGACTATAAAAGCTCATATAGACGATACATTGTAATCGTTTCAAATCCTCTGTCATATTTGATTTTTCTTACGGATACTATAATCGCGTAAGACACCTAATATAATATCTGTTACACGCGCAGATTTTCCAGTAAAGCCGCAATAGTTCGTGCAAATCTCATTTGCTCGCCAGGACGAACAAATCGACAGTTGTAGTCGCATGTAATGCGATTAAATAATCTTTTTTATATTTGTGACAAGAAACCCTTAACTGTCTTATATAGTGCTTTATTGTTTTTTATTTTAATATAATTTTTACAGTTTTAAATGATTATTTTTGTTTCAAATATTTAAGAGTGAAATAGTCCGTATAATAGTGAAACTTTTTTACTGATTTTTTCTTTCTCACAACATATAATAAATGGCTACAGGTGTTTCGTTTTAGCTAGAGTATCATCAAGCCTGCCATCAAAAATATTAGTCTTAATGAAATTAAATAAAAAAAAACACTTAAAATCTTTAAAAGCCGTTTCAGAATATTCACTCTGCGTAAACAAAAAATTTTAGGCTATATTTATAAAAATAAAAATTCAATAAAAAGTTGAAAGCAACAGTAAAACTTATAAACTATTTAGACCTAATACTAAACTAATTAAAAGCCGTCCAAATTATATAACATAAGGGTGGAGATTTTGACTAAATATAATCATAGAAAAAAAAAACTAAATTAAAGTGTTAAAAATTAAATTTGGTTCGAAAGTAAAAAAGTCATTCACACATATCAAAACAGGATCCTTTTTAGCCTTTGTAATTTCCATTTTCTCCAGAAGATCAAGCCTTTTTACCATTAGGGCATTCATTAAGTACTTCAGCTACTCTTATTAAAATTATAAGTAGAGGCTAGTAAATTATTAGCAAACGCTGACTTGGTCACTCATCTTGGTATTTTTATATTTTTCAAAAAACACTACATGTTCTTTAATACTTGTAGAGATTTTTCTACCAGATTAGCTAATGTGTAATACTGTAATGGATGAGATTTATGGATTTAAAAATGCTAGTCAAGCTAAACTCATCGGCCACTACTTAAAGAACCTTTTTGCATGGAAGAATCTGCTGCTAAAAATATGGTTTCTTCGACAATGTTTCATTTTCGGTTTGACTTCGAAATTCCGAGACTAGTTCTAGTACGTGGTTTGCAGGCGGCTTATAAGAAATAAGAATATCTTACGTGTTAAAGTCGTAAAATTTATTAAATTCTAGCTGTTGCTGTCGAAAGTAAATCAAGCCAAATTTAATTTCTAACAATTTAATTTAGTGTTTTTTATAATTTTCCTACCATTATATAGAGTAGTCAAAATCTTTATCGTATGTTGTGTAATTTTAATGACATTTAAGTAAAATCTTTACCTTATATTTAAGATACATAGATATAAAGTGCATAGGTTTTACATTCATACTTCGAATCTTGTGGTATTGGGTTCGATTCTTAATGAGCCTATATTATGGCGTTCTATTGTTTTTATTTTCATAATTATAGCCTAAAATTTTTATTTATATACGTAATAAGAAATGGCTTTTAAAGGTTTTTAGTGTTTGTTATTAAAGCTATTGCTGCATCTATTTGGATTTGGGTATCACATATTATAATAATGACCTCTGGGGTGTCTATAACCGTAGCAGGGGTATGTTAATACCATTTTTTTTAACTTGTGTACCTTGTACCTTGCAGTTTACTGATCTAAGAGTAACTATCTACAAGGTTATGTTTAAAGTTTTGACTCTTTTGGAATTATGGAATTTTAATATATTATAATAATAATAGATATTAATATATCTACGCTGGCTTTTAATAGGTTAGGTTTTAAAAAGTCTTTAGAATAAAATGAAAATTTAGCCCTTGATACAATTAAGGATTTTTTGTAAAGTTGACAAACACGTTTTTTTGCGTTAAAGAGAAATGATGTATTGTATCCTGAAACTACCTGCAAAAATAAAATTATGTCTTTAACGGGGCCAAGGCAATTTTACCATTTTAACATATTTCCAAACTTATTACTTATTCCATATTTTCCAGAGAAAAGAAAATACAAATTACTTTGGTTGCAATGGTGTTGTGCCCAAACTATTATATCAGTATCTTCTGAAACAAGATAGCAAACTCACTTATAGAGAAAATGTCTACAGCTGTTCGTGCCCATGTTTTCAGCGTAATTTTTGAATCTGACCTTAAGTCGATAACTGTGTTTTAATATACCCACCAAAAATTATTACACAGTTAATACCATAAGAATTTCCCTGTTTTTAACAGTTGTGAATTTATACCATTTCTTAATTAACTGTCTTTAAACATTGAAAGAGAATATGGAGCTCAAAAGTAAAATGTTCCTTCAGTTCTTCAGGAGACTTGCTAGAGCATACAATTACATTAGGACAAAGTTATTTAATGGACTTCATCACGCTCTTATCTGGAATGTCTAAGTTTAACATGTTTTTCTATCGAGCTAGATTTAACACCTGAAAATTCTTTAAGAATATTTATTATAGAGTTACCATGCTCTATGTATCGCGCTCCTGTGTTAAACCTGCTTGTGTTTTCATTAATCTGATCAGGTGCTGCTCGATAATCATATCGATCCATATTCTACATCAATACTCATCTATTTTTTTCATCCCCAACATTGTTAACTTTTCCACCATTAACCATTTTTATAAATGTAATAATTTAGCATCATTTAGCAAGTAAATTTTAATCGTATGACCATTTTTTTTTTTTTTTTTTTTTTTTTTTTTTTTTTTTTTGAGTTTGTCTTTGACAGCGCTTTTTTATATATTACTTTCAAGCAAACGTGTGGTCCTGGGTTCAAATCTCAGACTTGGCATAGGCTTTTGACTATATGATTTAGTTTTAATAAATTATAGTGTGTTTCTATAGAACAAGTTGCTAAATGTGCCGTACTGCTTAATTTTTTTTATACTAAATGCTACAACTACTGGTTCATGTACTAAATACTAACTAAATTTAATTAATATTTTTAGCAGATAAATTCTAATATAATAATATTAATAATAATTATTTATTTTTTTATTTTCTTAAATTAAAAAATACATACACAGTTTCATATGAAACAAGAAATATACGAGTAAATAAAAGGCCGACAGATTCAGTTTTCTACATAAAGCAGATTCTGCTCTTTAACTCTCAAGTCTGTAAAATACTAATATCTAAATTTATAAACATGCCTATAATATATATAACATTTATTTTTATTCTTTCTTAACACAAATAATGTAAAACCTGTGAAACCCTACCTCAAATATGTTCAATTATAGCTTTAAAATAATTATTTACCAAAACATACAATTCCATTTAAACGTATTTGCTATATTAAGTTACGTACAGTCAGGCTTTACTGCTAATATTGACTACACTGATTGGAAAGCTATAATATGCTTCATTTGTAAATTATTGAACGTAGATTTTCTTTCATTCATACCTTTAAAGTGAACTATATATTTGAAAAATCGTTTTCATCGTCAGTCTATAATATGTTTATATGTTAATTAGTCAGTGCTTAGCTTTAGGTTTATTAAGTTGTTATAACAGAATTAAATGTCATGGTAAAGGATTATTAACAACAAAAGGGTCAACACAGAGCTTAATCACTCTGATATCTTGAATATCTGATTTGGCATGTTATAATAATAATATTAATAAAAACTTGCCATTGACTTACTTTCAGTTTATCACTATCCTACTCCACATATCCATTTAAAAATTCCTGATATAAAAATTGTATTATTCAGACATATAATTTATTATTATTAGCCATTACACCGTAAGAAAATATTTAGATCAAGCGGTTAGATATTTAACTGAACATTTAAAGAAGTTTGTGGTACACTAAGTACTTATCTGTTTATATTGGGAATATTATGTCTAGACCCCCTATTTACAATAACTTCCAAACAATAAATATAATACCAAATTAATTTTCAAATTATTATTCATATTACTTTTGAAAACTATTCGAAAACATTGTTGTGACAATAAACTTTCAGTAATATATAATTTAATATCAATTAAGGGAGTTCAAAGCGATATAGCTTTTATACAATCATATTAAATATTCACTAAAAGTTAGAGATAGCGTTAATGACTAAAGCCATACGAAAGTTCGTCAGAAAATAAGTAATATTCCTCGCATTGGTATCAAGTAAGCAGCGATGAAAAAAGATCAGTCTTGTAAGTATTCAATATTAGTTAAAAGTTTGACGTAGAAATATTATATCTTTTGCATGTTTTTTTTAAATTCCAGCATCTACGTGCCCCCAGGTCTCCCAAAAAATCATAGCAAATGATTTAAATGACACACAAATTCTTTATCAAGTATTCCTTATGGGAAGATTCACGCTCTTTCATGCAGGAGATCTGAACAATGCTCCCAAATGGCGCCTGATTGTACATCGGATATGTTGTTGTAGTTTAATTATTTTATTTACCATGACCTACATTTGGTATTTATATGAAATTATCAGCGGCTTAACGAAATCTAAACTGTCTAACATCTTATTATTTATAATGAATTTTGCTAAAGTGTCAGGTAAGGACTTATAATAAAATTGTATGATGTATTCAGTTTCCTGTAATACATAAAATTGCAATTTGACAACTCGTTAGCCTGATCAATGTTAGTTTATATTAATACACAAAAATTGTTTCTGGCTCAGAGGAACAAATGTTAATTAAAAAGAATAATGTAAGAAAACATTTTTTCTCGCTTTTAGCCTATTCGTTTGTGACATACATATTCTACTCATCAGGATTCAAAATAAAGCTGACAAAAACCGTAAAAGAGCATTTTTCGAAAGTAGAAGAGGTCGCCAATAAACTAAATGTTGCCTTTAAACAGATTGGACTACCGAGGCGCTACATGACACTATTCAAATACTACATGGCATTAACTCTAATTATTCCAGTTTATGCAATTGTGTCATACCTAAAGGATTTCAGTAAACTTAACCTCTTATTATATAGTCACTTTCCTGAATAGTAAGTCAAAAGCAAGTCAGGATATTAACTAAATTTTTTTGCAGTTTTGTCTCATTTTATTTAAGCTACATAACATACTTGCTAAAGGGCCTTACAAGATATATAGAAAATCGTTATATATATCTAATAGAAAACACCGAATACCTATTTCTGGATAAGAAGCTGCCAGAAAATTTAATTTTTTGGAAAATCAAATATATGGAACAACTTGTGAGATATTTGTATCATTTAAGAGGAGCTTTACAAGACACATTTGGCTGGTATATATTTTTCTCTATTATCTGTGCTGTGCTGGTCACCCTTGACTCAATAAGTTTTACTCTATGCTGTCATATATACAACATAAAACTTGATGTGAATGAATTAATACATATCCTAATAAAGCCCTTAGTAATCTTGGTAAGACTTTAAAGATTAACAAGATGATGTATACAGCTGTATATTTTTAGGTGCCCAACATTGTGATAGTGTTAGCTTTCGATAAACTTCAGAATACTAGCAAAAAGCTCTCTACGGTGGCCTTTTTAGCCAAGAAAAACACCAAAAACGAGAGAATTTTGGACGAATTGTCCTTCTTTTCGACATTTGCCAAAGAACTGACCCCCAGTTTTAAGGCCGGATATTTTCGAGTTGACAGAAAATTATTAACTTCCTGCTTGTCAACAATTGGAACTTATTTGATTGTTATTATTCAATTTGATTTAAAAAGTCACCAGGAAATTGAACAGTCCTAGAAATATAGAATTCAACTTATATAAAAATAATAAATTACACTTAGATTTATTACGCATAAAATACAATTCAAATTAAATATTAGTTGACTGAATTAAATACTTGATGTGTGCCTCTTTTTCTGAGTTGTTTTTGTTACTATATTGTAGTGTTTCTTCAAATGCTTCATCCAGGTATTTATTTACTGTTGGTGTAGTTGGAGCACTATTGGGACGTATTTTTAAATTAACATATTCTATCCAGTATATCCTGCGTATTAAATGTAAAGTTTAAATTCTCTTATGTAACTGCTTTCATCGGTTTGGGTCAGTTTTAAAACAGAAAGAAATCACCAGAAATCTGAATTTTTATTCCTTTTAGTTTTTTAAGCAAGTGCATAGTTTTTTCTTAAAAACTAACAAACTCGATCTAAATAGAGCATTTTTGAGTCTTTCCCATTAAACTTAGGTCGTTTATATATTATGCATAACTTTATGAGGCACGAGGGTGTAAAATTCAAGGTGTAACATCTCGGTTTCTTTTATGCAATCCAAAATATAATTTTGACTAAATAAAGCCGAAACTGTATGCGTAAATGCGGTTTGACAGCCACAACCGAGCCATCTACGGGGCAAGTTTAAAATATTTATTTAATTTGGATGCTCACGACTGTCGGGCGAATTTTACGATCGGCAAGGACCGCAGATCTGGGTCGTATAACTCGAATATATGAACCCTGGGCTCCCTTTTCCCCAAATTCCCTAAAGTCGCGTAAATTATTATCGTTTTGCGCTGCGCTCCGCTGTTTATACGCCACGACCGGTCATTTGGTCAACGCTATCTTTTTAATGGGAAAATTTACGAAGAAATTCTCTCTGGTTATATGAAAGATACTGAGACGAAAATACATACATTTTACACTATGTTGGTATACGGGCAAAAGAGGGAATCTGTTCTGGGTTTTATAGAACAAGGGCTAAGATAAGGGGTTGGTTTATACGTTACCTTGGGGATAGTTTTTTTTAAAAAACCCTTTGTGTATAAAGAACCATACTATATTTTATAGACTCTTTATTTTTTGTTTTTAATTTTTCATTATTTACTGCAAATATATCTAAAATAAATATAAGTTTACGAGCATCTGGCTGTGTGGTTTTCTTCGTTTTAATATTTTGTATTTTTTTTTAGGTATTCCTATTCCATTAAGCTTCAAGTAAATTTTTGAACTTACATCATGTTTTCCTTTCTCTGTTTCTCTTCATAATCCTTTTTTCCATGATCCTCAATTTTTTTATACATTTAAAGGCGCTATCAAATTTGAGATTTTTTTAAGTTCTGTAATGCTTCATAAATCTATTAACTGTTCTTCTAAAAAAAAATAAAAATTAAACATTTTCTATTACTTTTTGTGTTTTTATTGTACTAAAACAAGTAAAAACGTTCAGTTTTCTGTAAGAAGATTAATTTATTAAAAATTTTGTTATAATTTTTTTAAATTTATTTTCTCTCCTTCTTTTATTTTTTTTTGTCTCTCTTATTTTAAATATCTTGTCAAAATTAATTTTAAAATTTTACTGTGTTTGCTTTATTTCTATTATTTCCTGTTTCCTCTCTCTTTCTTTCTTCGATCCAACCACAATTCTTCATCCCATCCACTATTTGTTCAAATTTTTAAAATTTGTTTTGATCAGGTTTTTAAATTATAGACATTTCTAGAAAATAATTGTATAAATTTGTAATAACCTTAATTTAGTAAAAAATTTGTTATAATTTTTTAAAATTTATTTTCTCTCCTTCTCTTGTTTTTTTTGTCTCTCTTATTTTAAATATCTTGTCAAAATTAAGTTTTACCGTGTTTGCTTTATTTCTATTATTTTCTGCTTCCTCTCTCTTTCTTTCTCCGATTCAAATACAATTCTTTATCCCATCGAATATTTGTTCAAATTTTTTAAATTTGTCCTGGTCAGGTTTTTAAATTATGGACATTTCTAGAAAATAATTGTATAAATTTCCAAGTTTTTGAGTGTCTTTTTTTACCAAATTTTTTTTTTTCGAAATTGTATCTATAATTTAAAGAAACTATGAAATGTGTATCTAGTCAAGTTCTTAAATTATTATTACAATTTTTTTTTATTCTATGCAATTTTTAGTAAAAAATATAAATTATCTAAAAAAATTCAAGTTGGAACATTTTTTTTTAATTAAAAAATATATATATTTTTTGAAAATTATGTTTTTACAAGTTTTGGAAATTGTGGTAAGTTAAGTTTTTGAGCTAAGAAAAAATTGTACAATTTTCAAAAAAAAAGCGTAAATTTTCTAAAAAAAAAATTGAGAAATGCTGAATCGACTATTTACCAAATTTGTCAGAGAATATTTGTTTAAATTTTAAAAAGCGTTAGTCAACTTTTTAAATTATGCGATTTTTTTATAAATTTTTATAAAAATATAAATAATTCGCCACTTTTCTTTTGTAATCTGCACCTATTTTAAAAATATGCTAAAAAGATGTCCAGTTAAATTATGCAGTAAATAAATTGTTCGATATGTAAATTCACAAATTTGAGTTATAAAAACTGTTTATTTAATTTTATTGGATATTTAGTAAATATCTAACAAAATTATCTATTGAATATTTGCCCACATTTGTAAATTTATACATGGATTCTAAAAAGGGGTATAGTCAGATAGTTTAGAATTGTGTGCCTATTTTTAAGATTGTACCTAATCAAATTTTTAACTTATATATTATGTACAATTCATTGAAAAAAACTCGAAATAGCATAGTTAATAGCAATTTTTTTTTTTTGATTCTTATACATATTTAAAAACGCGTGTCCACCAAAATTGCCTGTAATGAATATTTATAAAAGTTCTCGAAATATAAACATCTTTTACAGGTTAAAAAAAAAAAATTAGCTTAGCTCTTAACAAGTTCTTAATATCCTGCATATATATTATAAAAAATCAGAAATATGTATTTAGTAAAATTGTTCACAGTAGTTATTCAAGTTTTTTGAGTTATGGATATTTTGTATAATTTTTATGTATATGTAAATTTTTCGCGACTTTGTTTTAATATGACTTATATATGTATTCAAAAAAACGCTAGAAAGATTTGTAGTCAAATTGTACAATAAATACGTGCACAAGTTTTACGATTGTTCTAAAGTATATGAACTACTATATCCAATTAAATTATCTATTGAATTATTGTATTTATTTTAAAAATTGTACATTACTAAATCTTTAAGTTGGGCATATTGTACAGATTTCAATATTTTTTGTCTCAAAAATAATTTTATTATTTTCCTATTTTTATTGATAAATTTTAAATTACGCAGAAACCGGGACTAATAAATCTATCTAGGGAATAATTGTACAGCTTCATGATTCTCTGGTATACATTTTTTTTATAACTATAAGAAAAATATTAAATTTTTTTCCAAAATTCCGTTTTTATTTAAAAAAATGCTAAAAGACGTGTCCACTCAAATTGTTTCAATATTTTAATAAATTTTAAGGACAAAATATAAATTCTCAAAAAAAAATTATTTAAAAAATGCTGATTTTCCTATTAATCTAATTTTTTAGACAACGTTTATATAAATTTTAAAAATTGTAAGTACTGAAGTTTTCCAGTTACAAAGATTTTGTATAATTTTTGGGTAAAAAGTATTAATTTTTCTTATATATAATAAAAATCTTAAAAAAATCAGTCAAATAGTTCAGACAATACATCTAAAATACTTACATAAGTTACAAATATTGAATATTGAATTTAATTAATTTTTTGAACTTTAAACTATTTATTAATTAAAAAAAAATATATAAAAATGATTTTTTTAACATGTGCATATTTTTAAAAATGCTGAAATATATAAATAATTAACTCGACAAAAAAACTAAATAATTATTTATTATACTGTATATATTTTATATAAAGTAAGTATATTTATATGTATGTAAATGTATATATATGTATTTATGTATGTAGGTATGTATGTATGAAGACACAAAAACGAGCATTCAGTAAAACTGTCCAAAGAGTTTGGTTGCAAATTTATTGGACATTTTGTCATTTTGGAGTCATGAAGATTTTGTAAAATAAAAAAATTTCTTTTTTTAAAATTCGGTACATATTTAAGAAAAAAACGCTAAAATATGTTTTCCTAGTTATTGTACTTCGTCAAGTTTGACCTATGATCATTGCACGTTTTTAAAAAAAAAATATACAATTTTAAAAAATTTTAACATCCAGTAAATATGTTAAAAAATGCTGAAAAATATATATAATTAATTTCTTATAGATTATTTGTTAACTTTTATAAATCCTATTATATGAACACTGTACAATTTTTAGAAACAAAATGAAATTACAAAATGTTTTATTTTTTTTAAATAGTTTATATTTCAAGAAACATTGCAGTAGGTCACTTGTCATGGTATCGAGAAAATAGTGGTTTTTGAATTATAAAGATTGTGTGTACAATAATAAAAATAAAATCATTTATAGCCTCCATTCAAAGAATTTAATCTAATTCTAAGTATGTATTAAAAGAGATCAGTATAATTCTCTCTCAAAATATCTTTTTCTCTTCCATTATGATAGTATGGCATGTCAATACTTTATAAAATTAGTCAGTTTTTCACTTATGTATGGTGTCAAAAAACAAAATTTTTAACACTTTTTGAATATTTGTGAATTCTTACAAATTTTTACAATTAAAGACTGCGTGTTACCTATAAACCAAAAATACTATATAAAACATCTAGATAAACGTGAAATTTATTCTAAAAGTCTAAATTATACCAGAAACCGAGAGTAATAGAAAATCTTCTCGAGCAGAGGAACCAAGTATGCCTACATACCATCCCCAATGCCCAACCCACAACACAAACATATTAAATTAGCTCTTAGATATTTATAACAGGGTCTTTGCAACCCTTTCTCGGCCAAACGATTCCAAAGCTCCTTAAAGTTTCCAGCATTAAAGGCCACCCCAAAATGGATAAAGTTTACCTAGCGAATCCGACCCTTAATAGTTTGACCGTGCACTTAATTTTATATCCGATATAACAGTTTGCTTAATGTAACCGCTTCAGACAACAACCCTCGTTTATTAAATACTGCATTGATTTTAGGCCGATTTTCAAAGGTTTCATTTTTCTTTTAATTCCTAATCAACCCCCTTGAGCTCTTGAAATTAATTCAGTCCGACACCCCCGGCTGCCGTAATAACTTACTTATTTAAATTTAATATCGGGGCAATTAATAATGCCAAGTTGAAAACCCCCCTCTCTCACATTAAATCTCAATATGAAATCGGGTTCGTATATTTTAGGGCTGTGACACGCGGTGTATCACCTTTTAGTTATTACTTTACCCCCGGAGTCGTAGCTCGGGGATTTACGGGAGTTTCATACTGCGGCAGCAGTCAGTTATTTGCGATTTAAATCATGTTCTACATTGTTGCAGACTTTTGCTTTAAGAAGTTATTACCTTATTAGGAATGTATGCTACAGGGGACGTTATCTTTTGTTTTTTGTTACAAATGTCAAAAGGTGAAAAATATGCAGGGCGTTTTTTTTAATATTGCGAAAAAGTTTAGAGACATATTTGATAAATATTGTGCCTTCAAAGAAAAAGCATCATTTTTAATATAAGTTAATCCCCAAAGCGTAAAGCGTTTATATAAAGTAAGACCTCTTGATAAAATTCCTCGAGTCTAACCTGCACCAGTGACATTATGAGATTTTTCCATAATAAAACTATCTTGTTTAAAATATTTTATAAGCTACATAAAATTTTAAAGTGGATATACAGGCAACTATATCCATATACTTTTACGGTCTCAAAAGACACAAATACCGCCCGCACAATGCCGCAGGAGACATAACCAACAAAACTAATTGGCCGGAATATGGTGCTCTTTTGTGTTTTTCTCATGTCGTTCCCTTTTTAGCATCTTGTTATCGCGGCCATTTTAGCGAAAATACGATTGGTCTAAACAAGCATCTCTAAATCTATGCTTTTCCTTTTTTAAATTGCATTAGGTAGTATAAAACTCTTTGTTGCTGTTTTCTCGTCGCGACATTTTTCAGAATGGCACTCGAGCTCGCGATCTCGACGAGACGACATTCGGAAATCGCATCGAATGACTTAATTCAGATATGGTTATATGAGAACGAGTATAAACTGAAATATGTAAGGGTTCTACTAAGCTTAATTTACTTAAGGTTGTATTATATTAATATTATTTTAAGTAGCAAAAATGTCTCTTATTTTCGGGGAACAAAGGGTTGGCAATGTGACAATAAGGCAACCTTGAAAAAAATATGTAACTTTACGAATAAAATTTGATTGTTCGATTTTAATCATTTTGGTTTCTTGTAATATAGGATATTTACTATAAGAACTGGATCAATGCTATGAAAATAAAATAGTATATACAAAAAAAAATTGTCTTAAATTAACGTCGATCTCTTTTTTATTTGAGAAAAAAATCAACATTTTAAGATAATTTAACCAATCCATGGCATAGTTTGTATAAACTAAATACAAATAGCTAAAATTTAAACAACATTAAGAAAGAACCTAAATTTTATGATAAATTTATATGTTAAAATGACGTGTATTCACTGAATGACTGGTTAAAGGAAAAGTGTCAACGTTAAATTGACTTAAGTTCTCGTTCTAATAAACAAGGTGTCTATTCGTCAAATTACCGTCAGTTTCCTATTATTTATGTAAAATTTACTGCAAAGAGATAGGCATGAAGCAATTCTAGAAAAAGCAATGTAAGTTTTGACATTTGATTGCTGTTGATTTACCAAAAAACTCGCTAACTATCGGCAAGAAAATAAATAACCTAACCACACTGAAAAATCAATACATATTTCTAGACTATAAATTTTTACAAAAACACGTTATCAAAAAATAACAAAATTAGTAAAAGCGCTGCCAAAACCAGATGTTAGAAAAAGTAAATTAAACAATAATGAAATAAAACATAAGGGTATCACGAAATATTTAAAAATATGAAAATAATATTAAAGCACAGATCCAACGGTATTAATAGTAATACCAAGGAACAGTTTTCTTTATTTTGCAAAGGGGCTTACAACTAAAATATTAAACACAAACCTGCTTAAAGCAGACAACTCTGATTAAATATTAAAATCCTCAAAAGCAAAGTGAACTATCTAGCAAAGTGTTACTTTGCAGTCTAAATGAACCAAAGTCATTTACATACATTAATAATAATACTGGTCCTAACATTGAACCTTGGCATATAGATTTAAGTGATCTAGAATCAAATAAACACCTAGATACTGTAATTCTTTGAGTGTGATTTAATACATAGCAATTGCACACCCTTTAACCCATATTTATAACTTGGACAACAGTAATCCTTGATATACACACTCAAATGTCTTGGAGGTCAACAAGTGACGTACTTCTTGGGACGTACAATTGACGTAAGTTTTTTTTTTCTTATAATAATTAAAGTAGACTTAACTGCAAAAAGTTAACCCTCAAGGAATGGTAGTAAACATCCTTATCTTAAGTAATTTTTACGACAAAATTTTACGTTCAATGAAGTTTTGTATACTTTCGTATTATTTGTATTTGTAATCACTGAAAAATTTTAAGTATCTTTTTTTTAATTACGACATATAACGTTATGAAAAACGTCTTACGTAAAAATTATGTTAACTTCTTTGCCTTTATTAAATAATATAAAATTTACTGCAACAAGTTAGCCCTCAAGGATTGCCGGTAAAATCAACTTAATTTTTATAACGAATTCTTACATTAAACAAGGGCAATTGAACTTTTTTATAAACTAAATACATATAATTAGGATTTTAATGATCAGGCAACGCTTAAAAAGTGACTAACTTAAGATAATTATATTACATTTTAACGTTAAAGTGACCAATCAACAACAAAAAAAAACATATTTTTAAGGAAAAGTTTTAACATTAAATTAACGTAAGTTTTTTTTAAGTAGAGGTTGTGCTGTGGAAAACACCAAGAGTTTGCGTATTTCTTATAGTAGATTCGTAGATTCCAACTATAAGCTTCTATCGCTTAGTTTACTAAATTAATTAATGTAGAGTTTATTACCTCTAAGTAAGAACGTCATTTTTATAACGTCAAACAAAGATAATCACACTTTTTTATCAACTAAATATAAATAACTAAAATTTTAACGACCAAGTTACGTTGGAAAGAGCCACGTAAATTTTTACGTTAAAATAACGTAGATTTACTGTAAGTTAATTTTTTATAGTAAGTACGTGTAATGATATGAACATACGTATTTCTTGAGATAAATTTTTATATTAACTGTGTTTCTTCACTTATAATAATTAATCTAGAGCCTACCTAAAAAACGTTAGTCCCCCAAACAATTAAGATTTTAACGATCAAGCAACGTTGGAAAAAGTGACGTAAATATATCCATACATTTTTAGGTTAAAGTTAATTGTTATAAAAATATGCGTTACAATAATTCCAACTAAATTTAATATTGTGATTTTTTTAAAACATATCCCACTGTCTCCAGACGTTGAAAAAACATTTCAATTTTTAACGTATTTTTTCGTTACGTTTTTTACGCTAACGTTATGTTACTCACCAATTAACACCTAAGCAATATGACTACATTTTTTACGATAAAAAATACAGAGTGTCCTGGGAAATGTACGAAATCTCTTGAATTTGAGTAGGAATTAAAGAACTCAGGCACTTTTGTTCATTATCAATAAAATGAACCGTTTTGGAAAAAAAATTAAGGAATCACTGTTTTACTTAAATTAAAAAAAAACATAATAAGTTCTTTTTTTCAGCGATGCAATAGTAATACTTTCAGTTACGTGTTTTATATTAGGCCGATCATGATAAATGTACAGTCAAATTAGAACGAATCATTGAATTTTAACTATTGAATTTCAACCGTCACTAATATATAAGGCTAAAACTAAAATTAGGAAAATGTGTTGTTTAGTTAAAGTTTTAACGTTAAATAAGCACAAGTTGCTTTTTTTATATATTAGTATTAGTATTATGAAAAAGGTCAAGAAGTTTCTTCGGATCTCTCCCGTTTCTCCGAATAAAATCTTGTGTTAAACTGACGTGTGTTTCTTTACTAATATTAATTTATGTAATATTTACTGCAAAATGATGTCAGCTCTTAAGTAATACTAGCAAAAACGACGTATTTTTGGTGTTGAATTCTAACGCTAAACAAATTTTAGCAAGTTTTTTTATAATTCCAGGTGAAAATAAGTGAGATTTTAACGACCATGCAACGTTGAAAAAACGACGTAAATATCTGCATACGTCAAAGTGACTTGTTGGATTTATCCAAAGACTTACTAATGGTGAAAACATTTTCAAATTGACGTATTCCCTAGGATAAGTTCTTACGTTAAACATAATTCTTTATACATTAAGAATAATTATGATATTTATATTTTGTACATTAAGTTTAATGGACGTTGGAATAAACATCGTCAATGTTTGCATTAAAGTGACATAGATGCATTAAGACCTTAACAACCAACCAGTGACGTTAAAATATACGTAATTGAATTTGTTATGACAAGAATGCATTTAAATATTTTTATAAAAATGTATTCAATTGTATCCAAACGTTACAAAAATTACGTGATTTTTAACATATTTTAGCGTTACGTAATACTATATAATTAGCACCTAAGCAGCATGACAATATTTTTACGTTAGAATTCTATATTAAGTAGCGTAGGATAAAATAACACTATTTTTTATTTTGAGCAAAATATTTACGCTTAAACAACATCGCTACATTACTCTAAGGACTAAGTATACTTCACCGAAATATTGCAACGAATAGGAATAGGATTAACGTCGGATACATTGACGTTATTCCTATAGGTTATGTGCATAATCAAAATCGAGATTAAAAAAAAAAATACAAAAAAGCACTTTACATTGCTTTTTAATGTTAAATTAATTGGCTAACCAATAACCATCAAGAAACGTTAAATGAAAATCTTACGTAAAACTTAATTTCTTTACAGTGTATAGGTGTAATTTTCTGGAATATGTCAAAGCCTAAAACCAACGGAAAATCACGTAATTTTAGAAAGAATATATTGCGTGGTAATATGTTTAAGCTTCTGGAATTCTAAATAAACATTCCTAAACCAAAAAAATTCCCAAAATTTGTTTTAACAAAAAATGTATAATATTAAGTTAGCGTTGGTTTCTTTGCATAGTTTGTTTAAATATCCTTAAAATTTTCGTAATAAATTAAATTACTTTAAAAACACAAGAGTTAGTGAAGGTTCAGTTAAATTACCTCAATTATATTTTAAGAATATTTTTGTCATTTAATGAAATCCTTACAACCACTTACATATCTTATGTCGGACAAATCATGCATAATTTACTGGTAAACGTATGTCCAAAACACGATGAAGAGATTGCTTCTTAACTAAATAATTAAGTTAGCGTTGATTTCTTGCCTTATAGTTAAATTAAAATTAGTGAAAATTGCTATAATAAATAAATAAATGACTTTAAAAATACAAAAGTTGGGTTGGGTTTAATAGGGCTAATTATAATTTAGGAATTTTTTACTGGGGAATTTAATAAAACCCTTACGCCCATGATCTGTCCGACGTGTTTTCTGTCAGACAGATCATGCATAATTTACTGGTAAGCGTACGGTCCAACCACGATAAAAATATTTATTTTTAATCTCCATTTTTACACTAAACTATACTAATTCAACATTAAAAATTTAATTTTACCTAACATTGGTTCCATGCCTTATGGTTAAGATGTAATATATTAAAAAATGACAAACTATTACTACGTTAGACAGAAAATAATATTTTATAAATCGAAGTTAAAAAAATTAATATAAGGCTCTTTCTTAACGATAAACGAATGTAATATCGATATAAGGGAAATTTGTGTGTAAAGAAAAACGTTAGACTAAGGTTCTTTCCTTATAAATTAAATGAAATTTACCAAAATATTATCATATAAAGTTAAGTTTTAACTTAATCCAATCTAAAAGACTTACATTTTCCCATCACGGGTCTCCCATCAACAAAATGCACGTCCGTTTCATAGAAAATTCAATCGAAAATCAATTCGAAACAAACTAGATCGGTCTTGGCTGGTAAGTAAGGAGAAACCGGGGTCCTCAGACCCGGGCCAATCTCTGTAAAGCACGCGAGTTATGAAACACTTCAATGATGAAATTATTTGGAAAGCGGGATCGTTTTTAGATAAGTTTCCGTTTTCGGGCAAACGACCGGAATGGTCCTCGTTACGTGAGATTCGAGATATTTTTTTTTTGCTAAAATCACCGGGGAAAGAAATTCGGATTTTTACTTTACTACGATGTCAATTTGCGTCCATTCAAGCATTATTAGTTTAAAAGGAAAAAATTGTATATATTTGGCAACTATGTTTACCATATCAGGGATCAGTTGTTATGGAGACGCAAGGCGAACTAATCGCCTTAACGTCAGGGGTGCTCTGACATTGATTTCTATTAATTGGCAAGCGGGGTGCGAATGTACGACAACCGACAGGGTTTTTCCATATAAGTTCACCCCTCCGGTTTTTCTAAGGGTCGCTTTCAATAAGGGCTAAACTACAATAGATTGGACTTTTAACTTAAGCTGGTTATCGAGTGCAATGATCATTTGTGATGTGGTAAAATAAAATGGGAATATATTGACGAGGGATTACTAAACCGTTCCTGTTTATGGTTGAAGTGCAAAGATTTAAAAAAATTAAACACTTGCATGAGTTTAAAATTTTTTTTCTTTAAAAAAACGCCCTTTGACAAGGACCCCGAAAAGCAAAACCTGCTTTCCTTAAATGAGACTAATTTGGTTTATCTAAATCAAAATTATAAATACATTCATTAATTGACTTCCCGCTTCCTTCAACCAAACAGATCTAGCACAATACTCAATATTATATCTAGCAAAGAAAGGCAAATCATGCGCATTTAAGTTGTGCATCGTGTGTAAAAATATTCTTAAATTTTCCAGATTTTATTACTAAAGTAGCCCCTTGTAATATTGGATGGAATATCCGATTACGTTTAGTGTTAAGGAAACTTTAAACTTAAAGCTAAAAGTACGAGCGATTCCGCCATTGAATTTGCCACTTACATAGGCAATTTTTTTAGAATATGTATTTTACTAACGTTCTTTAAGATTCCTAAAATAAAGAGATATTATTAAATATTAGTTAACTTTTTACCCTTTATTTTTTAAAAGCTATTGATCATAAATTAATGATCTCCAAATTAAAATAATATGGTTTTTATGATTCGCTAGTTAACTTAATTGATTCCTACTTGAAAGACAGATCGCAATGTATCTCTTGCAATCATGAAATGTCCAATTCAATATCTATTTTATCTCGTGTTCCTCTGTACTGACTGGGTCCTCTTTTATTTTTAATTTAAACCTTAAGTATTTTGCAATCGGGTAAAAATTATAAAATATAAGCCTATGCTGATGACACTCAACTATCTTTGAGTTGTAGATCGTACAATATGTCACATGTAAATTTTTGACAAACGTGGATCTTGGTATTATAAAAGAATTAGTCCAAGGCCAGGGTGACCGTAATGAGTGCAAAAAATCTGTTACCAATTACTCAGAAAGCGTACAATTTACAATTGATAAACTGCTTATTAAGAACAACTCTTGTGCTTTAAAAAATAAATTCATTTCGGGAAGCATTGCACATTCACGAAGTCTTCGTATCGTAAACTTAGTTACAAAAGAAGTTATATTTATAATGCTAATAAATTATACAATTAGCCAATTGTGAAAAGAGTTAAAGAAGTTATTTTAAATTAAGAATAATAATTTTAATATATACATTTGTTCTACTATTACTAATTTCATAATTTATTACATTACTATCATTAATTTATTTACATTGTGTTTCAGTGGTTGATAAACCAAAATAATATATACTTTCATCAATTGACTTTCACCCTTTCTTGCAATTTATTTTTATAGTAATTAAATGGTAAAATAAAGGACGGCAAGTCATGCTTATTTATGTTATGCATCGTGTGCAAAATATTGTTTAATTTTTCAGATTTAATTACTAAAGTAGCCCCTTGTAATAACGGATATTGTCTTTAATTATAAAGGAAATTTCATATTTAAGCCAAGTGCGAAGTCTAATGGTAAGAGTAAAATACTGCCATTCCGCCATTAAATTTGGCACTTACATAGGCAATTTTTTTTTTGGAAAACAAAAAGAATTAATTCAACAGCCGTCTTTAGGTTTTCTTAAACAAAGTATTCATTTAGTAAAATGTTTATTGCATATTTGGATCCTACTTAAAATTTTAAAACATTTTAGAACTATTGGAAAATAAATGAAGCTCTGACTTTTTTAGAGAGTCCTTATCATTGGACGTTTTTTGAAAAAATAGCTGTCCAAAAACAAAATCGCATTTTAAAGGTAATGAAAATAATAATTGGTTTGCAGTATACTAGAGAGCTGTTCCTAAAGAGATAAAGATTCCTAAAGATAGGAATAGGAATAGCAATAGATAGGAAAGAAGTAAGCTTGTTAAATTCAGTTGACTTAAATCAGAGGTATAAATACTTTTATTAATAGACTTTTGACCTCCCTTGCAACGAAGAATTATAGAATTATGGTTAAATAATTTTTTCGCTTTTAAGTTGATTAAAAAAAACACGTTTTCTTCCTTAATCCATGGCAACTGCCTCCTAGTGGCAGTGTAAAAACTTAAAAAATATGTCTAGCTTTTTTTTCTAATTTGGTTTTGTAGTATTAAAATGGTAAAATTAAGAAAGATAAATGCTTATTTAGGTTAACAAATGTTGTGCCAACATATTTTTAATTTTTCCGAAATGTATTCACCAAGTAGCTCCTTGTGTTAATGATTAAAATTTTCGTTTACATGAAGTATAAAGAAAAGTCTAGTTGAGTTATTATAGCCAAGCAATAAGTCTAAAGGTAAAAGTAGAATTCTGCCATTCCGCGTGTATGTTCTAAATTTATTTACTTATTTTATTTTATACTGAGCATGTTCCAGTAAAATGTTGCAGAAATATTCGAATTGTAATTTCTAATGAAAATATTTTTCTGTATAGTCCTGGAATCTAGCCATAGATATTTCGGCATAATTAGGAAACATGTGTTAATAATAGTTTGTATATTAAAGCAAAGCTTCTTTTGTCTCTTGCATCTTTTTTCCTGTAAACAAAAGAAAACCAATATATTGAACAATTCTCATATATTATTCTTTTAAAAATTTCTTTTAATACAATATAAGTTATTAGATTACTACAATCGAATAGTTTGTTTAGCGCAATAAAATACTAACCTAACCCAACACAACCCATGGCAACTATATCTCCTAACGGCAGAGATAGCATTATATCCAGCAATTTCTTTTAAGTTATTTTTTTAGGATTAAAACGGTATAATAAAAGAGGGCAAATAAATCATATTTATTTAAGTTATGCATCGTGTGCGAAAACATTTTTCAATTTTCCGAAATAATGGATGGGATTTTCGATGACACCAATTATAAAAGAAACATTAGTTTAGGTATAAGAGCCAAGCATTAAGTCTAAAGGTGAGAATATATGTAAGAATATAATACTACGATACGATATACTCTTGTGATAATTAATGGATTTTCGATTACACTAAATATAACTTAAATTGGCGTATTATAGCCAAACACTAAGAGTAAAAATAGACTTTTGCCCTTACCTGAAAATTTGGTACCTCGTAACCCTTAATTTTAAATTAAAGATAAAGTGAGTGACATAAATTTGTCCACCTAAAACTAACGTTATCACTATTTGAATATAAAACTATACAAAAAACTTTTAATAACTTTATTAACAATGATGCACTAATCAAAACCTTTAGCAGTCCATTTTATTCCATTCTGTGCCGTTTCGAGAAGCCAGTACATTCATTAGAAGCGGTGAATCGGAGGCAATTTAGGCGGCAGCAACCGCTAAATAGAAACGTTCAAGGATCTATTAAAACTTTACGCTCTGAGCAGCTAACTTTTCCCAACTTTTGCGAATAAGGTTTCATTGAAACACTTTTGGGGTCTGTATAGAGGCCTCTTTTCTCTGTATCTCATTGTTGGATCTTCTCGTTTCTTTTTTTTTTTTTTTTTTGTTAAAGAGTCAGAGTTCATTGTTCTGGTTGGTGTAATTATTTTCGCTTAAGTTCATGAAATACTTGTTTTGTTGCCTTGCTATTGCGTAAGCAATTATTTTATTTAAAAAATAAAGAAACTTTAGTCTTGACCATTTAAGTTATGCATACACTTCTTTTATCAGTGCAAGAATTAAAATTATATATATTTTTATCAAATGAATGCTACACGGGCAAGAGCAAGGGTTTCTAATGTTCTTCTATACGGCATTTATAAATATCTTAACGGCATTATCAGCAAATTAAGGCCAAGCACTGCCTCCTGTTGTGCTCTTTTTCCTTTTAGATATTCGAAAACAGGAAAGGCAAATGAAAAATAAAGAGCAATCAATATATTAACAGACAAAACATTTTTCTCATCCAAATAGGAATCTAAAAATTGTTGAACGAAGAAGCTATAGAAAAATGGCATATTAATAATACGAAAGTAGGTATCATATCCATTTAAGTTATGCTTAAATAAGAAATTTTAATCCAGTTTTAAAATGGAATTAAATCAAAAGTTGGGTAAGATATCTGGAAAAGTAGCTGTCAGAAACTACTAGTCTAAGTTTTAATAAAACTCAATAAATAATAAGGATACTTAGATGCAACAGCAGTGAGAGGCGTAACAGGATTCATTCAAACTCTTTGATAATAAATTCATCCGAATAGAATTTTAAGCTATTTAGAAATAAAAAAACCAATAAATAAAAAGCACTAGGGTCAAGTTTTAAAATAATAGAATGAGCATCGTATGTATTTAAATTATGCGTAAATTAGAACTTGCATTCAATTCCTCATCGGTCATTCATATCTTCTTAGAATATTATTATTTGCTTATATGTATGCGTAAAATTACGGTTTTAATTCTGTGACTTAGAAGCAATAAAAACTGCATAAGGATCTGTATTTTCTAGATTCTCTACAACAGTAGAATGATATAATATTATTGGAAAAAATTTGTGAATTTCTGAAGTTTTTCTTTGGTTATTCATGCTATTTGCGTTTGAAGCTGATTTTGTCATTTAACTCCTTGAATTATCTTTTGAGATAATAAATACAAGATATTTTCTTAAGACCTTAATTCTATTTCAGGATTTAAAGATTTAGAAAATACAACAAATATATATATTGCAGCAAGTTGGTTCTTCTAATATATACCATTTTTATTATTATTTTTCTTAAGTAAAAAAGAGTGTATCGTGTCCAGTTTTGGATTAGATCTATGTATGTTTCTACACAAATTATTTAATGTTAAAATAAATTTTGAAATTAATAATTTTTCAGACATAGTTGTAAGATAAATACAGTTGTAAGATTGCTTTTTTATTCACTAGAAGAGACTGGGACAATGAAGGCTTAATTTGAAATGTTAAAGGATAAAAAATGTTGGAGAATGCAGGTTTACAGAACAGTTATTGTTACAAGTAGTAAGGACCACTCTTGTAGTAATAAATAGATAATAGATCAGTATTATGCTGTCCATTTTTCGAATGTACATAGGTAATAAATTACTAGTCCCGAAAGATATTAAGGCAATTTCTATTAATTAGTTTACTAGTTAGAAACAAAATTATTTCAATTAATTATCCTTTAATAAAAACCGGAAAACAAAATAATGATCAACCCAACTAAAATATCACGAAACTAAATACGTAGGTTTATTATTTTAAACAAAATCCCCTTTAGCGAATGCAAATCGGAGAGGATAATGGATTTTCAACGAAAATACCATTTTTTTCCATTAAAAGCAAATGCTATGTAATACTATTAACTCTTTTGAAGTACAGGGCTACATGATGCCGAACGGGATTTTGGTTTAAAACAGCATTATTTTCAGGAAAAAAACAACATGACAAAAACGAATAAAAAAAAGCTTAATGGCCAATACGAAACCCTTTCTAATATAAAAAATCCGATTAACTGAACAAGCAAAACCCAATCGCATAATATCGAATTATCTAATTGAATCCGAAACAAAATTTAATTCGTGCCCTGAAATTTACATGCATACGCGACTTTTGTCTCCTGGAATGTACCAACTAACCCGCTACTATTTGCCAACCATAGCTGTAAAGTTAAACAAAATGCACACGCAATAACATGCACCCGAATTTGAGTAAATTTGAATCCGAATTTTAACGCTCGAATGCTCCCGTTCATTGTGGAGCTGTAATTGCCATTTGGGAATTCAGTTAGTGGGTAGATGTATGCATTTTAAACCTACACTATTCATTTGTGAAATTCGTTTAAAAGGTATTTTATAACGAGTTTTTAAGGAAGTAGGTATCGTGTTTAGTTAAGTTGAGTATAAACAAAAATAGGCTGAGTATGATCGGCATAAATTAAGTGTTCTAAATGTTTTATACATTTAATTAAATTTGAAATAAAAATTAATTAAAAAAGAGAAAAGAAAATATACCCTGGGGTACTCCAATAAAAACACCCTTGCCTTCTGATGAAATTAATTCTATGGGTTCTTCTCGTGATAAAACTGTCCACGAGCTCTAACATTTGAAATTACCGACAAAGCCAAGAATTGATAAGAAAAGTGTGGTTAAGCACATTAAAAGCTAAAGCTTAAGCAAGGATTGATTACTTGCCTTTATCTACAGGTGTAATGATACAATCAATTATCTCACAAAGCGCTCTGGCATAACTATGAACTCTTTAAAATGTACTAAAAGAGTCTGCAAGTCAATTGGTCAAATAGTTTTTAAGAATTAATTATTTTTGTGAAACATGCATGCTCGCAAATTATTTAAAATGCATAACTTAAATGGACACGATGGACATTCTCTTATAAATCTATTAAAAACTTAACAAATTGTTAAAAAATTACCATCAAGTCCAATTACCACAAAAACCACGTGAAATATTTATAAATCTTTTTAAAATAAAATAGAGAAGGCTGTAAGTCCATCGATATATTATTTTTTAGAAAATCAGCGAGTATTTATGCAAAACTGAAATTTTTCATAAAAAACATAAATCAAGTTACATTAATATGAAAATTACGTAAATTAAAAATACATATTTTATAATTTTATAAGTCAAATGAAGAAGACTATCAGTTAATCAGTCCCATAGTTTTTAATAAATAATTATTTTTATCAAACACTCTGCTGGAAAAATTAGATTAATTGCATAAATTCTTTCATAAATGCGTTAAAAAAAAAACAAAGTTTATAAAAATTACTATCAAGTCCAGTTATCCTGAAAATCATGTAAAATAATATCATGATTATTTTTAAAAGCAAACAAAGAAAGCTGTAAGTCAATCGGTCTAATAGTTTTTATAAAATAAGCAAGTATCTGCCCAAAATGATTTTTTTTATAAAACCTCACATAATGAATGATTTACAATGATCATTTACATGAAAACTATGCGGCTTGTAAACCATCTTTTTAAAATCAAGTAACAGGCTAGAAGTCAATTGGTCAAATAGTTTCTAGGAAATAATTAATTATACCTACTTACCTCATTCAATTATATTCACAACTTCAAATAACCCTTTTTCAAAATTAGAGGTTTACTCAATAAGTTGTGAAGATTGTAACTCTATTTACATAGGACAGGAGTTTGACGTCAATAGAACCTATTTAAGTTAGTTTTTTCAGGTTTCTGAATTTTAAACCTAATTTTCTTAAGAAGTATTAAAGTTTTCAAAAAAACCCAAAAGTACATTTTAACCGGAAATTTTCCAAACTATTACTTTGATGATTAGATATTTTTCGAATAAAGTAATAGTTTTTAAGTTTTGACTCGAAATATGCCTTAACTAGGAAAACGTGTTTTTTTTTAGATTTCTGAACTTGACCACCTGATTTTCTCAAAATATATTAAATTAAAAAAATGCAAAATACTTTTTAACCCTAACTTTTACTTTAATTATTAGACATTCTTCCATTAAAGGAGTAGTTTTCGAATTATAGTATAAAATATGAGTTCACTAGGAAAAGTGGTTTTCTTTAGCTTTCTGAACTTCACCCTTATTTTTTCAAAGAGGATAAAATTTTAAGAGAACTAGAAGTACTTTTTAACCAAAAATTTGTCATACTTTTACCTTGATTATAACATATTTTTCCATTAAAACAATATTTCACAATAGGTCAAACTGTGTGTGCTTGTGTTAAAAAAAGTGTTTTGTGTTGGTTATTTGGCCCCTTCTAATTTCTAATGAAATTTTCTCAAAAACAAGATAAACATCACAACAATAAACATAATAAATTTACAAGAGAACTCGAAGAGCACTTTTAAGTCAAAATGTGCTTTACTAGGCAAAGTTGGTTTTTTTAAATTAAAACCTATTAAAACTCAAAAGTGATTTTCCTAAAAACTGTTAAATTTTCAACAGTACTTTATATTCAAAAATTTCCTTATTTATTACTTCTTTGAGCTACTATTAGTTTCCAATAACCTAAACTTCTCACCTTAGTTCATGTTCTACATGGTTAATGTATCCTAATAGTCTAATGATGCGATATTGGATCTGAGGATGCTTGCTTCGACCTTCCACATCGACAAACTCTTGCTTTACTTATTTTTTAAACTTCACTATATTTTTGCAACTTAGTTGTTTTTAAAATGTTCGGTTTGTATTTTTAATATTTTAAAGTTTTTAAACAGTTTTCACCTTTAAGTAGTGCATTTCTCTTACGAAGATTAGGTCTGTAATTTTCACCTTATGAGCTATTTCCTGATACAGAGCTAAATACGTGTAATCAATATAATATACCCATTTGTCTCTCACTTTTACTTCATGGTGCTATTGTTTAGTATTTGAAATTAAAAACCATACAGGATTTTTCAACTGAAATACTATTTAACCTATTTATAAAAATCGAATAGAATAAATAAAAATTAAGAAGTCAGACGGAATAGCGATTTTAGTTATGCATTTAAATCAAATGATGGAAAGCTGCACCTATTATAAAAGAAACATTTATAAAATAAAGTGTGTCCGTTAAAGTTATGCATTAAAATATCTTTTACGTATATTTATTTATTGCATGTTAAATGTGACGCAAAAAAAACAATACCACTAGCGATTAATCTATAAATTAAAAAATCGTGCCCATTTAAGTTATGCATTAAGAATTATCCTATAAATGATTTGAACGTACGTCAAACGAATTAATAACACGGTTAATCAAAACATGATAATGCGTAGTTACGCGCCCCCCTAATCCACAGCAACGCACCGGGCTATACTGTTAAACTGGATAAATTTCCAAACACTTGTGTTTCCTGTGCCCCACTTTAATAGTTATTGGATTTACATTTAAATAGGCTATAATGTACCCAATTTTAAAGTCAATTGGCCGATTACCGGTCCCGCTTTGTGTTTTATTGGGCCTGTATGGACCAGAACCGCTCCGTAAAACGCTGGTTTGCTTCGAAAGTCTCATTATACACGGATTAGTTAATTTTTAGCGAAAAAAAAAAATGTGCGATGATAAAATAATAATATCCCGATAGAATGCGACGGTGCGCTTCAGTTCGCCGCCACCGTCGTCGTAAAGAAAAATGATTCGAAATTGAGTATGCATGACGAGATAAAATTAATTAGACTTAACGCAGAAAAAGATTTAAAAGAAGGAGAAAAAAAGACGACGGCAGTTTTTTTTTATTGATTTATAGCCGCGGGCATCGGAAGCGAAATAATTCCGTATAATGAGAGTACAGGCTACAGATGACATTTTTATTTTACGCTCCGGTTGGCGTGATGGCGCGGATTACTGAACGCGAATTTATTTTTGAATAAATTAGAAACTGCCGCGAAAGCTAATAAGGGACTGAATGTTGGTGAAGTGCGATAATTTTTTTTAACAGGGGATGAATCGTTTATCGGTTTTCTTTTGCCCAATTTAAAGCTATTTGAATCGTTAATTAAAGGTTGTGATACTCTTGGGGTATTGAAAAAATTAACTGGTTAGTTAAATTTACAGTTTATTTTATAGTTTAGCGTTCCTACCAAATTTTTATCATTATATCGATAAGAAGTTTAAAATATGAACTACTGGAGATACTCTCATAAGATCTCAATGACCGTTTAAATTTATTAACTACCATTTTCTGTAATCTGTGAAACATGATAAATACCACTTAGCGTCAATTTTCTGTAAAATAATAAGAATTTCGTATCAGTTAAACCTAAAAAAATTATAAAACTATAAGGGAATCAAACAGAAAATTGAGAAAATAAATTAAAATTATCATAATTGTTAAACTACTTTATATAAATTTAATGCAATAAAATTTTAGGATTTTTCTCTTTAACTTGTAAAAAAATATATACATATAGGAATAATCTGGAAATGTTACTGAATTTAAGCTAAAAAGCCTGTACATTTTACTAATTAAAAAGATATTAGAATAAAAGGACAGAAAACCAAAATAAATTAAAAATTTATTAACAAAGTTAAATAATAAAAACGAGAAAGCTAACGAATTCCGAAGAAAACAATGATAAATCTTAAATTAATGCTCGTAAGCTGATCCTTCCCACAGGTAACACTAGTCGTGTTTTTTTGCTTTAAAGCCGGTAAATATCCCTCACTAAAAAGGTGGAAATTTAAAATGAAAAGACAAATTTAAGTGAAAATTTTGTAACAAAATTAAGCAATAACAAGAACGCAATTCTCGTCTTGCTAGCTAACGAATTTCGAACAAAACAACGATAAATGTAAAATTAATGCTCGGACACGATTCATGCTTTATTTTATTTATAAAATACGACCTTAATTGCCTAAAAGTTACATAGTAAGAAAATAACGAACTAAGTAAAGTTCTTCTTTAAAATGAATTTTTTCTTTTGTAAAATAGAAAGGAAATTAGGAAAACAGCTTAAAATTATTATAATTCAACTTAAAATTAAAGCATAACACGACTTGCTTAATACTTTAATATATATTTAATATAATAAAGCTTTAGGACCTTTCTTTTTAACTTAAAAATATAGGAATGATTTGAAAAAATTTCCTGAAATAAAACTAAAAACCTTTACCTTTTACTAATTAAAAAAAATATATTTATAGAACAGGAAAACAAAATAAAGTAAAAATTTAATACGAAAGTTAAACAATACAAACGAGAACGCTAACAAATTCCTAACAAAACGACGATGTAACTTAGGCTCGAAAGTTGCGTAGTTTTGTTCATTAACAAAATATGACCTTATATGCCTGGAAGTTATTAAAAAATAAAGAAAAATCTATTAAAGAGAACAAACAGCAAAATTTTAATATCGTAATATAAAAAAAACAAGAAATCAACTTAAAATTATTATATTTCAATCTTAAATATTAGCATAAGACGACCTGCTATATGCCTTTATATAAATTTAATACAATAAAGTTATGTTTTCAACTTGTAAATTATACTAATTAAAAAATATTAAAATAAAAGGACAGAAAAAATAAAATATAATAAAAATTAAATAACAAATTTAAAGAATAAAAAAGAAGAAGATAACGATAAAACGATAAAATTTCGAACAAAATAACGATAAATCTAAAATTAAGGCTCGTAAGTTGACACTTTTTACAGTGAACATGCATGATTCATATTTTCTTACATTTACAAAACAATACTTTTTGCCTAAGAGTTTTGAAAAAAATTAAGTAAAATCTAAAAAGGAAAACAGAAAATTCTTATATCATAAAAAAAATAAAAAAATTAAATAAGAAAATCAAATAACAAAATGAACTATAAATCTCTAAACAGAAATCTTGAGAGACTTTTTATACATTAGGATATCATTTATATATAGATTGGCATTTAAGGCGTTTAAAGTCTCTTTAAATTAAGACATAAAATTAAATAATAATTTTAGCTCAACTTTCTAAAAAAGAAATTCAGTTAAACTGCTTTAGTCAATACTTGCCAATCAGAAATAATATGTAAGAAATTAAGGAATTTATTTGATTTTAAATATTTTAAATTAAAATTAAAGCCCGTAAGTCTTACAAATTGGAAAATTTTCAAAATAAAAGAATTAAAACAAAAAAAAGTAAAAATATAGTAACAAAATTAAACATAAAAATCGGAAAACCTAGAAAATTTGGAATAAAACAACAATAAATCTGAAAGCTCGCAAGACACTTTTAACATTTAGAAGTAGTTATTAAAATTGACGTTTCGTTTCATCAATAAAATACTATTTCAAATATGTCGAAAATTTTAAAAAATTACAGAAGATTTTATTAATGCAAAATGGCAATAAAAAAGTTAATGAAGAAAATCGAAACAGCTAACAAATACCGAGTAAAACAACAAATTTAAATATATTGCTCGCAAATTGACACTTTAGTCCACGTTTATAACATGTAAAGATCATTTGGAGGATTAAGGTTCAGTTTGATAAAATAGGTATCAATTGCCAAGGAAATATTGGACAATTACTTACAAGGTAAAATTTTAAAAAAATAGGACAAGAATTCTAATAGTATAAAATGGCCATGAGAAACACTTAAACGTAATTAATAAGATTGGCGTTTTTCATCTACAAATCAGGACCTGAATTACCTAAAAAATTAAAAAAACTACGTAAGCAAAGTTTAAAAAAAAAGAGAAAGTCTTATAATATGAAATAACAAAAGGAAAATTTTACAAGAAAATCGGTAACAAATTCCGAATAAAACAAAAATAAATTTTAAAATAACGCTCGCAAATGAACAGTTTTATTCATAAGTTTATATCTCTTTGAAATAGTTAATAGGATTGAATTTTTTTATTGTTAAATCAGTATCTTAATAGTACAAAGAATATCAATATAATATGCATAAACAATAACACCATAAAATGATTTAAAAGCCCTTTGATGCTTGACACCTTTAAGCTTAATTACCTGAAAATGTACAAGTTTCCAAATAAGATATTTTGATAAAGCATTTCAAAATAAAAGTACAAAAAAAAAGGAATTATAAAAGCAATAAGAAAGTTATAGAAGAACCTCAAGAAAATTAACAAATACTATGATTAATAATACGTTATTAATTATTTAATAATTAATTATACAAACTCCAAAGTTCCATTTGACCATTTAGTACAAGAAATGAAGATAAGTGCTAAATAAATACCTCATAAAGCTTAGAGCCCTCTTTCCCTTGAAACAAACCAATTTAAATTTAATCAAAAATAATCTATTCTAATAGGTAAGATAAGCAAACAAAAGATTAACATGAAACAAAACAGACCCAGTTTAAGCTTTATGTTGTCCGATAGGGGGATGGGTTTAATATCTAGATGACCCAATATGGCCTGAGGAAACAGTAATGGATAATATGTTGCTCCCTTAGGATAGTCCCTCTCTGAGATGACTCGGTTACCATAGATAATGCTTAATGGAGATACGGTAATATATCTATCCATACTGAATAAACCCTTTTCATTAAAACCCTCACCCCAAAAAAAAAAAAATTCAACATAAATTTATCTTAATCGCGAGAACGACCTAAATGGATCGACGACAAAAGTTTATTTTCAATACTCTGGAAAGTTTTCAGATTCGACAATAATGTAGGCCTGATAGGGGGGAAAAGTTTCCAGTTTTCAGTGGCTTCTCTGGAAACTTTTTGGTGGGGACGCTCTAAAAATATGGTAATGCCTGTCGACGCAAGAAAGCGGAGCGGTTTGATTTTTGAGTGGGGCAAACTTTTTTTCTTTTTTTTTTTAATCATCACTGACTCGCTTTAAAATGGAGAGAATATTTAAATAGATAAATTAGGAAGAAGTAGCATAAATATGGAATACTGGAAATAATTATAATGTTAGTAGTGTTATTCTTATCTTATAATATATATTGTAATTAAAAAAACAATAACTACACAAAGAATTTATGTAAAAATTAATTATACTTTGTGAAAAAAAAAATTGTCAGGACTAGGTGAAATATCATACTTAAGTAAAAAAAATTATTTAGATAAGCATATCAATTTTTTTGGCATTATATAATTTTTCTAAATAATATTTCTGTATATTGGTGTAACTACTATTATTTTTTCCTATAAATGCCCTAAAATAAAAATACCTATATGTTTAAATAATAAATCATTAGAATAGAGGTTGTTCTATTTTATTAATATGTTCCAAAAAATTAAGGTGCTGCTTTGCAGATGAAAAAAATATAAATTCTTTTCACTACCTTAAAGTGTAAAATATGACGTCAAAAGTGTCACCTTGCGAGCGTTATTTTTGGTTTTATTGTCGTCTTATTCAAAATATGTTAGCATTCCTAATTTTGTCATTTAATTTCGTTGTTGTTATCTTGTATTAATATAATTTTCTGTCCTTATTTTTTTTAACTATACTTGCCTAATTTTTCAATATTTTTTAAATAACTGAGGTCCTATTGTGTCGATTAAAGAAAATTACAATTCTATTAACTATTTCTAAGTGTCCCAAAAGTAGTAAAAATTTCTGAATTGCGTGCAATATGTTAAAATTAAGTAATTTTTTATGAATTTATTACTTGTTGAATAAATCAGGTAAAGATCACGATTTTTTTATTTTAGTGTTTAATTTTGTATAGGCTTTATTCACCTGAAATAACGATTTTTTTAATTAAGAATTAAATAATTTAAAAAAAATAGTTCTTTTAGTTAGACAGAAAGAAAAATATAAAATATCAGATAGTTACCTAATTTTTGCTTATTACCATTCTGTATTTAGGATTTATTTAATGTAAAATTACCTGAAAGAAACGCTGCTTTTTAAAAAGTAAAACCGCCTTATTATTGACCTAAAACCTTACCCTTTATAAAAAAACAATTACTACTACTATTAATAATATTTTTAAGATAAATCCCCAATAAACCTTATTACACGTTTTGTAATATAATAAATATAATTTGTACTCATATATTCCGTATAAATGGTGTCAAACCTACATCTAAAACACCTCTTTCAAAAGGGTCAATAAAAATTTTTGTTCAATTTTTAACAATTTTTAACTGAGATCAATCAAATAAACGTCAATCCTATGAGTGACCTAAGTGTTACAAACCTGGTCAAAAGTGTCAACTTGCGCCCATTATTTGTAGTTTTATACTCATTTTATTCGAAATTTATAAGTATTTTCGATTTTCTCATTACTAATTTACATAATTAGATTTTTTTTTCCTTCTTTTTTAAATTTTACTTAAGTAGTTTTATAATATTTTCCAAATAATTGAAATCTCATTTTGTAAATAAAATAAAACTTCAGACCTATTAGCTACCTCTAAATGTTACAAACTTGAACAAAAGGGTCAACTTGCGAGCGTTACTCTCAGATTTATTGTTGTCTTATTCACTTGTTAGCATTCTCGATTTTCTTATTTAACTTCTTTATTAGTATTTTCAATATTTGCATTTATTGTCTCCTTTTTTTAAAAAAATATTAAAGTAGTTTTTTTGTATTTTCCAGAAAATCAAAATCGCATTTTGAAAATGAATCAAAACTGTAATCCTCACTGCCTCTAAATGTTACAATTGTGGATAAAATTGTCAACTTACGTTGTCTTATTGGATATTTGTTAGCATTCTTGATTTTCTTGTTTAACTGCCTTATTAGTATTTTACATTATTAAAATTTATTGTATTATTTTTTTTAAATTTTACTTATGTACATTTTTATTATTTTCCTGGCAAATAAGCTCCTATTTTGTAAATGAACAAAAACGTCAATACAATGTTTCATTTTTTCATCATTTTCTTATTGAGTTTACACGTCACGATTTTTTTTGCTCTACTGTTCAACTTTATTCAATAATAAATTATAATATGTATAAGATATATATAATTTGTTTATATAGGCCTTATTTACCTCTAATAATGATTTTTTTACAATGATTTTTGTAAAGTCTACGATTATTACAAATATTATTATTATTTTTCTAATAATTGACCAAGAACCTCAATACATGAAGAATAATTCAATTACTATAATTTTTATATATATGCCCTCAAAACTAAAACATCATTTTCTTTTAATTAAAGATAAAAGAAAATTTTTTTTTTTTTTTTATTCGGAGTTGAGAGAGCATTTTCGATTTTTTTGTTTAACCTTCTTATTGTTATTTTACCTTATTAGCTTTTTGTCCTTTTATCTAAATTTTATTTAAGTAGTTTTATAATATTTTTTAGATAATTGAAATATCATTTCGTAGATGAAACAAAACTTTACTCCTATTAAATACCTCTAAATCTTACAAGCGTCGATAAAAGTGTTAATATGCGAGCGTTACTCTTAGATTTATTGTTGTCTTGTTAGAAATTTGTTAGCATTCTCGATTTTTTAGTTTAACTTTCTTATTGTTTTTTTACAATAATATAATTGTTTGTCCTTTTTTTTCTAAAGTCTACTTACCTATTTTTTACATATTTATCAGGCATTTAAGATCCTATTTAATAGGTAAAGGAAAACGTTTGTCCTATTAGTTACCTCTAAGTATTCCAAAGGGGGTTCAAAATTTAAAATTTCGTTGATATTTTCAGTCATAATTTCATATTTGGGTTTAAAGATTCATTTATTCACGTAAACGTCACTTATTTAATTTGTATTTATTTATTTGCCTATAATTTATATGATTCTTTTAATTTAGGTTTAAATGAGATCTAAAAAATTAATTATTTTAGTTCAGTTAGTAGGATTATATCAAATATTGCTGTCAAATAGTTGCTTGGTCTTTATTTAGTAATTTTTCTGAATCTAGGATTCATATTATATATAGCTTCCTAATAGAAATTCTGGCTTATAATTAGCTTCAATCCTTAATAGTATTATTTTATTTATTAATGGCCTAACTTAACATCTGTAATTTACGATTACTACTACTATTATTAATATATTTCTTGTAAATGCTTTCAAACCTAAATCAGAAATACCTGTTTCTTTAAATAAAAGGTGATAAAAATAAACTGTTTTTTATTACTTTCTTGGTAATTGGGGTTAGTGCCTGTTAATATTGTTAACAAAATGCGATCAACTAATTCTAAAAGCCAAAATTGTTATCTTAGGGGCATTATTTTCAAACTTATTATTGTTTTATTAGAAAATTGTTAAATTTCTTGATTTTCGTCTTTAACTTGTTTATTGTTCTTGTACTTTAGTATTTTTATCTATCATATTTTAAGCGTAACTTACATACTATAAATAAAATCTGTTTAAGTATCGTTGACAATATGATATCATTGATAATTATTGTTCAAATTTTGAAATACCGCTAAAGTGAATCGTTCTGTACCGTTCCAACTTTCATTAAAGCGCCTTCCAAGGAAGCGAGTTCCCGGCGGACTAATTTTTCATCAGAATTATAAATTGTTTTGCCAAATTTACGGCGTTCCATGATAAAATTAAATATTAACTTACGAGGGAAGAATAATTAGAAAAGTCTTCGCGACTCTATCCGAAATTTATTTCTCCGGATCTCTCTAATTAAACATCTCGGGCCCCCGGAACTTTGTTTTTGCCGTTTTCTTTTTCGACATTTTCGGCATTCCGGGCTAAAACTTTTTTATTTGTAATTTTTCTTAAAGTATTTTCGCGTGTAAAAGCTCCCCGTACCGTCGAAGTTTATAAAAATATGCGCTTTGAGAACCAGCCCTCCCTTTACAGACAGAAAATACAATAAAAGCTTCGTAAAGTAAACTAACCTCGAGAAAGCACTATAAATCATTCTAAAGGGTTGGGATTATACCGTGTTACAGTTGGCTCATTTAAATTTAAACTCCTGCTCTAGAAACTTTGTCGGTCTGCTTGCATTTGCGATATTGCGAACTACATTATGCCGATTTGGATATATGTTGGTTCTAAATCTCGTGTTTATCTTATTGTTATTCAAAAACCTTGGGTTTAATTAGGTGAAATATAATAAAAGCGACTTCAACAGCCTGTTAAAATAAAGTGTTACCCAAACTTTATTTCTGAAATTTGTCTTAATCGACAAAATGCAGCGAGCGAGGGCGCAGCGACCGGATCCCTTAGGAGAGCAAACAGAATTCGAAGGACTTTGAATTTAAATGAGTGAATGCTACACCGAGTAATGCATTAGAAATGCACCCGGAAATGATTTGTAATGCTTGATCGAGGACTTTTTACTCTCGACGTCGTTTTATAGGTCTATAACTTCGACTTTAAGTCCATTAAAATAATTGATTTTATGAATGAAATAGTATTTTACGAGTCGTGCATTTCAATTTGCTCGGGTCGCGATATGGCAGCCCTATTAATAAGGGTTTTAAGTGTGCTGTAGGCAAATTGTTATAAAATATGTGGGAGGTATAGAAAATTGAAAAAAAATATATTAAAAGTAGTTTAAATAAATTAGTTGGGGATCAAGCATAAAAAATTTACCTAAGAACTAAACAAATATTATATAAAAATACTACTATATATACAAAATTTAGAAAATATAATAAGATACTAAAATTTATTATGGAGCATTAAAATCTATAAGATTTTAACACAAGTTTTCATAGTATTCAAATTTTCGTGAAGCATTTGTTAGTAACAAGATTTATTTAAATATTATAAAAAATTATTCAGTAGCTGCAAAACAGATGTATTTACAAGGAAACTTGCAATGACCCTTTTTGTAAAGAAACTCATCAACTTTCATATAAATTTAAAATCTATGAAATCCTTTTAATAATTTCTCAAATAATTAGATTTTTTAAGGCCTTTGGCAGTGTTAATATTTTTTGATCTATTAAAAAACTACTCAATAACTCCACGACAGTTGTATTAACAAGCAAAAGTTTATCTCTATTGCACTCATTGCTTTATAAAAAAAAAGTCTCCAAATGACATTTTAATTCAAATTTAGTTATTAAAAAAGGTATACTTAAGGCTTTTTTTTTATTTATTAAAATATAGTGGTTTAGACAAAGATAAACTCAAATATGGCCCTAGATTTTTTTTGCTCTATAAAAAAAATGCCTCCAAATGGAATTCTATTTTAAATTTATTCATAAAATATAAAATATTTAAGGCTTTTGTCTTTTCTTTTATTTTTTAAGTTATAGTGAATTAGACAAAAATAAACTAAAATACAGCTCAGGATATCTTTTAATTCGATAGACAATAGAATTTAGTACTTTAAAAAATAAGATGTTTTTATAAAAATTGACACATTTAAAATAAATATATACCCGTCTTTATACGATACATGGCTGTGAGCATAAGTTAATCTTTGTCCTATTTATTGATTTATAAAAAAACGCTTCTAAATAATATTTTAATTTAAACTTATTATTCCAATAAAAAATATTTAAGAATTTTGTTTTTTTTAGATATAGTGAGTTAGACAAGTGGCCCTGGATATTTTTCTGTAATTTAATAAATGCTATTACATATGACCTTTAAAAAAAAGTTTTTTTTTCTTAAAAATATACACAACTGAAATAATGATTTACCCATCTCTCTCTGACACATCGTTGTTGCCATACGTTCATTTCTGTGCGCTCTATAAAAAAACGCATTCGAATTTTTTAATCAAATAAAAAATATTTAAGGCTTTTATTCTTTAAGATATAGTGAGTCAGACAAAGATAAACTAAACTACGGCTCTGGATTTTTTTAATTTGATAAACGCTATTACATATTACATTCCTTTAAAAATAAGGTGTTTTTTGAAAATTGACACATTTAAAATAAAGATATACCCGTCTCTGTCGGACACATGGCTGTGAGCATAAGTTTATCTCTGTCCTACTTATTGCTTTGTTAAAAACGCCTCTTAATTACATTTTAATTCCACTTTATTATTAAAATAAAAAATATTTAAAGCTATTGTTTTTTTTAAGATATATTAAGCTAGACAAAGATTAACCAAAATACGGCCCTGGATATTATTTATAATTTAATAAATGCTATTATGTATCCCATTTAAAAATAATATTTTTTTTATGAAAATAGGCACACCTAAAATAATGATATACCCGTCTCTGTCTAACACATTGCTGTGAGCTTGAGCTTACTTTTGTCGCACTCATTGCTCTATAAGAAAACACCTTCACATAACCCCTTATTTTAAATTTAATAATCAAAAAAAAAAAATTATCTTTGTCACACTTATTGCTCTATAAAAAAGCGCCTTCAAATAAAATTTTAATTCAAATTTATTAATCACTTAAAAAAATTTTAAGTTTTTTATTTTAAATTTTTTAACTTATAGTGAGCTAGACAAAGATAAAATCAAATAATGATTTTCTTTGTGATTCAATAAACGCCATTACATATAATGTTTAAAACAATATTTTTTTTTAAATATAGACATAAATAAAATATTGATATACCGCTCTCTGTCCGACACATTGTTGTTCCTATAAATTCATCTCATGGATTTTTTTTCTATTTCAATAAACGCTATCACATATGACGTTTAAAATAATATGTTTGACATACGGTCACCGACCATGGCGGAGACCGGAGGTGCATCACGCGAGTGTCACCGTTCTACGTGTTACAAGTGTAAACAAGGTTTTGATGATATTAAGGGAATTATCGAATGTACGGAGTGTAACGAGTTTTTCCATGGAAAGTGTGAAAGTGTTGATCTAAGAGGATTCCACTTAAAAAAAACAAGTTGGAAATGTAAAACATGTACTGACAGTAGCAACAGACCCGAGAGATCGAGGAAAAGAAGCCGAGTTGAGGATCTATGCATCGACCAAAACTTGATAGATCATATGAATTGTACCTTAGACCTATTAGTGAGTAAAACTAATGCACTTAATGAAAAAGTTGATATACTGTTGGCTGAAAACATCAGCCTTAAAGAAGAAATTGCATATTTAAAAAGTATGCAAGTAAAAAATAATATTGTTGAAAAACGGGTGTCTGAGAAAGCCTCATATGCATCGGTCACCCAAAGTAAGGTCTTAGTTGTTAACCAGAAGGGCGCGATTCCAAAGGATATTAAAAAAATAAAGGAAGATTTAAAAACAAAAGTAAATCCAACAGACATCGGAATCGGTGTAACACTGGGGAGAGCAACAAAGAAAGGTGGATTAATCTTAAACTGTGGCACGGAAAAAGAAATTACCAATATCCAATCAGAAATTCAAAGCAAACTTGGTGAAAGTTATAGTGTTGATAGACCCAAAATGTTACAAAGACGTATTAAAGTGGTAGGTGTAAATGAAAATGAAAATGTGAATAGTGACAGTGATATAATAACAAAGGTAATAAAGCAAAATGATTTAAATAATAGTTCAAAAAATTTTAATATGAGGGTAATACGGCGAACAAATATTGTTAGAAATAGATTTAATTTAATATTTGAGGTGGATGAAAATACATACAGTTTGATTATAGGAAAAGAAAGAATCAATATAGGATGGAATCGCTGTCCTGTGTTTGATGAATATGGCATTATTATGTGTTACAAGTGTTGTCAATATGGTCATGTTAGTAAAGACTGCACACAAAGCAAAGTTTGTCCAAAATGTAGTGAAAATCATGACAGTAAAGAATGTAATAGTACTCTTGTTAAATGTTCAAATTGTATGTTGTCGAATAAAAAATATGGCTTGTCTCTTAATATTAATCATGTGGTTTGGGATAGAACTAATTGTGAAACTCTTAAAAGAATCGAAAATATTCAAAAGGGTAAATTTATTAAATAGCAATTAGATTCTGAAATCTTAGGTTCAAGTATTATATATTTTAATTGCCAGGGATACTTAAATAATAAGGATAATATTAATGTATTTGTAAGTGATTGGCAGCCTCAGCTTTTGCTTTTATCCGAAACTCATGTTTGTGCAGATATTGATTTGTGTGAGTTGAATGTCGATGGTTACCATATTGAACAGTGCTTGACAGATAATAAAAGAACTGGTGGAGTCATGGCAATAATAAGAAGTGATCTCAAATATAAATTAAAATATATACAGTGTGTTCAAAGTTATGTATGGTGTCTATCGCTAGAATTTTCAATATCAAGAGTCAAATATCTTTGTACTGTTTTATATCATCCACCTCAAACTGAAAATGCAAAGTTTGTGGATTTTTTTAATGATTATCTTGATCAGGTTAGTGCGTTTGAGGGTGTCAACATTATTGTAGGAGACTTTAATTTTGATTTACTTAAACCTTCGTTTTATGGTGAAAAAATTCTATCTTCCATATACTCAAATGGTTTTTCTCAAATTGTTGACTCCCCTACTCGAATCACAGATAGAAGTCAGACATTAATTGATTATATTGTGACCAATAATGCGAATTTGTCATTTAAGGTTCATTTAACACCCAAGATAAGTGATCATTGTATTCTGGCTGTACATCCTGCTCTGAAAATAAATGAAAACCGTGATGTGATTATTAATCGTAGGTGTATGAAGAGCTACAATGTAAACCAACTCCATGATTATCTTTATGATACTGAATGGACAAATAATAGTGCGGATGTGAATATTTTGGCAAGTATTTTTGTTGATAGTATCACAAATATATTAAATTCTATGTGCCCAAATAAAACCATTGTTCTAAAACAGAAATATTTGCAAAAAGATTGGATTACTTTTGATATCCGTGAGAGAATGAATGTAAGAGATAAGTTATATGTTAGGGCTGTTGTAGAAAAAGATGATGGAGTATGGAGGGAATACAAAAGAGTACGAAACTTAATTGTTAATCAAATTAAAAATGAAAAAGATAAATATTTTAGAGAAGTTATTGATGAAAATAAAAAAAATCCGCGTGAAATGTGGAAAAACCTCAAAAAGTTACTTCCTGGAAAAAATATTTTATTGCCAAACGAAATTAAATTTGATGACCAAATGATTTCAAATGAATTTCAAATTGCAACAAAGTTAAATAAATATTTTATAAATAGTATAATTGATATTATCAATAGTATTCCAAACCATTCTCTCTCTTATGACACCTTTGTCAATCCCCCTAATATTCAATATCCAGAGTTCTCAAATTTTAAAGAAATATCCCTAACTCAATTAAAGATAATTCTGAAAAGCATGAAGAATGTCGGAGGCGGAGAAAATGGAATTTCAAAAAAGGTTTTGTGTGACGTATGTAGTGTGGCTGGAAATCGACTTTTAAATATAGTAAATACATCACTCTCAAGCGGAGTATTTCCAGAGGCTTGGAAAGTGTCAACAATAATCCCTGTACCAAAAGTACTAAATACTATTTCCCACAATGAGTTTAGACCAATAAATACTGTGGAGGTTTATGAGAAAGTGTTAGAAATTGCTGTAAAAGAACAACTACAAGAATACTGTGATTCTAACGACATTTTCGTGATAAATCAATCAGGTTTTCGTGAGCGTCACTCATGTGAATCTGCTGTAATTAATATATGCGATACCTTCTTAAAAGAACTGGATAAGGGCAACTTTGTTCTGGCTGTGTTTCTCGATTTTAAGAGAGCATTCGAGACTGTAAATAGAGCTAATCTGTTGAAAAAAATGGAAAAGATGGGTATTAAACATAAAGTTTTAATGTGGTTTAAATCTTACTTACAAAACAGGTCACAAAAAGTCAAGTTTAAAAACAGTGTGTCAGAATTACTAATAAATGAATATGGAGTACCTCAGGGAACTGTTTTAGGTCCCCTGTTATTTCTGTTATATATTAATGATATCGTCAATGTTATAAGTGGTTGTAAAATAGAGCTTTTTGCTGACGACACTATGATTTATTTAATCGGGAGGGATCTAAATGAAATGCAAATAATTCTTAATAATGATTTATCTAATTTATTTAAATGGCTTTGCAGTAATAGTCTTTGTTTAAATACATCAAAATCGAAATTTTGTTTATTTGGGAAAAAGAGCAAATTAATGCACATCAATGTGAAAGATATTAACATTGTGGTAAATAATGAAAAGATAAAATATGAGAGTCAAATTAAATACTTGGGAGTAATATTTGATTGTAACTTAAATTTTTATGCACACGTTGATTACATAACTAGAAAATTTTCCAAAAAAATTGGTTTTATTGCTAGAGTAGGAAAACAATTATCAATGGCTACAAAACTATTACTGTATAATAGCATTGCAGCTCCGCATCTTGAATTTTGCTCAACAATTTTATACAATTTACCAAACTTTAAAATTGAACAGTTACAGCTTGTACAGAACAGGGCAATGAGAACTATTTTGAAATGCAATAGATATACCCCAATCGTAATGATGCATAACGTTCTGAATATGTTGTCTGTTAAACAAAAAATTATGTTTAGCATCTATGTTTTTTTGTATAAAGTTAAAAATAATATGTTACCACCATATATTTGTAAGAAGGTGAAGTTTTTTAGAGATGTTCATCATTATCAAACTCGAAACTGTAACAATTTCATACTAATCGATAGGTGTAACTCTAACCAGATGTTAAATTCTGTCCTACAGAGAGGCTTACAAGATTTTAATAGATTACCAACCAGCATAAGAGACTGTGATTCTGTAAATAATTTTAAAAGGCTGGTTAGGGCACATATATTGTCCTAGGATTTTTGTTACCTTTACCTAATTGTTTTTTTATTTTCATTTTGTTTATCTCTTATAATATGTTGTTTAGGATCACTATTTTAGTTTAACACTTATTTTAAGTTTAATTTAAGTATATGGCTTGAATTATTATAGTAAATATATGTGCAGATAAATATTGTAGTGAAGCGAGAACAA
Organism: Anthonomus grandis grandis; assembly: GCF_022605725.1. NCBI lineage: Eukaryota > Metazoa > Arthropoda > Insecta > Coleoptera > Curculionidae > Anthonomus > Anthonomus grandis. The sequence goes on along the minus strand of NC_065557.1, from coordinate 6,717,525 downwards.
TGATGAGGTGTTTGTGGTTGGCAGAAGAGCTGTGTTTGTTATCCATGGAACAACCGGGATTTGACATGGTCTCTCCAAAAAAACCAGGACACCCTGTATTCGATCAATTTCACCAGCCCATAGGTAATTAACCTCATGACCGAGATTCACCTATTGGCGTAACATTTTATGGTTATTTGCGAGCACTGCAAATTTTGATTACATCAATTGTTTTGTTTAGATCCACATGTTAATAGTAACCTCAAGTGCATATGTATATTATATTTTTTACACAATAAGCGTATATGGATTAATTTATAAGGGTATATTAATAATATTATTGTAAAGTTAGTAAGAGCGCTTTAGGTTTATGTATGTGGTAATTTTTAAAAAATTTCTGAACCAGTTTTGGTGGCGGGGTGCTTAGGTCGCCGACATAGCAATGTTTAGACGGACCGGAATATTGCGGTATTCCTTGGATTAACCGGGATGCTGCTGTTCCTGGTAAAACCGGGGCGTTGCAAGTGTCGGGGATCGGGATACCCAGCATTTGTCATTTATTGCTTATTTATATATGTACTCTTGCTGACTAAATATGTTGTTGAATTAGCTTTATGAACATTATTGATATATGTATCTTTATTTATTTATTTATTTTTTTTTTTTTTGGGAAATTTGTTGTTTTTGTATGTAGCTATTTATGCTAAATAAAGATTATTATTATTATTATTATTATTTTTTTATAAAAATAAGCACAATTTAAATAATGATATGTCTGTCTCTCTCTGACACATGCTTGTTTATCTTTGTCACACTCGTTTTTTTGTGAAAAAACGCTGACAAATGATTTATTATCAATATTAAATGTAATTTTTTTTCTTAGTTATTTTAATAATAATATTATAATGATTAACACTTTTAATTGCCACGCTGGATTTTTTAGAAAAAAAATTAATAAAACTGTGATTTTCTTACACTCATAGATATAATTAACATACACCTATACCCTTTAATACCACTTAATTAAAGCACAAAAAACATCTATTAATAAGCCCTAAACACTTAACCCAAAAAGTTACCACTACTTTTAGTACAATTTGAAATAATTTCAAATAATCCTTATCATATTCCAACGACTTGTTATGGTATCGTTATGTTATTCTAATGTAACAAACTAAAATAACCATCTTTGTCCCATACATTGGTATTGCCATAAGGTTGTCTCTATCAAGTTTACGTGTCGAAAAAAAACTGATTTGAAAAATGATATGTGACATGGCAGTTTTGTTATAAAAAAAATTTCGAGTTTTCGAAAAAAATGAGTGAGACAAATACACACTTATGGTAAATAAAATGCTTCAAACAGAGATGGGTATATATTTGTAAGAATAATTTTTTTTGGGTAGGAACATTGTATAAACTCCACTGATAAGGTCTAGTTACTTGAATAATATAGAAACCTTTTCGTCTACTTTATATCTTTATACATAATCTTAATAAGCGATTTAAATATAATTTTTTAATAAAACCTGTTAATAGTGATTACACAGCCTCATTGCTTGAGTTTTTTAACCTAAAACAAGTTGTCTTTGATCCCAAAACGATAAGTAGAATTAGTTTAACTTAAATTGACATTATATGTGTTGGTAAGCAAGTAAATCAGGTACTTTGGATATGCTCAATTTGATGGATCCTAGAAGTGCATACAGAGTAGTTGATATTAATGTTCCTATAATAGGTAATATGGCTCTAATCTATAGAGATTTAAAAAACTGTAATAAGAGGCAATTTGAGTTAGACGTACAACATATAAATTACGAATCTATTTTCCAGCAAACATTTTTAAATGATAAAGACTGACTCTTTTCAGTAGTAATTTTAATTAAATCTTCCTTAAACATTTTTCTCAAATTAATATTTATTTATCTCTATATCTTTTTTTTAGATAATTTAATTAGGTACATTAAAGGAAAGGGCAATACTAACAAAAAAAAAACTGTGAAAACAATCTTAGTAAAGAAATGCATGTGCTGTTACATGAATCTAAAACCATAAGCATCCATCTGTGTTTTCAAAATATTTAGATTTTCTTAAAGCCTTTGACAGTATCGAGATTTCCATTATTAGTCCAATATATTTATAAAGCGTTTAAGGATAACCTAGAGCAAAAATTAACCAAAAAAACCACATACACCAACATGACGTTCAAAATCCTCTTTATCCGACTTTTACAATCTCTCGTTGCCCTCTACTTTACAGTTTCAGTTAAACGTGGAGCTTTATTTTGTTTTATAGTTATTTTCCATTTTGTGTCCAGAGAGAGTCTCCATTGTCTCCCCGCTGCGCACGAAGCTTACCAAGGATTAATTGAATCTGTTTTTAACATGTTTACATGTATTGTCCACGTTGTGGAAATTAATGGAGTTTAAATGGAGAAGTCATTTCGTTTTGCAGAACTATAGATAACGTTGTGCAAATTTAATAAGAAAACCTTCAAGGGAATTAATCAAGGTTTGACCCTACTTGCCGAAACTCGATCGGCGAGAGTGGCGTTATGGAAACCTCAAGATACGCCCCGGAACGTGCCCTCGCCTTAAATGCCAACGTAAAGTGCGTTAAAGTGAGTGAGCCCACGTTAAAATCCATCACGCAACCTAAGAGACAAAGTTGACACTTTCGAGTTGTAAGCCCATTGTTAAAATCCCCGTATATCTTGTAAATATTCAAATTGTCGTTTTTCGTGGGGCATTTTCGTTAAGATCGCGGAGAAGAGGGACTAAAATTCGCAATATGAATGGGCCAAGTTTTAGAGCGACGAGAATGCGGGGACGCTTTTAAGTAATTGCCCGACATGCTGTTTAATAATAGAATTACAAATCATAAAACAGGCTTTGTTAGCTGCTGTGAGAACAGTCGTTTTATTATTTTCATCACTTTAACTTGTATTTTGTACTATGAAGTTTCATTAATTATTATGATTTATACATAAGACATTTTTTTAATTAATTAAACTTTGATCTCAAAATTCTTTAAGGAGTGCCTGTTTTTATAATAAATTATTATTAATTAAACGATTTTTAGGCCTGTTTAAATTTGAATTTTTAAAAAAGTTTTTTTTCAATTATGCATCAAATAATATATTTTGTTTCTTATTATATATATATATTATATATTTACTAAATTCTAATAGTTTAGAAAATGTCGCCCAATAAAAATATTGATATTGGTCATGATTAAGAAGGTTTTAGCAACCGGAAACTGGTTAGACTTTAATGGTATAAATTATTTAATTAAGCACTGTTTTTAAAATGCACATCCTGCAACCAGTGGATAAATTTTCTTATAAACTTTAAAAATTTAAATTTTTTATAAAATATTTTGGGATTTAGAACCTAATAAAGAAAATGTCTACTTTTTTAATTTAAAATTACCAAAATATACAGGGATGTGATTTAATAACAAATAAATTAAGTAAGAGGAGAAGTATTTTTTTAAAACTTCGAACATATATCTCATATATATATTTCACTTATATTTACTAGTATAAATAACTTATGAACGCTAAAAACGTAATAGATTTTATATATTATACTTAGAATAAAAAACACTTTTTTGTAGTAAAGTAACATTTTCTTTACATTTCTTATAACTTTAATCCTCTATATAACTTATCATAAGTTTCTCATTTGCTTTGGTAAAATGTAAATTTAAGCTCAATCCAAGTAATATAAATTTGAAATTTACATTGATATTTTTTAGAGGTATCTCGATTATTTTTTCTATTCTAATACATGTGTTATGTATATGTAAAATTTATATATTATAGGTGCAGTCTATAATTTAAAAAAAAATAGAATAGGAATTACAACTGTCTGAAAAAATAGGAAATATATTTTTTTTAATTCCGGTCTTTTTTAAGTACTAATTATTATTTTAAAAGCAGTTTTTAATGTTTTGTATAATTTTTAAAATCCTTAGATTAGAAATAGTGACTATTATTTGTAAAAAATTTTTTAAGCCTAGATTTTTCGAAGAGATGTATTGTCTTTACCTTAAGACCGAATATTTTTGTTTATATTAAATAAAAATTTCTGTTTTTATGTCTAAATGACTTAACACAATCCGATTAATGATTATGAATCTTCAACTAAATTCTATTTTTTTAGAATTAACTAGATGTATAATTTTTACATAATTAGTGTTTAAACAACATTATGCAGAGTCATGCGGGACGCGAATTTCCAATCAATTTAAGTTTAAGTAAATAAATATATGGAAGCATCCCTATTGCTCATTAAAATACAGTTATTATTTTTTAGGTCCTTAGGTCCTGCATATAATTCGTTAATGTATTCGTTACATTGTATTTTTTTTTATTAATAAATAATGAAAAACACAAGGTAAATACTAAAATTTTAGCTGCAGTACTACCAGTGATATGTTTATGACTAACAACCGTTTATTATATGACAAAATTCAAGAAAATATATGACGATTTTTTGAAATTCATGATACAACGTTTCAACTTTTAAAAATCATTAATATATTTGTTTGTCTTAAAGGCATCATAATATAATATACATTTTTTATTAAAATTTTTACAAAGTTTGCCTTAAAAAAGTTTATAATATGCAATGTCAGTTTTTAAAGTAATGAAACGAAAAAAGGAGTCATAAAATGTCGTTCTTACTTCAGAATGTTTAATAAAAATAATTAAATACTTTTAAATCTTCAAACGGTATTTTATTAAGTATAAGGGTCTAAATTTCTCTTTTTTCATAAATTTATTTACTTAAAACTCAATTTCCTTAAGAATTCGTGTTTTTAATCATTCTGCACGGTAATGTTTAAACACTAATTCGATGAAAAATTATACACCTAATTTATGATAAATATATATTTATATAAAGGGGTTTTCAAGATATATAAGTCCACTGGCCATGATATTCTTGAGATCTCCTAATTTGTCGACCTCTGCAAAACCGGAATTTAATTTTTTTAAATATAGATTGGTAAATAAAATTAATAAATAAAATAAGGCTAAATACCTTTTTTTATTTATTAAAATCCTAAATTAATAAATAACTCCTATTCGAAAAACATTTTTGAAACAAATTTGTGAAAGCTGGATGAACCATTTTGTATAAATTTATTGTTTTTTTTTTGTTCAAAAATTTGGACAAGTAAATATAATGTAAAAATCCAGGATTATTTATGATATAGATATTGACTTCTTATAACTATTAGGTCCAAATTTCTGGTATAAAAAGTATTTGCATACTATATCTTACGTATATATCTGGCACAATTTGTCAGAAGGTATTAGATTAAAATTCGAAATTGCTCGTTTCAGTAACTGAGTAAACTTATTATCAGATACAAAATCGAATGGCGGATAAGACAATTCTGACGTGGATACTGGATATTGCTGAGAGCTACTTCAAACTACACTTAAATAGATTATTTTTAATTTTTGCCATTTTTCTGGAAGAGTTTTCTCTAAATAGGATTTCATAATTTAGTTATGTACGCTGCCAAGAAATGGTTACATCACAAAATTTGCATTACATTTTCTATTTTCCATCCATTTCTTTATGTCCGTATATAAATGATAATTTTGGAATTTTCAAACAGTATTTTAAAGTGCATTGAATATGCTTCATCTTTTTGCATATATTTTTTGGAAACTCAATTTGATTGAGAATTCGTGTTCCTCATCACATTGCATGCTATTGTTAGAACACTAATTATATAGAAAGTCATATATCTAGTTAATTATTAAAAAAATAGAATTTACTTAAAGATTCAACCTCTTCATCGACTTATCTTGAATCGCTAAAAATGGAAAAATTCTTAAATTTAATTCTATTCGGTCTTTTTATGCCAGATTTATAGTACCAGCAGCCTCAATTTATTTTTTATGCAAATCAGTTTTTTCTGCTGGTTCTCAATCCAGACAAATTCATCAAGCCGTAGCAACAGCAGGAATAATCCATTCGCGGCCATACACACACAATAATACTCGGAATTATCACCAAGCCACGAACGTCCGTGTACATCCAGAATGTCCGGGTGTAAAATATGAGATAGTGGCGACCGCGACAATAACAATACATTACAAAATGGTACAGCTGTAGTCATCAATCTGGATTGCGGAGCCTCAAATCGACGCCTGCTTATTGCTACGATAAATTTCTTCGTATTAGCAGATAATCGGTGGCCGGGCGATATTTATTTCGAGTTTATCCGCGGCCGAATTGTGGTTCCCGTGACAATTTTTTTTATCGATGGAACGATAAAAAATGAAATAGGAATTTTTTTTGTTAGGGCGGAGCGATTTATGAGGTTTAATAGAGGACCCGGGATAGATTTACTGCGGATTTCTTTATTTTCTGGAAATTTTTCACCATAATGTTTTATATATTTTATTTACTTACTTTTATCTAAAATTGTATTTGCAAATATACGTCAAAAATACGATTTTTTAGGAAATTGTATGCCGTTGCTGTACAGCAAACCAGCTACCTACCACAATCCCTATTCTTAATTTGTATCCATTAAAAAAATTAGAACAAAAATAGTAATTTAGACTTCAAAAATAATGATTAGGATAAAAATAGTGATGCCTAGCCTTTCTCCATGCATAAGGTATTTAAGGTATAATTTAATGTAAAAATCTAAACTAGAACCATCTTATGAATTACCATAGGTACTGCATCACAACCCTTATCCTTTATTTTTAATTTGGTTTCCAATATACTGAGCCATTGATAGAGTTGCTTATATCACCAAGCGAAGCCCCTGGCCAGGCATAAAGTATCTTATGTACAATATTTTATTTTATGTACAAAAAATGTACTGGGTATTATCAATGTTTTCATTTAATTAAAAAACTAACACACTTTGTAAGAATATCATGAATAACTGTAAAAAATCAATTATACCTATATTAGAAAACTACATCAATGATTTATTTGTCACTATTTTACAAAAGAAAAGAATTGAAATCTTACCGTTTTCTCAGGATACCACTGCTTTCAAAATTCATATTCCTCATCTATCTGAGGAAATATGTATAAATGCTGAATTTAAAAACGTTGTTTGGTCAGTTAATAATTTAATGCTAAGGGTCAAATAACTAAACAGCTACAGCTGTCCTTTGATTTTGGGCGATATTGGGCTAAACAAACTATAATTATTGGTTAGATATATAGGCCTATCCCTCGTGAATGCTGAATACTGCCAGATTCTTTCTATTTTCAACATCATGTGCACTATGGGTTAATAAAATACCTGGGGATAGTGCTTATGACAGAGGTCCTAGCTAATTCTGCCTAACCCTGCCTTATTCCAGGTGTTGCTGTTCATGAAGGCCTTAAAGAGCGTCAATCATTATCTGCTTATCTAGAAGTTCAGGAGGGTGGGTCTTTGTTATAGAGGTCGACTAGAATTTATTCGAATCCATGACTTTTGGTTAATTTGGATACATATTAGATATGGTGCACGTCAGAAATTACTTCTATAGCTCGTATTATTAAGACTTCTTTTTCTTTTAGATTTGAACCTTCTTTCTTCTGCTGCTTGTTGAGCTAGATAAAATCCTACTAGAGGATTTTTTTAAGCTTCCCTATTTAATATTGTCATAACTTGCAGTCAATTCTCCTGTTTTTGAAGGAGATTCCATAAAATATCAATGGTGAAAAATGACTTTCAAAATTCTAAATCACCAGTAAAAATAATGGAAACGGAATCCTGCAAAGAATACTCACCAGCATGGTAAGGCCATATTCAGTTCCTAAGAGACTCTTTCATTCCTTTACTTGAAACGAATAAATTGTGTGTTAAGGGTTCTAATAACAGCAACCTCTGGCCAATTATTTAGAGAATTAAAAGCAGAACTCCGCGTTGGAGTTTTAAAAGGAGTATAATGGTAAATATATCTCGAAATTTTATAGTAATATATACCATAGTGAAGTTAGTATTGAAAGGCCTAAATTAAGTAAAAATTTAATTACTATCTAAAAACTTATTTAATTACTATCTAAACTAATTCATATTAGTTATCTAAAAGCTGAATAGGGTATGAGTTGAGATTATGTAGTAGCTTAATAGGTAGAAAAGCATTCAAATCCATAATTTCCACTTAAATAAAAAACACCAGTACATGTAGAACATGGTTAGTTTGAAAATTCTTACTCCTCATCTATCTATAGAAAGTCTATAAATTTAAAAGAATCTAATATTCGGACATTAGCAGACTTTCTTTCCCACTCTTTTCAGGCGAAATTCATGCGATGTACACTGATTTCTTCAATAACTTTAATAAAATTATTCATTAATTGCTTATCTAGAACCTAAGCAAGGTATGAGCTCATGGGTTTATAAATTATTTGAGAGGAATGATAAAATATTTAAGTCTATGGTTCTTAGTCAAATAACACACCAAGACATCTAAGACACTTCACTACAACCTTGAAAGATATAGTAAAAGTTATATATACTGAAGATTTCCTTGGAACTTAGTTTAAAAATTCTTAGCCCTAATCGACCTATATATATTTACATATTTAAAAAAAAACATTGAATAGTCTCGCATTACCAGACTTTGTTTTCTACATTTACATATCTAGAAGCTGAGCATTGTATGAGTCCATGGGCCTATAAAGTAGCTTGATCGAAAGAAGTGGTAGAAAGGTCACGGTATAGTCTATAGTTTCTAGTGCAATAAAACACACTATTACAACCTTAATTTTTTTTATTTATTAGAGTCTTATGTAGTCATTTGACAGTAATTAGAATAATAAAATTCATAATATTGATAAACGCCTTTATTTACAAATTTAAGACACCATGGATAGAGGACAATTAAATTTGGTGGCGAAGTCTAGCTTAAAGCTACTTCTAAACCTAATTTAAGCTACTATCTTAAAACTAAAGTTTAAATATAATAGATATAAAAAATACATGCAATAAGTAGGAGTCTTTGGTAATTTATAATATGAAAAATATATAATAAGAGAAGAAAGAAAGTTTTGTAAAGAAGAGAAAGAAGAAAAATTAATAAAATTAAAGTAAAAATGTGGAACGTATAAGTAAATGCCTTAAATGTTTATTGTTCTTAATACGTATTAATGTAAATACCTATCGAAAGGTATTTAAGTCCATGACTTCTAGTCAAATAAAACACACCACTACAGCTTTGAATGAAATTTTATTTTTTAAAAACTTATCTGAAAATTGAGCAGGATATGAGTTCATAAGCTTATGTAGTAGCTTTACCAACAGAAATAGTAAAAAGGTATTCAAGTCAGTGCTTTTCAGTCAAATAGAACACACCAGGACCTCTAAGATACTCTACTACAACCTTAAAAGATATATTATAGGGGTTTCCTTAAAACATTATTAGTTTGGGAATTCTTGTCCCTAATAGATCTATATAAAATAACAAACTTTCTTTCCCACTCTTTGGAGGTTCATGGGATGTACATTGACTTGGTCAAGGTCTTTGATAAAGTTAATCACCAAATGCTTATCCAGAACATGAGCAGGGTATGATTTTATAGTCCTATGTATTAGCTTAATCCATAGAACCTGTACATAGTACATGGTTTCAAGTCAAATAAAACAGAATATGCGTCAGGCTATTTGTTCTCTACTATCTCAGCCAGCAAGGAAATTTTTAAAAGTGTTCTGTTTATAAGCATTACGTACGTAGCCAGGCACTCAGAAAAGCTGAACTGTGCATGCCTCTTCCACTCTAAAACACTTCAATACAGCTGGGAAGATATATTCTAGATTTCTTTAAGAGAAAATTAGTTTAAGAAATCTTGTCCCTCATAGATCTATATAAAATTTTATACCGTGAAAAATTATATTTTTCTAACATGTAAACTCTTATTGATTTAATAATAATTTAAAACCTCGTCGTTTCTTATATTATCTGTTTGCACGTTTGCCATAGTGCACCCTTTTTATCTTCGCCAAAACTCTTTCGACGAGAGAGAACTTTTCCCGGAAATAATGACTGGAATTAAACTTTTGCTTACTTCATACTTTTACCCTCTTTTCTCCATTATTATTATTTGCTTTAAGGCTTATTTATTGCCTCCCAGCATAATTTTACTGATATTTTAGTTACTTGAAAGCTTAAGCGATTTATATTTTAAGTTTTTAGTTAAAATACGTTTCGGGGTAGTTTTAAGGCACGATGTTTTGTTCCGAGTCGGGATTATCTTTGAAATAATGTTGTCTCGGTAAGTTCCACGTTAAAAAGTTAAATCGGGAACGATTTTAAATTCGGAATTATTGTCGTTACTATTGCGCGAATATCTGGAACAGTAAAATGGGAATATTTTAATTTACGAAACGGGAAAATTCCTGGTTCGGTTCGCCTGTCGGAATGTCTGGTATTTTTTTTTCTCTTCTCTGCTCCCGGATGCGGAATTGTGACTAAAATATTCAAATGCCCGGCTCCGAACCGCGTAGGAAAAATTTGCGAGATTGACAGATAATTTACGCTCTGAGGAGAATGGTCGACTACTAAACGAGTTAAACGATTTATGTCACGCCACGGTTACGTTGCGATTTCTCCTATTTTTTTCCTGTCGGTTTTGGGAAATTTTTAAATGGAAATTTGTTAGTTTCTTTTTTTTTGAATGTGAATGAGTAAATTGGAACAAGATTATCAGTGTAAATTTTAAGTATTGGATTAGTTTATAGAGCATATTTCATTATGTCCTCTTTGTTCAATTAGCATTTTACTTACTAGTTTTTTTACTCTTTAATTCGTGTCCCTTTATAGTTATAAAAGAAGTAGATTATGAAATTTGACTAGAAATTTTAAAGTATTATGTGCCATCAATGGCGAATTCAGTATTGAGCTTCCCTTATTGAGTGCCTTTATTAAGACTGCTCAGTTTCTAGTGTGTCCAGACAGACTAAAAGTTATGTTAATAAATCAGATCAAAGTTGCAATATAGAACACACAAGGCATTCTATTGAAATACGAGTTTTTGACAGCTCTACTTATATTGTCAGCTTTGAAGAGAATAAAAATATACAAGACAGACCCTCTAACGAACCAATATCAATTTAGTTCAATTCACGAAAGTATATTTGCTAAGGCTTTTACTGTAGAAATTGTATAGAATTCACAGCACCTCTATAATAAGTCAGTTTCCATCATTGACCATCGAAATTATTCTGAATATCCTCCAAGACGAGGACTTCAGATTATGACAATATTAGACAAGGAAGCATTGAAAAATCCTCTTGTGAGATTTTTTGCAGCCCAACAAGCAGCAAACAAAAGGATCCTCTAGCTCTCCTTTATCAACATTCCTATAAATTATATATAACACAGTTCTTTTCTTTTTTTCTGGAGGATCTAAATCTATATTTCAATGTAAAACATTCAAGCCATCACTTCTAACAGTTTCTTCTCTTTGAAGACGACTAATTGAAAAGCAGTTTGGTTTTACTACTTATTGTTCTATAGAATAGAATGTTTTTGCCTTATCAAACATTCTTGAAGGTGAAGTTTATGCGATTTACACTGACTTATTCAAGGACTTTAATAATTAATTAAGGAATTTGCTTATCTACATCAATCTCTATCCACTACAGCCTTCAAAGATTATACTTATGGTTTTACATGATTAGTTTAAGAATTCTTGTCCCTCGTGGATCTATATAAAATCACATTAAAAATAATTAAATATTGAATATTCTCGTATTAGCAGACTTTCTTTTCCACTCCTTAGAGGCGAAGTTCATGCAACGTACACTGATTTCTTCAAGGACTTTGATTACGTTTCTCTTATTTTATTACTATCGGTTTTGAGAAATTTTTAAATGGAAATTTGTTGGTTTCTTTTTTTTTTAATGTGAATGAATAAATTGGAAAATGGATAATAAATTAATTATTAGAGCATACCTAATTATGCCCTCTTTTGTCATTAATTTTTATTAGCATGTCTTACTTCACCAGATTTAATTTTAACTACTCGTGCTTTATCATCAAAACTTGACAATAGTTCAACTACCCTTACAAGTCTCCATTGCAATTTGTTAATAATATTTAAATTACCCACTTGAAGATTATCCCGAGAAAAGATTTTTATAACGTCAAATTTTTCATCAACTAATAGCAAAGCGCTTCCCGTTCTGTCTCTGTATATATAGTCTATTAAACGTTTGTTATAGTTTTCTATGTTTGAACTTTTAAATTATATAAGTTTTGCTAATTTTAAATTGTGACGCAGGTTCGTTTAAATAGTGTCTTTTGTCATAATATTTTACATTTTGACTTCCTTGGGGAGAGGGTTATCTGTTAAATTTTGACTCGCATCTTTGATAATTTTAGTGAAGTTCTTAAGTTATATCATTTACATCTTTAAGGTAGCACTGATGATGGCTATTTATTAGTCGAAAGCGCTTTGCTATTAGTTGATGGAATATGTGTGTGGTAAATTTGTATAACGTGTATACAAATCTCTTGTCGAAAAACAAAAATGTTTTATTTTACAGACAGTTTTACCACTAACCAAAACTTATAATTCGAGTGTCATAGTAAAGGATGCAAAGGTTGTAGGACTATTCAATATTAACTGTAAATTCTTTGTAAACGTGTAAAAAACTGTAAATTATTGTTATCTACACCGTGTAAAATGCAAAATATTATTACCATTTCACTTTTACCTGTATGTTGTCTTAAGTATTCTGCAATATCTGTTATTGTACTTAAAATGATGTCTGATGAAGAAGACGTAATAGACAGTACACTTATGAGACTTTGACTTCGAGTTTATTTTCCTCCTTGTTATCGCAATAATTAAAATCACTTTGAGAATAATTATAGATGAACTTTTTGAATATGTCATTAAATTCAGAGAATCTGATTCTTGAATTTTACACATTTGGAATTTAATTCCATTAGTAAAGTTTAATTTCACGTCATCTTTTAAGACCATTCCTTTTAAAGTAAAATTTTTGCCAATATAATACATGGTCTAAGTAAGCTCAAAGGATTGAAGATCTGTACTATTCCTTATAATATTGGCTTTTTTGTGATCCTACTGGAATTAGAAAATATGATAATATATTTTAAGTTATATGTTTTATTTGATCAATAAAGATCCAAAGTGTTATTACTATCTTTTTCACCAAAATGTATTGATTCTATATCTAATAAATTCTCACTATGTACTTGCATCACTAACGGATCATTGACTAACCAAAATTCATACATCCCGATTTTAGAATTAGATTAATTTCTTGACCCAAAGCGATTGCGCTTTGAGAAGTTTTTGCACCGCTTAATAGATCATCTGCATAGAAGTGCATGCAAAATTACCGTTGATGTCAAAGGATATTAATCAGAATATTTTAACTAATTAAGAAGCTGATTTGGTTCTATATGTCAATGTATTTAGTGTGTATTCTTTAATTTCGTTACTAGGATCTGACTTCCAAATAATTTTTTAAATTTACCTTTCTCATGAATTAACCAAGACCGTTCAATACATTTTTGTACTATCAGCACACACTACAATTTTTTATCTACGAAACTTCAAAAGCATTTTCATACGGTCATCCTGTAACATTAAAATAAATTAAACCAAATTAGACCAATATTTATTATATAGGTATTAATAAATTTAATATCATTCCTGTTAAACAATCGAGGCTTAGAGCTAGGTATAGCTGTTCGTTTGCTCTTTTTAATACAGTAGACGATGTGGTTGCTACTCAGAATTCTAGTAATGCTACTGTCGTCGTCTTTTATGCCCACGAAACCAACTATGTATCATCCCATTCAATCCCATTGAGTGGCACTTATGACTGATCGGATCAATAGTGACTTCGATCAAGAAAGCACTTAATCATAATAAATCCTGATAAATTTTGTGCGATTCTTTTTCTAGAAGTATATAAAACTAAAACTTTCACATACATTAGAAAAGCTTTTAACCGGTGCAAACAATAGATTCTATCGCTTTGGCGCTATCTTGCCGATGGGTCTAGTTATATTTAATAGTTTATTTAGTTTTATGGTTTATTTGTCTTCGAAACTTTAGTTTTTAATTAAATGATAAACATGGAAATTTTTCTGCATATTTTACTGATTTAATGAGATCTTTTAACTTAAATTCTACAGTTTGCGACTTTAGGCCATCTTCGGGGTCCCTACTTGATTATATGTTTACTTACTTTAATTTGCATGATATTCAGAATTTTATGGTGTATAGTCTTTCCGACCACTTTTGTGTTTTTTTCTAGAATTAACTGAATATTCAGAAGAGGAACGTATCACTATCCTTCTTAAAATGTGACGATTGGAATAATGTTATTTTGGAAAACGATATAAATTTGAACTTCAATAAATTTTACTCACTTATTAAATTTTTTTATAATTTGTCTTTTTCAAAAAAAAATATGCAATATAGAAATCCCATCAAATAATAAAAAATGGATAACCGATTAAATCAAGGATCTTTCATGAAGAGTAAAAACTTGTATCATCTATCAACTACACCAAATCGTCCTATCCTAAAAACGTAATATAAAAATTTAAATAAACGTTATAAAAAAACATCTCAGGCCAAAATCAATTTTAACAACCATTTAATTAAAAATTCGTCGAATATAAATAAAACAGCATGGCAAACCTTAAACAACAGTACTCGAAAAGACTCATTTTAATTATTTAACTTACTAAAAAAAAATAGAGAAAACATTGACGGTATACTGATTCGGTTTGCATCATTTTGATTTCCCTAAGAAAATCACCACAGTCAGTTATCACTTTTGATAAAAACAGCTTTATGCAATAGTGACTGCGCATATAAAAGGAATCGCAGCCATTTAAGTTATGCATACATAAATTTGTACTTTCTTACTTTTTAAACTCAAACACCTTAATTAATTCTTATTAATGTAGACAAATTATATTCTAACAAATTATTAAATAAATTAAATGTAGTAAAAATAGTAGATAGATATTGTTTATTTCTTGGTTAGCTTTGGATAAATGTAGAATAGTAGTAAACCAAATAAAATTCTTCTTGACTGCTTAATGACGATTGAATCCTATTTTTTTATAAAAGGACAATCGTAGCCATTTAAGTTATGCATATAAAATTAAATACAAATAACGTATGCTTAGCTTTATTTAATTTAAGAAAATTCAAATTTACATAAATAAATGAAATAATTACTGCCTATTTACTGATTTTGGCCCCTTTAAAGGATATAATTAATAGTTTTTTTTTTAAAGAAATTTTTCCAGAGAGTCTGCAGATGAGCAAAATCACCCAAAATAATAAAAATTAATTATTTTTTTACAAATAAAATATAATACTTTGCAACTTACATCCAAGTCAACTCAGGTATGCAAACAAGATATCTTAAAACCCTCATTATGGTTAAACATAACACATCAAGAAAGTATCCTGTATATGATAATAAAAACATACAATAAACTTCCATACTATATAATATGTATTAAAAATTCTCATTCTTTAAGAGTGTACTAAAGTCTTTGTCAAAAAGCCCCGATATTTCCATAATAGAAAAGAAAATATAGAATAGATGTACATAATGCAAATATTTGTAGACTAAACCTTCTTAAAATACCAGTTCACAGTCATAAACACCACAAAGTCATAAACTTCTCTGTATAAGTTATTGTTTTATTCAAATAAATAAAATTTTATTATAATAAATTCAAGATCTAATACTTAAAAAACTGCTAAATATCTAGACAGAAACATAACTGATGTTTCTTTAATGAATTTTTGGTATTGGTTATATAATCCTAAAAACAAAAAATTAAAAATCATGACTATTAGGTATCCAGGCCATCCAACAAAACCTAACCAAAACAACTATTAAGAGAGAAAAAAATCCCGAGAGTTATATCCGAGTGTAACAGAACGAAAAAGACCGGTTGAAACTACAGTAAAGTAACCTCGAGTGAGTATTACAAATCATTCTAAAAGGCTCGGATTATACCGTGTTGCAGTTGGCTCATTTAAATTCAAAGTCCTGCTCCAGAAACTTTGTCGGTCTGCTTACATTTGCGATATTGCGATCTGCATTTTGTCGATTGGGATGTACATATATTTTAAAATCGCTCTTTATGCCAAATTGTAATGCGAGCGATTTATTTTGAGGAAGGTTAATGTGATTATGCAAATGTTTTGTTTAAACATGGATCATAAAAGTGCAGCAACGTATCACTTTTTCCATTTTTTATAATCATTTCATTTAAGTGATTTTTTTGACAATAAAAAGTCAAATTAAAAAACAATAAAAAAAGTCATTTACCTTAGGACGGTTATGAACCTTTTTGAGTAATTTCTCATGCTATTAAAACGCACACAAATTTCCATACTCCGACTCTTTATTGCATACCTAAACTTGGCTTTCTACTCCGGACCGTCAAGATTTTAAAATGGTTTATGAGCTGTGTGTGATTTAATAGCATGTTTGTATATACACCCACACATTACGAGACATACGGAATATGCCCGCCAGTTTTTCACTTTGAATTCTTCTTTGTACTGCGGATCTATGTTCTTTTAAAAGGAAAATAGAGACGAACTATACGTGAATTGCAGCCTGCTTGTTCTTTGATGATTTATTGCATATTTTCATGGGTTGTTATTATATAAGTGCTGCTGATAATTTTATCTACTTTAATTTGAAAATATAAAAGTTTTTGTATTGGTCAAGTTATTTCTGATAAACATAACAATGTTCTTAAGTAAATAGTATATTACAGCACAACCTCCAAATAATTATTAAAATATGGTTTTGTGCATTTTCTATATCATATTATACGTAATATAATGAAACATGAGTATTATACATTTAAGTTATGCATAATTTTCCCAACAAATAAGATTTAAAGTGATTTTTTTGTAATTATGAATTATACGAAGAAATTCTTTAGGGCCCGCAATTTTTTGTCGACTCGTTTATTAATTTTTTTTTTGTATTTGTCGTATATTTCTTGCTCGACAAAAATGTTAACAATTTTTTTGCGAGTCATAAATGATATTTTTGGTTCTTCGAGCAAAAAAAAATACAATTTAAATAATTTAGACTTTTTCTAAATTTTAATTCTAAAATCACTTAACTCTTAATCCTGAATCTTAAAATAATTCCCTGTTAAGCGATACATCAATAATTTTGGAATTTTGATCTGCCATTAACTTAGCAGGTCAATTTTAGATTCTTCGAGTCGGAATTAAAATTTAAGTTTTGATTTATGGTTAAGTGTTCATTCTTAATCCTTTAAGTATTAAATCATAATCCTGAGCTCAACTTCAAAATTATTGATAATATCTGATGATTTCTTAAAAATTTTAATTCAGTACTTTGGGATACGAAATCATCATTTATTAAGGCAATAATTAACTTTTTTTGAATATTTTAATTTTTGGTCCTTCGAACTGGGATCATCAAAACTTCTCAATTTATAAATCTTTTATTAAATTAATTATAAATAAATAAATTATAATTAATTTTTATTATAAATAAATTAATTATTTAGTTCTTTAGGTTACATGTCATCCTTAATTTGTCATTTATGTTACATCTTAAAACAATTTTAGTTCAGTATATGAACCATCTAAAAGTAAAATTCCTCCGCCAATAATTTTCCTAGTACAATATTTTCTAATGAAATGTCTATTTTACGTAAAAGCTTAATAAAACCTTTTTAATATTAGATCTATTTAAAGTGCCTTTCATCATGCCATTATGGATACAACAGTCCAATTTCTGTAGGTTCTGTAGATCTTCAGGTTGATCTCTCTATGTCATTCAATAGGTTTAGTGTAAAATGTAAGGAACTGCTTGCGTTGATTATATTTTCAAATTTTGTTTACCATTGTTTATTAAAATTTTATTTAGTTTGTTATATACGTTTAACTTTTTCTATTACACTCTCTTTTTAATCGTTTTTAGGCCATTTTATAAAATTAGTAACTTATTTGTTAATGTATTTTTATGTATAACTGGAGTTTACCATTAATAAATAACTAAAGTTAAAATTTGTAAGTTAGAACCTAAAATTCTATTAAAAAGAAATATTTCAAACGTCGTAAGGTTTGCATAATATGAAATGCTAACTGCAATTTTTATTAGGTATGAAGGGTACAGGCTAAAAAGGGGGAATGTCTCTTTTTGCTCATTTTGAGCTGTTCAGTCCGTTCAACTTTTAATAGAGAGAAGTATTACCTAGTAACATTATACAGGTGAAAAAAGAGTCGCCAGATATCGACAATTGAAATTAAGCTGTACTGGATAAAAAGGAGGAGAGTCCGCGCGCCACATGCTAAGAAGGGGGATCGTCACAAATGCACGTTATTCAGGAACTGTCAGAAGACTCTCTTGACTGCAGTTACTTTTATTTTCTGATTGTGTTTACCGGTTCTGGTGTTTATTTAATGTTCATCAAACTTGTAGAAATATAAGTGACAAGTCGTATTATAATATTGTAGTGCTAATAAACAGTACAAAATAAATCCAAGTGTCAGTGACAGTGAAGACTTTGTTGTTATGCCAGTTCAGGGAAAAAAGAGAAAAAAAGACTAACCGATGTTTCTAAAAAACTTAACCTACAAAGCCACGTGACAGGAAGCAACTGCCAATGTAAACGTCTCAAGTATTTTAATAAAGTTCCACTTAGTGCAAGACAAATGATAATAAGTGAGTTTAATTTATTGAAATCCGTGGATGAGCAAAACATCTTTTTGTGTGGACTTATTAGTGTCTGTTCTATACAAAAGCGACGTCCACGCAACGCAGAAGAGGTCGCAAGATTACATGAGAGTTCATTTGCTTATCTTGTCAAAATCTCTTTAGATGGTGAGACAACAGAAGTAGCAGTTTGTTTTAAGGCTTTTCTTTCCTTACATGGTATAACCAAAAAAAAAGCTTGAAATTCTCCAAAAATCTTTAAAAATGAATGGTAGCGCCCCAATTGATAAACGAGGAAAATACTTAAATAGGCCTCTCAAGCTGAAACAGGAAGCTAAAGATCTAGTAGTCAATCATATTAATTCTTTCAAAGGACGACAAAGCCATTACAGCCTCAACGATTCTTCAAAAACGTACCTGCCCGAAGATTTAAATATCAGAAAAATGTACAATATGTACAAAAATACCGTTACAGATCAAAAATATTGTGTGTCATATGAAACATATAGATCTATTTTCTCACGAGACTTTAACATTTCATTTGGTTACCCAAGGTCGGATACGTGCAGTATCTGTGACGAATACTTGGCAAATATTGGGTCTCTAGAAGCCAAAATGAAGAATGTGTCAAAAAATGCCATAGAAAAAAAACAACTAGATGACAAAATCACTACCCAACAGGAAAATCTTCTTCACAAGCATAAAGCTGAAGTGTTTTATTCAAGAAAAAAGGCTGCAAAATTATCTAGTCGGGTAAATGAGAACAAAGAAGCAATATGCATGGATTTTGCTAAAAATCTGCCAGTGCCCAACATCAGCACAAATGATGATTATTATAGGAGACAATCTGTATTCTCCTTTAATATTCATGTTTTGTCGACTAGTCAAAGTATTTTCTATACTTATCCTGAAACAAACTGTCGAAAGTGCTCTGACGATGTATGTTCGATGTTGCATCATTTTGTTTACAACATTCTACCTAATAGTGTTCGAGTCCTCGATATATTTTGCGACTGATGTGGGGGACAGAATAATAATTACACAGTTATCCATTACCTCCATCACTTGGTGCATGTGCAAAAAAGGTTTGATAAAGGTTTGATTAGAGTCATTTAAGTTATGCATATTAATTTCAGTATTTGAAATATCTGCCTTGAAATTTTACAAAGTATTTAAAGAAAGTAACGTATTTATTCTATTATAATTCACTATATACAGTTAATTTTTCTTTAAATATTTTATATGGACTTTTTATGCCCAAGAAGTAAAGAAAAAAAAATAGATTTAAGTTCTTTTAGAATGTTTAAATTAAAAACGCCTATCAGTAATTTTAACAAAAACAAATAACTTTCAATTCGAGCCATAGTTATTTAAATTATGCATATTACTTTTAATATTATAATTATTTCTTTATAGATTTAACAAACTACATTTTTTTTTAGATATAGGACGTGTTTCCAAAATTTATAAGAATTATATTATGCATAGATATAGCAATGTTGTCTATACAATCTTTTTTTCGAAATCAAAATTAAATTTTAAATTTTAACAAAAAAAATTTTTTTTAGTATTTTTTTTTGTTGAATTCTTATTACTCTCACTATTTTTAAATATTAACTTTTAATTAGTAGTTTTTATTCTTCTTTATTAGTATCTAAATATTTGTGTGCTGACTATAACTACTTTACATATTAGGATATACGACACATTTTAAAAATGCACAAAAATTTTACCTGTGCATAGATATATCAATCACACTCAAAGTTTTTTTTGAACTTTAAAAGAAAAATTCATTTTTTTACTATTTCTTTTCAATATTTAAGATATTTGAGGTATTTAGTATGTTTCTCATATTTTTAAAAGACTAGAAAACCTAAAATATATGCACGATAGTCATTTAAAATATACCTATTTCTTTTAAAATATTTAAGTTTATATAGTAGTTTTTATTTTTTTTTAAATCTTTGTGTGCAGAATTTAGCTACTTTACTCGATATTAGAATATAGAGGACATTTCAAAATAATCAAAAAATTTATCTACGCATAAAAATGTCGATATGGTGACAACACTCATAGTTTTTTTAATTTTGTTAGAAAAGGTAATTTTGAGAAAAACTTGGGTATGCACCTCATTTGCAACATTTAAAATAATTAGATCTATATAAAATATTTCTTGCCTTTTGACAAAAAACAATATTTGGTTCTATAATTATTATAGCTATTTTATAAATTTCTTATAGAATTTTGTGTACCAGGTACTTAAAACATTTTTTTTTAATAAAACATATTTTATAAATTAAATAATATATAATAGTCTTTGTAGAAAATACCTTCAAATCATCAAATTATAGTCACTTTATATTGTCGAAATAAAATTATGTACACAGAATACTCTTCAAAGTTGAAATTAATGTTGCATTAAAGAATATATAATGCATACAATCGTACTGAAATAACATATTCAGGCTTCTCGCAATTTTATGTAAATGCTATGTTTAAAAAAAGTTAATAGCCATTTATGTTATGCATTTTACTATGCCACTACATAATTTACAAGTTGGAATAGAGTCCCTTGGGTGGAGTTAGTTTACGTGCATTCTATTTTGGTTTCAAACTGCGCTTATTTATAGCTATATGGCTTTTTTTGTTTGTTACATTTATGGATTTGATCTCTTAAATAACTAATTTTAGAGACCAAAAATATATTCTGCTTAAAAGTTTCCACAATTATCATAAAAAGAAAATCATAATCCAGGCAATGTGTTTACCAACGTAAGTGGGCTTTTTTCTTAGTTAAATAAGTTTTGTAAAATTGCGTTTCTCTCCTTACAGGACGGGTGGTTTTTAGTATCCTAATAAATTAGATATGCTCGAGGGAAAAGAAACCTGGCTTCATTTGTGTCCCTTGTTAGTAAGAAAAAAATGAAATAACAGTTATGAAACCGAGGAAAACAGGTTACAGACGCAGAAAATATCCGACCTAATAGCATGTTGTAAATTGGGATTTTTTCTTCCCTCTTTTTTATTACGTTCGCTAAAGATGCTAGAATGAGAAGGGCATATTTTTGCGGTGGCTACACTAGGCCAGGAGTTTTTATTAAATAACTTGGCTCAGATATAGACGACGCTTATTCTGTCAGTTTTTTTTGGTAGGAAACAGTTGATAAAGCAACTTCGTATTTTCATTACTTTATTTTGATTAAGTTTTTGGAACCGGTTTTTTGAAACAGTAACACTATCTATTTCAAAAGTTCCCATTTAAAACGCTTTAACCATTTTCGCTGATTAGAATTTTCCGAAATCTCCGTATTCTAAAACTTCTTGGCTCGAACGTTACTTTCGTCTTACTACCTCGTATCAACTGCTCAGTTCAAAACTTTGTCTATATTAGAACATATCTCCTTATGATTCTGAAACTATCTAGTTTAAGTTGGTATTTAACTTTTAGGTAAAGTTTTAAACTTATTCGGTGCTTTGCGAGAACCCCCGCCTAAAAGTTAAATGAACATGATATTTCGTAGCCACACTATTGCTTTGGAACATTTTCAGTCACTTGCCCGGGCTACGGAAAAACTTTTTATTTCCACTGAGATTTAAAGAGTTTTGTTTTACACATTTTCCACTTGAATTTACCAACTGAGTGTCTCGATTTTATAGAAAATAAATGTTTAGGTGCATTTGGATTTAAAAGTTAGGAATTCACATTTGTTGACAGTAGGGTATATAAACATTTATGTTGGTTAATTTTTATGGGTTGACTGCTATAGAGTTACAAAATTTTTTTTTGTCTCAAATATAATCGTATTATTAAGATAGGGTGTAAGAAACAGAAAAGAAAATTAAAATTCTTAATTTAAGCGTGCTTGCACCACGTTTTACCACTTTTAATCACATAAGATAATAAAAATTTGAGAACCACAGCCATTTAAATTATGCAGACTTTTAAATATATGCTTTAACTTAACTGTATTTAACACATCACATCGTGGAGCGAAACAGTTAACACGTATGATTCGTCGTTTATGACGTGTTTTTAAGGGTTAAACGCTGTTTAAAAGTAGTATTATATACCAAAGTGTGTATTTTTAAATCTTTAACTTAACAAGTTGAAACATATAATAATTTGGATTACACAGCCTAAAAGTTGAAGTTAGCAACAACGGTTTTACCTATTAGAAATGTGGGATTTATGTAAAATCAGTTTAAAAGAACAATAAAATATTAGTCGTTAAATTGAAGGAATCCGAGAAGCACATAAACCAGGTCAAGGAGAATATTAGAAACAAGGTCAATCCATTGATCAAAAATATATTATAAAAAAAAAATTTGGATAATATAAGCAATATACTTATTAATTAGTTTAAAATTTATAAAATGTTAAATTTGTCTAGCTGTTAGGTAGAAAATAATAAAAGCGTAGAAATAGGGGTTGTACCTGCAGTTTTATATATTTTTTTTATCCAACTATCGTCAGCAATGGTTTAAAACTATCTGAATTATCTTTCAAGAATTTATCAGTTGATTTTTAAAATTTTTAATTTTTTTTGATATTAACTGGTCAATAATTGTACAACTTTAAGCCAACATAAACTAGTGATATTAAGAAGGTAGTATTTTTAGGTTGTGATATATAGTATTGCGAATTACATGCAGTCCTCGTTTTATACTTATGATCTTTTGGTGACTAAAGGTTTGAATGTTTATGCATAAGTTCTAAGGCAACTATAAAATACAATGACCCAAAATCGAGCACCAGAGTCTCCTCAAGCAATAGTTTACTTGAATATGTTTTTGATTTTTTATAAATAGTTTTTAATATACATTTTTGTTTTGTAATTAATTTTAATGTATGAGATAAGCAGAATCCCATACAGATAAGTTAGATCAAATTAGTGACTCGACTAAAGAGCGATAAACTTGTATTAAAGTGTTCTTACTTAAAAAAGTTCTAAGTTGATGATATTTATAAAGCAATGTACGAATTTTCTTGACTAAAACATAGATATGAATATTCGACTTTAAATGCTGATCTATTTGTATCCCTAGGTACTTAATACTGGAAGCTCTATAGCTGTATTGCAATTTCTATTGCAGTTTTTACTAGTACAAGAATGAATATTACAAAGTTTTCAATATTAGGTTGACATTAACGGAAAAAGTCGTTTAGTGTAAGCTAGTCTAATCTAAGCTAATTCGAAATTTTCTTTCTCCGCCCTTAATTTTATATTTTCCCAAGTACTGTCGGCAACGATTATACCACCATAATCTGCATTCAACTGATAAATCTTTTCCATTGGGAATCTTCAACATAGCGTTTATGGGCAATGGAAATAACATTTGTAGGTAACACACCCTTATCACCAAGTACTTCGATTACTCTTACACTTATGATTCAAATTACTTGTTAGTAACTTCTTTGAAATCCCCCTTACTCCACAACCAACCATATTCACAAGCATAATCGTAAGATCTACAGTGTCAAAAGCTTCGGTTAAATCTAAAAATATTGCCAGAGGTTTCCATTTTCATTTAAGTTCGGTAGAACAAAACTAGTAACTTTGTAAGTTGCATCTGTTGTTGAACACCCTTTTTTACAACTAAAATGAGACACGTGCGTTACCTTGTTTATAAACTAGCCTAATAATTGTCTTTGACAATAAAGTATTTGGGTCCAATCTTGGGCTATAATTTGAATTTTCATGCACACGCTAATTATATTAAGTTTTTTAAAAATGTCGGGTTTATTAACAGACTAGTGCAAAATCTATCAATGCATACCAAGCTTTCACTATACAACTTCTTTATATACAGTATTGTTCGACACTACTAAATAACTTACCGCAGTATAAAATTCAAAAACTCGAGAAAATTAAAAATTGAGTCCTAAGAACGATTCTAAAATGTAATTGATATACACCTATTAAAATTATGTTAGATGCTTTAAATCTTAAAAATTGCGTATATGATTAACTTCTTTATATTTAAATTAAAAAGAGGTATTTTGTCTAAATATTTATGAGACCAATTGATAATTTTTCGTAATGTCCACAATTATAAAACCAAAAGTTGTCAAGATAATATTTTGGTTAATAGATTTAGTATCAGTCAAATGCATAACTATGTTTAATATAGTAGTTTAAGTGGATTCAACAAATTACCAAATGATGTATTTTATATAATAAATTTATTATTGACTACACTGATATTTGTTTTATATTTTGACCTAAATTTGCCGACTAAGCATCTAGATTTAATTCTAGAAATAAAGGTTTAGGCAAATTGGAATTAAAATTTACATTTGTTGAGAATATATAAAAATTTATGTCATGTACTTGAGATTTTAATTTTGAATTAATAATCATAATTTTGGGTATTAATTATGCTGTAAAATAATTGAATCCACTTTCTTAATTAACTAAATTTTTTTTGTCCCTTGAATAAAATAATCATCCATTTAAAAAATAGTCGTATTTTGAGGATGAGGTCTATGAAACCAAAGGAAATTTTTAAAGTTTAATTTAGGCGTGCTTTCACCACTTCTGCCACTGTTTATCAACTGAGAAATTAAAAATTAAGGCACAATAGCCATTTAAATTATGCTGACTTTTAATTATGTCCTTTTACTAAATTAAATTATTTAGTATTCAATATATTAAAGTATAGAGAAGAAATTTTAAGCTATTAATAACCAAGCAATCTTGAACATTTTTTTACATTTTTAAAAAACTTTATTCTGGATTGATCGCGGTTCGTTTTTTATCTTGATCCCCTTAATCCGAAGCTATTTGTTGGGACTAAATATTTACTGGTAAAACGTTACTTAGCTAAGCTTAAAAAGAAAAAGAAATCCCTTGCAAAAAAAAACTACTTAAAATTCTTACCGAGCCCACTCGTCTGTCCCAAAAACGGCTCTCCGTGATGTGCGTAGCTTGGCCCCCGCTTGAACCGCATTTTTCCGGAATGCGATTTTACGCATGACTCACCACCGGAAAAGACAATTTCGGAAAAGTTGCTTGGATCCGCATTTCTACGGTATATGTTTTTGGAATATCGTGGGAACAATTATTGTCGAAGCAAAAAAAAAAAAGAAGATATTTATCGAGGCGTGTTAGCGAAATTTTGACGGATTTCGATTTCTTTTCGGAGGGGAATTCAATTTGAAAAGAGGGTTTTTTTTGCGTCTTTTATCGGTGAAGTTGTAAAAGGGAAATTATGAGTTTGTGGCCCCAATAATAGCCTCGTATTGAAAATACGTAAATAGGTTTTTTTTTTGTAAACTACAGGAACCTTTTGGAAATTCGTTTTTAACGAAATTGAAATTGCGATATTAAAGCCATTTATATTATATACATTTGTATGAAATATTTATATTTTTTCTTTATTTTATAAGAAAAAGGTATTCAAAAATAGACTTTATATAAAAAAGAACAGGTTCTTTTAGTTAGTTACAAACTTTTTGATTTATTTACTTATTTAATTTAATATTTCTGATTTATTTTTTTTGTTAATAAAATTTTTTTCTAAAATGTTTATATATTTATTGTAGTATCCTAAAGATAGTTTAGTAATAAATCATAAGTCTCTACCATTACCACTCTCTTTTCTCTCTCTGTCATATAACAAAATGTCTTTAATTTTCTAGAAGAAATAAAGCAAATTTATTCCAGGCTCTTTTATTTCCTTTTCCCTCTAAATTCTAATGCATAAAAAAATTTAAATATTTTTCCAGGCAGTTAAGTGGCACCTATAACTATCTTGTCTCTCCCTCTCTCTATATGCAAGGCAGTGGTTTGTTTAAAAAAATATATTTAATTACTTAATTATTGTTTTCTTTTATTTTATATTCAAAGCTAGAAAAATTGTAAAAATAAATATTTTTTTAAAAATAAAAATTTTGCATAACTTAAATGGCTATGGTTTCTGCAGATATATTTTCATAAAAGTTATGATAAAAAGTAATATTTAGCTGTAGAAATTACAATATTTTTATATAAAGTTGCCTTATAGCAATTAACATAAAAATTATAGTAATCAATATTCTGGAGACAATTAACCTCTTTCCATCTCATACTTGTAAAATGGTTTCCACATTTTTAGTATTTTAAACAAATTTTTAATAATAAAGAAAATGTGCATAACTTAAACGGATCTGGTACCCTTGTTTTTATTTTCTTGGAAATAAATACGATAATCTTTTTTCTTTTATTATTTTGCGCTAGTGCAATACATTTAAACTATTAGAGAGATATTATCAGATTTTTCTTTTTTTTATTATTGCAAAAAATCTCTGGTTTTAGTATTTTTGCCTATTAGTATTAATAGTAGACTAGACAATATCACTAAACACTGTAACGTATCTACCTCAGGAATGTATGTATGAAGCAAAGAAATCAATTTCAGAATTTTGATTATCCAGTCTGATAGTTCTAAAAGATAATATTATTTAAGCCATTATTAGTACGGTAAATTGAAAAGTGAAATCTAATATTGTTTTTTGTATGGTACATACACGTAAATGATTTTTTTAAATTAATTTAGGAGCTAACATCCTACTAGGCATAATTTTGTAAAGAGTTAAGAGATCTCTTCTTTAATGATGTGATTTAATAGGGACATATTCAGTAATTCAAGTATCTGGGAAGCTCCTTTTTTTCTTATTTTTTTAGGATATGTAAATTATATACCACAAGTTTTCAAATTTTGTGCTCAAGGAATTTGAGGCAAGGATTTCCATAGTATGGGGAGCAAACACAAGATCATTACTCTAGGTAAGGATGCATAAGTGTACAGTGAAACCAAATAATATTAACTAATAACCCTTAAACGTGCATAACTTTAGTGGGTATGGTAACCAGTTTTTATATTTTAAAAAATTATGACGTTTAATGGTAAAATTTCAAAATTGCAACTTTATTAAAGAAAAACATCGGACAAACCTAAAACCTAATCTAAAACGTCTTCATATACTTAAGAACAACGGAAATATTAGCACGAAAATTAAACAGGATCAAAAAAATGTTTGTTACAATAAAAACCGAATTAAAACCAAGAAACCCAAATAAAACTTTCAATAAAATCGATAAAACCACCCCCACGTTCCAACGAAATTCAACCTAGAAACGAAAGTGAAATGTGACATTCAAAAGAAATAAACCGCTGACGTTTCCCACAGACTCTTTTACTTACAACAGCATCCCAAATCCATTTCAATTTAAAGACCGGGGCGGCTCTTCAACGTGTGTAATTTCGCTTTTATCAAAAAAAAAAAAAAAAAAAAAACGCAAAACGCGTGAAATTGTATTCGCGAAGTTCGACGACACGCACGTGGTCGGACGGAGAGCTGCATCCTATGACACAGCGGGAATCAAATTTTAAACGCGGCTCAGTTTTTCCAATTTTCGTATGTCATAAGAGTAACTTGAAACGATGATAGCTTAAATTCCTTTTAAATTGCTTCCGGTTTTATTTGATCGCTCTTGACGTGATTGAGTGAGCGACGTGTCATTTACCTAATTTCATGTGAAATGTGAAATCTTATATTCTTATATTGGGAAAAAATTACATTATTGATGTTTTTTTAATTTTTATGTGGTTATCCTAAGAAAGAGCTAATAAAAGGGTAAATTGCACTTTTTTACATTATTGAAAACTATGCATAACCTAAGTGGGTATGGTTAATTTATTTATTTATTTCGCCTAATCCTAAATGATAAAAGATGAGCTTTTATGTCAGAAGTTACCAGTTTTTTTCGTTTAAATTTTCGTTATTAAATGTAATTTGCCATTTTCCTTGAAAAAATCTTATTCAGAGGTAAAATAACTTATATTTCTTACAATTTCTTCATTTTGGAGAACCAACTAAACGAAAAAGGTACTCTTTTATTCTTGGATGGAGAAATCGATCCAAAGGTAGATGTCAAGGGTGGTATTTGAGTTATGGTCATATCGTGGCATGTTGAAAATACCATGAACAGACCACTTAACAAATATCAAGGTTCTCCGCAGAATAAGCAAAGTAAAGAAAGTAGTTAATACTGTAAACGAAGAAATGGTCCAATAGTTGGGATACGTTATGAGTAATCAAAATATATTTCACTTAGTGCTGACTATTCTGCAACATATAATCTTAGAAAAATAAAATATTTAAAAAAAAATTATAGAATCTAGTTTGATATGAGTACAATTGAGTTGTTCCAGGCTACAGTCAACAAAGTTAAAATAGCAGCATATTTTTGTAATTTTTAATAATAGATGAAGGAATGAGATCTGGACTAATTGTAAATTTTAGTTTTAGTTTATTTAATGCTGTGAGTATCTGGCTTTTAGAAAAAATGAGTATTATTTACAAATTCATTGCTATCGATATTAATTGTTGCATAAAAGAAAAACATATATTTAGTGACTCGTTGAGTAGTTTTCCTGTGTTTAATGAAATTCCACATTATTTACATTTATTAGAGTTATTTACACCAAAATCCTTAATATTCAATATAAAATGTATACTCTTTTCATATATAGAGCATAGGAGCGAAGGTGGATAATATCTCTTAGAAATCACTTGATACCTTGGTACAAAAATATCCAGTATTTGAAAAATTGTATCATTAACGGCTATAAATCCATATTTAACAAAAAATGAAGATTCCAAGAATGACA
Source organism: Anthonomus grandis grandis (assembly GCF_022605725.1). Taxonomy (NCBI): domain Eukaryota; kingdom Metazoa; phylum Arthropoda; class Insecta; order Coleoptera; family Curculionidae; genus Anthonomus; species Anthonomus grandis. The sequence goes on along the minus strand of NC_065557.1, from coordinate 6,688,179 downwards.
ATCAAGTTGTATGAACGTATTGTATAAAGCCTTTTTAATATAATTAGGGTATTTAAAAACAAAACTAACAAAAAAGCTTAATAGTAAGAAAATAAGCAAAGAAATGAAGATGTGTAAAGAAGATAATAAAAAATATTTATAATGCATAACTAAATAGATTTTTTCATTTTTTTTTAAGAAGTTATTACGTCTAGATCGTTACTTTCAACTTTTTATTTCATTTAATTTATAAAAATAAATGTGTTATATGTCATTTTTGGTCTTCTTTCCTTGAATTTATATTTTTAAATGTATTTGCACAGTCCAATTTTTAAAAATTTATAATATATCTTTTTCACATTTGTTAACCTAACAATTTTTACAGCAAGGCAAAGAAATCGGGCCACCCTCTCTATCTCGATCCAACCCCCAAGAACGCATATTTATTGATAATAACCACACATTTCATCTTCCAGAGATAAAACAACCATCTGACATTTCCTTAGCAAAGCAGCACATAAACACAAAATTTCCTTTGAGAATACATGAATAAATTTAAAATTAATTCGAGCGGCGCTCTCGTATACACAAGTAGGGCAATATATCACTTCGTTCCCCCCTCATCCGTATCGCTTTATTTTTCTTTTTGATGGTGCCGTTTACGTTGCTGGCCTTTAACATCGCCAATCATATCTCCCAACATTAACAAGGAGAGCTCAAATTGCCTATTCTGCACTCCACAAAAGCCTCCACCGGCGGCTCATTTTGAAGCTCCCCGGGGCAACTTGAAATATGTCCTCGTTTGTACGTGTCTCCTTCTCTTGCTTGGAGGCGAAAAAAAATTTTTTTTTCATGTCGTCTCGGTCAACCACCAGGAGGTGAAGAAGGAGAGTTATCCCTGAGACCTTTGACCGGTCTTCCGTTGGGACGATTTTTATTTATTAGCAGCGTAAAAAGGCTGGACTTTGACTATTAAGATCCTTAATTGGGTCCCATGGGGCGTCAAAATTGAACGAGATGTGTTTATTTATTCCAAATATGAAGTTCGTGTTGTTTTATTAACATGCATAATATTAAAGGTTATGCCTCTTTTTCAATTAAAATTAAATAACACTTTAAATAATTTAAGGAATTCATGAATTTGAATATTTGAAAAACAATAATTTAAGTGATACAAATAGAAAATATAAAACATAAGTAGTATACGTCTTTGAATTAAGGCAGCAAAGTAGACATAAATGTAATGTATAAAAATGTGGCATCCCTGAGAACACACAGGGAAAAAGCTTAACTCTTGTAAAAGAGCTAGGACTTCTCATTTAGATTAACATTCAAGATGATAATATTGCATCATAAAGTTGCCATAGTACAAATACTTCAACCCACTCTAAAAACATAGTGGTCCAATTGTAATATACCGGGTGACACAGAAAAGAGGGAACACTTAATAACTTTTTTAATTTTCAAGATAAACAAATGATATTTGGTATATTGATAGAATGGTTACAGGAGCATCTTTTGACATATTTTATTATTTTCCATCACTTCCGGCTTACCAGAAAATTACACCAACTTTCTTATTTTAAATGGGACACTTGGTATATCATTACGTATTTCGAAAGAAAATTATATTCTGAAAATATCGGTACCCTATTTGCTACTTTTTGTTGTATACTCGTAGAAAAAATCATTTTTTTTTAATTTTAAAATAGGGTGCCATGAATGCGTTGAAAGTTGGGTTTTCATCAAAATAGTTTTCATTGCATTTTATGACTTAAATCTTTTACACGCCTATTTAAAATGTCCAAATCATGAATCCTGGCATTTACATAATTTTTTTAAATAGCACATTATTGGAAATAACCGCTTTTGAAATGCGGTTTCTTTCTCCCAATAAATTGATATAATTATTTTTTAAATAGGTTGATAAATAAGCCCATAAGAAAAAAAAATTAATCACAAAAATTAACAAACAGGAAGCATTGAAATGACACTCCGGCGTATTTTTTTAAGTGACATAACACATCATATTTTGTCAAACGTCATATTACTATTTGAGAATAAAAGAATACATTTTTCTTTAGTGTTCCCTTTTTTCTGTGTCACCCGGTATAGCTGAAAAAACGGATTAATTAGTGCCTCTAAATTGAAAAACTCAATAATATTTCAATTCAATATGCATATTTTATCCTTACTATAAGCAACTTCATAAGAATTTTTTAGACAATCAAACTTCAAATTTTGCTGGGTAAAAGAAATGAAAATGTTTATAATGAAAGACGAGACCAGTAAACCCCTTACTGGTATTAACGAGCACACTCTGACATCTGTGCTAGCATAACGTGATTAAACCAGATCTTGTCCTTTGTATTTTTGTAATTTTTTATGAAAACATTAAATTAATATAATGGCCTCATCTCAGCAATTTACTGTTTATTACCAAAACACCAGAGGCTTAAGAATGAAGACAGTAGATTTGTACCAGTTTATATGACTCTCTTTCTGTAACCGAGTTTTGGTTAAATCTGTTTTCTGGTTTACTGGCAACTATAACGTTTTCAGACTTAATAGAAACGCAACCATTAGTGGCAAGAGTGATGGTGGTGGTGGTGTCTTATTGGCGACTTGTGACGTATACCAAACGGAGATTGCCTCGAAGTGGTATGTTACTTTAGAGGGAAATAGAAAATTATTTCTCTGTATTCTTTATCCACTATTATTCTGTATAATTTTTTGTTAGTACGAGCAACGACAATTTTCCATTGATTGGCATTTGCATTTTGAAAATTAAATCTAATTGTTAGAAACATTGCTATACAAAATTAGCGTGAATCAAAAGCCCTTTACAAAAACATCGAATCGCCGCAATTAAATTAATCGCCGTTTACCAATCCACTTCAAAAATTGGGAACTGAGCTCATTTGACATAAATAACTCGAACAGCATAAAAAACTCGAACGTGCCCTAAAGCAACCTGTTTACATTCACAAAATCGGCATTTGGCTCTATTCTATGTCCTGCTAGTAGTAGCTATACCCAAATTAGAAAACCAAAGATCTCAAGAAAAAGACCATGGAACCCCTTACTAATATATATTTTTCTTTCATCTACATACATAAGTCTTTGCTTATTTTACAAATAATTCTTTAATGCATTCATGCATTAACAAATAACTATGTACACTTTTTATCTTAACTAGAAAATTATAGAAGCACTCATATAAATAGTTGTTTTTTAATAGTGGGCTACTTTAATTTAACTAAATTAATATGGTATCAAAAAAAGTTTCATTGCCGATTAACGCCATCGATTCTTCTAGTAAAGCTTTTTCCGACCGATTTTACTTCAATATTCTTAAGCAATTTAATCATATTGTTAATGCTCGCGGTAAAATTTTGGATCTAATTAATTCTTTATTCATAGATGTGAATAAATGTTTGGATCCCTCTTTCCCTAAAAAAGCCATCACATGTCTTTGAAAATAAATTTTAAATTAATATCAAAGAAAAACATTGTAAGTGACTTATTCACAAAGATAACATTCAATAATGCCAAGTATAACATCATCAATGAAATTATCACTTCAACTCAGTGGGAAAAATTATTTTCATCTAAAGATGTAAACATTACCATTAAAGTTTTAGATAACAGTGTTATCAGCCATATCTCTAAAATTAAGATCAATAAGAGACGCCCTTACTTAATAATTTTATGATTTTCTAGGCATACAATTAGCCTAATCAAAATAAAACTAAGGGGGCATAAAATGTGGAAACTTTACCCAAGGCAAACCGATTACGATTACTTCTCAAATTTACTCAAAACAGTAAAACTTAATATACGCAATAATTGGAGTGGAGACATGTGCCGTGTACACCGACTTTTCCAAGGCTTTTGATAAGGTTCATCATTCTATACTTTTCATAAATTTGGAGTATAAGACCTACATTGTTTTAAATTATTTTAAATGACATTCGTCAATGTCTTTATATTTATAATTATCTTGCGTATGCAGATGATTTAAAAATCTTTATTGGATTTTCTTGCCTTCGAATCTAAGCTTTCTAATTTTGAAAGGTATTATACCTTAAATAAATTATTTATAAATCTGCTCTTTAATAGAAGATCAGAAAAAAAGAGAAGAAATTTAACCACAAAACAAATGTGATGTCTAGGAGGCACTACCTTAACATATGTAGAGTGTATTAAGGATTTGATTGTGGCAATGGATTCCAAACTGCTCTATAATGTTCCTATAAAAAACATTGTTCTAAAAGCTTTAAGAAATCTAGGTTTTATATCTCGAATTATAAAGGGTTTCAGTAATCAAACATCATTAATCTAAGGTTTATAAATAAGTTCCTAGATATCAAGCAGCCTTCTTTCATCGTAGTTTTCTGTATAATGCTATGGCAATTTACAATGACTTTGTTCCGAATTCTATAAAAGAAATGTCAGTAGCAGATTTCAAGAAAAAACTAAAGCTGCATTTTTTAACAAATCAGAATAGCTAAATTGTCAGTAAGTATTTCTTATTTTATAATTTTTGATTTTTATGGACCAATATCTATTTATTTTTGTATTACTATTAGTGTTACCATTATAAATTTTAATTTTTTTCTTTCTGTTGTCCTATCTAAAATAATTTTGCTTACATTTTTTAAATAGGTTAAGTATATTAGCCTTTGGCTAGACTTCGCCTATGTACACTATTGAAAAATACAAATAACACCATTATTTACTTATTCATATTGTTATAAGATGCAAGTGTTAAGCCATTTATAGAAGTTGCGATAGTAGTTTGGGATCCTATCGCAAATATTTTGACCAAATTGATAAGGTACAATGCAAGTTTGTAAATAAATTAAATTTTTCTTTTAATAGATATTTTTTCAATTACTGTGATAAGTTCAATTTTTATATTATTAAATCCTTGAAGTGTAGTCAAAATAGTTCGAATAAGGTTTATAAGATAAGATCATTTACAATCTAATAGACTCCTCCTTCAGTCTGAAAAATTTAAATATTAACGTTAATTCTTATACTTCTTTTTATTGCGTCTTCAGACATCTTAAGATTTAACCTTTTTGTCTAACTCTTCTTTACTCAGATGAGCTCGTAGTTTTAATAATTTTCAATAAACTAATTTTAATTATGACATTTTACAACAGTATAGTGTCATTCAAGCGCCACTTAAGGGATTCTACCTAATTGCATAGAAATATTGGATTCTAATTATATAAAATTGATTGAGTCGATGATTTTATGTATGTTTTTAAGTATCTTTAAGGGTCTTGAGGATGACATGTGATCTATTTTAATTTTTTTTGCAAAGGTTTTTTTGAGTATAATGGGTACACGTATTCAAACTCATCTAAATGCAACAGCGACAATCGTCAACTCTTTTATTCTTTTATATTCGTATATCGTCCCTTACAATTCCCCGATTTAAATTCAAAGCCGGTGCAATCAAATTAAACGACTTTTCTCATGCATATCACTGGAAGTTAAAGCGGGCCAAGTTGTAAACTGTAACCCCTTCAAATCGAAATATTTAATCCCGAATTCCCGGGGGGCAAAGTTGCAGGAACGTAATTGCCATTGGGTCCTGCGGACGTCCGGCAACGGACTCGTGTAAAGGGTGGTCGTCGTTTTGGATCCCTTTTGCCCCGTCACTCCACCAGCCACCCCTTCCTCACCCCCCATGGAACTTCTGTATACCCGCATTTGCACCCATTTGGTCGCCCTTTCTTTGCTGTCCGAATTTCTTAAACGGTCACGTATACCCGTTCTTTGCCAAACAAATTTTCTCAGTTTGCCCGGGAGCGAATTTAATTAAAGGAATATGTTTTCGGGGTTGATTATTGAGCCGAGGTTTTCGGCAAGTTATTATCCGGGAATGGCACCTTTGGTGCTCGTTTATTTAATAAGTGTCGGCCACTGGAGGCCCATAAGTATCTGAATTTCTTACTTTTGTTTAAAAACGTCGTTTTTAATTATGAAGAAGTGGCAAGGAATGTGGAAGAGCTTTTTATAAAAAAAATAATTGCATAGAAAATATACTATAAGAATTTTGATTCTATAGTTGGAACCTTTAGTGTGACACCCAAATTACAAAACAGTTTTACTGTTAACCAAAACCTATTTATGTTAGCATTTTCGACAAGATAAAAACTAAATTAAAATTAATTACGAGTGACCTTATATACTAAAGGTTTACCAAATAGAGCGACAAAACCTATGAAATATAACAAATTAACAAATTTTTTAACACTAACTAAACTATGTTGTCTGGTAAGGTCTCAGGATCAGTGAAATAAAAGTCTAGTTTAACTCAAATTAGCCAATGTTTGGTAAAATAAGTTTGCTTCCTCCGGGTGCAAAAAATACAGGATTTTTTTGTGAAAATGAGATCAGTTTTTTATTAGTATCAGCATTACTAGCTTTATTTCCAAATCCATCAAACCCAGACTATCCTGAGGAAGAACTAATTTTCTAGCAAGATGGTGCTTCTCCATGCTATTGTGCCTAGATTTTTGGATGAAACCTTTCTCGGTGGCTAGGAAGAAGAGGATCCATCGAATGGCCAGCGAGCTCGCCTGATCTAACACCAATGGACTTTTTTTTGTAGGGATAACTCAAGTCGAAGGTATTTGTTAATAGGCCAAATAATCTAGATGACTTGAAATAAAAGATTCGCAGAAACATGCCCGTCAATACAGAAAATTATTGAAAAAATGCAACGAGAGTTTATTAATTGCTGATTTTGTCAAGCCCTAAATGGTTGCCATATTTTTAATATTTAATTTAAGTTTTGTTTTTTTTTTAATTTGTTACACGAATCGGGTTTTTTTTTGATAACTCTTAGCATTAGGTATAGGACATAGTGAATGAAATATACCTAGATTCCACGCAAAACTTAAAATTCAAATAAAAAATAGTGCTTTTATTTGAAAAAATTTTAAGTTGATGGGCAAAATTTATTGAGTATCCCTGTATATACAACTTCCCGTTTAAAAAGCTCAACTTAAAATAAAAATTAACGCATTCAAGCGTTTAATTTTAAATAAATTCAGACACAACTTCTCGGATGACTCATGCAAGATCACACAAAAATGAAGTGCTGCAAAGCATATTTCAATAATTAGCTCTAAAATCAAATAAGTTAAAGCCGGTTGAAACTAATAAAATACAACAGTTAAATAATAAAGCACACGATCAGCATTGCAATGAAATGGTTCGTCATAGTGTAACACAATCACAATCAGCACCTGCGTATAGAAAGTGTGTTTCAATAAAAACTCAAGATTTGAATTGCGCGCCATGTTTGACAGACAATCAGAGCCTTGTCAGCATCCATCTAGGTCTCGAATGAAGTTAAAATTTGACTGAGAAATACAGTCCTTAATTAGAAAACTTATTATAAACGGACCAAAGGGTCTAGTTGAACAATTCTTAGGGTACTTACATTGTTGTCTATGTTGTCGATACCACATTTGACTTCCATCCTTTACTTCGCCTTCACCTCAATCTATCAATCAAGAACACAGTTATCTGGCCAACATTGACTTGATAGATACCTCTACTTTAGTTTGACAGATATTCCAAATTTGACAGCTGCGCTATTTGAATTCAGAAAGCTTGAGGGTAATTTATGATACTGCTATGCATCAAAAGCCCCAGAATCCAGGATTCAACTCAAATATTTTCTTGACAGCCTTCAAAAATGCTGCAGACTGTCGCTTTCTTAAGTCGTAGATAAAGAACGTAAACTTTTGGTATTTCTTGCTATAGTTCATTAAATAAATGTTCTTGTAACTCATTCTATATTTAGCAAATTACACGAAATTTTGTCATATATTTTATGTTTTTTAGATCGCACTTTAGACTAATTGGAAATATAACTCTTAACTCATCTGAACTTCACAAAGTTCAAAAGATTCACTTTTCTGCTTTTAAAGCTGGACCACTGTTTCCAAAATCTCGAACTCCAAATTTGCCGTAGCCGGGGGTCGTTATATTTCGGTCTATATTAATTTATTACCACTAATTAAGGTTATATAACTAAACATAGTGAAAGGTGCATCATCTTTAAAACATCTGAATAAAGAAGAAACTGGTCAGCCGTAGCAAGCCAGCCTATGGGTTAACACTATTTTATTTACTATATTAACTTTATGTTACTGAACTGACAACTGACGATCGACTTCCATCGGTGACGCGGCTACTTATATACTCAGCAGAACGCTGTTCCGGAAGATTCTCGCCAACCTTCGAGATGTCGCGATGTGCCTTTTGTGTCATTGACGGAGAATCAGCTGGTTTCTCAGTGTTTACAATATCGTTACAGTATATAAGGCCACTTGTAAATAGATTTCAAAATAGAGAAGTCTTTATCTCCAAGAAAAAATGCATGTAGGTCATTTAGTGCATGTAGATTAGTTAAATTTATTATGCATTTCGGCTGTATAAACAGCCATCATTAGATACAAAACGTCACAAAAAATATATACGTTCAACAATTGAGTTTCTTGAGTTTTATTTGTTGAACGTATATGTTTTTTGTGATGTTCTGTATCTCCTAATGGCTATTTACACAGCCGAAATGAATAATACATTTAACTAAATGACCTGCATGCAGTTTTTCTTGGAGATAAAAAGTTCCCCATTTTAAAATCTATATATACACATTCTCCTACAAAATATGGACTTCTATCCAACCACTTGTAAATAGTTTAAGTTTAGTTTTAATCTTATCCAGAAGCACGTGTCGAGAATAAAATAAAAAGTCTTGGTTAGTGGTAAAACTGCTTTATAATTCACAAAAGCTGTCATGTTTGAACGTTCTGAACCTTAGAAAAATCCTCCTGGAATGTTATTGATATAATTTGAATATACCAGGAATATTTTTCTGCTAAAAATAAGTAGAAAAAAAGCACCAAATCCAAGCAAACGATTATTTCCTAATTTTTATCCGCCACCCTCTGCCAAAACCTCTTTCATTAACCCCCTATTTTCTCAACATTATCCAGGTTCGAATCCACGTCACGTCTCCATCTAAACCCTTATCCTATACGTTCGGGTCTTATTAAAGGCACTAATTAGGTCTCACGCATCTTGTGTTTCCCCAGGCCATACACGAAATATGACTATTGTAATTAAATTAATTTCCTGCACGCCCTTTGCCCGAACTTTGGCTGCGTTGCACGCCCAAATAAGTTTTTGCCTTTAAGCGATAAGTCAAGTTGTTTGATGCTGCTGTCTGTTTGTCGGGGATAATTCGGTTTTTGTTTTGCTTTGGATGGGAAAGGGTTAAGAGAAAGTTTTTTTTATTCATTAATTTAATTAGTTAATTTACGAGAATGTTTAGGGTTTCCAAAATTGTTCTGCCACGATGAAATTCGTTGCCACACCGCCCATAATGGATAGTATGAGGGAGCGTTTACTTTGGAATAATCCCAACGCGTTAAAGTCGACTTTTCTAATGGGAATTCGGTTTGTGAATAGCTGGAGTTCTTGGTAAGGCGTGGAAAAAATCGAGATGTAGTCTTGAAGGCTGTAGCAGACTGTCATGGTTTTCTTGGATTGGGTCACGATTTGGTCGCAGAGGATCACTGTGGTCGAGGTTGCTACCTAAAATCAAGAAAATTTTATTAGATTACGAAATAATAGGTACAACATAAAATTCTTAAGAAGAAAGCGAAGATGGAGGAGGAGAATAGAAAAAGTATAGTACAGGAAAATATTTGAAATAAACAAAACCAGAATAAGACTAGTAAAATGTGGTCCAAATAAGTTTAAAATTTTTTTAAAGATCTGGATTAATTTTTGCTAATTTTTAATAGTAATTAGGGGAAAAGACGAAAAAGGAGATGAAGAATAGTAAAAACACAGTATAGACAAGATTAAAAAGAAACAAACATATTAAATTATAGTCGAGGTTGCAACATCAAAACCAAAAATATTTTGGCGTCTGTTAAAAAACTATCCAGAGTTAAAAAAGAGGAAGGAAGAGAAGAAAGACACAAAAAGCTGTCTAGCCTTTAAGCAAAATAAGACTATGCAATAAAATATGTATTTAATCTTAAGATGACTCCATAAAATTGACTATTTGAATATTTGACGACAGTTGACAATCATTTGCTTCTTTTAATTGACAATTATGTAATTTTTGACGTCACCTCCTTTTTTCTACTTATAAGGACCTTTGAGATTTGACTAATATGATAGTTCTGGCCTTTGATGTTTGACAAGTATGACAACTGTGAAGTTTGACTTTTAATTGATAACGATTATGTCAAAACTGCTATAGCTCTTTCATACCATTACTGCCATCTATGAATTTTTTATATCAACAGTTGCTAACATGAATGTGAGAAACGTCAAACGTTGGAACTGTCATAGTTGTTAAACAGCATTATCGCCAACTTGAACTAATTACGTCCATATAACTCAATAATAATTGATAATGGAGTAATCCCAAAACGTTAAGGAAAAAGAGAACCGTCAACATCGTCATAGTTGACAGTAATCGTCACAGCATTCCTAGGTTGTTTATACCTAAGGAGTTAAGGTATAGAACTAATGTCACTGCCAATAAGGAAAAAGATAAACGTCAAACTTCATAGCTGTCATAGTTATCAAACATCAAAGGCTAGAAATATCATATTGGTCAAATCTCAAAGGTCCTTATTAGTAATAAAAAAAAAATGACGTCAAAAATTACACAGTTGTCAATAATCAAAGGAAGCAAATCATTATCAACTGTCAATTGTCGTCAAATATTCGAATAGTCAACTTGATGTTTAATAAAATCATAGGGGGCAGTGATGCTATATGACAACTCTAGCAGTTTCGAAATTATCGATTTAAGTAGTTTGAGGTTTCAGTACGGGTCTAATCAATCTTAATAAGCAGTGATAGGTTTTGAAAATTATGACAGAGTTTTGATATATGACATAATTATTCAATCTAAAGTAAAGTTTAACGTTTATCCTTTTTCTTGTTGACATTGATGTTAGTCCTATCCTATAGCTCCAGAGAATCTAGGAGTGCTTTGACAATTATGACAGTCCGACGTTAGGCATTTCTTACGTCCATGTTATGAACTGTTTATTTGCGATGATGCTTAAATAAATCATAGATGGCAGCGATAATATTTGACAACTATGACAATTTTGACGTCTCTTTTTCTCCTTCAAATTCTTGATTCTGTCAGCATATGTTGATAATTGTTATTAAATTTTATGGATATAAAAAATCAAAGTGAGCAGTAACGTATTGTTTAATAATTATGTTCAATTAAAATTTAAATTAATTTCTGAATTAGGAGGATTAGGAGGTTACGTGAAAGCGCCTTAATTAATTAATTATTTAGTGCGTATTTTATAATTAATTAAAAGAGTTTATTTTTATATGTTTTATTTTTAAATTTTGTTTTAAGAAGCGTAATTAAAATTTAGTTTTTTTTAATAATTAATTAAAAAGCCCTGGAGGCCAAATGGAAGGAAAACCTACCTTATATAATTAATTAATTAGAACTTATTTAATATTTTTGTTTAATTAAAATAATGTTTGAATAAAATTATTTAGTTCAAAAAAATTCTAAATTATTTTTTTAAACATCCAATTTATTTATTTTAATTTAATTTTTGCTTGTTTGTACCGTTTCTTAATAATTTCTTAATAAGTGAAAGAATCTTAATGAATTATTTTATTGTTAAGTTAAAAAAATTAATTAAAATTGAACTTAATTAAAACAAATAAACTTAAATAAGTCCTAAGCTCCAAGTTGAAGTCTTACTGTCTTTCATTGATAAATTTAAATCGTCATTCAAATTCATTAAAATAACTTAAATTTGAATGCAAACGCCTATAAACCCAGTTTTATTAATTTGATAATTTAATCAAGTTTGTAATATTAATTAATTAAACTAGTGTTTCTTTAATTAATTAATGTCTTTATTAATAGTTTATATAAAAACCCTTATATAATTATATAGTCGATAAACAAATGCTTAAAGTTATTTAAAAAAATATATTAATCCAATTATTGACAAGCAAATCAGTAAATTTCCGATTTAAGATTCTGACAATTGACGTTTCCTATATCCATGCTAGCCACTGTTTATTTGCGTTGATACTTAAAAAAATTATAGATGACAGCGAGTTTTGAAATTATTCTTTTGCCAATTATTATTTAACTACATAGACGTAATTAATCAGATTTGGCAATAATTAATTTTAAAAAGTTTGACGTCTCTGATATCCAGGTTATCAACTGTTGATGATTGCAAGAAATCATAAATGGCAGTGCTGATATTTGACAATTATGATAGATTTTTCGCTAAGATTTGACAAATATGACAGTCCTGACATTTCATGTAATTGATAGTAGATACGGTCATACTTAAGAAATTTGTACCTAGTTGCTTCAAAACAGCTTATTTTAATGTTAAGTTATCAGAGAATGTTGTGTACATGTTGATCTTAGGAAAAAGATATTTATGCATAAAATTATGCACCTTTAATATGAAGAGCAAACAGCATTTAGAGAAACTACTAAGGCTATATCGTATTAACCAAGATCCTGGACTATATTATGGACCCTTTAAATGTAAAGTCTTGATACGGCCAAAAATCTTCCAAATTATTAGAACCTCTGCAAAACAGTCACAAGTTCTTAAATTATCTTCATTTAAGGTGATGATCTAAAACGTTTGACTATGGGTAATATCCTCATGGGACTACTAAACTTTTTCCTATAAATAAAAGGGAATCATTGGTATGGAGGCTGAGTTTGGTTTAGACTAAAATTCTGTCTTTCCCTGACCACATAGGCCATAAAAGAGAGAGAAGTTTTAAGTAAAACACAGTGAGAAGGAGTATGATAAGAGGTTATGGCTTTGCTCTATAGGTAGCCTTACTAAAAAGTATTTGCAATTTTAACTTTGTCTAGGAAAATGTAAAATTTCCTCATTTCCACCAGACTTTATGTGTATGTATTGTTCTTATAATTTAATTACATTTGATAGTTATATGTAATTTTCAGATTGATTAAAAAATTAATAGATATATGCGATAATTTTTTTTTTTTTTTAACTTTAATGTTCAAATTTCGAACGTTCAGTGTACATCCTCAGGGCAGCAATTTAATAAAATCAGATTTTACACTAGGCATCAAAAAGGTTTTTAAGGAATATAACATAACATAAAAAATTAACATTGTCAATATAATTTAGTATAGGTTTAGTGTAAAATGTAATTTTCCTATTCACAAAAAATAAATATATTTTTTAATAATATGAATATTAAAAAAAAATACTTACAAGAAACAAAAATCCAAAAAATATCTTAGCAATACCATATAACAGCAATTCCAAATTATTAGTCCATATATGCTTGGTGAACAGACCCAAATCCAGCAACAAAGTACCACAAATAATTGGTACCAAAGTAAGTTGAGGCGTAAGTACTTTATTTAAATTCTCCGCTATTTTGTGCAATTTCTTATAATTTATTTTAATATTTCTCAATTCTTTTAAAATTTCTTTATCGTCAAATACTTTGCAGTGGCTTATATTCGCAATCATTTGATTAAGCTCTATATACTTGTGCTTGTAAGTCCACAGTAGTAAAGCCGTAAAATAAAATATGATTATATTGTAATAAATTAATAGAACTTCTGCCAATAAAGACAAGAAAGTGCCTAAACTCTTTGGTGCAACGTATTGCGATATCCAAATACTGTATAGGATAGAATGTACCACAAATAAAACATGTACAAAAATTAAGTAAAAGCGTGCATCACTAACCATTTTTTTCTCTTTTATGGTGCGCTCACTAGTAAGGACGTTCAGGTTTTCTATCGTAGCAGATTCCCTTAAAATTACTTGAAACGCAAGTCTTTTAAAATATGAAAAACTTACGCATAAAGCACTTGTAAGCCCTATAAGGACCATAGAACCATAATGGGCTATAATCGCCAAATCCAACTTACCGACATCTTTAGGTGCTTTATAATAGACATTAAGGCACATCATAAAGAAAATCACAAAACTTTGTAAAAGTACTTTAATTTTCCAGAAGTAATCGTTACTAATTTTGTTACTAATAAAATCGTAGGGGGTAAGGAGTCCTAAAACTTTAAAAAATTTAGCCCAAGGGGCCAAGCAGAGCTCTATAGTTCTGCTAAAGACAACCATGCTGGTATAGGGTCGTTTTAATTCTATTGAAACAGGATTGCACTAAATAGATTGGAAAAAGTAATTACTTAATGGAGCGGATAATCATGTGTCAATGGGCTACTATATCATTTGTTTAAGTGAGTTTTGAAGTATCGGAGGTTAGGATATATTTATATTAATGATCGAAGCGCATACATTCTGTATATAATGAAACAATTTTACTAAAAGATCTTTTTTAACGATTTTAACGTGTTATTTTCTACTTAAGTTTAATTTAATTTAAACTAACCTCTATCATTGCAACAAGTGCCCTTTCCACGTTTTCCAGATCCATTAAAATTAATAACCTTTAAATAAAAATGTCACTCAGAAATTCACAGGCACAACAAATTAAATTCGGCTTATATATCATTTTCACGAAATATTTCGCCATAGCAGCTTTTGCGTCTGAGTGTCAAGAGTTTCGAAATAGTAGAAAATGCAATTAATTTAAAGTAGTTGCCTGTTTAAGTTCAAATTATTAATGGGCGAGGATAAGAATTCGTCTCTCCGAACTAATTAAAAGCAAATAGTTGAATAACTGTTTTGACTCTGAATAAACCTTTTCAGGGCCGTTTATAGAAAATGAAGATTATATTTAAATATGATGCTTTGAAAAGAAATTTGATTTAATAACATTTTAATGAGGCATGAATGTTTTAGATGCTTAAAATTTTAATTAGCATTTAAAGCTTCTTTTCGAATTGCATCATAAATTTAAGTTTGAAGTAGCGTTTTGTTAGATGATTTCTTGAATGTTATAAGACCGATAGTGAACATTTTATCTAATAAAAGTTTTTAGGATTAAAGATATTTTTTTCCACTGAAAATCTAGAGTAGATAAAATATATTTATGATAATAAATCTTATCATAATAACTATGAAACAAGAAAATTGCTGAAGCCATGAATATTGGTACATAATAGATAAGTAAATAGGCAAATATATTTTTTTAATTTTTTTGTTCTGCACGACTTTATTCTTTCATTGTGCTTACACTATGTTTTCATGCTTAAATATATTTTGCAGTTTCCTAATTATTGCAATATATTTTCGTAATTTTTATTATTAATTTTAAAAATAACTTATGCCGCAACCTATTAGATTATGCATTAAATATAAATATTTTCTTATCCGCACGATAACTTTCTCTTTGTATAATTTTTACCTTCTTTTAGTTACGACTTTAATATATTTTTATGTCAGCTTTTAAACTTCGTTTACAAAGTCAACTTGTTCTTTGCCTTCGGCTAATTTTATCTATTTGCATGTTCTTTCGATATTTAAATTAAGCGTGTCCCATTTCTCTTACCCAAAAATCCTGTATCTTAACTTAAAGAATATAAACTATTAAAAATATATTGTGAACTGTCATAAACAAACAACATTTTTCTAAGCCATAAATAATACATTTGTTTTCTTTCAAATGATATTAATTGATGAACTAAAAAAAATATTAAATGTAGTCCTATCATTTATTGTCTATTAAAAACGCATGCAAGTATGGAGTACTATTGCTTACTACACACTTTGCTTGTATATTCTGAGTTAGAAAAATTAAATAAAGGATTTTGTTGTATTTATGATTATTGAAATAATTAATTATTGTATTTAAATATTTGTTTATTTTAGTGTCAGGTCTTCATTGACTTATATAGGTGCGAATTTATTGCATGTTATTATAGTATGCAACTGTAGAACTGTACCATATGAATCGAAAATAAAAGGAGCGATAGAAATAATTTTAGTGTAATGGTTTATTAAACAAAGAATAAAAGTGCCTATTATATATGTGTTTTTCTTGTCTTAAGCATATAGGTTTTTCAAATTTATTTTCTAAATATTATGCGTTTATTTTATATTAAATTTATATTTATAAAGATGATTTTTTGTACTTTTCCCTATAATGTTTTTTTTTTAATTTTTTGGTCTCATAAGACTATTTTCTTTTTATTGTAGTTACAATTTTTATTCTACTTTAAAATATTTTTTCTTTAATTTATTTTACTTAAAATTTAAATTCGGGATGTGCCCTTTTCTAAAAAAAAAATATTGATTATAATTAAATAAATATGCTTCAACAGTCCTTAATTATTTAACTGTTTTTATTACAAATTCTAAAAAAACTTAATTTTCATAATCCGGCAACTCTATTCACCTCCTCTCTTATTTTTTTAATCTTTTTGACTTCATTTTTTATTGTTTATTTCTTATATTTTTCAATTTTCAAATAAATTTTATTAACTTTTCATGCATCGTTGCTAAATTTTAAAATTAACTTATCAATTCTATGCTCATTTTCTTGTATATATGATTTCCTTGCCTTCCATTAATTCTTTGTATCGGTATCAACTATTAATATTTATATTCAGGGTGCTTAAGAAATATTCGTCATATATAAATATTTGTCAAAAAATAACCTACATTCATAAGCCACTAAGTAAGACATTTTTAGTGGTTGAATTTTTCTCATATCTGTTTATTTTTAAAATTGTTGGGTCTCTATAATGTTTTTTTCATTGTACTCACATCTAATTTATTTTTTTATATAATTTATGCTTGCATTTATTATTGCCATGCATTTTTGTAATTTATTTGTTCTTATTATTACGCATTTATATGAATTTTCAATTTTTATTTACAACATTCTTGCTCGTATATTTCTTCACTTTGGTTTTATTTATATTTTGATCTGCACAACTTTGCCACGAATTTTTAGAATTCTAATTATCAGTTTTAAAAATAATTTATTTTGAAGTGTTTGTAACTTTAAAATGTTTTAAAATATTTCCATTTATCGAGGACTACTACTCAATCATGTAAGGGTTTTAAGTTTTGTTTATAGAAGCAAACAGTTTTTATAGTAATTTACATATTTTAGATTTATTCCCTAATAAAAATTGTAACAATTTTATCTTTTGATTATTTTTGGATCTGCATATTTTTTATTTTAATTCATTAATATCTTAAGCAAATTCTCTAAAATTCCAAAGGATAATCAATATTTATAACCCAGATACTTATATATTTATATGTTAAAATTTTCCATTGTGTATTATTCTCTTTTCCTATTTTTTCCGCTTTTCTTAATTATCTTTTCAATTTTAAAATTCTATGCCTTTCACTAGTTATTACCATGCTTTTTTGTAATAATTCGCTTTGAATTTAAAAATTTAAAAAAATTATCAACCATCAACTTAACCATAAACTTTAAGATTATGCATAAATTTTATGCTGATTTTTTTGTATATATGATTTTTTTGCCTTTTCATAATTTTGTATTTTTGTATCTGTATCACTTTTTAATATCTGAATCCAGGGTGTTCGATCAATATTCTATTTTAAAAAATGCTTTAAAAGTCCTTAATTTTTTTATTTCCTCACAAATTTAAGAAAATTACCCATATTCATATTTATTTATGAATTATTCTTATATTTATTTATTTTTTAAATTATTAAGTCTGGTTGACTTTTTCTATTGTACTCACACCTATTGTAATTATTTTATGATTTTTTCATTGATAGCTATAAAAATAAACCACGCAATAGACTTTAAGATTATGCATAAGATCGTTAGCAGCCCTTAATTAACCAATTGTTCAACGTTGAAATTTTTAGAACAAGAACAACCATCAATTAATTTTTAATCATAGTTCGGATGCCAGAAATTATCACTAAATCTTATAATAATTATATTATATTTCTGAAGTCTGATGCCAGTCAGTGATATAAGGAAGGCCTTTGATTGTGACTACCATGAAATTTTGTTGCGTAAGTATGGCTTAAGCAAGTTAATACTGGGTTGGTTTTACTCTTTTCTTATAGAGAGACAACAACACCTGATTGGCTTGTGTATTTGTAATTGTATATTTAATTATACATTGCTAATATTTAAATACTAAAAGACTCTTCGATAAAAATAAGATAAAAAGGGTCAAAAAAGCTTTTAAACTATAGGGTTTTAAAATTGTTATAATTAATGCACATCTTTAACAGCTTAGTCCTTTATTTTATAAGGACAATAGAACGTCACTGTACTTACTCAAAACTAAAATTCTTCCGAACTTCTTAATACGGTTTTCATATGAAACCCCCTGTAACTATAATTTAAAAAGAACTCAAGTGTCAGCAAGTTTTTACTCTAAAACCTCATTTTATCCACTTCCTATCTAGGCCCCGGACCTAAATTATCTTTCTGCTTAATACGACCGATCTTTTTTCCATTAGCAATAAATAAAACCCGAAAAAATATTAGTGTCCCTCGGGGACATCGAGGGAAATCAGGGTAAATACCAAGGGTAAAAACTTGGTAGGCTCCCAGAGATCGGCCGCACTGGGAGCCGAAAAAGGGCCTATAAACGACGCAATGTCCGTAATATAGGACGTCCAGTGTCCGACCGTTCGACATTACCAGCGCTCCCTTAGGGAATTTCGAATTAATACGTTCATTTTCCGATTGCGATTTGTAATTTGACTTTATGTTTGTAGGGACAATGTTCGCAAAATTTTGCTGTGTACTATGTAATAGTATAGATCATCCCAGCTGCATGGATAGATCTCATCAAGTTATCAAGTTGGGCAGGTATAAAGCTGTTTGTCAATTTGTTAAACTAACTTTAATGAACAATATAACGAACAAACCAGATCACTAGAGGAAAGTTCCTTAAGAAAACCATTGACGAAAAAAACATGTATAAGAAACTAAGTTCTGGCAAGGACTTTTGGAACAAGGAGGAAAGCATAATCTGTGAAAATTAACTGCCTTAAACAAAGTTAGTACCATAGAGACTTTACAAGAAAAATTATGAGATTTATCAAATAGAAGTTAAAATAGGTTGCTAAAATGTTAAAATTATTGATTTATACGATTTTTTTATGACTCTTTTAGCAGTTTTGAAAAAAATTGATTTGACATGTTTTCTCATTACGAGTGCAAGAAGGAAGAAATAAGATAACTTGTCTCTTATAAGCAACTAAATAACTTTATTTCCAGTAACTCGAAATATTGTAATTAATAATTTAATTACATTATTTTTTAAAATTTATTCCAGACAGTTAAACTATAGATTTTTTTAAATTTGCGTTTTAATAAAAATTGTACCTGAACTTAATTATATTTATTATTAATAAAATTCAAATTAAGTAAATTATTTTACAGTTCCAGGGAGTTGAGCTACAGGTTTTATAATATTTCAGGCATTTTAACTAAAATTGTTTCTCAAATTCCTGGGCTAATTAATTGATTTACTAATAAAATTTAAAATAAATTATTTTACAATTCCAGGCAATTAAGCTATAGATTTGATAACTTTTCAAGCAATTTAATAAAAAGTATGCCTGAACTGAAAAGTATGCCTTACACAATAAGCGTATATTGATTAATTTATAAGGGTATATTAATAATTAATTAATTAATAATATTACTGTAAAGTTAGTAAGAGCGCTTTAGGGTTATGTATGTAATAATTTTTAATAACTTCTGAACCAGTTTTGGTAGCGGGGTGCTTAGGTCGCCGACATGGCAATGTTTAGACGGACCGGAATAATGCGGTATCCTCTGGATTAACCGGGATGCTGCATTGCAAGTGTCGGGGATCGGAATACCCAGCATTTGATATTTATTGCTTACTTATATATGTACTCTTGCTGACTAAATATGTTGTTGAATTAGGTTTATGAACAATATTATTAATATTATATGTACTTTTATTTTTATTAATTTTTTGGGAAATTTGTTGTTTTTGTATGTAGCTACTTATGCTAAATAAAGATAATTATTATAATATTATTATTAACTGCATGGGCTAATTTTACAAAATTTTGCTAAAATTATTTTACAATTCCAGGCAGTTGACCTATAGATTTTTTAACATTTCAAGCATTTGAATAAAAAATGTATCTGAGCTTACTGTGCTAATTAATTAATTTATTTATTTATGAAGTTCTAGTTAAAATATTTTACACTTGCAGGCAGTGGAGATATAAACTTCTTACCATTTTAGGCTTTTTAATAAAACTTGCACCTCAAATACCTGGGCTAATTAATTTATTTTTTAATAAAGTTTAATTTAAGTTATCTTATAATTCCAGACAGTTGAGCTATAAATTTTATAATATTTTAGGTATTTTAATTAAAATTGTACCGCAACTGCCTGGGCTAATTAATTAATTTACTAATAAAGTTTAGAATTAATTATTTTATAATTCCAGGCAGTTGACCTATAGATTTTTTAACATTTCAGGCATTTTAATAAAAATTGCACCTGAGCTGCCTGGGCTAATTAATTTATTAATTACTAAAGTTCAGAATAAATTATTTTACAATTCCAGGCAATTGAGCTATAGATTTTATAACTTTTCAAGCATTTTAATAAGAAGTATGCCTGAACTGCATGAGCTAAGTAATTTATTTTTTAATAAAATATAAATTAAATTATCTAACAATTTCAGGCAGTTGAGCTATAGATTTTATAATATTTCAGGTATTTTAATTAAATTGTACTTTAAGAGCCTGGGCTAATTAATTGATTTATTAATAAAGTTCAGAATAAATTATTTTGCAATTCCAGGCAGTTGACCTATAAATTTTTTAACATTTCAAGTATTTTAATAAAAATGGTACCTGAATTTCCTGTGTTAATTAATTTCTATTTAAAAAGTTGTAAATAAATTATTTTACAATTGCAGGCAGTTGAGCTATAATTTTTTTACCATTTCAGGCAGTTTAAATAAAAATTGCACCTGAACTATGTGGGCTAATTAACTTATTAATTATTAAATTTCAGAATAAATTATTTCACAATTCCAGGTAATTGAGCTATAGATTTTATAACTTTTCGGACATTTTAATAAAAAGTGTACCGGAACTGCCTGGGCTAATTAATTTTTCAAGTTTAAATTAAATTATTTTACAATTCTGGATTTCAATATTGGAAATTTTCCAAATCATTTGTTTGGAAAACATCTATAGTTACTAAAAGTCCAAGATCGCAGTAACTGATCTAAGGAACATTAATCTGGAAAAATTTTAGAGGCTCTATAAGGCTTAAATCAGGAGGATCCTCGCAGGAAAAAATACATATCATTGTCAAAGTAGAAACCACATTACTAAAAAAAAAATAAAATCCTTTTAGAAAACAATTCATATAAAGCAGGTACATAGAAATAAAAAAAAAACTTTGTTAAACCATCGAAATATGAAATTTGAAAAAGAAATCAAACAGATCAGGAAGAAAGAAATTTTAACATTAAAATCTTTATTTATACTTAACATAGTGTCACTGATACATTAAAAAATATAAAAGCATTTAAGCATAGGCTTCCATTTCCCAGAACCTCCAAGGTGCTTGATTCCATCTATTATTCGTCAATTTTACAATAATTTCCTGTTAGCATTAGAGAGATTTCCACTAAAAAAGGAATTATTAAATTGCTCATTATAGTGCTCAAGGATATTTTAGTGAAAATTTTAGATGTGATTATTGTGTCACTATAACTGCCCCTTTACGTATTTATTGTTCATGTTAATGACATATAAAACACAATTGGTAATTTGGATCTACCCAAATTTAACCACACAACTTGATTTAATATTTTTTTTAGTTTTGTAAACAAGAGCCTTTAAAGAATTTCATACAATAAGGAATTTTTCAATTTTATTTAATTCAACTAAAATCGTGGGATTTATATATTAAAAAAGGCAATTTTTTCCATTAATTAGACGGAAAGTTGAGCGCCGGCTTTTAAAATTCCTCTTTGGGTATTGTTTTATTTACAGTGCAAAACTGGAACAATACGTTATGTCCTCAGGTTCCTTGCATTCAGCCCTTTGACGCTAATTGGACGTCGCTTTAAAAAAAAAAATGTTTTACTTGCATGTTAAAAAAAAAGGAATTTTCTGACAAATTAAAATTAAGAGAACACGTGGAGCGGCTGTAGCAGCAGCAGCACCAGATCCCGGGGGCCTATTACTTCCATGTCACGGCCTGATATTTTATTGCTCGAAAATTGATCGGGAATCCCATTATTTTCAGAGAAGCCGGGTCCCCGGGGTAATCTCTTCCTTGTTATATCTTATTCAAAGATAATACGCAATTTAATAATAAATCCGCTATTTCAGCGTAAATTTGAAATCCGCAGAAAATTTATAATACGCAAATGACGTGTTGGAGGACGTCGGTGTCGGGTAAGGGCGGCCCCTCTCTCCCTCCTCACTTCCCTTGATGTCGTTCCCGTATTTTGAATTTGACAGCCGGAGATTAGGTTCGTATTGGATCTAAATTATTCTTGTGATCTAAATAGTGAGTTTATACCGATGGAAAGTTAGGAGAAATTACTATGAAAAAGTATTTTCTTTTTGCCTAAGAATGTTTATAATGAAACATTTATTAACGCTCTATTACCCTGACGAAGGGGTTAATTTGGATAATAAACGTTGACTGAGTAAATATGATTCATCTCGCATGCGGACGAACTTAAGATGGCTTAAAAATATGCATAATCTAAAAGAACTTTATGAAATATATATAAATCACCCAATTAGATGATGGCAAAATAAGGATGTTTTTCTTCTTTAAGTGCTTAAAATGTAGCATTTTGGAATTTTTGAAAACCACTTATATCCGTCCATTGTCTAGTATTCCGAAAAGCCGAAATCTTCCTTCCTCCTTCGATCCTACCTTGGAGCATAAGGCGCTGCAATTGATAGCGTTCTCCTCTCATAATATGTCCTAAGATTGATATTTTTCTACGTTTTATTACTTCGAAAAGCTCACGATGTCTTATTTGTGCTCTTCAAAGGACTTATTTATGTCTTACGTACTCTATCCATGATATTTTCAGCATTCTTGAATGCTTTCAATTTATTTATGGAGCTTGCTTTTATTGTCCAGGTTTCTACACCTTACAAAAAAACCCATCAAACGTAATATTTTAAGGTTTGATATCTTAGTTAAAAGTTTAGATTTTTATTTGTGAGGAATCTCTTATTTTGGGTCCCAATTTTGGTTCAACATATATCCCATATTGCGTCACTTTCTCAATATTCATCTTATTTACCTGAATTCTTATTTGTGGAATATCAATCCTACTCACGACCATAAATTTTGTTTTATATATTTATATTCAGGCCTACTCTTGGGTTTGTTTTATTTACGTGATTCAATAATTCCTGAGAATCATTTGCTTTATTCGCAATTATTACAGTATCATCTGTCTATTTGATATCATTGATATGTATCCCGTTCACTTTAATACTTATAGGATTATGTAAAAACAACTTAAAAAACAGTCTTTCCTAGTAGAGACTGATCAATATCGGTGATGTAACGCAGCCTTGTCTTACCCCTTTTTCATATAAAATTGCTCGGTTGTTAACCAGTTCCTCAATCAATTATTTGCTCTCTGGTTCTAGTACAGATTGCTAATTAATCGAATGTTTTTACCATCTAAACCTAGATCCTTAAGTTACGATATTAGGAGATCAGGTATTACATTGTCGACAGCCCTCTCGTAATCGATGAAACATTAATAATAATTTCAAGTCTAATTTTGATTATTTGTGTTTTAATCAGTGTGGCTTTTTTTACGTTCTTAGGAAGGGTCGCGATAAATTAAAGCGCTGTTTTTTTATTAAAATTGTTCAGTATCTGAACAAACTTGCATACATACTATAATAAAGCTTCGGAATTGACCTATAAA
The DNA here is from genome assembly GCF_022605725.1 of Anthonomus grandis grandis. NCBI lineage: Eukaryota > Metazoa > Arthropoda > Insecta > Coleoptera > Curculionidae > Anthonomus > Anthonomus grandis. The sequence goes on along the minus strand of NC_065557.1, from coordinate 6,664,276 downwards.
CTTTTTACTATTTAAATCCCACTTAAGTTCCAAAACCAAATCGTGATGCATCAGCAATATGCTTCCTTATAAATGATCCAGAACTTTCGATGTTAACATTAACATAACCTGCGAATAAACTTTTAATGGTTTCAACTTCAATAAATTTCAATTATTTTAAAACTTGTAAAAGCTATTTAAATATAAATTATAGTGGTACATTTGAAACAGGTTTTTGCTACAAACACTACTAGGATCATTTTCAGCCAAATATATTTGATTAACTTAACCCAACTTAAGAAATCTACCAAGAAGAGTCTTTTAAAGTCAACCAGACAGATGGGCCTCTATGAAGGAAAAAGAAAAACACCATTATCCTGGAAAGATTCCAAAAGGAAAACTATAAGAAATATACCTGGCACATCATTTCTGATCAGTTTTCTAGCAGTAGGTTTGTTAGACAAATCCAAAGATATTGAGGACTACGTTTGTAATTACTGTAAGTGCAGCCAAATATTACTTTTATAAAAGTTTTGCTATTATTCATATTTTAGTAGTATTTAGGTATATTTACTATACTTATTGTCGGTTATAAAAACTGTACTTGCAAAATTTTATGTGAATCTTTAATACTAAGCGATTTCAATCATTATAATAGTATTTACCACTCATGTCTTAAAAGTACAAAATTCATGTATTCATAACCTAAGTAGAAGTAGTAGAATTACACCGTTTCATCGTATATCTAATTGGCTAAATAAATGAATAATCGACATATATGTATGTATGGTTTTTTAGGTTCTAAATTTATAAAACATAAAATGCCTTGTTACCTTTATGTCAAATAGCGATTAGAAGAGTTATCCATAGCTTAAATCTACGACAAAAAAAATACTCTGACAGTACCCAAACATAGCAAAAAGCTCTTCAAAATAGTCTCTAGTATCTGTTAAATGGAACTTGTGGTACCTGTCTTAATGTATTAATGTGTGTATATATGGTTTTTTAGTGGAGAAAGCAGTTGAAAGCAAGATTCATCAAGTAAACAATATTTTTTATTTAGGTAAGGGATTAAACAGTATTCAGTATTCTTGTGTGAAAGTAACTGAACAGCTGCAATTGTATAGTGCCCCCTGTTCAATCAAGCAACTACTATGCTAAGTTATATAAATATTGTAATTAATTTATTGGGTAAAATAATAAATAAATATATTTTATAATTTAGACAATAAAGGCAAGGGATCAAGGATGATTTTTTTTTCTCAAATATATGAACAAAGCATAGCATGTAGCGAAATACATGATTTTTTAATAAATAAGTAGACAAATTTAAAAATTGCTCGTGAATAATATAATAATAATAATAAAAGCTAATTTTAAATTATTTTTATTATTTTATGAATAAAAACTCGAATTTGAAAAAATGCATTAAATTATTTAGAGGATTAAGAACCTCAAAAGTTATAATTTCAGTTATATAGATTTCATTTTATTTATTGAAGAGTTTTTTAGGGTAAGAAGTAATTATTTATTTATGAGTAACCCGAAAGCCTTGAAAATCAAAATAAACAACAAATAAACTGATTTAAATGTAATAAAACTAAAATTTTTCATTGTAGATTTAAAAGAAAAACCTTTTTCTTTTGAAGTTTATTAATAAAAAATTAAAAACTAGTAAAAAATGCTTATTGTTGATTGAAGCATTGGAAAACTGAAATTTAACGGAAAAAGAGGAAAATAGTTCTAGTAATGGATAACCTAAAATAAAATAAAATAAGTTTTATTAGTTTTGGAGAAACATCTCAATATATTTTATAATTAATAGAATAACAAATAAATCAAAAATGAAAATTAAAAAATATACATAACACGATTTGAAAAAAAATATTAAAAAAAAACAAAAGAAGGAATAAAATTATTATTTTATATGCGTTTAAAATATCCTCCACCAAATCAGAACTAATGTGTTTTCTAATACTTATATAAATGGTACATAAGCATTTTGCATTTTTTTAAGGTGGTAAAAAAAGACTATAAGTCTTTAACTGCTTAAAATCGGTTGTCTAAGTAAATTTAAAAAACTTAATAGCATCTGAAAATAAAAAGCAGAGCTTTACACACAACATGCGATAGTCAATCAATAGATATTCTCTACATAAATATTAAAATTCAATTTTTTATTCATAGTTACACCTAGGTTTCTTACATATCCATCCCTATCCTATTTAAGATTAAACCACCTAAAGTATAAGTGTAATCCAAAGAAGTAAAATATTTGTTAACATTAAAAAAAAGGCGATTTTTATCACAATACTCTTTAAGTCTTTGTAAGTCAGATTAAATAAGACATAGTCCAGAGCAATTGATCCAGAAAGAAACTATGCTAATTCTCTGGTAATAAATGTTTGTTTTCAAAAAACATCATACCAGTTATTATACTTTAAAAAATCATTCCAGGTATTGAGAGCATATAAATAGGTTTAGAGTTGCATATGTCCTTTTACTCATCAGTTTTAAATACAGTGGTAACTTTTAACTTTTTTCCACTCAGCAGGAAACACCCACAGAAAGCGATTTATTAAATAGTAGGCATAATGGACGACTAATTGATTCTGCGCACTTTTTAAAGAATATTCCATCAGGACTTATATGCATTTAATTGCGATACTTTTTTTCAAATAAGTAGTAATACATTGAGTGGTTATTAGAAATAGGAGGAAATCTTAAACCTTGATTTGGGCTGTAGTTGTTCCGTGTAATTTTCAAAGGCCAGATAGATGAAAATCAAATTATTGTTGTTTGTTTGATTTATTTAATTTTTCTGTTTACCCTTGGCAGACTTCAGTTTAAAGGTCTTCAGACTAAAGGTTCTTGGCAGTTATATAATTCCCTAATTATCATCGTTAAACCACAGTTAAACTAATTAAGAGACTCTCGGTGACAATAATGTTTCATGGTATTGTTTTTCGAAAACGTTCCACCCTATTAACCCCGACCTCAGGCCATCCATTAAGCGATTCAGTCTGGTATTTTTGCCGTTGACGTTCCATAAAAAAAATCCCTTTTCGCTAACGCGACTCCCCCTCTTTTAATATCTAAAACAATAAAGAGCGACAGAGGGACAAAAACGCACATCCCTCCCCCCACGAACTACGAAAACATGTAAATGCGAGCGGGGCGAATGTTAATTTAATGCGTTTTAATCGAGCCAGAGCAAAAAACAAATGACACGAAAAAATGTTAATGGAGTGCCGCCATTAGATAGTGCCCCGTGACCGGATTAATTGTCGCGGGTCCGAATTATGCGTGTCATTTAACAAAAAGCGAGCGGAACGGAGCGACGAGATTCAATGACAAATGAGATAAATTGAAAAATAAGATTTTTGTACATTTTTGGTACATCAAGTACGAAATTTGCAAAAAATAAATTTTGTACAAGCTGCTAGCCTCAAGGAACCTTAAAGGCATCAGAGGTAATATGGCAACACACAACTTTTATAGCGAATATACAAGGCTGGCAAATTTCTTTCTTCGTTGCAAGGCGTTAAGCAAAAAATGAATGACAATGCTTCAGCGATTTCTTATTTAAACTTGCCGCTTAGAGGGTAAATGCAACCCACCGCATGTGTCAGTCATTACTGTTTTTAATTTGGGTCAAACTCTAGTTAGTAGAAAGACACTGAGAAAAAAACATTTAAAAAGCTATAAATCTAGAGGGAAATCCGCTGTGTTGGCAACAGTGGTTACTAACTTTCATCAGTTAACTTTCGATCTGTCATAATCATGTGACATTATGACTATCACTACATGGCGCACAATTCAAATCTTGCGTCCTTATTGGAACACCCGTTATATAGAAATTTATTTAAAATTTAACAAATAAAGTTATGTAATTTTATGTCTTTTATTAATGAGGAATTCAAGTAAACAGGGTATCCTAAAATTAATTTAACAGCACAGAACTTAAACGCTATTTTTGAAGATCAAATTGCATTTGTCATGAGAGACAATATTGATCTAAGATCTATTACTTCCCTTGAGTAACACATACCCGTAAAACTATCCCTTACGTTGTTTTAAAAAGCACCCATTTTTTTTTAAAGCAATTTAAATTGTAAATATAATGAAAAAGAAAAGTTGTTTCATTGCATAGAGTGCATAAAAGAGCCTCTGAATTTGACCAAAACCTATCCTGGACGTGCTAACAATCACCACTCATCAAAAAACTTAATACTTTGTCAAAATTATATCTATCCAGCTATCCACTTTATGATCGCTATCTGGTTTGTCCAGATGTAATTCCTAAATAAGTTTCAACTCTATCCCACCATCTCCTCAATTTCCAGCGATTTTCACAAACAAACCGTAACACCACGTAAACTTTTTCCCCATATATTTATAGTACCGTTGCAACTCCTTTTACAAATACGGTGCAACGTAACGTGCGGAAGCCTAAACAATTTAAGCCGCTTCTAAGTTAGTGCCCGCAGGACCGCAATGCCTCGACTACTGCACCTATTCAAGTCGAAATTAAATTCTACACCTCTGTAAATTTGTTTCTCGAAATACAAATTAAGTAATTTAAAAGGACCGGCCGTAGAGTTTCCCGACCGAGTTTAGACAACTTTGCCCCTTCCATCTGCTCCCCTGACCCACCCCCAACCACTTTAACTTTTTAGCAGTTTTAGAAATATTTATAAACTCCTAGTTTGGGATTTCGATAATGCATAACTTAACTGCATACGAATAACATAGATTTTCGAATTATTTAGGTAATTAAAAAAAGTTGACCTAAAAACTCAAAACCATTTTACTCTCAATAAATTCATCCTTGTCCGCTCTTCTTCGTATTAAAGTTCCACATTAGATCCAATTTGATTCCAGAGTGGCCGGATCTCTTCCAGTCCGTGTCTCCAAATCGAATTAGGAGCCGTTCCGCTCTCTTGACTGCAGGCGTCGAGCAATTTGGCTCTATTAGGACTCGACAAGATTGTGTTGTTAAAGAAAACAAGAATACTAATGCCTCCCTCAGCAAACACTATTGTTTATGTGCCGGATCTGGCGAACAGACCTCGCAGTTTCCTTCTTGCGGTGCTCATTTGAAATTGTTTATGGTCAGGAACTTTTGGGCGTTAAATTCAATTAACCAACACATAAAAGCCAAAAAATAGCTTCCATCTTTTTTTTTTATTTCTAAAATGTTTACCCTTATAAATAACGAAAATCCCAAAGTTTCTTGGCTCCGGCCCCTTCCTGTCTAAAATAACTGGAGCTCGAAACTTTCCCTAATTTGAACCCTTAGCCCTTTTATTACACCCTTCTCATCCCAGTTATTTATTCGCTGGTCTCTAATTCGATAATAAAACAAGTTTTTTTCAGAACTGCACCACTCCTAACTTCTTTACGAACCAACCCTAAAACCCAGAAAACTCCCTCTGTTTCGGAACTTTGTTTATGGATCGACGCGTAAACGCTTCTTCTGCTTAAAAATACAAGGGGTTTCGCAGGGATCTTGGTCCCGGTAATGCAAAAATTAGATTTAAGGCTAAAAATATAAAACTTTCGTCCCGTAACCCTTTTCAATTAATTCACTGAAGTAAGAAAAACTTTTCTGAGCGGGGCCTTTTGTTTTCATTAAGGGAATGGCAAACTCCTTCTGTGTGCATCTTCTTCTTCTTCCCCGTTTTCTTCTGCTCCCGAGGCAAACTTGATGGATTGCCCTACAAATATTTTAGTATTCAAACAAGCCGATAAAGTCGGGAACGACTAGAATGTCGGCAAGCGTCTGGATAATTGAAAGGGATTGAATTTTCCTTTTATTAATGTTCCGCAAAATACTTTGTCACCCACTGGCCCGGTTAATGATTCACTTTGGGATCGGTTTTGATTTGTTTTAATCTCATTTCGTTATCAGATTGTTTTTGCACTTTTTTGTGCATAAACTTACTGGATACCAATGACATTTATTTATTTTAGTTTGTACTTTTGTGATCTATGTATGAGTAAAACATAGGCCATCAATGTCTTAAAATAAAAAATCAATAATTTCAATAAAAATCTCTATGAGTACAGACATTTCTATTGCAAATACCACTGTGCCATGCCATCCTAGTACAAGTTTATTGCATAAATTAAGTGAGATAAGAGATGACACAGATCTTATCAAAAACGAAAGTAAGAAACAAATTGTAATTTTGGATCAGCTATATAGGCTTAAAAATAATGTTGCTAACAATTTTAAGGGTAATAAGTTTGATGTCCAAACTACTATTAAGCCATATGCAACTAAAGAACAAGTTACAGAAGTCTTGTGATCATAAGTACCCATACTTTTAAGAGTTGTAGAGGATAGCATCATAAATAGATCTTAAGAAGTAATTAATTTAATCTCTGAAAATGACGTGTTGCTGCTAGATTTTATAAATAATTATAATGAAATTGTTGTGGATCCTCTGTTATTCCATTTCGACTTTTGGTATTTCTAATGCAAGGCACATAAACTATTAGCCATTAAATATCTTAGAACAGAATAATAAAACAAATATAATAAATTACAATATTTTTAAATTTAATTTAATATTGTAATTGATACATTGCCATCAGCACATTATTTTATTTTATTTTTACAAATTTTGCTGGCTTTCCTATGACAAACACAGTTTTATTTAAAATAAATATATATTACATCAATATTAATTATACCGTTTATTTTTTGCAACTTAATTAATAGTACAATAGTATAAGCAAGTAAATGCATCAATTACAAAAAAGGAAATGAAAGCAATTATAAATTGTTTAAAATTCAACTGTTATAAACAAAGCAAAATATGCAAATAATATTAAATCACATATTTAATACATTTCAAAAGTAAAGAAATAAACGAAAACGAAATTAATTTCATATTAAAATATCAATTCTTAAGATGTTAAATTAGAGAAATCTAAAAAGGTCTTTAACACATTTTTAAATATTGAAGGTTTTATTACTTGCAATGAGAAAGGAACAATGTTATATAATTGACAAATAATATACGAAAAACTTCTATAAAATAAAGACGTTTTATGGCATGGTGAAGACATAAGACCCCTTAATCCTAGATGTATACTGTGAGCATCTATTCCTTAATTAATTTTATTGATAAATAATTCCAATGTATGACATTGTTATTTGGATGGGTAGTACAAGTATGAATTTATTGGCTATTTGTAGAGGAGAGATGCAGCTTTTCAGTTCTATTCTATAGATGTATAATCTATGACAGGTAATTAATGTGCCTCAAGACTCAGTAATCCTTATTCACATCATTTGTGTGCATCATATTTTGGAGCTGATTCCATCGGGTTCCATTTAGTAGCATGCTGTTTGATTCTTTCATTAGTTACATTGACTTCAACTTAGTATTAGGACAGGATACTACTGACGAGATGCTTGATAAGCTTAATCTCGACCTAGCACAGCTCCTTGACCAGTTTACTTCTTTAAAAACAATTAGATCTCGTAGACTCCGCAAATCCTATATAATTGATACTATAAACCAATAAATACTATAATATACTATAGACCGATAAAAAAACTTGATCAACAATGAAGGATGTAAGACTTCCATCCAAGGATTAATTCATTCGGTAACCTTAGACCTACAAGCGTACCTATAATCCTTATAATGCTAATCCTAAAAGGAAAATGCTAAAGTAGACATATACTGCCTACAAGTCAGTCCGGTTTCAGGGTTCGTCATAGTACATCAATAGCACTTATCAAGATTAGAACTAACATCTCTAAGAATATGGGTGGTCCACTTATTTCCTAACTTGTAGTTGCTAGACTACAGCAAGGCATTTGATCTCATCAGTCATGAGATGCAGGGGAAAATCTATGCATCCTCCTTATTATCCTTTTTTAGGTGATAAGCACTTCGCTAAAATTACTTAAATAATTCCATCTAAGAAGCCCTAAGGAAATAAAAGAGAACTTATATAATATATTATCAATAATATATTTTGAGGATAGACTTTGCAGTTTTTTTAGTGTTAATACACAGGCGTTTTATTTCACGTCTATTTAGTCTTCCCGTTCAAAATTAATTCCACTGACAATAGCAGAGTTATTATCTGCAAGGAGCGACATTTGGCAAATGTTGCAGAAAAGGTGCCAGTCTATAACCTACATAACCTCGAGTAACACTAAAGGACACACTCAACCAATCTCATTAGATCTGGCTCCTGACTCGTGATACCTACAGTTTGAAATCCAGATATGACTTAATGCCTGAACAACCGGTCTCCTTACTCTATATCTATGTACATTTATTCTTCTAGAGGAATCTTATGGCATCCAATAAGTGTCTGATAAAGAAACTGAATCTTATAGCCTTGATATTATTCCACTATTTGAAAGCACTAAACAATTATTGTGTTATCTTAAATTATTTTGGATTAAGTAATTAGGAGTACTGATTAATGAAAAACTACTTGTCGGATCGCACACAATGCGTAAAATTAAATATTAAAGTAAGCTGCATTATTTTGGATTGTTTTCTTGTGCTTTGAGGTGACTTTCGGCGTATCTCAGGTTTAGAAACAGGTTGTGGAGATGGATGAATTTTAATCAGATTATCGATTGCTTTTTCATGAAATTCCACAAAATTCCATTATTGATCCACTTGTTTTTATTATTTATACGTAAAATTTCCATCTCAGGTTTGCTCTTACTCCTTTATGCTGATGACACTTAGCTTCAGTTGGCATTTAGGCCTGGAATTGAGTGTTGTAAATAGAACACTGGCAGATATTTCAAATTGGTCATCTCGACATGACTTGCTTAAGCAATCAGGGAAGAGTACTTACTTAATGATTAGATCTGAATCCATTAGGGCCAAATTAAAATTAGTTGTATCTCTGAGTTTATTTTAGCTTTAGTAATGTGATATACTACACCTTTTTATTTTTTTCTTTAAAATATTATTATTATTATTATTATTATTATTATTATTATTATCAAATTTTGAAAGATTGTGAAAAAACTAGGAATTCAATTGTTTGGATTTCAACAATATTCTCATATTCATTTTTTCCTGAGTCAAATAAAACCGACTAAGGAAATATCGTAAGTCTTATAGTCCCTAAGATCTTGTAAATTCCATCATAATATTTATGTAATCCATAAAATATAATGTTGTTCAAAGGTTTTATTTAATTAATGTTAACTATTCCATGTATAACCACCTAATTGGATATGAATCACATTTTATTTTATTACCAGTGCTTTGAGGCATAACCCAATTAAATTCGAATAACATTTATTTAGTTATGTACCCAGACAAAATAAACAGACATTAAAGCTAATTAATATCAGTTTTCAATCAATATATTTTATTCTACATCTATACGATAGTACGTATGGATCAACATGGTGTTAGCTAAAGCATAAGGAACATTAAAAATTAAGTTAATATTTTAGCATCGCATTTATTTTATATTGTTTATATTGATTCTTAAATTGTTTGTATTGATAAATCTTTATCTTTATCACTGATGAGCATTTTTTAATGAGATATGCCAGTCAGCGTTTGGATTAGTAATTTTTTGAGTCTCTCTTGAAATATGCTTATTAAATAATGTAATAATGAAGCTATTTAAAATATCAATTTTAATATTTATAGCATTTTCTCAGTCAGTGAGAAAATATTGATAATTAACCGTGTTAAAACAATGATATGTGAAAATTTTTTGACAAAACTTGATTTTTGGAATTACGTATCTCACAGTAGGCTAACTTATTCACAGAAATTTAATCTGCGTTTATATTACCACAATTATTAAGAATGACTTGAAAATAAATATAAGATTTACCAAAGTACTTGAAGTAGAAGCTACATGAGTCGGCTTATTAATTATTTGTTAGAAATTGTATATTTTTATCTATATAGGAATTGGGTTAGAAATATTGAAGAAATTTACATTAAAGTCACACATTCAAATAACATTATTAAAATTAATGATTATGTGAGACCTAGTATTATCAATATTGGGTAAAAAGGATGTTTTGTATTCAATGCCATATGTTTAATTGCACATTTTTAACTTTAAGAACAATTGCTCAAGGAAATCATTTACCTAAAAATCAAAGACAATGTTACTATAAGAAATAGTATTTTTAATATAAGCTTATACGCTTCCTCCTCTGGTATGTTTTATATCCCCACGAATTAAAACCCTCTATTTAAAGTAATTTCTAGTTAATGTTAAGCGTTAAACAGCTCTCAGTTAACATGACTATTAAATGATATTCTTTTGTTGAATTAAAAATATTGATATAAATGATGTGACATGAAACAATAAAAATAACTAAAAAAATTAATTTAACAAAAAAAATATGTAACAAATAAAGAGTTAATAAGATGAGTGCTATTTATGCTGATCTTCACCCAGCAAATAGATTAATACAAGTGTTTGCCTATATAAATCTACAGTTAAATTTTATCTAGATAAAGACATTTCAGTAAGATTCAATCAACTTCACTAGCGATGTGCTTTGCTCTGTTTATGATCAAAGTTTGAATAAAATATTTTAGATATCAATTTAGTTCACAATTGTTTAGTATATCACCATTTTAATGCCAGTGCTTTAATGCATAACATAATTGGATATAAATAACCTTTATTTAGTTAGGTTCCCAGAGAGAATAAACAGGCACTAAATCTGATTAATATCAGTTTTCGATCAACATATTTTATTTTACATCTATACCGGGACAGCGATAGTACGTATGGATCAACACGGTGTTAGCTAAAGCATGAGGAACATCGAAGATTAAGTTAATATTAGCATCCCGTTCATCCATCGAAAACAATCGGAGATCAAATGACGGTTTGTTTACCGATCCTAACCAATTCCAGTGCCTTCAATTATGCACGGCCCCTGTGGCATAGAGCACGTTTACACACCGAGCTCTATATATTGCGACCTATTTGGTTTTATTATTTGCTCTGGTCCCGCATAGATCGAGCGCCATCTACACGCTCTCGTGGAGGATCCGCAAACATACTTGACACCGTTTCTCTCATTATTATTTTGTCTAATATTAGAGCCGGGTAAACACGGATAGGATTTCCATGGCCCGTCCTGGATATTGAGCTACGGAATAAAACGACGGGGGAACTTCGACGGAAATTAAGTTGTGCAAAGAGTCATTCGGGTAAGTTTTGGGTAAGAGGGCGGGCTGAAGGGGGGTAAGGGGGGTGGCGACGGTAATAAAAGGCAAAGAGCCCGAGATTATGCTAAGAAGTTTAACAGTTTGCAGTCGGTAGTTGGTGAACTTTGGCATTAAGCAACGTCTGGTTATAATTTTTAGTTTTATATTGTGGATTAAGCGCTTTCAAACTGCCGAATCGCTTAATATTATTAAACTGGGAGCTTTTAGGTTTAGTTTTGAAGGAGAGTAGTTTATATAGAGTTAAATGACCTTTATAGTGTATTTTTTTTTCCAAATAATGAGCCATTCAATAAAGAACTAAAACTGAACAATTTGTATAAATTTTAACTCATTGCCTCTAAAGAATTATTTAAACTGAACGTGAAAGATCGCTTTAGTGTTTTACAACATATAAAATGTTATTAACAAAGCAAAGAGAAATAATGTAACTCGCAGAATACAATAGTAAATCCAAAGTATTTAGAACGTTGTTCCAAAGAAATTGACATTATGCCTAATGTTTTGAGCAATCTGCAGACTCTTGTCTTCCAGGGACTCTTGAAGCCACACAAAATAAAAAAAGGGCTTAAGAGTCAGAAATTTACGGCTCTGAAGATTTTTTCGTAGTCAGTGTCTACATCAAATATCGCTTTATTGTTTTACAGCACATAAAATTTTAATGACTAAGCAAAGAAGAATTAAGTTTTACGCAGAATACAATAATAGATGTAGAATCATTTAGAAAAAATAAAATACGTAATTAAACTCTAAGGTGCTAATAGGTAGTTCCTTTTAAAAAAATTGAAAAACTATTAAAAAAAATCCTCCCTGTATACCGATCCTTGCCAAAAACTATACAGCCTATAAGCCTTCAATGAACTCTTAGTCCTCAAAATTTGAAGTTGTTTAATGGTTTTGAGTTTAAGTTATTGCATTCCAAAGAAGTTAACATTATGCCCAATGTTTTGAGCAATCTGTAAATTCTTGTCTTCAGTGACTCCCGAAGCCTTAGAAAATGAAAAGAGAGTAAGAAATTTAGGACTCAGAAGAATTCTTTAAAGTGAATGTCAAAATGAAGTATCGCTTTACTGTTTTACAACATATAAAAAGTTGTTAACAAAGCAAAGAAGAATAAAGTACTACGCAGAACACAACAATATATCTAAAAGCATTCAGAAAAGATAAAATAACTAATTAAACTCTAAGCTGCTAACAGATATTAACTTTAAAAAAAAATAAAAAAGTATTAAGAAAAACTTTTCCCTGTATAGCGATCTTCAACAAAAACTATACAGCTCTTAGGCCTTCATTAAATTAGTCCTAAAAAATTGAAGTCGTTTGAAGCTTGTGAATTTGGGTTATTGCGTTCCAAAGAAATTGACATTATACCCATTGCTTTGAGCAATCTGCAGACTTTGGTCTATTTGCGATTTTTGAAGTCTCAGAAAACGAAGAAAGTGTCTAAGAATCAGAAATTTAGTGCTAAAGGTGACCATTAACAGAATAAACCCTACATAGAACATCTAAATACACAAAACTCAATGATTACTGCCTTGGAAGCTATAAACGAAATTAAGGAGATTTTTGTTCTCTATAGACTCCAAAAGCATTAATGAGGATTTAAGAATTAGAAATCCTGGACTCAGATTAGTGCTTGAATCCTCAATATCCAAAGAAAGTTCGCTCAAGTTCAGAATCCAATAAAAAAAAGAATATTCGAAGAAGAACATCTAGAAGTTAAGAAGAAGAGACAGATAAATTCAGACCACTTTTGGCTCTTTCTGAAAAAAGGGGGTTTCATTAAAAAAATTACCGTGACTTAAGCACCTTCAAAATTTCAGATTTTTGTCTTTTAAGGCAGTTAGAAGGTGATTTCAATAATAAAGAAGATTTTTTAAATTTCACCTGGAACCATAGAAATCTTGGTACATCCACTTTCATGCATAGTGTATGAAACACTAGTTGTCTTGCATTTAACTCAAGTTTATTTTTTAATGATGAGTTTTATGGAATGGCATCTTATGACCTATCGAGGGCCTTTCAGAGTGTGTGATAAAAGCTGCTTTAAATTTAATCGATGATCCCAGTTTATAGTAAAAACTGATTCTCTTAAAGGTATTTCTATTATCCTTAGGACTGTATACAATTTCTGAAGATGATTTCTTAGAGATCAAAACACAGTTTCCTTTTTAATATAATTTTTTTCTAGGTAAAGCTGAATGTCTAAGAAAAGAACTAATGTGCTATTTCCTAGTATAGTAGCTCATCACATCACATAAATATCTTTTAAATACAGATGTCCACATGGCCGTTGTGGTCGTTTCTCCAGAAAAAAATGATCTCGAGAACCAGGTCGTTACAAAAAATATATTTTTGTGACTTTTTCCAGAAAATCGTAGGATAAAAAGGATTTACTATAATTACGAAAAATCTCTTTTAAATGAAAACCCGAAAAATAATAATATTTACTTTCTTCGTATAAATAGTTTAAATAATAATAAATAGTTTAGCTACAAACAAAAAAAATCATAGTAAAAAATTTACCTATTTAAATATACCTAAAAACTAAAAAAAAATAACTATAAGACCCTACAAAAATTACATTTTATTAATTATTTCTATAACACAGTAACGTTAGCAAGAACACCGCATAACCATGCGGTACACGCGTCATATTAAGAAGATGTTTGCCCAAAAAATAATTAATCAGAAGTATAAAATGTATTGAACTGTTAATGAATTTTTTAATATCTACAGCAAAATTAATATAGAAAAAAACATGTAATTACTGGGGGTATAAACTATTAATGGAGATTTTAGCTACATACGTTTCTACCTCATACATAAACAAAACATATGCCAAGACCTATGCCAAAAACTTACCTAGATCATTTCAAAGATTAGGGAGTAATTGGAAATTAGCACTTTAGTTAAAAATAATTAATTTATACAAAAATACATTAACCATTTGAAGTTTAAAGCAGAGTTAAGTAAAGAAAAGTGAACAAGGCTTTATAGACTTTGTTGCCATTGAAATATTAACTTTAAAATACATGTTATTTTATAAATTAATAGATATACAATAAATCTGATACTAGTACAGTCAAAGTTTAAAAACAAATATGCTTAACAAAGTGAAGAAAAAAAGACAAGACTTAAAACCTTAAGAAAATATACTATAGGGTTTTTTCAAGAAGTCATACCGAGTTATTAAAAATTAAGAAATATTTTGTACATAAAATATTTGTTAAACAATAAAAAAAATGGTTATAAAACTGAAATTCGAATATTTAAAATACAATATTTATTTTATGTTACCTAAAAATGTTACCGAAAAGTATTTTAGTAACATTTGTAAAATTGCCTCAAAATATAGTCAAAAAAGGAAATGTTTCTGATATCCAATAAAGTTATGCGCGCAAAGTTTTTTTTTATCTAATTTAAAAAGAAAATGTTGCACTTAGCCAATTAAGTTATGCATATAAAATTTAAATAATAACCAGAGAAAAAAAAACTAAAAATATTTATAATATGGCTTCTTACATGCAAATGATAAATAAATAGCAAATAAGTATTTGTCATAAAGTTCCTTAAAAGCCCAATCCCTATAAATAGCGAGACTAGTTATAAAAGTTTCCCATAAAACCAACATTGTTAGCCCTTTTTATGTCAAATAATTTAGCCCCTCCATAAATCATAAAGTTCATTAAAAATCCGACAGAAAATACGGGGGTTATAGCCGTACAACAAAATCGGGTACTTTAATTAGCCCTACGGGATTTCAGCTTAGAATGTTTCGCCGAAAAATTTCGAACTACTCAAAACTTTCTTAATCCCCACACTTATTACCGGCGATATAAAAGTTTTTCCATTAAAATAGTTAATAAAAGACCACTTCAATTAGCGGCCCGGTAATAAAATGTTAACCTTACATTATACGGTTATACAATGTCGGCTTACTATGGCCGTAACGGTTTAGAGGGACATAATAAATATTTTACTATCGATAAACCTTGTCTGACGATAAAGTGTCTTTTTTCTGAAAATTTCCCCGTAAAAATGAACAAATCATGTAAATTATACCACTCGAAACACCGATTGGCTTTAGATTAGATGCCAATGATGCCAAGAGATACCCGGTCGAAGGCCATTAGAATATATTAAAATTAAAATATTTTCCCTTTTAGGACATCAAAGGCACTTTCGAGATTCACTTAAGAACCGTTTTTCTTTTGAGTCAATAGGCTCATGAAAAATTCTTTAAGGGAACGCGGGGTCAAAGAGAGCAATAAGCCAACTTAGGAATGAGACGTTTGGCTTAAGAAGGAATTTCCTTAGATATTTAACAAAAAAAATGCATTTTATATATTTCGAAAAAATTCAAACTTACTTAAGTCACTTAAATCTTAAGTGGTTAAATTAAATGCAAGTTTCTTCTAAAGGGACGCTTAAAGGAAGTTCCGTCTGGCAAGTTGGTAAATGTTATTAGGAAGTAGGAGTTCGGCTCCAGTGAACTTGGGTATTTAATTAATTTAAACGTCTTGAGTTGCTTGTTTTTTTTTAGGGAAACATCCAGAGCTTAACTCTTATATAATTGAAACCCCATTAAACTAGATAAGGAGTATGGCATTATATAGAACGATTTTTTTTAGGTTTTAATTAGTTTTCGCTCTTTATGGATTCTGAAGTAGCTTAAAATTACAGAATCTCTTTCAGCTATGGTAATCATAGGAATTTCGAAAATCTTAAAAGATTCAAGTAAATTTACGTAAATATTAATTCCGAATAATGTTTTTTTGGTTATTAAAAGCCCTAAAGCAAAATAACTAACAATTTTTTATATCTTGGGAAATAAAATATTTTTTAATTTTCAATTATTAATATAATAAGCATATTATTACGCAAGGTTGGCTTAATTTAACTGATCTTGTATCTTTTACGAATGGAATATTTTTTTAAATAACGCTTAAAAATAAATAAATAATGTTTATTTGCCAAATTGCAAAATTCTATTTTATAATATAAACTTTTTAATTAATTGCAAATAAACAAGTTCCTTAAACCATAAGTAGCTTGAGCTTGCAAGGATTATGAAAAAGTTTCATAGCAGATAATTATTAATTTATCTAACTCAAATTCTCTGTTACTTTTACGTATAGTGGATATATTTTGGAAAAGTCACAAGTTGTAATTTGTTGCAATAAATCTCTACTTTTCGCATTATCTTTGACTGATTTTTAATAACATCATAATTTTAATATAGATTTTCGATTTGCAAGATTATTGCTTGTGCTATTTACAGTATATTAAACGATTTCTTTTGACAAAAAATTTTAAAATTTTGGAATTTAGAACAATCGACTATGTTTACACAGCGCCTCAAAAATATTAAATTTTAGACAATATGTAGCTTAAAGTAAAAAAAAAATAGGAAGAGCTCAATTTGCCCGACTTAGTAGACCAATCCGATTGGCAAAACAATAAACATTCTCTTTCTACTCAAACGTTCAAATAAAATAAAGGCGATTTAAAACCCGAACCAACTCTGAACAAATAAAAACATAAAATACTACAAGGATCAAACTTGAACGGCCAATTCATCACTGCCTGGGCCGATACATTCAACGTCTATATATATACACACACACACACCGACCCGTATGTGGGAGCTTAGGGTATAAAACTCCCTCCCTATACGGGGAGAAAAAAACGTAAGCTCGAAATCTTCATCCTTTTAAAAGGAAAACAATTGAAATATTAAACATCGAAGCTTTTACGGGTGCTCTTGGATAACCGGTAAAAGCTCTTCTGGATCGGGAAAATGGATTTTGTTATTTTCCTCGGATACAGTTTAATAAGCCCTCGGCCCTGCGTAATGCCTTTGGAGACGCCTCGAGTAAGGTTTAAGGACAAATTAGGTAAGAAGTATTTTATTTTCGAAGTGGGCATTGTGCCAGCGAGGCCTTTGATGTACTGGGACAATACGCGTGCTTTTTTTCAATCCCTTTTATTTCCGTTCTTCTCATTAAAACTCCAGTGATGTAAAATTTCAAGCTTCTAAAATATGCTTTACCCCTTTAGGTAAACTACGAGTTTAGTATATTAAACAGGATCTAACTTCTTAGGCGTTCCCTAGGGAATTTAAAGTACACGAGAGAAAATAAACACTTAACTCACTTTTAAGCTAAGAAGTTGGCAGTTATTTTAGTAGGCTAATTAAAATCGTTTTAAGGGTGGATTTGAAAGGCAACCCTCTTATGTAAATATTAAGAGATAAGGCTTTTATTTATTATATTTGTTCAAACATTTCATTATAAAGGTTGGAGAATGATTGTATAATTTTATATATAATATTAAACAAATGGAAAAGTCTGCATAATTTAATTTGATTTTAATATCATATGACTATTTTCGTACCAATTTATTACTGTTATGATCAAATAGTTTTTTATTGTTTATTTTTTTTCTGGCAAAAATATTTAATTTTTAATAGGATTCTTAAAATTCAGATCAAATTTTCATAAAGAAAATTAAAAACAGTGATTTTGCGAAAATATTTTAATTAATTTGATGTTTTGCTAAATATTATTTTGCAGTATTTTTTATTAATACTCCAGTCAAGAAGACACTTTAAAGTGATTCTTTCATTAAAGTGTGTAGGAATTTTATCCATTAAGCTTTTCATCTATGAATAATAGATATAAAAATGACTTCACGTAAAAATATATAAATTATTCACTTAATTAAGTATTCTAATTTCTTTTTGGCTACTATCTTGTCTCACTTCACTTTTTCAAAATAATCTTTCGATAGTGGTGCTTAGTGCCAAATTATCTACATAAAATAGGTTCCTCTCACTCGCAGCTACTAAGTTTGTCAATGTGGAATTACTTCCTGTTGCTTTATTTAGAATAAGACAAATTAAATCCTTTTGCTTGTATAGTTTGGCCTGACTCCACTCAATTTATCTACGAACTTTATCACAGAATTTTTGAGAGTTGCACATCTTTAATTGTACTTTTAATCTTGGATCTAACCGTCTTGGATTGTGTATGTTTTATATTTTACAATTTCAGTTTTCTCTGCAAGTGTAAGTTTCTGTATTTGTTATTTCATGTTTGTAAGTTCACTCTCCACGTTTGTTATATTTGTGGATATTGAATCCACATTTTTTTACCTTAAGCTCCAGAAAGTTAATTGTAAGGAAAATGTTGTACATTTAAAACAACTCGTACCTTATTGACCCATTCTCTTTTTTTTTGGACATGTTTATTCGGAGTAAATAGCTCATATTTAAATTGTCATAAGAAAAACGAATTCCATTACAATGCTTTATGATGCCTTAGACAGACATATACTCCATGGCTTTTTCATAACTAAATTGTTTCGACATACATAGAAATTCCACTCGGAAAAGACGGATCCCTAACAGTTACGCAATAAATTCCCGTCAAATCAATCAAACGAAATAAAAATCAGACCTACATCAGCCACCATAAAGGAGGGAGCAATATAATTAAATTTGACGTAATACCCTCCCCCTCCTCTGGCTTGAAAGTTACGAGAAACTTCCGGTATGGAGTTGAAAGCACGCCAAGAAATTCGGAAACCTTTACTTTTCCATTTCGGGTGCCTAACGCGATACAGACTAATAGTATGCCATTAGTTTTAAACTCCTCATTTTAATTAATTCAGGGGGGAGTTTCTCCATTTGCGTCTTACATCAGACGGGGGGATTAGGAAATGTTACGGTTTAGTAGAAATTGGGGAGGGCGAGTTGACATATTAACTGACAAATTTAATAATCTGCCGAACTGTTGGTAAGTTAAGTTCTACTGTATTTATTTCGGTCGTAAAAGGGGGTTTATGGCGAAAAGATAAGATAAAAAGTATATTGCGAAATTTGCATTTATATGATTTTCAATTTTGCACCCCGTGAACGACAAACTTGCTTACAGAATCAACTGACGGAATTGAGCCATCTACTTGAACTTTCTAATAAAATTTTACTTTTTGATTAACCTTTCCCCCGTTCTCGAGGCGTTTTACGAGCAAAACCGTCAAATGACATCGACGAAATTTTACGACATATTAACCTAAACTCCGCGAATGCATCGGAATCGGGAATCACGCGAGAACGAATAGCGTAAACTGTAAGTTTATTGCCCTATTTCTAAAGGACTGAGTAATATGTAGATTAGAGGAACACCCTAAAGAATCTCCTATAATAGGACATTAATTTGTCTTTTGTCATACAAGTTCAGTCATTTGAATTTAAAAATTGGGAGATTTTTAATATATGAACTGTTATATATGATGTGCTGAGGTATTATAATGAAGAGGCTGGTATCAGACAGAAATACATACATACTCTTTCCCTTCCTTCATAGATTAAAAGAAGTGTTGGGAAAAAGGATGAAACTACATGGAAACCATAAATTCAAACATACCTAAAACAGTATTACTACACTCTCTAAAGAGTAAGATTAGGAAAAAGAATAAAATTACGTTTGTTCTATGTTGTTAACTAAATTATGCTGGAAAAGCACCATTTCCAGAAGATCCACACATTCCGGTAATTTTGATAAGCCAAATATGCTAAAATAGGTGTCATCCTTTCCCAAAAAAATCATTTTTTTTATTAGACTCTATCGATTCTTCAAAAAACGCTAATTATCTTATCAATTACATTGAGCATCCAGTCCTTATAAACCAGATCTGTAATTATTACTGACTTATAAGCATTTTGTGAATTTTTCTTTTAATTATCTGTACATTTTTAAAAATAACCCTGACAGAAGTTAATGATATTGAGTATACTATTTAATTATAATAATAAAAGTATTTTTAGAGTAAAAACTTTTCATACGTGTGTAGTGTAAAATTCTTGGTTTTCCAGATACAGAGTGTCAAATATTTATTATTGTTTTTGTTTTTTTTGCACAATTTTTTAAATAATGCTGATTTCTAAATGAAAATTTGTACCTGCGAGTTTTTTGACATGAGAAATTTGAATTTATTCCTTAGTTTGGCTCTTACTTGTGGAGGGCGCTATCCTCGTGTCTTTTATGAGTTTTAAAGGTCCTGATTTTTTGTAAAACCTTGTATTATAAACTTTGGGCAAAAAAATTATTTCTAATGTAATTTTTACGCATTCCATTAGATGTGGCTAAGAGCAACTATTTTCGAAATATTTAGGTTTAAAATAATCGATGCATGTGTTTTAAAAAAGTGAAACAATTCTGTAAAATATTTTATTTTTTAACAAAATTATATTTTTATTTTATTATTTTTTTTAATATTTTTAAAGAAAATTGAACAGACGAATATCATACAAAAAACGCGAATGAAAAACCAGATAAAAATCACAATATATTGAGAAATCTTCGTATAACTGTTTAAAAATTAAGCTGCGTGATTTATGAATTATAAAAAAATAAATACTTTTCAATTATCTGTAGATTTTACAAAAGACAAAAAGAATTGATTTTTTTTTAATTTTCTGTAAATTTTACTATTTTAAATTAATTAAATTAATTAGTTTCTGTACAATTTTTCAAAAAAATTCTTCCTGAATTTCTTAAAAAGTGCTTAAATAGATGCCTTGTCAAATATATTGAGTAAATCGTGTATAATTTAGTTAAAACCAAATAGCCTTGATTTGTTTTTGATTGTATATTTTATAGATTCTTAAAAAAAAATTCTCATTTTCCCAAAAAAAATCCCCGTATAATTTTTAAAAATCAGGTATGATGAGTACATTATGTATGAGTTATAAATACTGTTAAATTTTTTATAGATTTAAGGATTATAAAAAAATATAGAATTGTTTTGATTCACTATAGATTTATTGAAATACGATGAAATAGATTATAAAAAAATTAATTCTGTAGACCGATTTTTTTAAATTATATTGAGAAGCTTTTGTACAATTTTTTAAAAACCTAAATTTTAATTGACTTATGAGTTATAAATACTTAATAAAATATAGTTTTTAAAAATATAGTTTAAAATATAGAGTTATAAATTCTTAATAAAAAATATATATAATTCTTTCTCAACAAACCCTTTTTTTCCAATTCCCTGTAGATTTTTTAAAAAAAACTTTCACTTAATGGTTCAATAAATTATTTTAGGCAATCTTTGTAATATTTTTCAAAAACCAGATAATTTTGATTTTTTCCGCCGTTTTTTTAAAAATAATCTCTAGACTTTTCAAAAAACGTTAGAATCTTTGCGTCTGCATCTTATCAGTTATCTTGAGTCCCTGTACAACTTTAAAAAAATGAGTTACAAAAATTTAGTTGATTTAGCAAGGAAACAATCATCCTTTTTCAAACTAAAATAAAAATTTCAATTCTCTGTAGATTTTTCAAAAACCGGTAAATTAGATGTCTAATCAATCGGCCTGTACCACTTTTTAAACACCAGACTATTTTTATTTGTGCGTTTTAAAACATTTTACATTTTTTTAAAGAAATAACTCACCTTTTTTTAATATTCTGTCAATGATTAGCTTTAGTAGTCCTCGTACAACTTTTTAAAAACTAGATTGTCTATATTTATGAGCATATTGTAGATTTTAAAAGGAAAAAAGCATTATTATAATAAATGTCTTTATTTAACGTAAAATATGGTTATAATAATATGCAATTATACATTTTATTCCTAAACTGGCCAGGTCTATCCTAGGGCTACTGAAACTTAACCTCGTTCACAGAATTTTCTTAAAAAACAAAGTGTTTAAAAAAGAAGCAATTAGACAGCGCTTTGTATACATGCAATCCTTTCATCTCTATTAAATATAAAACAAACTGTTAAAAAAGATAAGATATTCCACATTTTCGCCGAAATTTTCTCCCTTATACAGGGTGGTCCGGTTTCGATGGCGGAAAATTAAATGGCCGACGGAGAACGAAAAAATAATAAGTTTGCTATTATAAATAATATTCGAAAAATTATTCGTTAAAAAATTACAGGGTGTCAAAATTCTAATTAAAAAAATCATTTTTTTTTTATTTTTCTTAAACCACTTTAGATATTTTAATGAAATTTGGCACGTTTAGACAGTTAATCAAGACGCATCTTTTTGTGCAAAAATTATAAATTTTATTTAACAGTGGCGTGTGTGCGGGCCGATCTTCATACAATTTTAATTAATTTTAATTAAAAAAATGATGCGGCACTGTTTTTTTAATTTCTTTTTTTTATGAAATCCTTGTTTAATAAAAAACATCTCTTTACTTTTTGTCTTACGACACACCGTTTGCGAGTAAAACCGCTGATTTATAAAAACACATAAGAAGATAACACATTTAATTCGTTTAAAAACAATAACAAAATAAAAACAATTAATAATTAAAGAAGTTGTTCAAAATGCAGCCCACTGACCTCAATCCATTTTCTACACCGAGTTATTAAGGAGTTTATTGCAGCCAGTACCACAAAATTTTGATTTTGCATGTCATTTACATGCTTCCTGAATTCTTAAGATTAATTCCTCTCTGTTAAATACGGGATTAGTGTAAACTTTAAACTTAATGTTTCCCCAAACGTAAAGATCTAGTGGATTAAGATCCGGTGACCTGGGTGGCCAGGGTATTGTTCCAATACCATTATGATCGAGGGTAATTATTATTAAGCCAGTTTCTTACACCTATTCCAAAATGTGGGGGGGGAGGGCTCCATCCAGTTGTATCCAACTTTCATGTCTCAAATTAATGGGTAAATCCTTAATGTAGTCCGGTAGACTATTATTTAAAAACTCCAGAAATAGTTGTGAGTTTAGCCTTGGAGGTAGGAAATGCGGACCACAAACATTATCATTAACATCAAACATCATCATCAAACATTAACAGAAAATTTATTTTGAAACTGAAAATTTTGAAGGATTCTGTTGTGCCCAAACATAAATGTTATGAAAATTTATCACTCCGCGTCTTGTAAAACAAGACTCATCCGTCCAAAGTATCTTCTGTAAGAAGTCGGGATTTTCCTCTGTTGAGTTTAAAAGCCACTGACAAAATCTTACTCTCTTTTCAGCATCACCAGGGTGTAAACCCTGAACAGGCTGTAGGTGATATGCATGCCTGTGGTCAGCTTGTAAGGTTCGCAATATTTGAGATTTAGGAATTTATAGTTGTTGAGCTGCCTTGCGAGAGCTCAGCCTTGGATTATTATCAAAAGTGCGCAGTACACCATTTTCATTATTATTTCTCTGGTTTCGGTATTTTTCATTATTACCACGTAGACCAAAGTTCCTAAAATTTTGATGTGTTCTAAAGAACACGCGAGCATCTGGAATTCTTCTATTTGGATACCGTTTTCGATATTCACGAACTGCCGCTTCCGCATTTCCATCACAAAATCCATAACAAAAATGAATATTAGCGTATTCATTACTTGAAAAACGCATTTTTTACAATACATTTAACAACACTGTTAACAATAGCAAAATTAATAAGTTAACCAACGCAATAATTTGACTTACTTAAATAATTAACTGTCATAATAAAATACAAACAAACCGTCTTTTGTTTTATGCATGCATTGCCTTCTTGCCGGCATGCAAAGCATTTCATTATTTATTTGAATTTCGGAATCCAGATTCTTGTGTCTTTTTTAGAACCCAACAGAATAATTAAATTTAGTATTTTCATATTTTTTGTTTAATAAAAAAAAAATCAGCATTTATAAAAATTTATTTTTTTACTCGCAAACAGTGTGTCGTACGACAAAAAGTAAATAAATGTTTTTTATTTTAAATTAAACAAGGATTTCATAAAAAAAAAAATTAAAAAAAAAATAGTGGAGCATAATTTTTTTAATTAAAATTAATTAAAATTGTATGAAGATCGGCCCGCACACACGCCACTGGTAAATAAAATTATTAATAATGTTTGCACAAAAAGATGCGTCTTAATTAACTGTCTAAAAGTGCCAAATTTCATTAAAATATCTTAAGTGGTTTAAGAAAAATAAAAAAATTTGATTTTTTTAATTAGAGTTTTGACACCCTGTAATTTTTTAACGAATCATTTTTCGAACTTATTATTTCTTCTTCTTCTTCTTCTTCTTGATAAATATATCAATCATAGTGATACGCCTGGCTTTCGAGAAATAAAATAGAGATTTTTCACGTTTTTCTTAAAAGCTTAAGGTTATCTGAGAAAACTATAGATACAAAAATTATAGATTTTTTATCACCTATAATTTTCTTTAAAAAAATTTTTTTCCAGACAATTATTTTCTGCAAAAAAAACCGTTTATTATTAACCCTACACTTACCCCCCACCCACCCCACACATATCCCCAGTAAGAAATTGTTTGAAAAACCATTGTTTTCTAAAATAATAGGCATGAATAACATCTGGTTTTATCGTTAATATTTAAACTAATAACACAGTTTGTTTATTCAAATTTGATATAATTATATATATATGTATATTAATAAATATTTAATACAAAAAACAGCGCCCTTTATTAGATTGGATAATATGGACGAAAGACAGTGATTCTTTCGAAGGATTTTATGAAATATTTGAGGTGAAGTAATCGAGTTTAAAAAATAGACATGTAAATTCCGTGTCAATTTCTTTAAGTTGTATAATCTTTTTCCCTTTTGTAAACAGAATCGTTTATGATATACGTATATTTTACAGTTTAGTCAATATACGGTTATCAAATTTAACAAAATCAAAAGTTTACTAAAAAATCGTTGAATAAAAATTTATTTAACGATAATTATATATGATGTGTCGCTTAGGTAAGGTTTTTTTGTTGCGTAAACCATGCTAGAAAAATTTAATTTTTCTATTTTAAATTCTATAGAAAATACTTCAAAAACGAAACAATGAAATAGAAAAAAAATCGACTTATCGATATCGTTATCTCAGTCTGAGGTATCATAGAGGAAAATGAAGCGATTGACTAATTGAATGTCTTGTAAAGGGGCTGGGACTAATGGAATGGATTGGTTCTATAATCTTGAAAAGTGAGTTTACTTACCTTGACATTTACAGTATTCTTACAAAAAGGTTTTTCTTCTTGTTCTTCCCTTATTATTTAAAATAATTTTCCATTATTTTTCACCATATAATTTTAAATTTCAGGCTATTTACGTTTTAACTTAAGCACATTTAATCGGAATATACCTAAATTTCCCTTTAGCATCTCTATTCCAGAAAACTGACAAGCGGCATCTTTCCTAGAAATGAAAGCCAGGCTCTATAAAAAACCTGTCTCACATCGATATCTCTGGATAACACTCCGCTAACTAATATTTATTTATTAAAATTACTCGTAAGGACCCCTTAAAAAAGCAAAATTTCCCAGAAAGTATCGGGATTTTTCTTTAGCAAATAAAACTTTATTCTTATTTGCCCAAAATGAGTTGGGCGAGTTGAAAAAAAAATGAGCTGAACGGACGAGCAGGAGAAACTTTTCCCTTTTTGGAAAAAAAAGGGAGCGGCAGCACGGTTTCCTGTTGGGCTTGCTTAAATTTATTAGGGAACTTATGGGTCTTCAGTGTTTTAATTACTTCTTAAAGTTTCTTATCTTAAGCGCGCGCGGACCCAACCCGATTGATTTTAAAACTTTTTACAGCCCATCTACGAATGGGAGAAAGTTTTTAGCCTCCAAGGTGTGCGAAAAGTTCTTTATTGACTTCGGGGGGAAAACTGTCTTCTTACAATGTAAAACTGTAATTTATGGAGATCTTGTTTTTAGTATCTCTGACTAGTCTTATAATAATAATGATTATTACACAGCTTATTCAGATTGCATAATAATAAGAGCTGGCAATAATTGTTTATTGAAGATATTAGAAATCTCAGAAAATTCCCTGTTAGAACTTACCAGAGAATATAATAATATTAAACGTTAACAAACAAAATAATTTACAGTTATTAATATCATAAATATATTTCTATAGAG
Source organism: Anthonomus grandis grandis (assembly GCF_022605725.1). Lineage (NCBI taxonomy): Eukaryota > Metazoa > Arthropoda > Insecta > Coleoptera > Curculionidae > Anthonomus > Anthonomus grandis. The sequence continues at coordinate 6,638,168 of NC_065557.1, read as the reverse complement.
ATATACGGGAGGCGAAATCTAGCTGTATAGCTAGCTACTCTTGCTTTACCCACCTCATCCCTTTAAATTGAAAAAAAATAACATCATACAACTTATTAACGAATAACTCTTTAAATGTACGCACATATGATAGAAAAAGAAACTTACTTACAGATTAATTATAACGATACACTGTGTGATACAAAAGGGCGTAATCTAATAGGTATATCCAGTAGCAGGTACAGATTTTCTTTAAAAAGCAGATAATAGAAAATTATATTGTGAAATTATTTCAAAACCTAGTCCAGTTGAATATAAAATGCCAATACCGGCCTATAAGTTCTTTTTAGTTTATTACACAAGTTAGATATGATTTTCTTAGCTATTTTACTTTTACTAAGTATTATGTGTTGTATTATATCCAACTTCTTATTCTTTGCCTTTATTTTCTACATCAAAAATTCTTCTTGGGGTAGCGTAGTTTTAGTCTGGAATGAAGGGAAGGCCTTGGCGACGCATAATAGGTTGAAGGATAGAGTGTTCACCTAGAATAAGCCCATATATCAGGATGTATAAGAACATATCAATGCTGACATCCAGATATAGTACAGTGAGTCACAAACTAAGGATAAAGAAAGGCTTTCTTAGGTCAACCAACCAAATTAAGGAGCAAAACGGTTTCCAGACGCGATACACAGTAAATAGGCGGGAAGCATCGGAAGGTAATGAGTGGATTTGTATTTACTCTGAGAGTCAAGGTTAGCACTAGTTCACGAGTGCAGAGACAGATTGGAAAGACAAGTAGATACAAGGAGGTGAGACTAAGGTAGATCCCCAGATACCAGGGTATCAAGGGCAAAGAACGGGCTGACGAATTAGTAAAACAAAAAATCCGTCAGCTCCTTCGTAGGCTCTGAGTCATGTCTCGACATCAGTAAGAAACAAATTTCCCAGGAACTTAATAATTGGAACTTGGTAAAAATAAGGAAGAAATAAAGAACACAGGGATATAGACAGGCCAGATGATACCAGATTAAGACGACTCTAAAGTAAGGTTAGTAAAGAGTCGACAGTGGATCAAAGACTTGGTGTGAATTCTAACTAAGCATAACTGCCTAAACGGGCATCTATACTTTCTTGGTATAAGTTCACTCTATTCAAATTGTGGTACAGGGGAGGAAACTTCACACAACATTTATTTTAGAAATTTGCGATAGGTGGAGTTGCTTGCGAAAAAAAATGTTATGGAGCAACAACACTCCAACGGAAAGATCTTAAAAATCTGGACTAAAACAACGTAAAAGCTCGGTGAAGCCCCCGTATTGGGAGTGGAGGCCTATAGGTGGATGATTCTGGGGTTATAAAGCGGGAATTTAGGCCTACGTGCCAAACTCTAGCTACCTCACTCTTACTGCTACTTCTAGTACTTCCTCATCAAAACTCTTAATTAGCTAATCCCTTTTTTTTGTTTAATGGTTTCAATTCTGTACCAGAAATAACATTCTGGTATTTGGCATTTGAACCTAGGATCTGCTAGGAGATCCAGAGTCTTCTTAGAAGCTTCCTCGAAAAATATGAATTCTTCTTCTACAGACTTAAGAAAAGTATCAAAAGTCTTAGTCCTAAACAGAAAGTCTTATCGAGCCAAAGATTTCCTTAAAACCCTTGACAAAGATACACTTTTTTCTATTTCTTCTGCTTCTTCTCCTTTTTCTTTTTTTACAGAAAGTCTCTAATCTATTCACAACCCAAATACAAGATATCTTTCAAAGGTTTCTATATATACCCGATATTTTTAATTTAAGTAGAAAGTTCATATTATATAAACAAAATGTATGTCCCAATATTCCTCTTCTTTTCCTTTTTCTTCTTCTTTTCCTCCTTCTTTTCCTTCTTCTTCTTCTTTTTCTTCGCTTTCATTATTAAAATTGGTATTATTCAAGTTTCTTGACATGTTTGAAAATAACTTTACATTTGTCTTCAGCTTCTGCTAATTATTTGTTCACCTTTTTTTGAAAACTTTATCCGTTACTAATCCTAGGATTCTTTTTCAATAATTTAATAATGCGTTTGATCTAAAGGAACTAAATAAAAGTCTAAATAAGTAGTATTTGAAATAGCCGACGTTTTCCACATAAATTGTCTTCCTTAGGGCATTAAAACACAATCTGATTACTTATAGATTAAAGACCAATAATGGATCTTTTATTAGTGCAATTCAGGATATGTCCGTTGTTAATCATGGACCATGTTCATTCCATGAGGTAATATCATTGGCAAAATTTAATACATTATTCCACAATTTACATAGATCTGTAATATAATTCATGTGTATTAAAAAGAGGAAATGATCCAAGGAACTTAATTAATTACGGTTTTCCTGGACTAGTAGTAATAAAAGGGCTTAAAATTATTATTTTTTTGCTTTTAATTGGATTTCACACTTAGTAAAATATGAGCCTGTCTTTAAATTTAACTTTTCTGACGTAAATAGGACCGTTATAGACAATGGATATAATTTCATAGCGGTTTCCAAAGAATAGTAACACTTATATGGGTTTAAGTGTCCACTCTTGTACACTCAACCTTATTTTACTCTTTGGCATTACCTAGGATCATCCTAAAATTATATTTTTTCTACGTGTCTATAATATTTGCAGACGATAATAATATGGTCATTTTATAGCAATCGACCAAGAATTTTATAAGTCAGATGGGTTTAAGTGTCAAAAGGGGGTCAAAGGGTCGCTTTTTACATTCTTCTATTATTTACTCCTTGGCAATACCCTGGATCATCTCAAAATTATATTTTTTGTACATATCTATGACCTTCATAGATGATTTCAAAGCGATCATCAAAGAATTTTGAAACTCAGATGGGTTTAAGTGTGTATAGGTCAATAGTCCTTTTTTTATATTCTACCAGATTTCACTCTTTGGCAATGTCTAGGAAAATTTTAAAATTATATTTTTTCTACGTATCTATGACCGTAATAGACGATAGGCATGATTTTCAGTCAATTTTTTAAGAATTTTAGGACTCAGATAGGTTTAGGTGTCCAAAAACGGGTCAAATGTCCGCTTTTTTACATTTACCGCATTTCACTCTTTGGCAATATCTAAGATAAATCCAAAATTATATTTTTTTGTTCATCTTTATGACCTTTACAGAGGGTAGGCATAATTTTATAGCGATAATTAAAGAATCTTGGAATTTAGTTAAGCTTAAGTGTCCTAAAATTGGCCAAAGGTCCGCTTTTTTATATTCTACCACATTTCACTCCTAAGCAGTGTCTAGAATCATTCTAAAATTAAATTTTTTCCACGTGCTAATGACCTTTATAGATAGTAAGCATTATTTTATAGCAATCGTCAAAATATATTCAAGAAAGGATCAAAAGCATTTTTTTTTAAATTCTACCGCATTACACTCTTTTGCAATGTCTAGAACCATTCTAAAATTAAATTTTTTTTACTTATTTATGAACTTTTTACAGATGATGGATATAATTTCATAGCGATCGTCAAAGAACCTTAGAACTTAAAAGTGTCCAAAAAAGGGTCAAAAATTAACTTTTTCCATTCTACCGCATTTCACCCATTGGCAATGTCTAGGATCATTCAAAAATTATACTTTTTTTGCATGTTTATGACCCTTACAGATGATCGGAACTTGGATGGGTTTAAGTATCCAAAAAAGGGTTAAAAGTGCACTTTGTTATCATCTTTCGCATTTCGCTCTTATAAAATGCCTAGAATCATTTTTAAATTTTTTTCTACGTTGAAAACTTGGAACTTGGATGAGTTTAAGTGCCCTAAAAGGGGTCAAAGGTCTGCTTTTTACCATTCTACCACATTTCACTTTTAATGTAATGCCCAGGATAGTATACAAATTTTATTTTTTTACAATTTTATAATAATAATAATAATAATTATGGTTTATTTATTCCCAAATATACATGCTTATAAATAAAATAATACATGTTAAAACTATAAACTATTCGGAATAAAAAGCTACATCAGCTTACCTCCAAAAAGAGGCAGCTGTTGCAAAGGAAAAAATTATATAAAAAAATACATGGCCGCAAAGCAATGCGCAACGAAAAAAAATAATACAGTTTTCAGTTTACAAATTATAAGAGAAATTAAAGAGAAGAGAAAGAGAGAGAGAGAGAGAGAGAGAAGGAGAGAGATTAATTAAAATAAAACAAAAGATAAGTAAGATCAGATAGAAATGAGATAGCAAGAAGTGAGATGATGTGCAAATTAATGCTCTTGAACTAATTTGGCTTTAAACATTATTTTGAAGACTGGTATCGGTAAAGAAAAGTCCATTATTTTGTATTTATTAATTACAGAGGCAATTTGATAAATAAATGACTTCTTAAATGTTTCAGTTTTATGAGGTGGTATAGCTAAAAGGTTTAATTTTCGGATATTGATGTTATGAACATCGGTGCGATATTTAATTTTCCGGTGGAGATATGGAGGACATTGAAATTTAATAATTTTATAAAAAAATACTGCTGAATGTAAATTGCGCCATCCACTCATATTAAGCCATCCTATTTCGGACCATTTATGAGATATTCTTTGTGTACAGACAGCAATTTTGCACTTTATGAACCCTTTTTATGTCCAGACTGTCCAAAAAAGGCTCATATACCTGATCAGCAATAGCATAGCCTTAGTTTTTTGCGATAAATAACATCTATGTGAATAAATTAGTTTCAACATCGAATATGCTTTTTTTAAACAAAAAGTAATATGTTCTTTAAATTTTAATTTATAATTCAATATTAAGCCTAGATTTTTAACTGAGTCCTCAAATTCTATTATATTGTTGCCTAGTTTAAGTTTTATACTATTTTGTAAGTGGTTTTTATAAGTTTCATTGCAGAATAGAATGCCTGTCGATTTGCCAGGATTTATTTTCAGCTCCTTCCGAAGATTTCAGTAATTCCCTCAAGTCATTATTTATTTGTTCTATTGATATTGCAGCTAAACTAGGTATAAATGACGAATAAATTTGAGTATCGTCTGCACAATATTTTAAGGAATTTGCAATGTTAAAGGTATATATGCTATATAGAAGTGGGCCAAGTATACTACCCTGAGGTACTCCTGATTTGACACTTAAAATTTCCTTTTTTTTCCCTCTAGGCAAACTCGCTGTTTTATGTCTGCTAGAAATGAATTAATTAAAGAAGACGAAACCTCCTTATAGCCTCTTTATTTTAAAATCGCAATCAAGATATTATGATCCATCATATCAAATGCTTTGGAATAATCTAATAGTATCAAGGCAGTTATTTCCAGAATCTTGAGAAGTGACAATATCGTCCACTGTATCACACAGTGTCATCGAACAACTATATCGGGGTCTAAATCCCGACTGTTTGGAAGGAATAATATTAAGTCTGTCAACATAGTTGATTATCTGAGTTTCCATAGCTTTTCCAACATTTTTGAGAAAGTTGGTAAAATTGATATTGGTCTCAGTTAACTTACTTCAGTAGGGTTATTAACTTTAGCCAGAGGCAAAACGTTAGCTATTTTCCAGTTTTTGAGAAAGTATGAGTTCTCGCTATAGCAAAGAGAGAGAAGTTTTATATTCAATTTATCTGCACCAAAAGCTTTAGATTTTATATTAAGAATAATTTTATAAATTAATTCTTCATCAACAAGAGTAAATTGAAAAGTCATATTATGTAATAAGTTATTATTATAAAAGTTCAGTTTCAAAGACAATAGACATCATTTCATAACGAAGATTTTTGGGACTCAGATGAGTTTAGGTGTCCAAAAAGGGGCTAAAAGTCCGCTTTTTTACATTCAATATGGTCAGGATCGTCTTAAAAATATTGGAATTTAAAGAACTGAGCTTAAGACTGTGATACTAAGCCATGAACAAGAGATAGACCTTTTTTGTGGAAATTTACTGAATTAAACCCAAAACTATTGTCAAAAGATGTTTATCCTTGAGTTTCTTTCTTCTGGCTTAATGTGTATGTAATAATTAACGAAACATTTTCCATCGGTAGGCGCAAGTATTGTTCTAACATTCCCAAAAAAAAAAACAGAAACAAGCAAAGAAGGAAACGAAACAAAAAGAGAAACTCACAATGGTCCCGTGGAATTAAAGCCGACTCCGCAACGGCCAGGGGAATTAGGGCCCCCCCGTTAATGACTTTTTCATTCAGCGACGCAGATTGTGACAGGATAGCGGGCCCTTCAGGCGCCGACAATTGCCGCGTTTATTTTCGATACTCCCGAGTAGGAAGAATCCCTTTTTTAGAAGACCCTTTTCATTACTTTCGTAGTGTGTCTGACAGAGCGTCGGCCTTATTCGCTTTTCTACTTGGCTCTCCCTTATCTGAAAGAATCACGACGGGGAGTCGATCCGACCTTTAATCCTGCAAATATTTTAACAGAAAAGATCTTAGGGCCCGGAGGTGCGCCACGGACGATAACAGATTAACTTCCGAGTAGTATTTTTATTTCCGTTAAAATTAACATACTACTACGGGTTTTAATTGAAGAAGTAATCCTATGTATCCCTACTACTTACTATTCATCTATTGAGTCTGTAGCCGGCAAAAGAATGTTGAGAATGCAATAGTTCCGTGTAAGAGTTGCCAATTTTAGCTATGTTATGCATACTTTTTACTTTATTCTATTTAAATTTGGAAAGAAGAAAATTAGGATTGACAACAGTGCATTTTTTTAACAATGAACTTTTATGAGTATATCGCGAAATACAAACGTTAAACGATACGGAGACTTTTTAAAAAACAATTTTATTTCTAAAAGTACAAATTGACAGTATAACGTCCAGCAACAGAAACAATGAGATAAAGATACAATGGGTAGATTTACACTGGAGAGTCAGCTCTTCTTAGGCATATAACTCGCGGAAGCCGTAATATTTTAAATAGGTTAAAAGGAAAAAAATAGTCCCACTGGCGTCCGACTGGGAATTACCCATTAATTATGGTATATGTATTTGCAGGCAATATATTATTTTAATTATCAATTTTTTGTCTATTATAATAGTTGGATTATCAAGGAAAGGGAAATTTAGTGCCTATAGGTATATTTATAAAATAATTAATAATTTATGACCTGCACCTACCGTTAATCCTTTTTGTATCCTTTTTATATCTTTCAAATGTTTTTTTATTATTTAGCAGTTGTATCTTAAAGGGCTAATAATCTGATAACATATTGGTATATGCCTTTTACCTACATAGGTACACACCTATTATCTTAGAATCGCCCATTTTTTTCTAAAAGCGTGCAAGTATCTATTTCATTTTTCATTTATTGACAATCTTGTGATATCGCGTTAATTTTGTTCCTTGGTATTCATATTAGTTTCTGTGTGGTATCGTTGTTTCGTAATGAATACTATGGAACATTAAAAAATATAGCTTTGAAAGGTCTGACTCGTGAGGTTATTGCAAATGTAATAAGAATGGGTAATAAGGAAAGTGCCAAAGATGCTTTTAAGCTACCCTTAAAAAATAAAACAGAACAATCAGCTATGCATTGTAAAGTCGAGCGATCTACTATAATTAAAATTAGAAAAAAAGACCAACATCGACGTGAGTTTGACCCTACAGAGCCTTTATCGACTTCAGAAAAAACACATAAGAGATTATCAGTACTGGAAAAAATTAATAATGCTGATTTTGGCGTAATAAGAAGAATTATTGAGAAATTTTATACAGAATATAAATACCAACTTTAGGAAAGATGCTGGTGAAAATTAAGGAGGAAATTGAATTTCCATATAAAAAAGACTCACTGCGAAGACTATTAAAAAATAATGGATTTTATTGGCGAAGATGTCAAAACCGACGCAAAATTTTAATGGAATATTCGGAATAGCAGAAAATATTAGTTCGAGTAGTCGCTACATTGTAGTACATGCCGAAAACGAAAATGAATTTGTTGACGGTGCATCTCTAATTTTTAAAGCTGGACTATCACGGACAAATGAACGAAACAAATTTTACGAAATGGATAGAAGAAAAATTGTTGTCAAATATTCCAGAACAGACTAATATGGACAACGCGCCCTATTACTCTGTATTAATAGGTAAGTAGCGTCCACAAAATCCTCGACAAAAAGTGCAATAGTAAATTGGCTCAAAGATAACAAAATTAATTTTGACGAACTAAAAAGAAAATTTGTGCCTTGCGATGTGCGCATAAGCCTAATAGAATAACTAAAAATTATAATAAAAATAAACAACTTATTGAAAGAACATGTACATATTCTACTAAGAACACTACCCTACATGTACGAATTAAACATTATACAATTAGTGTATAATAATACTGGTGATTTAACAGCCATACCAAATTATTAGATTCATTATATAATTATACATATATATTATTTATTCTGTATAAAGTCTTTTAAGTTAGATTGTAGTGTTTTATTTTACTTGTGTTTTGTTTATTTTTTTTGTTTTATGATGAAAATAAAAACATTTACAAAACTTACTTCAAATCGTGTTAAGAAAAAAATTAAATGTGTTAGAAAGATGGGATTTCCTGAGTCCATTAATACAGGTTTACAAAATCAATCGCTTTTATTGGTGGTTATAAAAATAAAAAAAAAAACAGATAAGTAGAAAATAAAAAGATAAAATATCCCATATTTTTTTTAATTGGTAGTGTGCGCCACTGAAAATGCCTCGAGACGAAGTTTGAAATGGATTTTTTAAAGTATTTATGGCCTTCTTCTTCCTTTTGTCGTCGTTACAATTAGCGCAGATAAATAGTATCTCAACTCTTTATTATTCCTAGCATAATTTTTATATAGTGTTTTTCTGACGTACTTAATCTAATTACGTACCAAAATATATATACAGGGCGTTCCCTTGATCATCTTACAAACTTCTAGACTATATAGAAGACGTCAAAAAAAAAGAAAAGTTCATATGAACATGGAACCGGAAATGCTTCCTCAGGGAGCTAGAGCCCTTTGAACATAACCTTTAAAAATTATTTTTTATTTTATGGCTTCAGAACTACTTTAGCTACCGCAACCAAATTTGGGACATAAATTATTCTTAGTACGTCTATTCCTTTGAACCTACTGAACAAAAATAAATTTAACCAAGGGCATAGAAACCCGAAGGATTTTTGGTAATTTTAACTCCATTTCTCTAAGACTTCAATTTCTGTCCATTTAGATATCATACTTATGTGAATATCAGATTATGATGCTTCTATGCCTTTGTTATAAAAAAGATACTCTCAGTAAAAACTGCTAAATATCACCGTTTTAGTAAAAATTGACTAAAAGTAAATTAAGATGCAGCACCAATACCCCCCTGGTTTGCACAACCCTGGTTAAAATAAATTTTAATTAATATGTCTCACAATTGGTTGGCAAAATAAAAAATAATTTTTAAAGTTTATCTTCCAAAAGCTCGCTCTCCCTGAGAAAGCATCACCTTATTCGTATGAACTTTTTCGTTTTTTATTTACCCTAAAAGTTTGTAACATGATCAATGGAACACCCTATATCTATTTTTCTTAATGGCCTTATGCTGAGCACATTTAGCCACAAGTACCAACCAGAAAAACGATATTTGAAATACACAGTGTGTCCCATTAATAATGGTAAATATTTTAATAGCAGATCCTTCTGAAAAAAAAATTAGGTTAAGTTAAATTTTCCTAGTCTGAAAATTAAAGACAATTACAAGATACAGGGTGATAAACTTATTATAATTTTGGTTATAAATTTAGCATGTATTCTTCCTTTTTAATAAAATTTGGATAATGTTTTTTATTTTATATGGCAAACCTTAAATTTAACGTTTTTTTTAAATTATGTGATAGAGAGAGCCACCAGCAATATTTTGATTTTTTTTTAAATTTTATAACTTTTTTTAGGCTTTGCATAATTTAATTTTTTATTTGAAATATGCACTGCATAAAGAGTTCTGCTTAAAAAAGGCATACTTCAAAAATTTTGCTACGATTAACCCTTTTCGAGATATTCGCATTTAAAGTTTTTAATACGCTTAAAATAAAATTTAATTTTCCTCTTTAAAATAGTTGTTAAGTAGACTATTGATAAGATGAATTATTATTAGTCAGGGTTTATGTTCTTGTCAGTTACTTTAAGAAGTGGTTATGAAAAATCATAATCACATACTTAGTAACTTATTTATTACCTTTTCTTTTATTTTCATTGTTAGTTCTGTACGTTATTTTTATTTATTGTTACTTATTGCGTATGACGTGGAAGTCGAAGACCATGGCCCGCACAAAGTCCAGACTTTAACCCATTGGAGTTTTACATATGGGGGTACATACCATTAATTGTTTACGAAAATAAAATAATCATTTTGAAATGGGCATTTATTTCTTAAGATTTGGTGATCTCTGAGTAAAAGAATTTGAAAATGTATTGAGACAAATGAAGATCATGTCGATCATTTATTGGCAAATATCCATAATTTGCAATTTTTATTTAGATATCTTTTGTATTTGGTTATTTATTTATATAATAAGATTAAAGAATATATAAGTATCATAATGCAATCTAAATAGTTTATAATTGTCGTTTCTTTTGAGATATTTTTGAAGTATACGTTTTTTAAGCAAAACAGTTTGCACAATACCTTAAGTAAGTAAAAAATTAAGTTACGACAAGCCTAAAAAAGTTATGGAATTAAAAAACTCAAAATATTGCTGGTGGCGCCCTCTACGGTATAATTTAAAAAAAGGGTAATTTTAAAATGTGTCATATAAAAAGAAAACGATATTAATTAAACTAAACTAAATTTTGTTAAAAACGAATAATAAATGCTAAATTTATAGCCAAAATTCAAAAAAATATATATTAAGTTTGTTACGCTGTATCTTGGTTACCTTTGACTTTCGGACAAGAAAAATGTAACATAACCTAATTTTTTTGTCAAAAGGAATTTGCTGTTTAAATATTTACCATTATTAATGGGACACCCTTGTATAATGTCTCATATCAGAACCACTTATGCAACTGTATCTGAAACAAATTAATAAAATACATTGGGTCACTTACAGATCCAATAACTTTTATCTAATTCTTTTTATTTTATTGAAGCTTCTTTTCTTTTTCTTCTCTTTATTATTGCTTCTTTATTTTATTTATTTTGATATATCTACTACTAGATAGGAAGGTATAGAACATCTTTTCAAATTTTAAATAATACAGGATGATGCAGTTAGTTTTTCAGAATAGTTAAAGGGTTAAAAAGAGAGTCAAATAGGACTCTCATTTTGAAACAAAAAATTAGGTGGTTTCTTTAAAAAAATAATTAAATTATGTACTACTTCTTTTTTTTTTTGGGATACTCTGTATCAACCAAACTAATTTTTATAAGTAGCCCCTCTAACTTAAATACCATTCCCCCTATTAAAGGTTGTTTCGGTACCGCAATATTATATGGACACCCTGTATGTGTAAGTCACAAATTTATTTTAAACTAAGTCCAAGCAGCTGGTATTTGGAGAATTTCTTCCTGATACTTGAGTAGTGATAGGTGAGTGAACTTTCTATGAGAGGAATATGTTTATGTTAATACAACAAGTTTGACATGCCTGCAATCTTTATCCCATCAAAAACGTCTAATTATGTTCAGGTTAGAGTTTTGAAGAGGTTAATTATTTATACTTTTTATCCCTATTTCGTTTACTGTGGAGACCAAATAACGTCAAATTAAAACAGGAAGTTAATATTCTTTTTATCTTTACCGAATGATCTCCCCTAAACGTACAATTAAGTGCAGATTCGAACTATGAGAAGGTCAACCAAAAATATCGAATTAGGTTCAGATAAAGACTATGAAAAGGTTAATTTACACTCTTCATATTTAGGAATTATTTTAGATACTGATTTTTGATTTAAGAGGCATATAATTAGGTTAATGCAAGCATGTTTTTATAAATTATTAATTAACAACCCTTAAGAAGAAAATGAGAACTATTTAATTTTTTAAATATTTTTTTTCATCATTTTGCATATTTGATTTAAAGTATCATAAATCAGAGACTTTCTGTTTACTATGAATTTTATTAGTAATCTGCTACTAAAGTTAATTTAAATTGTTATTTTTTTACTTGCATGATATAGTTATGTATGATTCATTTTTAGTACTTATGTATTTATCTTTTCTCTTATTAAGATGCTGTGCATTCCTTTTAAGCTGCTATAGGTTAAATCTTTCCATGACTAACAAATGTTCATATTGTATTTATTTTAGGGACCAATAGAAACACAGTATTATTATTTTATTAATTAAATATGCTAAAAAATCCGTATTCTACATATAAGATAAAGCAAGTTCATTTAAACTGCATGCAATCCCACCTTAAATTAAGGTTTGAAGTGAGCCTCGTCTAATAATAATTAGAATTTCGACTGAAGACGTAAACGTAACAAACACAATACCGTAGGACGAGGAAAATGATACTTTCGCATAAATAAGCAGGAGCAGGGCGGCCTGAGCGCCCAAAGTGCTTTTGACAAACTAGAAGTAATTAATTCGTGTCGCTTGAGAACTCCCGCTGCATCGCATACCTTCCTCAACTCCGTACGTCGTGGAACATTGTTCGCCGGTGACAATGGTTCAGGCAATTTTCCTGCTGTTGCAACTCCCGCAGCAACTTATGACGTCGATCTTTCGCGTGTGTAAGAGAGTTGAGGTGATTGTACCTATTCGCTCACTGCATCACAAATCTCCTGCAACGTGGTGTACTAAGAAAAAGAAAAACCAAATTTTATATCAATTTTAATGCAGTATTTGGGAAAAAATGTTGAAGATATAGTGGAGGCTAAAAAAGTTGGCCTTCATTTTTTTTTTGATCTCATCAAGAAGTAAATAAAACACAATATTTTTCTTTTTTATTGTTTTTTTTTATTTTAGTACTAGAGGTGCTAAGCTAGTGCGTCAATGCGGTTGGAGTGCTAATGTTAAAGGGTGTATGTCCCAAAATTAGATCTTACAGTGTATTAAAAAATTAGGTTTCTGGTTTTGAACGTATATTAATCATTTGGATCTGTCTAAATAGAAACTACAGCATTACTTTTAATTAAAAAAATTATTTGATTTACGTGATCCTTACGGACTTTAACGTACTTTACGTACTTTTAAAGTCAATTTAAATTTTAAATATCTTTAAACATCTAAATAAACATTATAATTAAATAATAATATAATAAAATATTAATGTTTTAAAAGTGGAAGGTATTTTGGGAACACTATCGACAAAAAAATTATTAATGGCTAAAGGTGTATGTTCATATTATAAATATGAATTAAGTTTCTCGATCCACAAAAATAGTCAACTGATTTATTTGCATACTAACACTACTAAACACAATCACTTACGACTGTTAGAAATATTTACTACCACCGTATTTATTTGCAACTATTTATGTTCGATTTAAATCTCGCGCCAATATTCCGAACCGAACTTTCGATGCGGCTCCTTATAAACCCGGCTGACCATGAATCCGAAAGATTCGCTGACCTTCCACCCGTCTTCAGAGGCGTCGTGCGGTGTGCCTACTTTGCATTACGGAATACGGAAGACCAGGAGGCGTTGGCAATATCGTTACAATATATATTGTGGCTGGAATTAGAAGTGTTATTAATATTTCAATGTTTTGCAAAAAATTGTTGAAAAGATTTAAAATTTTTGTTGAAAAGATGTACTTTTTTTAATCCTTATATATACTCTCTTAATGATGCATCAGTATTTAGTTTTCTATAGTTAGAAAGTCTTCCGCCTTAGTTTTATCACAAACTTAATATTTGGGATAATTCAACAAACCAATGCTAAATGGCAAATATACACTCTTTTAACGGAGCATGAATATCAAAAAGTACATTAATATTTAAATTAAAAAATGACGTTATTTCGGTTACGTTATGTAAGCTATAAATTAAATCCAATTGAACAGACTGTAAGTAGAGTAAAAATTTATTTAAAAAAAAAATCCGAGTTATCGCAGTAAGTTTGAAGTAAAATCGAATTTCGATTGTCCAGGTCCAGAAAATACTTGTTTTAAAATTTTTAATCATCTCCCATGTAAAATAAAGAAAACTAGGGCTTCTAATTTTTAAAAGGACTCTTAAAGCCATATTACCTGATTGTCCTATTTACTCGCTGACATAATTCCGTAAACCAGATTTGTTGATTAGATTTAGTTTTTTTTTATTTTATTATTTTTATAATTATTGATTATTTTTGCACTGTAACTTTTTATTGATAATTCCTATACTTTGATATAATGTCGATGAAAATTAATGATTTAATTTGATTTGGTTTGATATTAACTTATTACGTAGGTAGACTGGCTCGCCGGAAAATTAAACCGTTCATCCAAGGATAGCAATTTTTACTTATCTAGTACAGGCGTTACGATTATATTTTTTCATATTAAAACAAAATTTCAATTTCATGCATTTTGATTTTTTTTAACGTTGACATTATGCTGTACTAGATAAGTATATTTGCATATTTAATAAGAGACAAGATTAATAAGTCGCAAAGGTGCAGTCTCGCATCTGCTTTAAGATAATCTTTGTTTATATAAAAAAAATTAAAACAAGCTTGTAACAACCTGGATACTTGCCCCTCAAATCAGTATCCACAGCAATTCCTAAATTGTTTCATAGTTACTAGAAGACTGGCACAATCGCTTTCTGTAACTGGAGCTTATTATTAATGGTAGAAGAACACAGAACAAGAAGAACAAGAAGTAAACAGAGAGAGTATACATTGAAATCGTTATGGTCTAAAAATAATTTGATGTTCTTCATCGTATGAAGATTTGAAATATGTCAACCTTGGACTGGTGTCTCTCATACTGTCCCTGACTCCTCCATATCGTATTCTTTCATTCTCACAGTTTGTATATGTATTCAATTGAACGTTTAGGATCATTGTGTAAAGATAAAGAAAATATTAACTTTTACTATCTCCATTATATCCATCGTCTGCTTCCTACGTCTTGGAATTATTTTCTGATAAAGAAAATAGGCATAAAAAGATTAAAAAATGTATCTTTTCAAAGCTCTAAATTGAACTTAGACGTTTTTTGTTGGATAAAGCAGGCATGTCAACCTTGGCCGATTAACCTTTCTAATATTTTTTCTATAAATTTCTAATATTTTTTTTAAATTTCTATTATCACAGATATAACTAGCTAACGCAAGCGTTAGCTATTTATATTTGCGTTAGCAATTTATATCTGTGCTATTATTTAAAAGCAGAAATTACTCTAACCTTTCGATGCCTTTCTGATAAATAATGCTCCAACAGGTTGACGATAGACTTATGAAGTCCAAAATATTTTAGTTTTCTTAATAAAACGGTATAATCTACGGTAACAAATGCACGCCTAAAATCTAACAGCACCAATACCGTTTATTTTATCAAAACTATTTAACATATCGTCACAAACTCTCGATAAATTCTGAATAATTTTTGTACACCATACTATATGCCCAGAGTCAGCGGTTTGTCAAATTTGATTAATGTAATAGATTAATGAAACCTACGACATTAAAAATAAAAATATATGCACTATTTATTAGTAATTGTTCAATGGCAATCAACAACACAATGTTCAATTTATTGTCCATTTAATTCAATGCATTTTTAAAGTCAGTAAATAACTTCCCATTGATCTAGATCTTAGATTAGTCTATTGTCTAGTTAAATTCTTTGCTTTTGCAAAAACTTTGGACTTCAAATAGCTTCATAAGAAAAATTCTAATGGGCTTATATCTGGTGATCTTGGTGGCCAGTCAATCGGTCCTCTTTATCCAATCCATCTGTTAGGAAAAGTTGCATCAAAAAATTGTTGAACAGTGATTGCAAAATGAGGAGGACCCCATCCTGTTAAAACTATATCTCGTTAATAGGTATGTCAGTCTTTTGTGGATCAGAGAATAAAATAACTAAAGCAAGAATAAGTTCAAACTGTAGAGAATCCAAGTAGTCCTCAAGTTGTATAGGCCATAATTTCTACTTGCGACACCCAACCAAAATTTTTATTGCAAAGGATGCAATTAATTAAATAGACAACAAATTAAACATTAACGAAACAAAGGTAAGAACACAAAGTCACGGTCTCATCAGATACATATAATTTTTTAAAAGCTACACGTGTTTCGCTGCTATCGGAGCATCATCAGGCCTATCAGGCTTTTCTTTTGTTGTTTGTTGTAATGTGATCTGTGTAGGTCTAGGCCTGATGATGCTCCGATAGAAGCAAAACACGTGTAGCTTTTAAAAAATTATATGGATTTGATGAGACCGTGACTTTGTGTTCTTACCTTTGTTTTGTTTCTGTTTGGTCTCTTAGAGAAAAATGGATGATACGTTTCTAAATTAGACATTAGTAATTGCATTAATCGTAAAACATTATAATATATAAAGTGTTCTATTTAAACATAATTTCTACTTATGGCATCCTGTATAGAAAATTTTTATTCCAAAAAACGCGCGTGATAATACTAATTGTTAGGTCCAAAAAATAAAAGAAGTAAAAAAATGCATGTACTTAAATTTGTTTCTTTTATCGTGAATGCACTAATAAGGCTACCTCACCTCCGCAAGCATTTCTGTTCTTTCTGACAAGATTATAGTTAGGCATATTTAAATTTTCACTAAAAACAGCATGATTTAGCCATGTCTCAAATAATCCCACCCAAAATCCTCCTCCGCAACAAAACCCTGAAAATCATGGAATCTCGAACATAGGAACCTTATATTTAAGTGAACGAATAAAATACTACTATATAATACAATTTTTTTTACTATATAAAACAAAGTTTTTTACGTAAACTACAGGTAATCGTATCTTTACACGATTGCTACACGATTTACACGATGCGTGTAAAGAAACGTTTTCAATTCATTAGAAAATAAAGGCATGTTGTCACTAAACGTTATAATTTGACACCAACATAGTACCTGTAGTACCTTAAATCAATCAGATCAGACTTAGACTTAATGTCTGATTTCTTTCCTAAAGCCTCGTTCCAATGATAGATTTTTCCAGCTGTTGACATGATCCATATTTTTGCTTTTCTCTACTTATCATCTGATATCTTACCGGTGTTAGATCTTCAAACTACCGTAGTTTTTTTCATATTGCGTTTAATATTGCTTGTCAAATTTATAATCATAGGTCTTGGTTTACCCTCAAGAAGATCAGGTGATTACCTCAATATCAATTCAGCCTCGGTAATACATTTTGGACTTTCTTTATTTAGTTTTTTATCGTCAGACTTAGCAAATCCATGAAAGGTGGCATAACAATATATATTTGTTTTCTAGATATAAAGAAAATGTTGTAAGATGACATGAATTTTCCTAATGAGCCTTAACTTTTCAGGCTGTAATAGAGAAATTAAATTTCCTTTATCCTCTTACTTCTATCTGGTTCTCAACTAAAAACTCCGAGCAGCATTTTCTGACGTAAAGTAAACTTAGTTGCTTGAATCTTACAAATGATAAGCTGTTCATTTGGATCCGGTCTAGTTAAGTAAAGGAGCCAGGGGCGAAAAAAACGAAATCTGTTTTAAATTACGAAACGAGTGGTGCCGCTAGCGACAGCGGCCAGAGAGACTAGAGAGACAATTTCACTTAACATTCGTATGCGACGTGACTGTGGATAGAAAATCGATGCTGACAATGTGCAATTTGTCGTGGAGCTGCACCGAGACGAGGAAAATGCGGAGCACTAGGACTTAGGGGACCACTTAGAGCTGAGATTGGGTCCGTCGTTCCGCCGTGCCGCTTTTCCGTGCTACTGCCGCCATCATGCCGCTCGCTTGGGCCCGAGTGGCATCAAGTGACGGACCCTCGAAAATGCGATTTTGCTTACGTGATAAGAAGAAATATTTTCTGCCTGCAAGGACGCCAAATCGCCCAGTCAGGTCAATGAGGTTACCGACTTTCTTTTCTTTTTTTTTTCATTTTATATCGTCGTTGCCCGAGAGCGGTTTCCTAGGGACTTTAATGGAACCATTTTAGATAACTGATTTTTTAAAAATAAAAAATGTATTAATCCACAAGTTAAATTTAAAACAGTGTATATGATGATGGCAGGGCGGATTAAAAGGCAGGCTTTAGCCTCCCAACAACTTAGTTGAGGGCTGTTCTAGCTTATCATAAATTATATTTGAAATGAACAATTGAAACCAGGCACTTATATGATGTTTACTAAATTTAACAATAGTTAAGAGTCAACTCACATCAATGCTTTAAAATACAATTAAACTTTAAAAAACCACTAGTAGATAGGTCAGGTATAGTCCAAGATAAGGCCAGTGGAGATCCTGGTAAATAAAAGAGATACAAAGATGGTTAAATTAAAGGAAAATCACATATTTTTAAGCCAAGTAATTTGTTGTTTGTAAAATTCCGAGTAATTCCGAAGATTCGTTTTGATGAAACCATTATCAACTTTATTTTTTCATATGGCGCGTAAAGGAAATATGATGTATGATTCTTTATTATTTGAAATTGAAAAAATTGTATGTATTAAATTCCAAATGTTTTGGTATAGTAAGCGATGAAATGACGGAAAATGTCAAAATAATTTTATTGGCCTCTTATTAACACATAGTCGGGGGCTTAAAAGCTTGGGCTATTTACGAAATACTGAAAAAGCTTCCACTCCTCAACATACAGATGGCGGTAAAGGAGTGAAATTATCCCCTTGAGACTACACGGTCTATCAAATCATCTTTCTTTTTACTTCTGTCGAAAAACTAAGTTTCATTATTAAAATTTTGCCAAAAATGTTAACAAAATTGATCTGTTGTATGTCAGTGGTGATTAGTTTTTATTTAGGTGTGCTAAGACGTGGAATAAAAAAAAATGTCGAGAAAACAGTGAATTATATTGTTGTAAAATAACTGAGAAATAAACAATAAAAACTGTGAATCGAATTGAATTTACATAAATTAAGTAAAATAAGAAATAAATGCTAAGAAAACGAAGCTGTTTTATTGATATAGCACAGATTTTCTGGTTTTTTAACCGACCCATTATGCTTAATACTTGGGTTTAGATTCTTAAGCCTTGAAACCATGATCGAATATCTCAGTAAGTAGCTTTTTGAAATTCTATGTATGTGAAAATTATTTTACTCCTCATTGATTAATGTTCAATCAGTGGAGGAGCCTTAAACCAGATGCTATATCTTCCATTAACCACGCAGGCTTAATACAAGGTAAGTTGGTCAAGGTAAGTTGGATACGAGGTAAATTGTCTTTGCAACAAGTGACCCAACCAGAAGTGTAATCTAAAGCCTAATTTATTGATAAACTACTTGGGTTAAACTAAGCTCTTTAATTAATAATGTAGCCTTATAGTAGTAAAAAATATACCTAACATAGTAATGGGTAAATAAAAGAGGTGGGTAGAGATCAAAGAAGTTGGTGTTTCCAAATGGTAATTTGTATGATATATTTGAAATTATTAAAATAATATCTATTTATTTATTTAATTTCTTTGAATCAAAAATGTATGAGACATTCCATTTAAAAATGCCTTTTTTCCGACCGTTTTTGATCATATAGAGCAGCAGTCAACGACGGAATATGCTGATGCATTCAAAGTTTAAACTGCACCCAGGTCTTTTTTAGTAATACCATAGGAGCCTAGACGGACAATATGGGAAAATGGGATAAGATTCTATTTTTGTCAATGATTTTCAAAATTAATACATCAAACTAGACTTTCTATTTCTAGATATTGAAGTCCAAATTATAAATTACCCAGTGAAGCTCAATATGCAGCAAAATTCATCTTGTTTTTGTATAGACTTTTGGCAGTCTCAATATCAAAACTGACTCTTAATCCGACGCCAAACCTGAGGGCAAGAGCAATTTTAGCAATTTTATTGCACGAGCAATTTTAAATTTTATACAAATCATAAAATTGTGGATTCCGGCTTAAAAGACCAAATGTTATTTAGGACGAACATATGTAAAAGTTAAAAGTTTCTTTTGATTTAGTTCATTGTACAGTTAAGTGAGATGAAGATTGATATTCTATTAATGCGTGACTGGAACTTTTGCTCAAAGGACCAAAAGTATTGTTTGAAGAATTTCACTGATACTTAAAAAAAATTATTACCGATCAATTAATAACTAAGATTTTAGCTCTGAGAATCAAAAATGTGATTTCGAAGAATTTCATGAGCACATCTATGTACAATAATATTGAGAATTATTTTAGAATGTTTTAAGTTTTAAATATAAATATCTTATAAACTAATAAGTATTTCTAAAAGTCGAGAAAATTTATTGTTTATCAATGGATTTCCATGACTCCAGTTCGAAGAACTCAAAGATTGTTTTAGATAAATATACATTTTTTATAACTTAATTAATTATATATTTAAGTTATATTAAGAATATTAAAATTATTATCTATTATTGTAATACTACAACTTAAAAAATATAAAATTTCATGCAGACCTAACTCAAAAACAAAGAATTTGGATTTAGAAATTTAGGAGACTTAAAGAATTTCTATGATAAATATATATTATACCCAACTGATCGTTTTTTTTTAAAAGTAAATTTTTGACATTGAATGAATGTGTTCATAAAAACAGAGTCAAAGCACATCATTTTATCTAGAACTATCTTACCTGAGCTCAAAATCAAGGATTGATGTTAATTTCAATAAGTCAATTTTTTCTAGACGATATGATACAATAGATATACTAAATAGATAGACAAATAATTTTTAATCTAATAAGTATTATTATTTATACTACAATACTACTTAATATAGTAATATAATTTAAGAACCAAAGAAGCCTTTTTATCGCCTTAAACAAAATATATCGATCAAGACTTTTACCCAAAAATTGTGTAATAAGTGTCCGTAGAGCATACAATAATATTCCATAGTTCTAATCTTATAAGCACACCTACTCTAGAAAATTATTAGTGTGTACTAATTTATTATACCTGCATATAGTTTTACGCACACAAGCAAAAGTTCATTTACTTTTTATTGTTCTTTACCTATTATTATTTTTATTATTTAAGAGGCATGAATTACTTGCTGCTGAAAAAATACCCCATTAAATAAAGAGTAACTCAAACATTATTTCCAGAAGATTTAATTATTAAGGTAAATACTACTACTATAATTCGGGCCTCAGTCACTCGAATTCCCACGCATGTACCTCCAGATACAATTAAAACTTAATTTAAATTAGACCCCAAATAATAACGAAACCCGTTGCCTCTCCAGATAAAATGGCCTTTTATTTCGGTTATCCTTTAAATAAATTAACAAGGGATCCCGTGTTCTTTATATAAATATTTTATAAATTAAATATATAAATATATAAAGGAATCATTTTTTTAGATATAAATCTTATTCTTAGACGTAGCAAAAAGGCTTTTATAACCCAAATGGCCTACAGTATGTCCGAAATGTGTGTTCAGTCATCCGTCAATGTCGCCTAGCTGTGAAACTTCCTCCCTTCCCCCGATACATTATAGGTGAGTATCTGAAACCCGGCACATATAAATTGACTATTTGATCTTTCGGTCATTTTTATCGGTCATATGTAATAGATTTTTGATGTGTTTTTCCGTGTAGGACCATTATTCAGGGTAAACTTCCTTAATATACGGACCTTTTTTTATAAAATGGGAAGGGGCCTACTTTATTATTATATAAGTTATATGTAAGTCGTATCCATTAAAGTTATGCCTGGTAACGAACCAAAAATGCACATTTTATAATTAAATTTGTACCGCTGGTAGCCTCACTGGTGTATTTTTTATTATTTAATCCGGCCAATTCATTTTCATTTCCTACTAATAAAGTTAGGGAAATTGAATTCCGAACGCAAAAATTAATTTTCTTGTTTTCCTGCTAAATTACTGCTTTAATATCATTTCGGTGCTTTTCAGCGCAACCCGCAACGAGTTGTTTCTTTTTGGTTGAAAAGTTTTCGTTTTTCGGTTCGGATTAATATTTGAGCAGTGATTAAAAGAGTTTAATTTTCGTTTTGTCAGATAATTGATAGGCTCGTGATTGCTTAATTTTATTTTATTTAAACGTGAATTTTATAAATAAATCCGTGAGGGAATTAATTAAATTTATTAAGAGGGCAATTACTTAATCTCTTAAATGTGATTAAAAATTAATGAAAAGTCAAAGTATTTATCGAACAATTTTTTTTTGGTCCACTTCTTCATTCCTTCCCTGGAACATATCGCAGGTGCAAGCTTACCCAAACAAACTAGAAAAAAATGGTATTAAATTAATTTCTTTGTATGTATTCAGTAATAAAGCAATAAAAAAAATTCTCTCTGGGGTGGTACAGGTGACAGAACTATATTTTTTTATGTAACTGTTCTTGATCTTTCTTTAAAGTAAAATAGAGTAAAACATACCACAAAAGCATTTTTAATATTACGTACACCATATAGCAAAAAATCTGTCACCTTTACAAACAGCGTCTAAACATCGCTCTGACATTTCCTTTTTCTATTCCATTCGAGTTAAGCTAGGTAGAATTTTCCGCTTCACTGGGCGGCATTGCATCGGCTTCCCCTTTTTCTTCCATTTTCATATTGTTCCTTTTTAGACGGATAACAGGAACCGAATTAATATCAGGCGCTGAAAGGGAAGATTCTTTTTAATTTACTTTGTTGTCGTCGATAAGAGTCTTGGAAAGTGAACGGGAACAGACGTGTACGATTACATTCCTGGAGCTCAATAACAATAGAGTTGTTTCCACCTATGGTGCATAGACCTTATATTAGTTTTTACGTTAAAAGTCGTTCTAAAAACAGTTTGAGTGACATAATATTTATGATGCCTCAGAGATAGGAGCGAGAAATCGGAATGTCTCTGAACACTTTTTCATACAATGTAATTTACATTTTAAAAATCCCATCTACGTTTTAGTTATTGTGACATATAAAATATTAGTAACCAGGATCAACATGATTTGTGCCAAATTGATTGAAATATTCTATACAACTTAAAAGACATTAATGACAGTGTAGATTTTTTGTTTAAAATATACTTGAATTTTTTAATCCATTAATGAATAAGATCAAAAATCCTAATCTATCTTTGTTTTGTGAATGTATTGTAAATCTTCATTTATTTGAACTTTGGAATTAGAATGGAATTTAAAATGAAAAACACTGTTAAAAAAAATCAAAAATCTCCTCGACATGTAATATAACATGGACGCGACGACGTATTTTAACTGTAAAAAAACATCAATTTTCCTAATGTCGTAGCCAGGCTCCCGCTTCCCCCTTTTTCGCATAAAATGTGTTGATCCTCGTAGATCGTTTAAGGGCTCAAAGCAAGCGATAAATAAAAGAAGCTATTATCGCCATCAATTTATTGTTTTTGCCAACTTTTATGGCCTACCGAAGCTTTAAATTTGTTGCCTGCGCCTTAACGAGCCTATACTTTCGTTTCAATTAATTCCTAATCAAAATTGTAGAGTTTTGGCACGAAAAGACGATAAAAAAAGAGAGAATGAGGCCATTTAGTTGACACATATATTAACATATTTAATTGGGCAGGCTATGTATAAAAGCATTAGGTTTAGTTCTATTTTCATTTACTTATTTATCTACAGAGACATATTAAAATTCATCGAAATCTCCAAACCTAAGAAATAGATTGGTAAAGTATAATAATATTTATGACAGAAGATTTTTTTTTTCTAAAGGTTTCTCGATCTCTATAAGGAATTCTAAGCATGGTGCAGGAGTAGCAAACAAACCATGGGGCAAAGTACAATGTACTACAACATAGTAAAAGGTCATAAGTATGCACAAAATCTCTAGTCTGAAAATTACATAATTATTAAGATCTAATTTGCCACATACTAAGTTGATTAGATTTGCACGTTTTAAATTTATCCTTGTCTTCTTTTTTTTTCTTGGACCTCTTAGAACATTACAAGCATTATTGCATTTTTTCTTTGTATCCAGAATAATCTTATTTTGAAAAGCTCCACTTTTTTCGTGAACTTTCGCTCTACTATTCTCGTAATTTAAGTCACCATATATATTTTACATTTAAGCTATGTGTATTTTTTTTTGGATAGTTTTAGATATTTGTGTTTATATCTTATGCATTCACAGTAATTTTTTCTATTTCTAGGAGGATCTGTAAATAATTTTTATTTTATTCTAGGCATTTGTCCAACACAACTTGTTTTTTTAATGTCTTTCCTTCATTTGTCGTAAATTTTTATTGGTCGTCTGAGAATAGTAAAGACATTTAGAATATTTTTAAATTTTTCTTTTTTTTTCTCTATTTCTTTAGGGATCCTTTAAATTTGAATTTTTTTATATGACTTAGTACTTTCTATTTATCTTCTTTCTGCTTTTCTGTCAATTTTTTTTATATTTCTCTTTATTATTCTTTTTGTTATTTATTTATTCTATAGAGGTACCTTTCTTCTTATTGGAACCACGGCGGTCCCTGACTCTTTTATTTTGTTATTTAAATGAACATTCACGACAATGTGGATTTCAAAGGGTTGCCCGCTGTTTATAGTTTAATCAAAAAATATTGTTGATATTTGTATTCTATAATATTATTTAAATACTGCATTCATATGAATCCGAGGATTGGAGTATAATTGGTCTAATACTTGAATGGAGTAAATCGCCAATTGTAGTAAGTGTGTTTTTCCTGCTTAGAACGTCAAAATTGACGTGATTTACAGATTATCCTATCAATATAAAAAATTTAATTAATTCTGCCATAAAAACATTCTTAATGATCATCAGGCATTACTGTGAATGCTCTTCTATGTCACATAAATCATATGTTAATTTAAATAACGATGACTGGCATTGGGGTAGATATAACTCCAAGGATAATTACAGTGAGTTGAATTCTACTTTCGGCCTAGGGAAGGACTATATTCAAGCCGACATCATGGTAAAGTTCTAGGAGATGTATATAAAGAATAAATCCCTATTACAAAATAGGATGAGTAATTAAAAATGAATTATAAAATAAAACAACGGATTAACGAAAATGAACAACGGCATTTAAAAAACAATTTGTTGGTGCAGGGAATACCAGTCAAAGAAAATGAGAATGCGAGAAACTGTTAAAGTGGCCTTTGAGGGTAAAAAAAGCGTTTGAGGTAGTAAGCATAAATATTCATTTGTATAACCTATTTAAAATAGGATTTAGGGGTGTTTTGTACAGGCTGGTGGAGACATATTTATATGATAGGAAACAGTACATAAAATTTGAAAATATTGTAAGTAAATGGTGCCCTTTACACTTGAGATCACTTAATTATATTTATCAGGATTTTACAAGAACGAATATCGGCTTAAAAAATCTAGTTACAAATTCAATTAAAGAATTTAATAATTTACCTCATTATATAAGAGATTTAAATAACTATAGAATTTTTTGTAGAAGATTAAAAGATTTTAAAAATGTGGAATGATTATAGGCAACCTTAATAAGAGAATTTTCGTAAAAATTGGTTATAAAGTCTGTATTTATATTCTGTTTGAATAAATTATTTAAAAAAATAAGTAAAATTTAATTTTTTCCAGCTTTTTTCTTTTTTTCAAAAAATTCGATAAATAATTTTCATATAATTGATTGTAACGGATCTGCATTAAGTTCCCGAAGGTTGAAAACAAAAATAAATAAAAAAGCCATTAAAACGTAGGAGCATCAAGATCTTTTAACATTTTTATTATTTGTAAAAGGGCGTCGAAAAATTCCTCGCTTTCGTTCCCCCGTTCCATCTCCTTGCAATTATTTACACGATGATATATCAGATGAAAGGCTGGCTCCGACAGCCATATCCTGATACAAAATGATAAGGCGCACACGGGATATAAAAGGAGAACTTAACAAATATTGACTTAAAAGGAGACGTTGGGTGCCCTGTTGTGTGAAGTTAAAAACGTCCAGCGAAGCGTGGAAGAGAGCAGTCCTTGTTAGAAAAGTTACCGGATTCCGTTAAAAACTTGAAAGAAAATGGTTCTGAAAAGAAAGTGATTGACGCGAAATTGCAATCGCCGGCCTCGGCCGCCTCCGTTGGCTTGTCGGCTGCAAATAACCTCTCGACTCTCAGATGTCGATTCAAAAGGGGTGAAACAGACCGTTTTAAATATTTTTACGGGTCGTGCTTTACTTCAAGGGGACGAACACCATTTTATTTTTACTTGGGAATTTTTGGCCAGTCAGCAATTTTAACTTTCTTCTTATCTAATTAATTTCTTCCATTTAATAAGAAACTATAGTTTCGTAGTCGTAAAACAGAGTCTATACTTTGCAATTTAAATATCCATACTTCAAATTCAACAAAGAAAGATTCCTTCGTCACCTTTTTATTCATTATACTATTAACCCTTAACGGGATTCGTAATTTGATGAGCCTGTAGAAAATGATAAACAAATAGCTAATAGTGACAAAACCTATATTTATGGTAAAAATCGTTACAGGTAATGTACTTCAGAAGTTAAGCCTTCATCCAGAATACGAATACACAATATTGTAATCTTAGCTATATTTTTCTAATAAGTCTTGCTATACAAAATTTTTGACATTTTTAATTTTACCATTATCGTAATTTTTTTTCATCTTTGAATTATCCGGGGTTTTTTAAATCATAAGGAAAAAAAGACAGAAAAAAAGAGAAAGGAAAAAATTAAGAGCTTTTTCAATACAGCAAGACTACCCACATTTTTATTTCACCCATATTATTTTCAGTTTTATTAGCGTTTTATTTAAAATTCGTTAGTTTTATTGGTTTTCTTAATTAATTCCTGTATTGTTACATCTCCTTATTAGTTCAGTCCTATTTATTCAGTATTTATTTTTAATAAATTTAGTTAAAGTAGTACCTACAAGGCAAAAAAAATAATAATTTTCTCTGCATAATGACTTAGATGACTTAGGTTATTATGACTTTTTGTAGAAACTAAAACGTATTTCGATATATAGATTAGTGTAGTCCCTGGGGAAAATATTAAAAGGAATTGATCAAGATTTTTCGCAGTTGCTTTTCGAATTCGAATTTGCTTTTGAGTGATAACATTTTAAAGCATATTGAGTACAATACAAATAAAAAATTACGTTCAATAGATGAAAGGTATTCTGCTAATTTCAGGCATCACCTTAGAGATATTGATATTGTAAAGCTAAAGGCATTTTTAAGGATTTTAATACATACAGCCGTATTTAATTCCAGTTACGAAAATTTAGACCATTTATTCGCAACCGATTGAACCTGAAAAAAAATATTTAGATCAGTCATAAGCAGAAGAGATCTGCTATTCTCTTAACTATCCTTGGATAGGGAGGAGCGCAAGGAGAATGATTCAATGGCACCTATTTTATTTATTTTCCGAATTTTATTTATTTACGTATATCCCGATTAAATCGGCTAAATACGGACTCAAAATTTAGTGCCTTATGGATGCGTATAATGGCTACCTATATAATTCGTACATCTATAGCGGAAAAGACTCAGATGGATTTGGTATCAATGGTGAATATAAAAAAACTTTTAAAGCGAACTCAATCTGTATTACGCTTAGCTGAACCGCTTTTTGGTAGCAATCGCAACATTACAGCTGACAATTAGTATTCCTCTATACAACTGGTGGATATATTACTAAAGAAGACCTTAACCACCACCATTTTTTTTTATCGAATAGGAATAGAGCTGCAGTTCTTTAATTATACATGTTGGAAAAGTTGGACAGCTTACAGTTCTTATATCGTCCATGCAAAAATCTATTATTCACTATAATGAGAAGTAAGGAAGGAATAGATTCCTTTGACGAAAAATTTTCCAAGCGTACTATTACCCGTCGAACTCGAAATTGGCTGTTAGTACTTTCTTCCGCATCTTGGATATTTCTTGCATATTTATATTTATATATTAATAACAAAGAAAGACTATTGAATTGAATTCAGGTTTTAAAATAGATAATGTCTGTTAAATATTAATTAATAATAGTTATTAAAAAATGTTGCAATTAATGTAATTAAAAAATATAAGGGTTGTCTTTAAAAAACAATCGATGATGTCATATCTCACATTTGAGACATCTTGTATACAAATTTTTCACAAAAGTCAAGACTTGAATGGATTTGCGCAAAAACAAAATTTGCTTAAGGTTAAGGTTTCAATATTTTTTTACCATAAGGCTCCTAAAGTATAGAAAATAAACCTAGCATAATAATTATAACACACAAACACATAATTTAAGGAATCTTATCATGGACTTCATCAGAGACACGTAACCAACCAAGGGCTCCTCTATCTCCCTCATTTCGGAGGTGGTTTGTGGAGCAAGCAGCGGATTGATATATTATACTTCCGAGTTAGTAGTAGTAATTTAAGAAGCTATTAACCAAGGTGTCTCGGATGCCGTTGCTTTCGCGGAACAACGTTTTTCACCAGGAGAATTTCTATTAGTCTATGACAATTATTTTAGGCTGGCAAGTTAAATAGGTAATTTGACTTCCGTGTTGCGGATAAATGATCTTGTTTCCTGCTCCCGCCCCGTTCTGGTTTCACGCCCCTGACGGATTGTTTGTCGTTTCGGGATACGCTCCTTGAATGATTATTTTGATTTCGGAGATTCATTCAAAGTCAAGAAATTGTCTTGATAGGGCTTTTTATTATGTTACACATAGTTTTAGTAGTCCTGATTACTTACGGTATGTTGTATAAAATAGAATAAACTAGAAAACAGTATCTCTTATTGCATACAGAGATAAATAACTAATTATCAGCATCATCATGACACTGGCTCGACTGTTATTTTTACTCAAATTAAGCAAAAGTTGGTTTAAAGAAAAACGGATTGATGGGGATTTGTTAGAAAGTTCCATGCAAAATAGATCAAGAAAAGAAATTAGATTGAATATTACTAACTAAAAATTTTTAAATGCTTTATATAAAATAAATTCTTTTTTGAATAATTGATTAGGCTTTAGAACATTGAAAGGCTAGAATTATCATTGCCCTACAACTATAGGCTGTTTGTTTGCTTGCAACATCTCTGATGCAATGATGCCAAATGCTTATGCAGAAATAACAAAAAAAATACACCTTTAATTATCATAAAAATTTAGTATTTTTTCATAAAATATAATCAGATCGTCGTCAAAATATATTTACATAATAAATATTTATTATTAATAAATTATACTTTAAATTATACAAAATATTACCGTTTATGAACCCTTTATGTGGTTTTTTAACGTAATTCATTAAAGTAGAGGTACTTCTAATAAAAAGCATTTTTATGGAAATTAAATATTTTACATTTATTATAGATTTCTTAATAATTTTTTATTGTTCTACGTTTATGACGACGGTTGCCCCTTTATATGATTTTATGACGTTATCGATTTTTGCTTGTGAAAAGATCGACTTAATTCGCCTTTTTCCCATGTTGCGGCACATACGGCTCAAGTTTGTATTATCGTAACAATTCACACAATCACTGAAATTACTCAACATTTTCCCTTTTTTAACCAAAAACTAAAGAAGAAACACAGAACTTCAGAAATTCCGAATGTAAATCCAAGGTTTATCAATAATAAGTTAAGGTACCATTATGATATGTGTTGATATATAGCTGAAAAAAAAATTTATTGATTTTTTTCTATACATGTTAAACTTTTCATTTTTCCTGGTTAAGGATTCCATGACACACTCAATTGTATCTGAAGGGGCAAAATTATAAAACAGAAATGTATGAAAAAGTAAATCACTGCTTTTTAAATTTTTAAATAAATAACTTAGTGATATGCTTAATTTTACTTTTTGAGTATTTCTTAAACCAAACCACAAATAATCAAATAAATTGAATTAAATTCAAAAAATTAATAATGCGGTAGCAAATATTAAAAGGCTAGAAGGGTCGATTCGTAATATTTTGCTTATTTTCATTGGTTGTTGCTATAGTTATTGATTGTTCAATTTGTCAATGTTCCAAATAGTAATTAAATATGTCATAAACTGAAAATAAAATATTAATTACTAAGAGTTAAAAACTTAAATTTTCATGGAGATCAGACACAATTTACTTCCCTAATTGTTATGCACATATTCGGAAGGCCCAAAGGGTTACATGTAACCTTTCCCCGACTTTTTCTGAATAATTTTTATTGATTTAATAAAACTGTAAGATTATTTCAAAAAAAGCATCTGCTCTTGATGGCTAATTTAGATTTGATAATTACTGCTAAGAGATTTACCAGAAAAAAAAATTTTTGTAGAATAATGCATTTTTCTGGTACTTGTGCTAAGTACTGCTGGAATTTGGAAATTTAGGTATATTTAAACAATAACATTTAAAAGTATTTAGAAAAGATTTAATTTTTTTTGACACTGAAAATAAATAAAAAGTGAAAATTTAATTTACTCAAAAACTTTAAATATGTAGAAAACTCTATTGATACATAAATAATTAGTTTTTTAATATTTTATTATCGTAAAACAAGGTCAAAATGTGCCACTTTTTCAGGTTTTTACGATATTAAGGAATACAAACTAATAAATATATACAGGGTGTCCCAAAAAAGAGTGTCAAGCGAGCGCCCAGAGATAGAGCAACCCTAGGGAAATCCGAATCACCCCCATGTATATGATCCGATTTTTTTTAATTTAGGAGTTATTAAATTTTTTGTGATTATTTAGTATTATTCGACTTTTATGCTTATTCGCAATATTTTAATTTCTGAATCAAATTATCTCTGTTCTTGTCAGAGTCAACTTTTATCTAAATAATAAAATAAAAATCAGGCATTCGCTTTACCTATTTACCATGAATATAGCAGAAATAAGCATAAAAGTCGAATAATACTAAAAAATCACAAAAAATGTAATAACTCCTAAACTAAAAAAAATCGGATCATATACATGGGGGTGATACGTATTCCCCTAGGGTTGCTCGATCTCTGGGCGCTCGCTTGACACTCCTTTTTGGGACACCCTGTATAAGATAATTAATTAACTTTAAAAATTTCTTCTTAGATACTTGATATGGCTTGTCAATTTCTTATTCATTGTCATCAAAGAAATACCAAATCATATCTAGTTGTACCAGAGCCAGTTTCAATTTCTCCCATATTTTCTCATTGCCACAAATTAAGATTGCATTATCCGGTACTTTCACTTTATCTGGATAGAGATGATCTTCGTACATAACTAGTACTAACTTTATTTTTCTACATATTTGTGCCACCCATTTCAATTGCTAACTTACCTGTATCAGATTACTTGCTCAATTGAGGTTAATAGGCACTCTGATCGCTTTTTGCACAAGAGACATGTCATGCGCTGTCATTTTCGCTATCAGATTCATCGTCAAATATTATTACCTTCTGGCAACATATTTTAATACCCATTTTACGAGAAGCTGGAATCGTTGAAAAAGATATTCAAATATAACACAAACTATACTGGAATCAAACAGCAAAGATCCGAATTCATGATTCACATTACATGGATAACATATTTATAGCTAGGGAAGTTCGACAAGGATGTTTATTAATACCCAATGTCAACTAGCACTAGAGGATAATCCAATGAGGAATAAATGTACATGGTATTATTAACAACAATTAAAAATACGCTGGTAATACGGCGATCTTGGCAGATAACATTGAGGATATTTAAACCATCGTAAAAGCGCAAAAAGGAAATGAGTTCGGCCTTATTATCGACATAAACAAAACTAAGTTGATTGGTTGAACCCCATGATAACGCAAAACTCTGTATCGACAATAATTAAATAACACTAAACAGCAAATGGGATGACGACGAAGGGATAGAAAAATGTATAGTCACTGCTCGAAACACGTTTATTAAGTTGTATACCATTAGGATTTCGCCTTCGAGTGGTACATATGGCAAGTGGTACAATAAGGTCAAATCCCTTAAAAAGTAGAGCCCTTTGAAATGTGGATTCTGTAAAGACTAGTCTATAGAGAACAAACACCAAACAACAACTGTTAGACATCTTAAAAGAACAAAAAACAAGGTACCTACATATTCTCCGAGGTCCTAGAAACAATTTACTAAAACCCATACTAATGGGATAAGGGAACAAAAGGACAAGGACGAAAAGAACATTCTTGAACTACGAATATCCAAAAATTATTACATAACATTGCTACGATATCCAGAAGAGTTGAGGAAGGAACACTTATAACACAACGCCAACGCGCTAAGAAGCGTACGACACCAGAAGAAGAAGAAGAAGCAAAAGAAGTTAAGGACTTGAGGTCTGATTTTAGTCTTTACTGCATATAACAAGCAAAATATTAATCTCTGTTCGGTCTATTTGATAGTAAAAATACAGGATGTTAAGTGTAGATAGTACTTTAAAATTATAAACATAGGCCTTAGCCGGAACCACAACAAAAACGTCTATAATCTACGAATGCACACATAAAACTTATTAGGCGGACTATTATGAAATACACGACAAAAGAGCGATATGGCTAAAAAACTCTACTTACCCAAATTAAAATAATTAATTAAGCAAACTAAATTAACTCGAAATTTAAAACATTTATTCAATTTACCGAATTTACATTATTACCGGTGCGGCCATTGTTGCACGCCGTGTACACGGTTCATTGGTGCTTTTCAGGCTTTAATAGAAATTTTAATTCAAAATTACACTCCTACTGGATCGTGCAATATTAAGGGTACACGTGTATTACTTCGGGATTATTACAGATTAAACCTTTAAAGAGAAACCGCTTTGTTCGCGAGGCCTCTTTGTAATGATGAATAAATAACCCGTCCGACTTTGAAGTATCCGACAACGAAAATAATTACTCGGTAGTAACGAGTTTAAATTGAGGCACGTGGACGTGCTAAACATGTTTATGAAAAGCCAGAGCTTTTAGGTAAACCGGATCGTTGTTCTTTCGACTACATCAAGTTAATAGAGTCAATTCCGTATATAGTTCACGAGAAATTTCGGAGAAAACCCACAAAAGCGGGGGCCATTATCCAAACATCTGTAAGCGTTAGGGAAAAAAGGAACATCCCTTAATTCCGCTAATGGACACAATCACGCATCACATCAGCACGCGGTTGAGTTTCGTTCCCATGCATATGCAAAAACCGGCTAAAAGAGTGAGAGGGAGAGAGGGTGCTAACTTCTCCCCTGGTTTTTGGATTCGCCCCTTTTTTAGTACACAGATAATATGGACCATGTAGATTAGGAGTTTGTTAGCCTTTTATCTGGATAATGCGGTCCTGAATTTAAATGGGTCATTTTCATTGAGTCCTTTTTTTTTGGTTTAAGTGCGGACATTTTGGTACGCTTATAAGGGATAAGGATTTCAAATAAATTTAGAAGTTAATAAAACACACTGTGGTATAAAAATAACATTTGGGAGAAAATAGTAATAGTCTTTGGAATGTACCTATGATAAGGTACATTCCATGTAGATAAGCCCAAAGTGTCCATAAAAAGCTCATAAGGCACCAAAATTTCATATAATTGATTTTTTTCTTCTAGGCACTCCTAGTTATTTCTTAAATGCCTGGAAGAAATTAATTTAATAAAATATCCGTTTCGATATAGGGGAAAGTAAAATAGGGATTTCATGATCCTAAAAAAATTAAATACAAAACTAATTGACCAAGTTTTCTTTTAATTCCAGGCACTCCTATTTTTTACTCAAATGCCTATAAGAAATTAAAAATTACCTTAAAACGTTTATGCAAGTTATGATTTTTAATAGATAATTGTAAATAACCCCAAAGTGTCCTTAAAAAGCTCTTAAGGCACCAAACTTTCATATAGTTGATTTTTTCTTCTAGGCACCCCTAGTTATTCCTTAAATGACTGTAAGAATTGAACTGTAATTGACCAAGGTTTTGTTTAATTCCAGGCACTCCTATTTATTACTCAAATTCCTGGAGTTCACAATAAATCCAGCCATGAGCTTTAAGATAAAATAACCCTCTTCGACTCGAAGGTATGTTAGCTGTGATTTTTTAGAAACTTTTATTTGGATCATTGTGGATGCTTAAAAAACCTTATAGATCAATATTCTACTATTTGTATCAATAAATTTCACTATATACTCAGCCATGACCTCCCAGACCTGCCATAATTTGCAGGATGTAACTAGACATGACCAAATAACGCCATCTTTTTCTTATTTGACAAAAGAAATTAACTTATTTAATAACACTTTCTCACTCTAAAATGTAAAGGCAAAGAGTTAGTGGTAATCGTCTTCAATATAGAACTAAGTCTCTTTTAACAGAATATATAGAATAATTAGTAATAAGTAAGTAAAGAAGAATAACAGGAAGAAGATGAGAAAATAGAAGAAGAAAAAGAATATTGGAAACATGTCAATTTAATTTAACTTTCATTGTTTCATAAATGAATGGATTATTTACATGAAATACCTTTACTGGTGGATCGGAAGATAATATATTCGATAAGTAGGTATTATACCGTTGAAACAATTTTCTGCGACAGACCAAAAATTATATCCAATTCAACATTTAATTAGAAAAAATAAAAAGACGAAAGAAAAGGAGAAGAAATGTATGATAAAGAAAATTACATAGACTTCTCAAAGGCCTTCGATTATTACAAGAAAGTTATTGTCTTTTGGTTTTCTTATAAACTTATTAAATTAAGTTACTTTACTATATCTTGCTCTCAATGGTGCTCCACAGAGTTGTGAATTGGCACCTCTATTTGCTTTATCTAATATTATATAACTTAAGTAATGAATGCTCTTTCTTTGCAGATGAGTAAAGATCCTCGGAATAATTAAATTTGAAATTGACTATTTGTTTTTGTAAAATGATTTTATTGATGATTAGATTAAAACGCTATACAACTCACTAATAAAAGTTATGTTATAATACTCAATTGGATTATATTGAGCGAGTTGTTTTACTGCAAGCATTTGACGAAAGGTTATACAAAAAAAGAAGGATGAGAAAGAGACAAAACAGATGAGAAAAAAAAAGATAAAGGTTTGTATTTTCAAGCAATTCTTAAAAACAAGAGAATTGTTAACAATTGGTACTAATTTTTAAAAAAAATTGACCATGAAGTTAATCACTGAATAAAGAGGTGGATAAAATTTTGCGTAAAATAATAATATGAATATGACTCTCAAATAGAAAAATGGAAAAGAAGAAGCAGAAAGAGAAAAAGAAGATATAATTAATATAATAGTTTTTCTTTTTCAATTTTATTCATCGGTAAAAGTGATTCATTCGCCTTTTTCCATTCAATTCGGGTCTCTAGTATCTAGTTTTGCGATTTCTGCAAGAAAGTTATTTGCAGAGAACGTGGTAGCATATCCTCCAGTGAAATTATAGTTATTGTGATGGTTTCGAAAATGATGCCATTTGCTTGTCCCCTCTGCAGGGAAGGTTTATTTAATATTCCTAAGTTAAATAAAAAGAATAACTGATTTGGAAACCACTATGCTCAACCACAACTCAGAATCCATCTGTCACATTAAAGCAACGTATTGTTGTACTTGAAGAAACCCTGCATAACTTGCCTGCTCTCTCAGCAGATTACAGCTGTCGGGCGTCTGTTCCTCCTATTTCCGCTCGTAGCACGAGTGTTACGCCCGCGCCAATCGACGAAGCTATCCTAAGTGAGCTGCATAAGCGCCAGAAAAGGGCCAACAACATTATACTTTTTAACTTTGATTCTAAAGAAGGCAGAGCTGATGTTCTCCAGACTAAGAAACTGCTGACTGACTTGTGCGAAATTATCGTCAATGTGCTGGCTATTAGTAAATTTGGAAAGCCGAATCCTAACGGGTGTCAGGCTGTTAGGGTGATCCTTAGTAGTACAGACGATGTTAGGCTTGTTTCGAAGAACAAATTGAAGACTGTCGGTAAATTCTTCATCGAGACGAACATGACGCCTTGGCAGCGCAATGACCTTAAGGCAGCCAAATCGGAGTTAAAGCGACGCAAAGAGGAAGGAAAAAATAATCTTTATATAAGATACATCAATGGTTCCCCCAGAATTGTAGCAAAAAACTAGATTCGCACTGATTTTTGCAACAGTATTACGGTGTGCCTAGCTTCTTGGTTAAAAATTGCTTTGGTGTCCTGGCTGATTCGCTGACCTACATTTTCAACCTAATACTGCCAACAGAACAGATTCCTGAAATTTGGAAGACTGCTAAAATAATACCTATTTTAAAAGCTGGGGACTCTGATCAAATCGTGAACTACAGGCCAATCTCATTACTCTGTAACTTCCCAAAAATTTTCGAAATTATTCTGAATCGGTCGCTATTTAGTCACGCAAAAGAACTCATCTCTATAGACCAGCATGGATTTTTTAGCGGGCGATCTTGTGTTACTAACTTATCCTGTCTGTCTAGCCACATCTGTGAATCACTTGATGTTAATACTCAAGTCGATGTTATTTATACCGACTTCCAAAAAGCTGCATTTGTATTTTGCTGCATAAATTAACTCAGTATGGTTTGTCATGAAAATAATTTAATTTATTTCATTCCTACTTGATTGGTAGATCTCAATATGTTGAATATGAGGGCTTTAAATCAAAACTTTTTTACGTAACGTCGGGTGTGCCACAGGGCTCGAACCTGGGTCCGCTCCTGTTTAGTTTTTTTATAAATTGAGTCACTCACTTGTCATAGGCTGGCTTTTGCCGATGATTTGAAGCTATATTTAAATGTATATGGTTTGGAGGATTGTGTTTTTCTTCAGAACTGTCTAAATACATTGGAGGTATGGTGCGCTGTTAACAGGTTAGGCTTGAATGCGGCTAAATATAGTGTGGTCAGTTACTCTAGAGTAAAAACACCCTTAAATTTTAATTACTTTATTAATGATACTATTTTGAGTAGATTAGAGTAAATTACTAAACTTGGTATCACCTTTGACTCTGAATTTACGTTCGTTCCACACTTCAACAACAAGTCCCTGAGAAGGCTTGGGTTCATAATTAGAAGTTCTCAGAGTTTTACTTTAGAATCTACATTAAGACTGCTTTTCTGTTGCTTTGTGAGATCAAAACTGGAGTTTGGCTGCTCTATCAGAATCATGTTGGTCTCCTTGAATCTGCTCAGCGTAGATTTGCTAAGTTTTTGGCCATCAGTCAGGGTGGCATATATCCGGTTAGAGGGTTTGATCATCGGCAACTATTGGAACGCTTCAATCTACATCCATTACATCTCAGAAGAATGATCTTCTCTGTAAAATTCCTGCATGGGTTACTGAATGGATTCATTGATAGTCCTGTACTTCTTTCTGGTGTACGTTTCATGGTGCCTAGGCTTAATGCTAGACATCCCCTAACATTCTTTCTTAATTGTTAAACTTTTATAATTGGGTTTTTATATCATATTAATAGTTATTTGTTCTAATTTTTTGGATAACTTTTGAGATTGTGAGTTTACTTTACTTTACTTTTTTTCTCTTCTTTTCATTCTTTCAGGTTTGCTTGTGTGTTTTTTTTTAACTATATTTTTCATTGTTTTGCAACTGTTTCTTGTTATTGGGCAAGTTGCTTGTTGGAAATAAAGGCTTATTATTATAATTAAAAAAAGAAAAGTACAATCGTTAGTCTGAATCATTTTCACATATCCCTTAAAGAGTAATGTATTATTAATATTCTGTATTAATTTGGAAAAGATTGAACAAAAAGACTACCAAATGAGAAGAAGAAGAAGAAAGAGAAGAAGCAGATAAACCAAAAACACAAAGGATCTCAAAATAAATATAAATCGTACTTACCAAGATTTTAGTGTATATTAAAAGTTACCACAAAGTGATATCAGTATGTTGAGAGTTTAGAGTGAAATACAAAGAGAAATTTGAAACCCTCACTACCCAGCGCACCAATTCATCAGTCTTGGGAAAATTGATGAATTGAGAAGGGAGAAGGAGGATAAAGAGAAAAAATAGACAAAAATAATTTGTTTAAGTTATTTTCTAATAATGCTTAAATAAAAGAGTATTATTTTCATTACGCACTAATTTTGGAAAAAAAATTGACCATAGAACCCAATTGCTCTGACTTGAAAAAAATACCTGTATATAAAGGTGTGTAAATGTTTGCATAAGCTACTATGACACTACACTGGGATTCATCACAATTAAACTTTGCTAAAATAAACGATCACTCTCAAACGCAAAGGAAAAAAAATAGAAACAGAAGAAATAGATGAATAAGTTATAGAAAGCGAAATGGAAGAAGATGAAGAAGAAGCAGAAAAAAAAATACAATAAAAAATTGACAAATGAGTGCATCTTAAGAAGAGTAGGTGAAGAGAGAATACTACTACTGGATCAGTAGACAATTTCAAACCTTTTAAATAAATTAATAGTTGAATAAATAATATACCTAGTGATAAAACAATAATAATATTAACTAGATATTGATATCCAATCTATTTAATTTAAAGAAAAATTTTGTTCCTAGTGATTTAGTTAACGAATATTAAAATTAAAAGTCTTTGCATGCAGGTTTTACCCTATAAAAATTACCCTACTCATCAAAAGAAAGCGTATTCAAGGACCCTTAAATTTTTAATTCTTTTTTCTACTAAATTCCGACTGACTCAAATAAATCCTGACATATCATGAGCGGATGTTCGCGACTTATATTGGCTTTTTATGTGCTGCCAGAAGCGATCGCCGTCTTGACACAAGCTAAAGGCACTTCCGCGTTACCCTGCGTTGTTTCGAAATTACTTTCACTTATTGAGTTTCCGTTGAGTTTAAATTTCCCCATAGAATTGCCCGGGGCCTTCTTACGGAATTATCCTGAAATCTTGCGCTTGAAAGCATTTGTATGCTTTGAGAGACGTCTTAAAGTTTCAGGATTGGAATTTAAGGGATTATGGATGATGGTTGCGGTATTATTAGGGTAATATTATGTGAACGTTTTGAGATGAAAAAAAATCTATTAAGGTTTTTTTCAAAAGTTAACATTTTGGCAAATATTTATAAGTCGAAAGGAACTCGAAGCATGTTTACTTTTTATTGTATATCTTCTCGCTTTTAGGAACGTTTTAACTTTAAACTGGCGGGCGAAATTGCGTCTTTTATTGGGGTCACGTACAACTTTAAATTTCCCAAAAGACTTTGCGCCGCTCGGATATTTTAAACCTTTTAGGATTAACTCGAGGAAAACACGAATGTTTATCTTTGGATTACTTTCGAAATATTTGAGATTATGGATATTCCTTCGGGTAGTTTTGAAAAATAACTT
Source organism: Anthonomus grandis grandis (assembly GCF_022605725.1). Lineage (NCBI taxonomy): Eukaryota > Metazoa > Arthropoda > Insecta > Coleoptera > Curculionidae > Anthonomus > Anthonomus grandis. The sequence goes on along the minus strand of NC_065557.1, from coordinate 6,598,859 downwards.
ATTTAATTTAAACGACTATTCTATGTGGAAAAACATAAGTTTTAATATCATTCGTAGGGAAACAAATCACATACGGAAACCCTTTTAGTTTGCGAAAACTTTCCCCCGGAACAATACCACGTAAATTTAGTTAAATTGTGCTTAAGCAACGGTTTGACTACTACACCATCTCCATTTTCATTTACCTCGGCCCGTGGTGGAACCGTATTTCCAGTTAACAACTCGAATATGAATTCATACCTAATTAGGGAAAGTTTGCTGCCGCAACTTTGCTTTGACAGGATGCATTTAAATATTAATCGCCCCTAAGCGGTAAGATGGGTAAGTTTACCAACTTCACTTCGGCCCTCACCAGATCGAACCGGATTATTAATTATTTTACGTGAATATCGAAAGGCTTTCAGTATTATTGCTAAAGCGAAGTTTGTCTCGACGTGTCGCGAAGTTTAGACCACAGTTTCCTGAATATCTAGGACGTGATTAAATCTAAATTAGGTTTTTTTATTATTAATATGTTACAAATTATCAGCTTTTGTTTGCGAGACTGTTTGAGGCATATATCTAAGATTTTTTGATTGTAGAATCTAAGTTTTAAAAACAAGAAATAGAAGATATGAGACATCTTTTCTAATTAAAGACTTTTTTAATAAAAAAATCTCGTAAAGTTGAATGGAATCTCTTAAATAAGGAACAAGCTTGAAAAGAAAGAAACCAGGAACCATTACTTATTATTTGGCTCTGATATTGCTTAACTTGCTTGAGTTTATAAAAAAGGGATTAAAATCATATAAACGAAAAGTTTTATTCTTTTCAATGAATCAATTAATGTTTTCAGCCTTGTTTAATTAGTAACTAGTAAATTGTTATTGCAAGTTAATAATTTTTGCACCCTAGGACTGGTATTCATTTTTGATATAAATTATGGTCAAGCCATAAGTTGAAATACTTTAAAATAGGAATAGTTTTGTTTGATTTTACCCTATATAGAAATTTTAAGATCACGTCAGTAACACTTTTTTATTAGTCCAATTTACTCAGTTATTTGCTCAGCTCCCATATAGGTTAAAGGTTTTTAAAGTGAGGGAGAAAAAAGGCAATATAGAAATTATATTTTGACTTATTAGAAAGATAGTCCCGGCATCTATAAACTATAGGTAGCATTGAAGTTATTTTATTTGTAACCTGATGGATGTGTTAAGACCAATTTAAGTTGTTGTCAATTAGCAAGCTCAGTTACCTAATTTTTGTAACTTCTATTCCTAAATTATTTATCTTTATATCCATGCGAGTCAGTATTTTGTTTAAACATCATGCACATACTTCAGTCTATTCTATATTGATTTTTAACTTGTAGGAGTACAACCGATTTTGATATTTATTTAGATCTTTCGTAAGTACATCCTGCAATGCCCTTTCTTCAGTACCTGTATAAGCTAAACCAGTATTATCAGCAAATGTAAGCATTATATAAAGCATAAAATAGCGGTTCCAAAACGAATCCTTGTGAAAAACCATATTCATTAATTAGTATGCTACTGTTAGTATTATCGACTCTGACATGACTGCAGTGACATATGTGTGATATTGGGGTAATTTTATCACATATTTGAGGTGTAATGATCGAGTTTAAAGACTAGCTATGTAAATCTCTAGTCAATTTTTTCAATGCCGAAATTGTCCCATTTTGACCATATACGTTTGGTAAATATACTAATAGTTTTAATCTAAATACTCTATTTTATTGAACCTAGATAAGGAAAAGTTGTCTAGAACCAAGAAAAACTAAATTTTTAAAAACTTAATGTCTTATCTTAAAAAACTGAATTTACACCTATTTGCGATAAAAAATGGCACTACTGTTGCAATTTTCGTAACGATACGCCTTGCCTTCGAAAAATAAAATAGGGTTTTTTCGTGTTTTACTCGAAAACCTAAAGGTTATGTGAGAAAAGTATAAATACAAAAACTACAGATTTTTTTATCACATATATTTTTCTTGAAAGGCATTTTTTGTCAGGTAATTTTTTTCTGCAAAAAAAACATTTTTCAATATTCTAATCCTTACCACCCCCCACCCACCCTACACAGCTTACCAGTAAGAAATTCTTTTCAAAAATTATTGTTTTCCAAAATAATACGCATGAATAACAGCTAGTTTTGTCATGAATATCTAATTTAATAACACAATTTGTTTATTTAAATTTAATATAATATAAGTCTATAATAATAAATATTTAGTACAAAAACAGTGCTATTAGATTGGATGTTACGGACAAAAAACTGTGATTTTTCAAGAAATTTCTTATTGGGGAAATCTTTGGGGTGGATGGGGTGCTAAGGGTTGTCTTGATGAAAAACAATGTTTTTGCAGAAAATATGTATTCAATGTTTAATTTAATAACACTGTTTACTAAAATTTGATATAATTTTAAATATAAATATTTAGTATGAAACCAACGTAATTAGATGGATAATATGGACGAAAAACAGTGATTTTTCAAAAAAATTCCATCAAATATTTCAGGTGTAGTAAGCGAGTTTAAAAACTATAATATATATAAATCCTGTGCCAATTTTTTTAAACACAGAAAATTTCTTTGTTTTGTAAACAGAATCGTATATAATATACTTATATTCTACAGTTTAGTAAGTATTCATTGGCTATATACGGTTAATAAATATACCAAAACTAAAAATTTATTAAGAAATCATTGAATAAATATATATTTAACGATAATATTATATGATGTATTGCTTGGGTTAGTTAAAAAAAATGGAATGATCTAAGATATCAAATACCCTAATAAAAGCTAACAATACTAATACCGGTAATTTACCCTGATCAAGAGCTTTTAATAGGTCGTTGTAGATATAAAGCAACACTTTCTTTGCAACTTTCTTCAGTTTCACTTTTATAACTCGCATTAGAGGTGTGTGATCTGATTCAATGTACGCCTTAGAATAAGTTTTAATCGAATTAAAGTAGGTTTGGATACTTAGAATGTGTGGACACTGATCTGTTAATTTTTTGTATATTTATTTTTTTTTGTTTTAGTTACTTTACTTTATCAAGAGATTAAACATGTTATCTTTTTAAATTTGTCTTAAACCTTCTTTTTGCCATTTCTATTTTTGTGGATTAATAAAAAGTGTGTTAGTTTTTTGTGTATTGTAAAAATGGAATGTACTGGCAAATAAACAATTTATTATATCTATTTAAGTTATGCATTAAAACTTGTGGTTAATAGTGAGCTTCATGCTATGCAAAATAAATATTTCATTTGTTTATAATTATCATTAACAAGCAAAATAATATATTATAAAAAATATTCCAAATTCCATAATTGAAATCATTTATCTGGGCAACGCGAACCATTAAAATTAAAGAAAAATGTAAAATGTTACTATTATTATATCCATTGAAGTTATGCATTAATTTTTTTGATAAATGCTTGTGGGAAATAATCAGGTTTATGCTATGTAAAATTAATACTTTAGTTATTCATATTTATCCTTGGCAGGCAAAATTATATATTATAGAAAATAGGCCTAATTCCACAACTGAAATAATTTCTCTGGATAACGCAATCCAATAAAATTGAATAATAAGTGTGATAGTTTTTTTTGTGTATTATAAAAATGGAATTTATTGGCAAATAATCAATTGATTAATATTATATCCATTTGAGTTATGCATTATTTTTTTTATATTGCTGGTTAATAGTAAGGTCTATGTCATAAAAAAAAATACTTGATTTATTTATAATTATCCTCTCCAAACAAAAATTGTATGTTAGAAAAAATTTTTCCGTTTCCCTAATTGAATTCATTTTTCTGGACAACGCAGACCATTAAAAATGAAATTCACAAAATTGTCACGTCTCGGCTTCCTTTAAAATTCTTTGATAGTTGAAATGTAAGGGCGCCTCTACCTTCCTCCTCCCCCCAAAAAAAAAACCCTTAAAAACAAAACGTTTCGCTGATGTGACGACGATACGCTTCTTTTAGCTGTCCGCACTCTGGTGAATTGGAAAGTCGTCTAAAAATCTCGCCTCTTTCGTACAATTCTTCACCTTTTTTTTTATTTTTCGTGACTATTGAAGCCGAGCCGGATCGATGAACTCGTTCATTTTCGGCAAGCTTCAGCTTCGCAAGCAAGCAGCTGCACCAGCAGCTTTTTCGTCGAGTGCGCGGGGTGTCTATTATACTCGACAGATGTAAATCTACTCGAGACTTCTTTGAATGTTAAACCTCGAAAATTGAAACGCCGCTGCCGTACTTAAGGCCGCGTCGCCTTTTCTACGTCCCGCCCTTCCTCCCTTTAGAACGTAAAAGAAGAGAAAGTTTCGAATCTTTGTAGTTCGAGAGAGAAACTCCGAAACCTTACGGAAGCCTTGCAAAGTATTTAAGTTGGAGATTTTAGAGTTCAGGTTTAGTACTGAGGCAAATATTTGGATTATTTGAGAAACTTCGCGTAGGGATCTCGCTTAAATCGGTTTAGAGAAGCGGGGGTAATGAAATTTTATTTTAATCTGTTGCTTTGCAATTAAAAGTTTTTAATCGTGTAAGATTACCTGTTTCTTAAACTTTTTTATTAATATTTTAAACGATTGAGGAAAATTTTCGGGATCGCGTCCTTTTAAGTTATGCATTTAAAAAAAAACAATTTATGCCTTACCATGTTTTATTTTCATATATAAAACTTATGAAAGTATATTGCTTCAATATAAAAAAATATTAAAACTTTGTCCTCATATCCACCATAGCTTTAATAAAATAATAAAATTCTTACTTAATATTTTTACTATTTTCGCACTTGTAGAACTTGTGTTAAGCTTTAAGCATTTTATCAAATATTTTAATTATATTTAGCGTGTCCCAAGTTTAAGGGTAACCATTGGAAATAATTTAGTGCTTATGTCCTTGAATGAAAAATCTAAATATTTTCTGAGTTATCTAAAACATTATTTATAGTCCGAAAGTCAAAAAAAATATACTTTTTCCATTGTATATGATAATGATTGTAAAATATGGCGTTTTGGATCTTAACAACCATCATCCATTTTTTTAAACCCACTATCGTGCCTACAAGAAAAAAACATTGATGATAATTACCAAAATATAAAACAGTATAGCATCAATTTTAATGCACCATCATAGAAGCAAAAAAGGTCACCATGACAGAATCTTGGTTAGACAAGCTTGAGACAAAAATATATTTTTTTTAATATCTCTGTAATAAATTCCCATTATTACAAATGTTTAAAAGGTCTTTTATTAAGCACCATACTGTGCAACTGTGTTTTAATTCTATATTTTACAGTTTCCAAGATCCCAATCTTGGACACCTCGAATGTGGGACACCCTATACATATTCCACTTTTCTATACGAAGAATGTTTTTTCGTTCTTTTGTCTTATTTTCATGTACGTAAATCATTCAAAAAAGCTTTATATACCTTAAAATTCAAAACATTAATAGAACCTTGAAATCGTATGCATTTAAGTTATGCCTTTTAAAACTAAGTTATTTAGCTTTTCTTGTTTAAATTGCTAAAATTATAAAATCTTTATTTATTGAAGTGTCCTTTAATTCATACATGTTGTTTAGTATTTATTAATAAAAATAAAGACTTGATATATTACCATAATGTAGATTATTCAAAAATTAATTCAAACGTCAAAGTCAAACTATCCACACAAATAAATTTAAGAGAGTCTTAATATTTTACTCTCAAGTATAAATAAACTAGAATATTCTTAAAATATATTTTATTTATTTTTTTCCAGGTAGTTCAGCGATGAAATATATTTAAGTTATTTCAAGCAGCTCAGATATGAATTTCTTCTATTTCAGAGAGTCCGATAATAGTCAAGCGATGAACTAGTATTTATTTATTCCAGGTAGTTGAAGATCATAAATTAACAAAAAAAAAATAGATGAGTCATTGATTATTTAATTGATGAAAAAGAAAATCGCTCAAACAAATTATTTGTGTATTTATTCCTTAAATCTAAAATTACCTTGAGAGCTTATTTATTTTGAGTTTTCGCTTTATTGGCAGAGTGTCCGTAGTAGGCAGCATTTTTTGATTTAAAGTAACAGATTAATTAACAGTTTCTGAAAGTCGAGTGATTAAAACGTTTTATTAAAATTTTTCCTTGTTAACCACTTTTCGTTCTTTACAATAAATAGGTTTTAAAGGGCAAGAGGGTGCTTTTTTGTTAACAATAAATTGATTTTTCATTATTTTGTTACAAATTTACTCATTTAATTTTTTTTACGAAAGGGAATTACTACATAATTCAACAACCCAATTTCGTTAGATTTATTTGTTGGATGCTCCGTATCCATTTGAAACCGTATCCATTTAAGTTATGCATTTAAAAACCACTTTACGGTTTACCTTGTTTTTATTCCGTGCACATACGAATGTTTTATCTTTTGTTATAAAAATAGTCCTTGCATAGCAGTATTTTTTTTTCATATTCAAAGCCTATTAAAAGTTAATGCTTCAATATAAAAAAATAATAAAAATTTGTCCTCATATCTAGTTAAATTATGCAGTTTTTATTTTAAAACTCATTTTGTTACTATTTAAGGGATTAATTATATAACAAAATTTTTAGTTAATATTTTTGCTACATTTTCACTTGTAAAATTGGTCTTTAATTTGATGCATTTTATCACATATTTCAAATATATGTACAGGGTGTTCCAAGTTTGAGGGTGACCATTGGGATTAAAAATTGTACGAAATATGAGGAGTTAATTAACAAGTTTAAAGTTCCGTCATTTAATACTTATGCCCTTTAATGAAAAATTTAAATATTTCCTAAGATATTGAAAAGTTCAAAAAATAGCTTTTATATTTTTATAGCATTAGTTCGACACAAACGACACTTTTTTCATTATAGAATATGATAGTCTCGTCTTTCAGCAATCATAACCAACTTTTTTAATACCAATATCATGCCTATAAGAAAAATAACATTAATACTAAATGCCAAAGTACAAAACTTATTTTTTTTTCGAATACCTCTGTAAATATGCCGATTCTTGTAAGTTTTTACACGATATTTTAATAGGCATCGTAATATGTAACTGCGTCCCAATTGTATCTTTAATGGTTTTCAAAATCACAATTTTGGGCACCTCGATTTTGGGACACCTTGTACATATTCAATTTTTCTATCTAAAAAATGTTCTTTCCAAACTTTTATTTATTTCTCTTGTCCGTAGATCATCAAAAAGAGCTTCTTAATTACCTTAAAATTCAACATATTAATAATACCCTGCAACCATATCCATTTAAGTTATGCCTTTGAAAACTATTACTTAGGTTTTCCTAACTAAAATACCAAAATTATGACATCTGAATTCTTTCATGTAGTAATATTAAAATTAAGGACTCGATTGTTTAATAATTTATAACCAATTCAAATATCAAGCCAAACTGTCCAAACAAATACAGTTTAATTTAAGATACAATGAAAATTTTCAATTTCAAATAATTAACCGGTTTCTTTAGGCAGTTGAACATTTTTAAATAAATTAGGTTTTTAATATTTTTATATATTTAGAATGTATTTTATTTGCCGTTTGATTTTTCCAGGCAGTTAAGTAATAAAATATTTTTAATTATTTTAAGTAGTACAAATATGATTTTTTTATATTTATGACATAGTAGTCAAGCGGTAAAGATCTTAATATTTTTCAGCTGTATCGTAATCTACAATAGCTCATATAATTTTTGATAAAATGTTTAGCTTTTCTTCGTCTTTCTCTCTGTATTATAGTAACTCTAAAAATAACTAATTGATCAACAAAATTATTATAGTTATTCTCCAGGTTTTAAAAAAACAAAAGTTTGCAGATGATTGACCGCATTTTAGTATATCTTAACCTAAAAGTGCATTCAAACCAACACCAGAACCTACTATCTATTTGCACTCAGATTTCGGATCCTTTGAGCCAGATAATTTTTTGATATTAATTGATCAATTGTTAATATACGAATTTAAAATTGCACGAAATTAAAGTTGAATTAAAGCCTAGTTATGGTTCTTTGAGCAGGATCGTTATATCTAGTTTGTACATTAAAAGAATTGCGACGTTTTGGATGCAACTAAAATTAATTTAAAAACGGATAAATGACAAAAGTTTAGATGTTCTGGGTCAACTACCTGGAATACAAAAATTTCTAGTAGGTTGTTAAACTATTTGAATCCTCAACTTTTTGGAATTTAAGGCAACTGTTTTCTAACAGACAATTGAATTATTAAGTAAAAAGTTTAATGAAATATATAAGAAAATCAAATCAAATGTATATGTAACAACTGCCTGTAATAGAAGTTATTTTCAAGTTCCTTAAATACGCTTACTTAAATAGTTTATCTTAAGTTGATTTGCTAAATCTATGTCTTTCTAAAGGTAAAATCAAAATAATTTATCATGCTTCTGAATCAATCATTTTAACTTTAATCCCTTTTTTAATTCGCTAAATTCTTTCCATATTTTTATCTTATTTCTATGCACGTGAATAACCAAAAAGAGCTTCTTATACCATTAAATTAAATAAGTAATAAAACCTTGAGACCGTATCTATTTAAGTTATGCATCTTAGTACTAAATTATTTTATGTTCTGTTTTGATTTAGATCCTATATATTAAATGACCTTATTCATTTAGATATACTTGTTAAATCCTTAATTTAATAAAAGCTAAAATTTAATTAACCTTTACTTAAATTTTCTAGAAGTTAAAATAAAACTAATTTAATACGCTTTTAACATGTTTTCAAATTAGTCATTTTAACGTTAATATATTTCTGTATTCGTGAAATTATTGAGTATTTTTCCATCCGCTCGTAGGCTTAAAAAAACTAACTCCTCAGGTTAAATTAGCGTACATTGCAAATAAAACCAAATTTAAAAAAAAAACTCCCGCGGTTTCCCGCATTAGTATTTTTCAAATTATTCATCTCTAAAATACCCCTGACAGTGACTGACGGATTTTACTCGTTTTTTTTTTTCCTCGATTTTGTTTCAGTTTTATTTCACATGACCATTTCGGTCACTTCACTCGCCCCCGATATTCATGATGGTATCGTGTTTTATTTTTATTAAAGCAATTTAAATAATTAAAAAGCTAAAAACCGTAACTGGATAATGAGAGTTGGCCTCGGGAAAAATTGGATAATTTTTTTTTTCGTTAATGGTCACAACGCAGTTGTTTAGGCGACAATTATGTTCCGAACGGTTTGGTAAGTTGTATAGGGGGACTTTAATTGTTTTTTTAATATTAATAATAATAATAATAATAATAATATCATACGGTTTTAATAAAAAATTTACATAAAAACGATAAACACAAAATAAATAATTTATTATTTATGGATGATGTTAAAGCCTATGCTCCCGGCAGCACACAAATGAAAGCCATTATTAGCATTATAGAAGACAATATTGTAACAGATATAGAAAATACTAACATACTAAATGACTAAAATTTACTACACATCTTAAAGATTTAAAGCTCAATTTATAATATGTTTATCACTGAATATTTGCAATATTAGTGTTTATTTTTTTAATACACTTACTTTTTAACATTTTAATTTTTTTTTAATTTCTAAAATAATCATGATTAGGCTCTTTTTCTAGATATAAACATCAGCCATTTATCACCGAATATTTGCCCATTTTTTATTTATTCCATTGGAAATAAACTTAATAATAAAAATTGAAATAGGAATATCAAATTTAGCATTGTCGTTAAATTTTTTTAACACTTTCTGATTTTTGAATTATGTCAGTCTTAAAATAATTAATTTTTTAAAGTTGGAAATGAAAGTTAGTCATGTAGGGAAAATTGATCTACACTAGAACACAGGTGTTCTGCTTAAAAGCCGAAACATTCGAATATAAACAAGAGTTATCCTTTAAATAAAAAAGAAGTAAAAAATATTTTTAGATTTATTAATTTGATTAATTATTAATATAATAATAATCTTTATTTAGCCAATTGCTACATATAAAAAATACAAAGAGGTTAAAACGACACAAATTAAATATAAAAAACAAAACATGGGCCTTATAATGTAATTTTAAAATATGTACTCTTAATAATCGTTTAAAACTATTTATATTATTACAGATTTTTTAGTCATCAGGCAATTTATTAAATTCGAGCAAACATTTATAGAGCACGGAATTAAGCATTCGAACGGTGTTACACTTATGAGCTAAAATAAAGTCAGTACAATTCCTAGTATTATAATTATGGACATCACGAAATAGCACTAACTTATCACATATATAATTAGGTAAAAGGCCTTTCTTTAGCTTAAATATAAATACATTAACATTAAACATAATTCGTTGATGGACGGTCAACAAATTTAAGACATTTAACATTATTTTAATAGGAGTATAGCGATTACATCTCAATATTGTTCTCATTGCCCTATTTTGATTTTTTTCCAATTGAGAGATTTTATATTGCGGTAAATTATATAAAAAAGTTGAACAAAATTGTAAATGCGGAAGAGCTATAGCATTAAACGTTATTTTTGTATTCATTGATAAGTTTTGTCTCACCCTATTAATGAACCCTACCTTTTTAGCAAACTTTCTCATGATATAATCCGCATGAGCCTGAAAAGTTAAGTTCGAGTCTAAAATTACTCCGAGATATTTAATTTGATCCTCATAAACTAATTTCTGTCCATCCACACAAACACTTACACTTTCAATGGCAATAGAAGATGTCTTCGACCGTCTACCAAATATACAAAATTTTGATTTTGTGGTATTAAAGCTTAACTTATTGTTACAAAGCCAGTCAAATAAACTGCCAAGTTCTATGTTCATGTCGCAAACCATTTGCTTATTAATAAATATTTAATAAAAAAACAGTGCTATTAGGTCGGATACTATGGACGAAAAACAGTGATTTTTTAAAAGAATTTCTTATTGGGCAAATGTTTGGGGTGGGTGGGGGGGTAAGCGCTGTGTTGATGAAAGACAATGTTTTTTGCAGAAAATATATATGCAATATTTATTTTAATAATACGGTTTATTTAAATTTGATATAATTTTGTATATAAATATTTAGTATAAAAATAACGTTATTAGTTTAAATAATCTGGATGAAAAACAGTGATTTTTCGAAAGAATTTAAACAAATGTTTAAAGTGTAGTAATTGAGTTTAAAAACTAGCGATTTAAATTCCATATCAATTTTTTTAAATGTCAAAGTTTTCTTTCTTTTGTAAACAGAATAGTATTTGATATACGTATATTTAACAGTTTAATAGAAATATCTTGACCATACACGGTTGATAAATATATCAAAAGCAAAAATGTACTAGAAACTCAATGAATAAATATATATTTAACGATAATAATGTGTTGCTTGGGATGAATTAAAATACTTTTAATGGAAATAATATTTTCTCTATTAGGAAGCATTTTTAATTCAATTTTTTCAAATAACTAGTTTCCATTAATAACAAATCACATATCTTATACATTAAAAAAACAACCAATAAGATATTTATAATAACAATAGTTATAATAAAATATCAACATAAATTTGCTGTTTAAAAAATATTTATAAATAAAATTTAAAATCATAATTAAAACATCTCATATACTTTCTTTTTCTGCATGCTTTTAAGCCACTTTAAATGCTTACTACAATTATATAATATTTCTAAATATAAGAGGGTACAAATAAAAACGTAATATTGACATAAAATAGCTTTAAAACCATAATAAATCAATTCGTTTACCGGTGACTTAACTTAAAAAAAAAAAAAAAGAATCCGCCGCCATATTTTCGCAGTTCATTTGAAAATAAAACTGCTCGCTTAAATAGACCGTTAATCAACCAAAATGGCTTTGCCGTTTATTTAAAACGGGGCGGCTTTTGTTACCGAAAATGTATTTATTCTCGGTCCCATAATTAAGAAACTTATTTCAGATTTCCAGGGCCGATAGAATCGGGGTTTTGTTCGGAAAACCGAAGTTTCTGTTTTGTTTGAATAAAGACGTTTTCGAACCATTGAATTAAAACGTCTTTATTAGATAAGAAACATTGACGGGTTTGTTTATTTTCAAACTTAATTTACCGACGAAAATACCTATTTGTTGGTTTTTTTTAAAGATTTATTCGTTAAGTTCAGAATTTATTAAATGCAGTTCTTTAAGCAAATTTATTCGTTAAATGTAAATTTTATTTTAGGACCAAGTATGAGGGCATTTGAATTATATAGCTTATTATAAGTAAAAAATTTGACAAGTTTCTTCATAACAAAAAATAGTTAAAAATGGTGTGAAAATACTACTTCAAATAATATTAATATTTTTTTTTATTTTGAATGACATACTTCATTTTTTTTTCCTATTTTCTCATGTCGCCAACAGAGCAGGCTAGTAAGTTTAGGGTTAATGTTCTAGATCATCGTTTCTTTTTATTGTTGTTCAACCACTATACATTACTTATACAGAGCTTTCTCTTGTAGTGAAATTATATTAATTGTAAAAATGATCATATTCTTTTTCTGACGGAGGAGACAAAATATACCTGAAGAATACCAAGCTGTATTTCTATATCTGCTGATTAACAGTCATCTAATCTACTTTTAGCTTTTTGCCTCCAGTATAGGTTTGCTATCAGCCTTATATCTCAAATATCAATATTTTTGCTTTGAAATATTTCTATTAATTGACTAATTAAACCGACTTCTTGACTCGTACTTATTAAAAAATATATGTTGCCCAAGTCTAAATTTTCTACGCTGTTTTCCATTTCGCCATGTCTAACTTTAGCACTGAAGTCCAAGTATCCGAGCATGATTGTGAGTTCATGGTTCATTATTGTTTTGACTGCTAAGTTCTTTATAAGACGTTTCAATTTCTTGATCACTTTTTTTTGCAGTAGGTACATATGCTTTTATACCATCAACTTCTGTTGAACTTGCTTGGAGCTTTAGCATCAGAATGAGGTGTGAAATCGATTACTGATTTGTCTGTCATTTTGTCAATAATTCATTTTACGCCATATTAGTAATTTTGGTTATTATTTCTATAGTCGGATTACCGAACAGATGGAGTAAATGATGTGCGCGAAATATAGGCCCGCCCATCGATGCAACCTTGGCAGATTTAGACGAGGAGAATTATGCCTACTTATTTTAAATTATTTTAACGTACAGCTTTGCTTTGTAAGCAGCTTTTTTTAAAATATATATACGGTCGCCTGTAAAATGGGTCCAAACCGATTTTGAGGTTGTGCCAGGTAATGATATAATAATCACTTTTACTTATTTTATTATGCAAAGTTATGTTAATATATTGGGGTTTACCGAAAAGGGATGGACTTTTTGCACTTTGTTGGATGCTATGTTCATAATCACTTCCTTTTCAGCAATGGTCAAATGTTTTCGTACTCTTTTCTTGGGGGGTGACAATGAGGGTGAACGAGGCGCGTCAGCCATTATTTGTTAACAAACAAATTAACAAATTAACAAAAAAATAAACACAATCTCAACATTTCAATATTGCGAAGATTCAAATATTCGAATAGCAGAAAATTCAACAAAAACGATCTAAAGCCGCTCGACTAATAAAATTAAATAAAACCAAGTCATGAACCCTATCGAGGCTCTAGGCCACACCTCCGGCACATTACGATCACGTGACCACTCCATCTGTTCGGTAACCCAAGTATAGAGAAATACATTGGGCCACTTTTACTTCAGCCAGTCCATTGCCATCTTTTTTTGTTAAGTGTCGAGTTTTGCATTACTCTCTTTCTAATGCAGGATTTAAATTTTCTTAACTTCAAATAAATAAATAGTAGCTTGATTTAAACATTTTAAATTTCGCGCCAAGCGTCAAATATGACGTGGCGCGTTGACAAGTAAGAGATAGAGATGCCTACTAGGTGGTACACAAGGTTACTGCTTTAGACAAGGAGATCATAGAAATTTACTATCGAACGTATTGGATTTTGTTTTTTCATATATGGCGGAAATTTTGATTTCCGTGCGTCAAATATCTTAAGGCACATTTACAGATTTGGTTGAAACTCTGGGTTTAGCGTTTCTTATATAAAATCAAATATATGTAAGGAATATTTAAAAAAACATTTTGAATTTCCCGCTAAATGTCCAAGGTTCCCATGTGTCGCTTTGACAAATGACATAGAGGAAAAGAGAAAAAAAGATATGGACAGTATGTATCCTATTAGGCCAAGAAACCTTTCAAAGAATCTATAATGAATAAATAATCTATTCATTATAAAAAGATGTGGAAGAAGTTATTAAAAATCCTAATTAAATTTCTAAAAACAGATATAAAAAAAAATAATAATAATAGCCCAATATAAAAAGCCCTTTTGGTATATAAAGGTTTTTGTATTTTAATATTTTTTTTTTAATTGCGTAATTTTTAATAAAGCTAGTATTCTAAAATTGGTAAACAAATTAGAAGATATTTAACAATCTTAAAAAGAAAAATGACATTTATTAATTAGAAATAAAAAGAACAAAGTCATGAAGTTTAATTTAAAAATTAAATAATTTATGGAACTTCGTGGAATAATTTATCGAGTATTTTGAATTTGGCGGCACAAGTGTCACAGGGTGTTGTGATGAATGACGTAAAAAGTAGAGGGCGATCCTGTAGTTCTAACAATGCCCAACAGGTGCATCGTCTTCATTTTTTGGTGGTAAGTGTTAAAATATTATATTTCGTTGTACAACTTTAATTAAATATTATTATTAGCCTGAAGCTGTTAAATAAGTAAAGGTTTATGTAGGAAATATGCAAATATTTTAAATTTTGCGCTAAATGTCAAATGCCGTTGACAGGCGACACAGAAAAAATAAAATAAATGTTCTCAAAATTCAAATTAACAATTTAAAAAAAAAGTATAAAACAATTTAATATACGCTCCCCTTACAAAAAAACCAAATATAAAAAAATATATTAGTCTCATAGGTTTTATTTTTTTTTCATTTGAGTAATTTTTAATAAAACTAGTTTTGGCTTTTAAATTCTAATTATAAAATGGGTAAACAAAATAAAATAAAATTAAAAATTAAATATTCTGTAGAATTTCGTGCAATAATTTATCGACAAATTCGAATTTCGCGCCACAAGTGTCACATGGCGTTTTGATAAGTGACGAAGGAGAGGACGATCCTGTAGTTCTAACAAAGTCTAATAGGTGATGCGCGATCGCCGAGCATTGCTTTAGACAAGGAAAGAGAAAACAAATGTTGAATTATTTTTTTTCGGTGTATAACGAAGATGATTTTTATTAGGCCTGAGACTGTTAAGCAAGTCGATTACCAATTCAGTTTTCGTAAAGGGGTATCAACTCAAGACCCAATTGTTGCACTATATAATTAATTTAAAAAAGAGTAAATATATTGCTGGCTTTCTTGCTTTTTGATCCAAAAAGAGCTTTTTACCTTGTAAATACTAATCCATTTGTCTCAAAACTTGAACTTTATGGGATACGAGGCAATTCCTCTAAGTGGTTAAAGGATTTTTCAAGTGACCACTCGTAGAGGACAGTAATAAACAAAAACGATGCAAGATTTCTTTCAGACTATTTAGCAGTTTCTATTGGGGTTCTTCGGGGTAGATTGCTAAGGCCATTCTGGTTTATAACTTTTGTAAATTGTATTTTTCCTATTGCCTCTGAAAACTGTTATTTGTTGCTTTTTGCGGATGACACTTCTGTTGGAAGTGGATACAGCCGATCTCAGCACAAATGCAAGTGTGGTTATTAACAACTAAAACAACTACTGTACTAGCAACTCAACTTGGTGTTATATATACTCAACAAGCAAAAACTGAGTTCATCTTATTTTCCTTAAAGATATCAGTGAGGATATCTTTTAGTGAAAAATTCATTATGCAGACATCTGTCACATTTTTGGAAGTTTTCTTGACTCCGGACTTTGAAGCATTGAACCTGAATTGATTACTTAGGTTAAAACTAAAACGCTCTCAAGAAATTTCATATAACAGTTATTCTATTTATTAAAAACCGAGAAAGTTCAGGAAAAATAAGTCAGACATTATGGCCCATTAGAAAAATACCCTATTTATCTGGTAGTAAACATGCGACTAATGCCAAATTCATGCAACAGGACTAGATGGGATGCCAAGACACAAACTAACGACAGAAAAACACAAACACACACACACACACATAGACCAGAAAGAGGGAGAAGACGGAGTGTAATGCGGTCCTATCCCATCGTATCTGCTGCCTCCATGCTACAATTGGCTGGGCGCCATGCAATGTAGAAAATTTTATTGTTATGGTAAACTGTTATGGCCTCAAAAGTAATGTAATAAAAATCTTTTTAGCGACTCGGCAAATAAAAATATATAAGATAAATGGAGCGGAGCGGGAGCGTTTCTTTTCTTTTGGTTCGCCATAATTTCCTTGTGGAAGTTTATTAGTTGTGGAAACTGGCTCGAAAACTGCCAGTTTTTTACTTTATATCCTTAGTTTTTTTCTGTAATTTCTCTTTTATATTAAATTAAAAGAAAAGAAGTATATAGAACAGTTGTTTTTTGATGAGAGAAGAGACCTACCTTCCATTCAGGTATAATAGCATAAGAGAGCAAGTTAAAGTCAATCATTTTCCTGAATAACATTTTTAATCACATGTATTTAACTCGGACATTGCAAAAGAATAGCTCTTAATTTATAATATTATCAAAGAAACAGGGAGCCAAAGCGTGGAGTAATTACGGAACAATAACTAGTTTTATGAGTCCTATGCTAAAGCTGCTCTTCAAAATTATTCGTCACAGAATCTACAGGTTCTGCGAGGAAAGAGTGTCACAAACCCAGTTTGGATTTATGAAAAGCATGCACTTTTCGATAGACGTATTGATGATGATAATGATAAAGATCTATGGATCATCAAAAACCTCAACAAGCTGCTATTAAAATGAATTTGGACTATCAAACCAGCATAATAAACGTTCTTCGAGGAGTCAAACAAGACTCTTGTTACCAATCATATTTAATTTCTAATTGCAGAAAATCTTTAAAGAGGCACTTAAAAATACCGAGATAGGAATGTTGTTGAATGAAGAATAAATGAACAACATCAGTGGTATCAGTGGCAGAGACCAAATTTATAGTAATCAATAGTGATACATACGGCTTAAGGATCAACAATACACCAATAAATAGAGTAACATAGTTTACTTATCGGAGAACCATTGTTAATAAATAGGACCACTCGCACCTGTAACCAAATGACTACACAGTTTAAAAGTGACAACATCAAGATATCGAGATCCAAATCATTCCTATGGGATGAAGTGATGGACTTTAACTGAGGTATTACAAATAAGAAGGCTTCGAAATGTGTCATTTCTAGAGGGTAATTTCAGAGAGTCCATTAAGGCAGTGATGGAGAAAACGAAGAAGGATTTCTCAGTAATGAATACCATCAAGAGAAAAAAGCTTGAGTAACAATATCACCTGTCAAAGTCAGTTCGCCAAGGAAAAGTTTGTGCTAGTAGACCACTAGGAAGAAGGAGAATATCCAGGACAATATCGTATCTTAAAAACTTAAAAACAGGCTTCTGAAAAACTACTACTGAACTATTGAAAGCATTCGTGAACTGAGTCATCTTATACAGGTTGATCTCCAATATTCGGAATGAATAGGCACTTGAAGAAGAATTAAATTATTGCTGGGCTATGAACGAGAATTCCTAAATAATATGTCGCTTATCCTAAATTAACTATAAATATTGTATTTAAAAATACCCCTTTTTCTGATTTATACTACCCTTTTCTTTTTAACTTTCGCTCTCGAACGTCCATGTACCCTTAAATATGCTCAGAGAGACTTAAGGTGCTGAGAAAACCGTGGCAAGACAGAGATTTTGTTTTATTTTTTATTTTAAAACGCTCTACTTTGTTAAGTTTCATTAAATATATATTTCATTATAGGTCGTTACTTATATGATCTGCATTATTTATTTAATTTTGAAAAAAAAAACATTTTTTTGTGAAAAAGATCACTACCGAAAAGAAAACCAAATATTGATAAACGACTATGGGAATACTATGAAGTCTTTTTTTATATTTCTAATGGTTTCTTGATACACACGTTTTTCTGAATCCAATGAGACCACTCTTAAGGTCATAAACTAGAGTTTCGGAGATCTAGAATTTTTTGGGCCCAATCACACAAAAATCAGAGAAATTGCCACTTTTCAAAATTTCATAAAATAGATTCTGTTTATCTTAATTAAGTGCTTTTGTAATCTAGAAGTAAAATACAAGTTGTCCAATTCTATCCTAGGTGGTGAGGCAACTTTTTGAGAAATTGTAGGTGATTGGACTTCCAGGCATGGACTTACAGCACACGTGTGTTAAATCTTTAAAAAAAGGGTACGCCACTGTTTTTTTGAAAAAGATGTTTTTTTTTTCAAAATACTCTATTACTTTTTAACAAAAAAGGCCTTTGAATTTTGAAGCTTCAGTATCATTACGATAAATAATTTACAATAGATAATTTACAAATACTTTAAATTAAATAGTCAAAATGTTCTCCCTGACAAAATGTCTAGATGTGTCGAATCAGGTGATCTTGCGGGCCAAAGGAGTGGACCGCCTCCACCATTTCATCTGTTTATGAAGGCCTGATCTACATTTGGGCAATTTACTTGACGGCATTATTTGCATTTGAGTATGGTACCCCCTAAAAACGTGAACACACTTTTATTTCTTATTCCTTATTTTCATGTATATTGCAATGAAAAACTGGATAAAACTAAAAATTTCGTTGGATAAAAGTAACGGACCCTTATATATATTTTAATTTTTACACGAAGACGGTGCGCGTTGCAGCGCAAAAATTTAATGTTCCTTTTTTGTTGAAAATTAATAGACTAATTAAAAAAAAATTTTTTTTCAAAAAAAAAACTGATATACCCTGTTTTTTCAAGAAGTTTAATACAAATGTGTTGCAAGTCCGTCCCTGGATAAGTCAAATCACCATCAATTTCTCTAAAAGTGGACTCACCGTCTATCATTTAAAATTAAAAAAATTATTTAAAACCGCTAAAAGGATTTTATTTAATACAGAGGGAAAAATGTAGATTTTTTTTTTAAATTTCAAGAACCCCTGTAGTTGGAGAACGACGCACGGTTGAATGGGAACACCCTGTATTGCTGCTAGAGTACCACAAAGAAAAAACGCAACAGAACTTTATATGTAAAGAAAGCAATCCTATGGGCACAGTAAATAAACCTTCATGCAAGTAAATCTGCTTTGCCAAAAAAATAATAAATTACCAAATGATTGAACCAAGAAGCCACTTATGTATACTAATTCCCGCGTAACTGTATTATCCAAGTAAAAGACGTCTCAGGCCAACTTTTATCTAAGCTACATAGACAAAGTGCCCTTTAAAATGGATATGCTAAGCCTTGGAGATATTAAGAACATACCTCAGTCCAGATAAAGGAAGAGTCGAACAAAGTCAGTAGCATTCATATCCAATTCATCAGCATTTGGGCCTTTATAATATATATTAATATCCTTGGCTTTATTGAGTACCAATTGTTCGCAAAATACTTTTAAGTGCTACCCAAACTTTCAGAAGATACCAACCATTCTGCTTTACCCTTAGTCCGATTAACCATAAATCGTCATCTAAGTTCTTCAGCATTTTAAGGCTCACCTCTGCGGGGGAGGAAATACACGCTACTGATCTGTCTAATCAGTTAGCAAACACATTTCAATAATTAAATAATTACTAAGCAAACCAAATATTATAATAAATGTTGTCATGTCGTACAATAATTACGTTACTACTCGAATGAATTTAGTTATACATTATTTTCCGTTTTTCAATACATAAATTGTTTAACTTCTTTGAAATTTAAACCATATCTTAATAGAAATATGTAGATGGCACTTCTAAGTAAATAGCAAAATCGTATGTAGTCTCTTGGTTTTTATCAAAATTTAAGTGAATAAATTGATGAATGATGCGTAAAAGTGTCATAACATGTCACACCATTGCATATTATGCAAATGCTAAATAAAGAAAACTATCATGGTTAAGGCAGAGGCTTACAGAAAAGTTATACAAAATAGCGGCAAAATTTGACAGTCAACTTAAAGTTCTTGAAAAAACCTTGGATCCAAATATAGGACCAAATTATCAAATCATAAAAGTCTTCTTATACATAACATACATCAACATTAAGATATTTACTCGTTTTCAACATTGAAATTAATTTCGTAAAAAACAACATAAATTTTTTAAATCGTAGCACAAAAGCCTAATTTTACTAAAACAAAAAGAATAATCCAATTCCTTCAAAATTTTTATATACCTAAGATTTTTTTTTAAATACCGTAAATTTAAAGTCGACGTCATTAGACAGACTCATTTGGAATACGAAAACTTATATCCAATTTAATACAGACTTTAGCATAGATTTTTTAGCAAACCTAAATCCTATTATTAGTACTATTCGCTAGTAGAATACTAGCAAAAAAACGGACTAGTGATAATGTTTCCATTAAAGAAGTTAAACTCTGTCTTCCCTTTTGCCTTAAGCCACTGGTCAATATTTCAAATTCTTGCACTTTACGAAATAAATTTCCCTATGTATGGGAAAAAACAATACTAATTTCCTTACTAAGCATACCTACACCAGCACGGCATTTTTTTTAAATTTTCAAAAATGTATAAATTCTAAAATACTACCAAGATCCATCCCATTATAGCATAGTATTTTTATGATCTCCAGAATGAGATTTTATCATTCAATCCATACCCTTGGACGTATCCGTAATATGAAAATAGGCAAATTTTGAATATAGATTGTGAGAATACTGTACGTCTCCTATATAATTCTAACGGTTTCTTCATATTCTTATTTTCCTGAATCCAATTAACTTATCTCCAAAATTGTGGCCCTTAAAGTTTCCGAGATCCGTCGTTTCTACTCTAGGGCATAACTTAAATGGACATGACTATTATGTTCTTTTCTGATTGTTTTGACTTAATAACTCCACAACTCCGAGCGTTCATTTTTAAGTAAGTTCCTCTTCTTATCCTTGAAAGCACTTTAGAGTTTACAAAACAGGCTTCGCATTAGTTTAGTTACTTGAAGAGGTACTCCACTACCTAGTGGAAGTAAACAATTACCCATTCGAAATTTATACCATCGTAACCATAATTTTACACGGAAATGAGTTTGGGAAACTGCATTTCGAACTTTTCAGCAAACAACTTAACCTGGAAAACTTACCTTCATAGGAAACTTTTATCGCGAAGACTACTTATTCTTTGTTTTTCGCTCCGAGAGTAAAGTAAAGGAACGCAACGGAGGCGCTACGAGACGACTGGAAAAGTTGATGAATTACCTTAGAACTATTTGGGAAGACTTTAAGTTGATGAAGATCGTAATTTTAAAGGGGTTCTTAATTCGAGTTACAGGTGTCAGTAATACAGGTCGTTTTTTTTTTTGTTTAAGAAAGTTTCCAAGAAGGGTAATTTAAGTGCTTCTGAATATAAAAGCTTTTAAAATAAACAGCGGAGCCCTTAAAAAGTTTCATAAATAATATTTTTTTTACTGGGTCCAATGTCCAGAGGAGAGAGACTTCGCTTGGTACGTAACAATATATCTCTCGATGCTATATTGGATTTTCAAAAGAATTTCCTTTTTTTTATTTCTCCTTTATTTGATGAAAAATGTAAGTGGGTCGTGTGAAGACTTACGAGCCCTTTTATTGAATATGACTTTTCAAGATGTAATTTAGTTCGGGTTTGTATGAAAAACGTTAGCGTTTTATAAGTGCTATTTTAAAAATGAATATTTTTTTACATGCCGTTGTGCCATTTTAGTCATAATTGACTCTACTTCTATAGTAATTAAAAGTAAAATCAATAGTAGTAATTATTGATTTTCTCTAAGACCCTATAGAAATTGGCTCAACCATCTTGCATTGTTTTATAAGTGGCGAATCATATCCATCTAAGTTATGCTTAACATGTTAGTTAATTGCATTGCGGTATCTTAATCGGATTCATTTTGCGCTCAATAGATTTCAATAAGCAAGCACCTTAAGGAGTGCATGACTTTACATAAGAGGGTACTTTTTATGTTTTAATTTTGATTTAGGTAATTAATCGGAAATAGCATAGACCTTACAAAATCCCACAATCAATATAAATTTAAGTCATCTAATGGCTGTCAAACTTCAAAAATATAGCGGCAGCAGTGTTCTGTGATGTGTCAAAAGCTTTTGATTGTGTAGATCATACTGTACTGCTGTCAGAGCTGGAGATGGATTTGTAATGAATTTAGTTCACTACATAGTAGGGGTTTCTGGTTCTTATCATTGATGCAAGTCAAATAATTGGAAACCATGTTTTGAACACTTATGATAAATTTTTTTCTGGTTATCTTGGGGTCATCGTTGAGCTAGAAAGGCTCTTTGCTCCTTTATTTTATGATTCTCACATCCATTAATTTTTTAGTTCGAATTTAAGTCTGAATGTTTGGTTTTTATTTTTTCCTGGCTCTCCTGGGGGAAAACGAGAATTTTTTCTATTATACTTTTTTAATAAGATTTGTATCCTTTATATATAAAAGTTTTTTGTTTTTAAATACCACAACATTTAGAAAAATTGTTTGATCATGTTTTGGCCATATATCAGAATAACTCATTAAATGGTTATTTTTCGAAAAAATATCTAAAATACTTTTCGATTCAGCTTAAAAAAGAGCATCGAGAACTCAAATTAAAAATATTAGTTTTCTCATACAGCTCGAGAAAATTGCATGTTTTGACAAAGCGATTTTCTCGATTTTCTCCCACTGTATTGTAGATATTATCAAAATTTATTCACCTACGTAAGTACCTCATTAAGCCAAGTAACTTTTATTATAAACACTTTTGCCTTAAAATTATAGTTTTTATTTTAAAACATGAATGGAAAAAGAAAAAAAAAATCCATGGAAATTTTGGTTTTTTAGTTTTTCCAGGCTTTCCCAAAGAAAAAGGGGAATTATTCTTTTACATCTTTAATAAGATTTTCATGGTTGATATGTAGATATTTTTTGTTTTTAAATACGATTACTTTCTCAAAAATTATTTGGTCACACTTTTGGCCACAAATCAGAAAAACCTGAATATTTCATTATATGTTCATTTTTCGAAAAACTTCTAAATTACTCTTGATTTAGCTTCAAAATGAGCACCCATAACCAAAGTAAAAAATAATAATTTTCCCATACACTTCAAGAAAATTGCATGTTTTGACAAAGCGATTTTCTCCCACTGTATTGTAGACATAATCAAAAAAATTTAATGTGTATCAATAACTCATTAAGGCAAATAACTTTTTCGCCTTAAAACCATTGTTTTATAACCAATTTTTTTATAACCAATATTTTTAGTTTTTATTACGAAGATATTTTTTGTTTTTTAATACAGCAACTTTTTCAAAAATTTGGTCACGCTTTTGGCCACAAATCAGAAAAACCTGAATAACTTCTTATATGTTAATTTTTCGAAAAATTGTCTAAAACACTTTTCGATTCAGCCTAAAAAGAAGTATCCGGAACTTCAATAAAATATGATAATTTTTCCATACAAATCGAGAAAATTGCATGTTTTGACAAAGCGATTTTCTCGACTTTCTCCCGCTGTATTGGAGGTTTTATCAAAATTTTTCACCTGCATCAGTCACCTTATTAGGTCAAATAACATCCATTATAAATACTCCTACCTTAGAACCATAGTTTTAATTAATAAAAATAAATAAAAAAAGAAAAAATGTTCAGGAAAATTTTGGTTTTTATTTTTTCTAGGCTCTCCTAAAGAAAATAGATATTTTTTTCTAAAACGCTTTGAATAGTATTTTTATGCTTAATATGTAGATATTTTTTGTTTTTAAATACGGAAATTTCTTCAAAAATTGTTTGGCCACACTTTTGGCCACAAATCTGAAAAACCTGATTAACTCCTTGGATGTTAATTTTTCGAAAAAATTGCCAAAATAATTTGAATGGAAAAAATGTGTTTAAAATATTCAAGAAAAATGTCCAGACCACACTTCGTTTTGCCTTTTTACGACCTTTCTAAGAATATATTAACTTAGCAAGTTCACCGAAAGCCTCTTTCTCAAGTTATAAAATTTATCCGTGCATAAACCACACATGCGAAAGTGCAAAAGTAGTTGCAGGATAACGGCAAAGATGTGCAACGCCCGATATTGCTTAATAGCGATATAATGGCCCGGAGAATTCCGCGAACTTTTTAAGATAACTTTTCCCGGAGAGAAAAGTAAGTTTGGAAACTCCCGAGCCCGATCGGTTTGAAGATTAAATTCTAATTTAGTTTCTCAGTTAAGTGACTTGCAGCTTTACTAGTTAACCTGATTATTTTTCCGAGTAAAAAAAGTATCGATAAATCACCGCATAAATAAACGCGTCCTTCTCTCGTTTTCTTGAAGTTGTACATGCATTTATTCATGAGAATTAAGCTACGAGCCGAAAATGAACTGAAACACATACCCAAGAGACTAAAAGCAACACATTAAAACCCTTCAGCTTTTGTGCCTTAAATTTTCCTAATTTTCTTGAAAGGGTGATTACCTGAACGTACAAAAGGCGTCATAACTTGCGAGATGGAGTGAAATTACCAACACTATGTCACCGGCAAAACAATAGCTGAAACTAAGAAACAGTTTTACTACGACTAAGGAATGCACCTTCACAGTATCTTGCCTGAATTAATTGCCACCACGTCCTCGAAAATGTTCTGCATTTTCTATTGTCAGGAGTTTTAAGTTCGGCCATTGTTTGTGAAGTACATAGTTTATGTTACCTTATTTTATGTTGAAAGTCTTCAATTTGTGACTGAGAAAATTGCGGGAATTTTTGGATTAAATTATTGTTATAAATATATATTGTTAATTTAATTTTGAGTGTAAAAAAGGACCGGTATATAACCTTTCTATATTTTAGCAAAGCATTCGATCTTTATACAAATTTAAATCAATAAAAACAGAAAAATCAACTATAAAGTCTGTTCTAAAAAGTCAGTCTAATATTCAATTTAAATAATTTATAACCGACTCTTAACTCGTTATATCTATAAAATAAAGTGTAGCTAACCTGGTTTAAATATGTTTTGCTTGATATATATAATTTTAAAACAATTGAAATAATTATAAATAAAAGAAAATATTTTATAGTTTCTCTTCATAGGCTCCTAGTTCTTCAAGAGTTGAGTTTGAAACTTTGTTCTTGGGATGGTGTATGGTGTAAAGAACATTTTTGATATTTAATCTTGTCATGATAATTGATGACTTTAAAGTCGATTTTAGAACTCGAGGACCAGGAAATTTTTAAAATATCTGAATTTTAACTTCCTGAACAGATTCGATTCCGTAGAAGCTGTGTTCAATCAAATCTATTCAGTCAAAAAAAAGCATCAAATACCTCGTCTCACTTTCGTTGAATATGATCTTTATATTTGGGATACAAGGATCTATTGAAAAATATAAATAGCAACGCACAATATTAAAAATAGCAAAAGAAACCTCAATAGAAATGTAAGAAAAGAAGAGTTAGCAAGGATAGTTGTGGGCCTAGTGTTTATGGTTCCTATTATACCTTAACAAGCTAGTCTTTGTATTTTACTATCTTGCTGTAAATTTCAGTGTCTTCAGAATGGGTACCACACATAATATCATAGGGTACTACGATGGATTGTACGCCCCACATCGATTCACGCATTCGTCTTACTATCATAAAAACAGCTTTCGAACGCTTAATTCTTTTATCCAGATATTGGATTCAACTTGGCTAAAGTCATTATTAGTCCTAGTATTTACCATGGACTTAGTCTATCGGAAAGGAGAAAAAAGAAGGAAATAGAATTGACATTAATGGAGTTTTAGATTAATTTTAGCTTTCATGTTATTTAACTAAAAGAAGCTGAGAAGAAAAATTATTTAGTCCAGCAAGGCAGTACTGTTTTCTCTCTTACTATACTTACTTCTTGCATTTACTGCACTTGCTGGAATTCTACTTTTGATGTGTAAGTAAACTACTTATAGTACACAGATATGAGAAAAGAATCACTTTTCTCTTCCCATTTTTCTTTTATTTTCCAATAATCTGGTTATATTTCTGATAATTTACCTGACATTTCATGTTAATTGTTTACTGTAATTTGCATTTTTTTTTAGGGAGCGTAAGTTAAAAAAAATGAATTTTTATAGTAGGCCTATATTTAGTGGACGTATTGTTGTACCAGCTCAACTAACTCAAACTATTAATTAACTCTTCAGGTACAATAGGTTAAAAAAAATGTATAAAAAATATATAAAATTTATTTTTTATACATTACACCGCTTACCTAAGTCTAGGTTGCTTTAGTTATTAGACTTAGGTAAGAGGCGTAATGTATAAAAAATAAACATTATATTTTTTTATAAAAAATTTTTTTGGAACGCATAGTACCTGCATATAATTTTAATTGTGTCGTGGTGTTTGTTTTTTGTTGTTTTAATTTTTGTACACGTAAAGAACATTTATTTTAATAGTGTTTTTTATGTACTTGAAACTACATTGTTTTATCTCTGTGATTACTTGCATCCATTTCAGTGTCCCGAGGATGACTTAATATAAGTCGAAACGTCGACATTTAAGTAAACAGGTTATTTCTGACCCCACCCAACAACCTTCCGCAATATTGAAGATATTGGGTCACAAACACGAAACTGAAAATAATTATTCATATCTAAAAATTGACCCCATATTTAGAGTTAATATTAACTCTTCCAAGCATGTAACATATTTTCCAGGATACTGGATGAAATTCTTTATTTCTTCCAGGAAGTTGACCTAATTTCCTATATATTCTCTAAATTTGGATGATGATAAAAAAATGGGTTTTCTAGGTATCTGAGTTGATTCTCATATTTTTCAGGTACCTACCTTTCAATGTAATTTGTTAAGTATTCCAGGGATTTTTTAATCATTCTTTGTATTTTCTAATATTTTCTTCAATTACTACAATGGGTACTCAATAAGCTGGATGTAACAAAAAATATATTGCTAGCAAGTGACTACACTTAGAGATAGATGACAACAGGATTGAATCTTTGCCTGATACTCTAGGTGGTTATGGTCTGTATCATCAATTATCTTAGGCTTTGTTAGTTCCAATGTCCATATACTTGATTCACTAGTCGTTTAGCCCAATATTACGGATCTTGACGGTCAAAAAATTGACCTTTTATTACACATGTTCAATAGAATAATTCTATCCAAAATATATTCTAACTAAACAAGTGTGTAGACCAATAACACAATAAGGTTTATTTAATTTCTATTTAAACCTAAATGCTTTGGAGGATACCTGGTGCAAAGTGTTTTCTTGTATGTGGTCTGATCGGATTAATCTAATAATATTTCTTGGTTTACTGATTTGCTTAAGCTACTGGAACTGGGGCTGTGAAACAAATATATAAAAGGGTAAAAAATCGGGCAAAAAATCTGGCAAATGACCGACTCTTTTAGTAATCTTGGCCATACTGTGGGACAAGTTATAAACAAAGGGACTAAAAATTGCCATCTTATAACGAATAAATTTAAGAACTTCGTTTTGGGAGTAGGTCAGTCGTTGTTGATCCAGAATCATTAATTTTTAACAGAGATGTTAATTTCTTCTTTTGCCTAGGTTTAAAAATAAAAAGAGTAGAGATGTCTTTGTTTTAAATGTTTATGTAATAAAATCAATAAAATTTAATTCTTGTTCTATTAAAATAGTTGATAAATTTGTGCGTGAAAGTATCATGTTTTCCAGCCTGCTTAAAAGAGGCTCTTGTTTAAAAGGAGAGATTATACCTAATTGTTGTTTAAAAGGAGAGATTATACCTATTAATCCTACCAACCTACATCTCAACTTTGCCTAAGATCTTACAAAAATATCTATCTTGCAGATTTTGAATTTCTTTGAAAGAAACAATTTATTCAATAATTGTCAATTTTGTAAAGACAAGAGCGATTTTTGGTATCTGGTATCTGATATTCTTGGGGCTTTTCAACGCTTTTCAATGACTGCGTCGAACTTTTGACAAATTCTTCGTACCACCCTTGACTACTCTCTGAATCCTCACAAAATTTACCCATTTTACCCACAGCCAACAAATACTAAACATCCCATGTCTAATCAAAGTCATCGATTACGTAATCCTTACGTAACAACACTGCAGTACACCATCAGCTGTAATCCCAAAAATTAATTAAAATTCACCCTCTTATTGGCATTTCTCCTCTCTCTCTCTCTCTCTGTCTTGCTCTGCTCAGTTAATCTTATCGATTGCGGGCCCAGCTGTACGGTATTTTTTTTTTGTAAATCGGATACAAACAAGGCCAAAAGCATATAAACCCGGAACAATGGGGGAGAAATAGGGCCAGGCCCCGCATTCTATTAGATCAACTTTATCAAATTAAAGGGAAGTTTTTTTCGTAAACTGGGCCCGGGCCCTTATGAAAATTTAATCGTCCCAAAGTGTGTCTCTGACGATAATTAAGAGTTAGAGACGGGAAGCGAGATAAGAAGCGAATTATCCGCTCTAATTGAGTTGCGTGGGGGTCCAAAAGAACTTTTATACGAATATGACTGCCCTGGATCGTTTTTATGTGGTTTTTCCTACTGAAAAATGCATACTTAAGCGTTATTAAAATGAAAAAAGGCTTTCGAATAGGAATGATATAGCAACCGGGAGCATATTATGAAAATGATACCGCAATATAACAAGGGTTATCCTTTATTAACATTTTATCTTTGTGTCAAAGCAAAGGGGGACTTTTTTTAGGTTGGCAGGTAAAAGCGTATCTGCTTTCCCAGTTACGGCATATAAGATTCTATAAAAGGGCCTTTTTATTGATGTTTAAGCATTTAATTTAACCTACCCGCATGTAGATAAGGCGTATCAAAGCATTTTTTATATTAAAGGATGGTCTCTTGCGTGCTTTATTATGTTGTTTCTTTTTATTATAGGGGTATCGTTATATGTAAAAAAAGTGGCAATATTTAAGGAAAGGGACTCATAAGTCTTGAATGATTTAGGTTATGGATTGAAGCATGTTCTTAATCGACACTCTATCGCTAAACATAAAAAAGTTATGACGTTTTTTAGAAATCACCTGTAATAGCAGAAGAATAAGGAAAATTTTGATTTTTCTACAGAGGACATGTATTAGACATAAAAGGGATGTAAGTGTAAAACACGAGTGAGTAATATTAAGACGATATTTGTACAAGACGACGACATTTGTGTAAGACGCCTATATATGATTCAATTGTGAGCTGTTTTTTTTGTCTACGACCTTCAGGACAAACACTAGACAATGATGAAAATATGATACATAAATGTCAAGTGCTATTCTAAGAAACTACTATTACTAAGTATTTTCGTTTAGGTTGCTTAATAATTGACAAAGATAAAAGGGTACATTAGCGTCCTATAACTGATCATCTAAAAAGATTGAAATTTTAAAAATTTTCCAAAAAAATTTTTTTTTTTAAATTATTGTCCGTTTTTTTAAAAAACGCTGAAACGGGTGTCCAATTAAATTATTCGAGGAATGCGTGTATAAATTTTCAAAATTTTATCTAAAGAACTTTTTGAGTTATGAATTTTTTGTGAAATTTTGAACATTTTCTAAAAAAAATTTTTTTTTTCAAAATTTTGTCCATTTTTTTAAAAAACGCTGAAACAGGTGTCTAATCAAATTATTCAAGGAATGCGTGTACAAATTTTCAAAATTTTATCTAAAGAACTTTTTGAGTTATGAATTTTTGGTAAAATTTAAAAAATTTTCCAAAAAAATTTTTTTTTTCAAAATTTTGATTTTTTTTTAAAAAACGCTGGAATAGGTGTCCAGTCAAATTATTCAAGGAATGCATGTACAAATTTTCAAAATTTTATCTAAAGAACTTTTTGAGTTATGAATTTTTTGTGAAATTTTGAAAATTTTTCAAAAAAAATTTTTTTATTAAATTTTGAAACTTTTTTTTTAAGAACGCTGAAACAGGTGTTCAATTAAATTATTCGAGGAATGCGTGTACAAATTTTCAAAATTTTATCTAAAGAACTTTTTGAGTTATGAATTTTTTGTGAAATTTTAAAAATTTTTCAAAAATTGTTAAAAAATTTTTAATTTTGACAATTTTTTTTTAAAAACGCTGAAACAGGTGTCCAATCAAATTATGGAGAAAATTTTTAAAGTGCCACTTCTGGTGAGTATACAATTCAGGAAGTAAATTAATAAAAGCAGGCAACTGTTAATCCACAATATGGGTTTTTTCTTTCGCCGCCATTATTTTATTACAAAAGTCACATTACCTCACACATTTTTTTGAAGCGAAACCGTCATCCAAAAGGTGGAGGAATAAACTGAAAGTGTAGTGTTAAACATTGCACTGAATAAGGCTGCAGTAATAAAAATGTATTGCAAAAACAGCGCTGTGTGAACAGCGCGTTTGTAAACTTCTTTTTTTTTTGTAAAAAGAAGTTTGTAAACAGTGTGAACGTTTGTAAACTTCTAGTGCCAATCTACAACGTATTAAGTTCCTAGCTGCAGCACAAAAACTGCGTAATTTTATGAATTTTTATTATTTTGTGACCACTATACGCAACTATCGCAGTACAAAAGCTGAGCTATAAAACTAGCTGTCTCTTGAAAAAAATGGTGATTCTCGTTATTTTATCGGCTAGGCCGAGGTTCCCTCTTTAATGCACACATACCATATAGGCATTTACAATCCGTTCGAAATAAAATTAGCTGGAAAGTAGCGAATATCGTAGTAGGGGCTGGCCATCGGTGCCAATAAAGCTGTCCTCTATCGTAGCGACAGAGTAATACATGGTGGGACATTTATCACGTCGCACCGACCGACGAGGGATCTGGAGCAAAATGAACAATAAATAAAAGTCGGCCGCGACCAATGCGATGTGCTGCAGCATGTGTGACAAAATATGACCCCGGCCACCGGACGGGTCCAGGTTTATTTATGTCCCATGTCGGGATTATTGGAGGTGTGTAAATGTGGCTTATCATGATGAACAGATATAACATCCAGTTATTTTTTCAGAATTTTAACGGTTTGAATCAGGGACAGGAAACTTAGGAGAGCAAGCAAGGATCTCTAACCATTAGCAAGTGTAAACTTGTAAAATAAAAACTAGTCTATCGGCTTATACAAGGTGCTTCATGAGGAATGGTGGATATTTTGGTATGTATCTGAATAAAAAAGTCTATATAGGTACACATGTATCCTAATCTCAATAGTTGTTAAGATACCGGTATTTGAAATTGGTCTAGCATAGCAGAAAGAAATTGACCACGATTTAGGCAGTGAATGACAAATGTTGTCAGGGGTGACAGCTGCATTAACCAGTTAGCATTTACAGTAGTGTCATCGTAAATTGTCAAAGTGTTAAGAATGCTGCAGGACTTTAGGCATGCAGAATATGCCGATATGGTGTTCGTTGATGGTGCCTGCAACGAAATTGCCGAAGCATCTTGTAGGGGACAATTACCGATCCCAAAAGTTTTTACTCGTGCACTCGCCAAATTTTGTGAGACTAGTAGTGCACCCAGTAGATTTAAATCCGAACGTGCAAAGCAACAAAACTTCTTGAATCAATGAAACGTTGTCCTGGAACGAGTACACAGAGAATTACTCAACGCATCGGTGTTCCTCATGAGAAGGTATGGCGAACATTGCATGAGCAAGCTTTACATCCATTACATGTACATACAAAGAGTATAACACCTGGAACCCAATGATCTCGCTAGTAGGGTGGAATTTTTTTATTGGGTAAATACTCACCGTCAATTAATAGCTACGTTTACAACGCGCTATTAGGTCCATGGATCAAATGATAGACTATTTTAATTTAGTACAGCTCTGTTTACAGTTTTGTTACAGATTTTAAGAGTTAGATGAGTGCAGGATTATCTAGGATGAAAATGTCAGTTAAACGGAGTTATCAGTTTAGACGAAGAACTATAGGACTATAGGAACCTCTAAATCTTTAAAAGTTTTATTGTTGTTTAAAAATAATAAAAATAAACTAATAATTTTTTTAAGGTTTACGTTTGTCCTTCTCTTCCTCTCGTTTTTTATTTTATTGTACAAAACCTCCTAAGTTGACATCCAATAAAATGTCAGACTTGTGATTTTGGTACTATAAAATAGGTCCCAGGTGTTTAGATCGAAAAAAAACATTTAACCTACCCTGTTTGGGAAGCATCAAATTCATCAAATTTTAGAGCGCTGCTATTTACACCGAAAAAATAGTCCTCATGGTGTCATTTAATTGCCAAGTATTAAAAATTTATATAAACGTAGATACTTTCATCAATAATATTCACGGATGAATCAACCTTCACTCGCGACGGTATTAATCAAATTACAAACTTCTTATTGAGTTCTTTGTTTGTCTCAATGTCCAATAAAAATTTAAATTTTAATTCGTTGATTTTCATTTAAAAAAATCATATTTATTTTAAATACGCACTGACACAAGTCATATTTTACAATTTACTTACCATGACAATACTCTTATACGTTAAGTAATGCTTGTTTTTTATTAGATATTTAAACAATTTTAAGTGCAT
This sequence comes from Anthonomus grandis grandis, assembly GCF_022605725.1. NCBI lineage: Eukaryota > Metazoa > Arthropoda > Insecta > Coleoptera > Curculionidae > Anthonomus > Anthonomus grandis. Next base: position 6,566,120 of record NC_065557.1, on the reverse strand, counting down.
TTGGAACAAATGCACTTAAAAGAACAAATTGTTGACAATTTTAAGACATCAACAATTTTTGACATGTATTATATTTTGTATGTTTTTAGAAAAAAATAATTAAAAATGAAGAATAGAAGAGTGAAATCCGTTTTTTCCTATTCTTAGCATAATAATTTTTACAGGCTTTTAAATTCATAAAAACAGCAGTTTTTAAACCTGCATATCTTTAGAACAGTTAAATAAAAATTTAGCATATGATACATCAAAATATTTATAATTTTGTGAAGAACCCAAAAATGTTATATCATATAGGGTCTTCGATTTAAAATAAGAAACTCGGTATCGACCATGGCTCATGACACACCTTGTATACAAAATTTTTGTTAAAAAAAATGCGCAACCAAAAATATTAATCGAGTGTTTTTTGAACACGCCCTCATTTATTTTTTAATGAATTTCTTCCATATTGCCGTTCACTGTATATAGATAATACAAGGAACTAAAAAAATTTATTATTTAAAAAAATACTTGCTTACCTTCCAACTCTGGTCATAATTGAATAATCTAAATTTCTGCAGCAACTACTTTAAACCCATCATCTTTTTTGAATTAACGTTGCATGAAGTATGCTATATATCTATAATATTATACAATACTTCATGCACAACTGTAAACGTAAATAAACACTCTTGTACCTGAATTTACACTATAATAAGATATCTTTTATTTAAGAAATTAAGGCATTACGTCAAACGGCGCATAAGCATGTCACATGTAAGGATGTCCCTGATTTTGACGCGCATTTTTGAATTTCAGAAATTTCGAATAAATTTCGGTATATCAAAAAAAATCCATTGCTATGGCTCTCAAGCGAAAAGCTAGAATCTTGATTGTTCTTATAGGACTTCGGTAAAGGTAGTTTGCCTTTGGTTAAAGAGATAACCCTTCCAGAGAAATTCGTAACTGCTTGAAGAGAAACTTTTTTTTAAACAATTTAAATGCTCTTAGGGCAAATAATCAATAAAAAAATAATGAGTCAAGAGCGTTGGCGACTTGGGCTTTTGAGCCTTTTTTTCAGTGCATTAACACCCATAACTGGTATGGGTGGTCTAATGAAAATCCACATGCCACTGCTAAATCAAATGTCCAACATCGATTCATCCGTAAATCTGTGGTGTGGAATTATTGACAGAACGTTGCCTGGACCCGTTGTATTATCACAGCGTCTTATAGGAGTCAGGTACTTAGATTTTCTGCAAAACAATATGACAACAGAGAATATCATATTATAACAGGTGTCACCTGACCCTAATCCCCTAGAATTTGCGTTGTGGGGATACCTGAAATATGAAATTTATCAAGAAAAAGTAATTAATTAGAATCAAGGAATATCACGATGCCCTCCAAGGAACTACACTCAAAGATATACCTACAACTGAGAAGTGTATTATAGTTGGCGTTGGGATTTTCGAACCATTTCTCTGAACTATTAATAGCAAATTTTCATTTATTTGTCCTGAAAGTTATTAAATAAAAATTATTACGCTTAACCCTAGCATTAAATTCACGTAGCTGTATCTCAGCAACTATTGAGATTAGGATACATGTTTATATGAACTTTTTTGTACAGGATTATGGATACTACAACATACCAAAATATCTACAAATTTTCCTGAAACTCCCTGTATATTAAAGGTGTGTGTAGACGAAAATATCTTGGTTTTGATTTTCGTCCAGGAATCTTCATTTCTAGCAATATTGCTAAAATATTAAATGAAAATTAAATTAAAAATCTAATTATTACATAAAAACTTTGCTTCTGTCCAATACGTATGCTAACCAGTAAACCAAGAGTGTTTGGTTATTTATTCGCATAAAGTATGGTAATGATATTATATTAATAAAGATAAATAAAGAAGATCAGCAATAAAAAATATGAAGAATCATTTTGATCAATCTGAAATAATTCTTGATCGTGGTCTTGTAGTCACAAGTATCATTGAGGACATAGTGAAATTATGTTTGATATTGATATCTCGACTTCTATGGGCGCTACCCTAAAAATTTCAACACTTTTGTCTTAGTTTCGTCATTCTGATTCCAACGAGACTACCCATACGATCGTGATTTTCTTAGAGCCCAACTTGGACCTCAAAAAACGTCAAAAATGGCCTTTTTGTGAATTTTTAAAGTGCTCGCATTCGCTTAGATTTTCCAAAGCCCGTTATAACCCGGTATTTTCGTGATATAAGAAATGAGCACAAGATGCGGTATAGTTAGGTTGGTATCGAAAAAAAAAATTTTGGTGAAAAAAAATCCGTGCCGGGAGGTATCCGAAAAATGAAAACTCTCAAACTTTGAAAATTAATATCTCGGCTTCTATGAAGACTTTCCTAAAAGTTTTAGCGGATTGTTCTTGGTTTCTTCGTTCTGATTCGAATGAGACCATCCGTAAGGTCATGGCTTTCTAATTAGCTGAGATCTCGCATTGTTGTGCGAAAATTTTTGGTGCAAGAAATCCATGCCCGAAGGTACCCGAAAAATTAAAAATAACCCTAACTTTGAAGGTCAATTTCTCGGCTTCTATGGGTACTATGCTTTAAATTTCAATGTTTTTTCTTAGTTTTATCATTCGGATTTTATCCGTAATGTCGTAGCTCTCTTATTAGCTTAGATCTAGCATTTTTAGAGCCCAATTTTGGGCTCAAAATTAAACGTCAAGAATTGCATTTCAGTAACTTTTTAAAGTGCAAAAAATAAAATAACACACTTTCAGTTATATACAATTTTATTCCAGGTACTGAAACTAATTGTAAATTTTTTCCTGTATTCCAGAAATTTGGAATTGACTATTAGGTTTCTACATTACTTTAATATTTTTATTGGATTTTCTAATTTTTGTTTTGATCCTTTTGAAATCCTCTTATGTATATCCCATTAGCCATTTAAAAATTTAATGCATTAATTCTAAATATTTCTAATCTAGGCATTTGAAATATATTCTAGTCAATTTTACGTCTATTTCATAAATTTCAATTTTTTTTAAATTTCTTTTTTAATCGTTTCATGTTGTATTTTAGGCATTAAAAATAAAATTGCATAATTATATTCCGAAATTTTCTTCCTATATTCCAGGCATTTGGAATACACCATTGTCAGGTTCAATTTTATTCCAATAATTCGACCTAATTAAAAATGTCTGTTCTGGTTCTTTTCAAATCCTGCTATTTAGAAATTTATTTAAGACATTCTAAATATTTTTAAATTTCTTCTTATAATTATTGTAAGTATTTGGAATATATTCAAGTTATATTAATGTTTATTCCTATAATTTCAATAATTTTTAAATTTATTGAAATTATAGGATATTCTAGTTATTTTTCACTTGTATGTCTAGAATTCCAAATATTTTTGTTTTTTAATTTTGATAATTGTTCGAGGAATATGGAATGTGATTTTTACTTCTACTCGTATTTCAAACATTCTTAATTTTTAAAAAATCTCATAATAATTCCAAATATTCAAAATATGATTTGTAAAGTTTCTTATTAATCATAGGAATTTGCAATACATTCCAAAAATTTTTACTTTTATTCCAGAAATATTTTTTTTAAACTCTTATTTTTATTTCGGAAATTTGGAATATATAACAGTGAGTTTCACTTTTTTTAACAAAGATTCTAAATATAAAAAAACTAATTTTTTAAACCAGGAATATCGAATATGTTTCAATGATTTTTACTTTTATCTTATTAATTCTAAATATTTTTAAAAATTTGATAAAAAATACCACAATTTCTATCTATTCACACACTATATCCCATCTTCGTACTAAGTGCCAATGGTCGAAAATTATAACTATATTTTTTAAAGTAAAATGTATTAGGAAGTAAAATTACTAAGAGAAAAGTAGGATATAATCATGCAAAAGTAAACCTCGGTTTATTCTTAAGAAGCCATAAATCAACTTCAAAAATGTATCTAGAGGCAAGTGAACCTTTGAAATTTAAAGCACTCCAAGGCACAATAGAGATGCCGTTGTAAAATTTGCATTTTTAAGTCAACACAGAGTCTCAACCCCTCGTGGGGCCATTATACCGGTTATGCACCGTATAATAGTGCATGCGGTCTTTACGCGGGGGGCTTAAATAAATACACCGAATATATAGATTTAATAGCAATTTGGGTCGGTTTATGAACGCCGTTACCTCTCATATAATATATGCACGTCCCTGAAAAACGAATCGGGACAGGCGAAACTCCGCCTCGTTTTATGGATAGTCATAAAAGACTAGTTTTTCTTTGTCTAGCTTGTTTTGCAGGGAGTTTGATAGTATTTTTATACCTTCTTTCCTAAACAAACGGGTCTTGAAAACCGGAGATTAAACATGCAAAAGAGTTTTATGGTAATCAGTGACTCCGACTATAGGTACGGTTCGTGCCGATAAAAAAGTGCACTCTTCACCAGTTAAAAAGTTTACGAGCTACCCGACTCTATGCATCATATTAAGGGATTTTTAGTGCATATTTCGCCTGCTACTTGGTTTTATAACTGATAAGGTTAGTGGCATTTTGAACCGTAAAATATCAGTATTATAAGGCACATAGTAATCTATAAGGTAAGAAATAAAACTTCAAGGGTAGAAATAGTCGAATTTTAAAGCTTTATACCAGTCTGAGAACCATACCATAAAAGAAAAAACATATGTTTTAGATGCTTCTAGTATTTAAATTGGAAAACAAATATGATGTATTTTATTGGTTATACATGTTATTTAAAAGTGTCTAAAAGGAACCCGTAATACATTTCAAAATAGAAAAAATTTAATAATCCAAAGTAATATCTTTCTTTACCGCCAACAAAGGAAAATAAGCTCCTTATCCGAAAATATTATCTCGGGCGTAAATAAACACATCTTTCGCGTCGAAAAAACATGCAAATTTAAGAACGCGGAGTGCTTTTGCAAAAATTTAAAACCCCGTAAACAAGTCAGACGTGCTGTATCCGGTAAGTGAATAAATAGAAGCAGCCGAGGCAATAACTCTTTCGCGAAATTTTTGAAATAATGCACCGGCATTCTTCCATATGCGGGCACGTCAGTAAGACAGATGATTCGAAGTTTAAGCTACGGATATAAAGCCGCATGGCTTTAGAAAAACGGTTTCTATAGAAATTGATGCCAAGCTTTTTTTGTTTGTTTATTTGTTTGTTTCTTAGGTGGTTGGGAAAATGCCGCCTGTGGTTGGCGTATGAATATTTTCTACTTTTTTTTTTGGTGCAGTCGGTAGGATTATCACTATCGAGGCAAGAAAGTTTAATTCATCTTAGAGAAGGATAATGAATTCATGCACGTAGGTAAACTACTCTAAAAAAATATAATTTCTTAAAGATCTATGTAGTGAGTTAGAAATGAATGAGATGTAAAGAACATACCTCAGTGGTCCACGGACAGTCAACGTCATTTTTACGACGCAATAAATCTTTCTAGCCACAGCAAGTCACGCATGTCATATCAATCACTCCAATACAAAGAACCAATTTTTTAATAAACAAATATCCTTATTTACTCAAGATGCAAAAAGCCCAATTCCAGTAAAGAGAACGCAGTCTATCAAGTAACTGTTGGCTTATTTTTATTTATCCATTACGCCACTAGAAATTCTACGTGACATTAAATACCACATAGCGCTACCTAACCTATTTAAGTTGTAAAATTTAATGTTGTATTTCTTGTAAGTTTTTTTCTAAAAATTAAAAAAAAACGTGTTAGTGATTTAACATAGATGTCTGAATAAAACTGCTTTATTCACATTGACATCCACTGGGAACAAAAGAAAAAATTGACTGGGCAACAGTTTGGTTCTTGGCAATTTTTAATGTTGTTTATAAAAAATGCAAGGAACTGTATGGCCTTAACTTTTACCTCAAATTAATTAAAAGCAAAACTCCTTCATATCTAGTATTTAAAATTAAATGACCAACAGATGTTTAGCCTGCACAGCGAAATTCCTGACTATTGAAAAATCTAAAATCTGGACTAAAATTTAGAGTTGTAGCCTAAAATGTCACAGTTCTAGTTAAATAACATCAATTTAAAGTTTAATTTTGAGAAATAGATTTAAATTTTTGCGTTTTTTTAAATTCTCACATATGTTCATCTCTTGCATTAATCATATTTTTTTCAGATCCATTTTTTTAGTCTCAGACCCAGATTTAAAAAAAACTAAAATCTTTTTTTTTGGTATATTTCATACTTGTACGTACCCCAAATTTTTTTTTTATAGTAAATAAATTTTTTCTTGGTATTCCTATGAAGAATAGAAACTTTTGTCACAAGACTTTTTTCCTTGCTACTGCATGCTTGATATACAAATATCAAAAAAAAAAATTTGGATTCAGCTCACTTTGAAAATTCTTCATAGATATTGTAGGAAATATATTTTTTTTGGAAAATATAAAAAAATAAGAGAAAACTTTTTAATTTTCATATATTATTTCAAATAACTTTTATAAGAATATATTTTTGTCAGACCTATAGAATTTTTGGAAAAAACATAAAATCCGGTTTTTGAAAAATTTCATATCTGTACGTCCCCCTATTATTTTTTTTATGGAAATTTATTTTTTTGTGACTTTCCTGTGAAAAATAGAAACTTTGATAATCGGCCGACTTTTAAAATTATTCAAATTTCCCGGCTAAAAACCTCAGAAAGGTGAATAACTTCTTTTCGGTTCATATTTAAAAAAAATACTTTAAGCACTCTTTAATTTGCCTTTAAAAATAGGGTCAATTGTCATAATAAAAAAAACTTTAAATTATCCTGCTAAAAGGCTCTTTTTGGCAAATAAGCTTTTCATGGTTTTCTCCCACTGTATGTGAAATAAAAAGATTTTTTTTATTTTGAAAATTAATAAATAAAATCTGTTTAGTTTTATTTGGAAAATAAACAGATTTTACGTACGTGAACCTGTACGTACCCCTATTAATTTTTTTTTATAGAATTCAATTCTTTTTCCTGGGTTTTCTATAGAAAATAGAAATTTTTATCATGAGACTTTTTTCATTGCAGCTTTGTGCTTGATACATGGCAAAAAAAATTTTTGGATTCGGCCAACTTTTAAAATTTTTCAATTTCTTCGGTCTAAAATCTAAATAAGACAAATAACTTCTTTTCAGTTCATATTTCAAAAAATACTTTACCCACTATTTAATCGATATTTAAAGAGAGCATTGATTATCTAAAAAACTTCAAATTTTTCATAGATTCTGAAAAAAATGCTCTTTTAAACAGGTTTTTCATAATTTTCCCGCACTGTATGAAAAATAAGAAGATGCTTTAATTTTATGAAGATAATCTATATTATTCTAAACAACTTTTGTATACATGATATTTTTGTCAGACCCGTAGATCTTTTGGAAACAAAAAAATCTGTGTTTGTTTTGGAAAATTTCATATCCTGGCTTAGACTATAGGATATAGGCAATAGAAACTTTTGTGACAAGACTTTTTTATGTTTAATAGGTTTTTCATGATTTTCACCCATTGTATGAAAAATAAGACAAAAAAGTTTCTTAAGATAGGGCTTATTATTTCAAGTAACTTTTATATTAATCATATTTTTGTCAGATTCATATATCTTTTAAAAAAATAAAATCTGCTACTTTGAAAAATGATATCTCAATTAATTTTTTTTATTTAGAAAATTTTTTTCCTGGCTTTCCTATGGAGAATCAACACTTTTGTCATGAGACTTTTTTTATTGCTTTTTTATGCTTGATACATGGCCAAAAAATGTAGATTCGGCCAAGTTTAAAAATTTTTCAATTTTCTCGATTCATATTTTGAAAAACACTTTAGTTACTTTCTAACTGACTTTCAAAGAGAACATTGATTATCACAGTAAAAAAGTTCAAAGTTTTCATAGATTTTAAGAAAAATAATCTTTTTAGAAAACAGGTTTTTGATTAAATTCTCCCACTTTATGAAAAATAAGAAGATGCTTTAATTTTCTGAAGATAGTGTATATTATTCTAAACAACTTTTATATAAATCATATTTTTGTCAGACCAATAGATCTTAAAAAAAAAAAAGTCTGTTTTTGTTTTGAAAAATCTCATACCTCAACATACCCCTATTACTGTTTTTTTAATATAATTTATTTTTTTCCTGACTTTCCTATAGACAATAGAAAGTTTTGTAAAAAGACTTTTTTTCATTGCAACTTTACGCTTGATACAAGGCAAAAAAAAATAATTCGTATACCTAAATTTTTCAAATTTTCGGGTCAAAAATCGCAATTAGGGAATAGCTTCTTTTCGTTTTATATTTTCATAAAAAAATGCTCTTTTTAGAACAAGCTTTTCATGATTTTGTTTTACTGTATAAGAAATAACATAAATAAATAATATCTTTATTTAGCAAAAAAGCTACATTCAATAAAAACATAAATGAAAAATAAACCAAGAGTATAAATTGGCCATAACTGTATCAGGACACTCCGGTTTGTTCATGGATGGTCTCGGTAATCCGGAAACAGCATCCCGGTTCTAGAAATATCCTGTCAGAGGTAGACCATAAATTAAAACTAGACTTAACCAAAACATTATTTCCTTGCCCCGCTTATTAAAAACACAGTTAATTGTTGTTTGCCTTATAATAATAAAAATAATGTCGACTCAGGTTAATCGAGTCGGTTCGGTTGCAAGCAGCGGATGACACACATTTGGAACTTGGTTGACCTTACTGACCAGACACATTGGTCCCCCCGTGTAACACTTAGAAATGCTTCGGTAGTTCCAAGAAGCTGTAGCCAGTATCCCGGTTGGCCCAAAAATACCCAGTCAACAGATAAGCCCACAATCAAGATGATGATTGGAGCGGAAACAATGCATACTATAGTAAAACTTAATTAACTACATAATTAAAATAACAAACATAATATTACTTATTCATGATAAATTTTTTCAAGAGCCCTCTGAATTGATTCAAAGTAATACAATTTTTGATGTTAGCAGGAAGTTGTTAAATAGAATTAAACCTTTGTACAGAACTGAATTATGCATTTGGGTTGTGTTACATCTGTCGACCAGTATGAAGTCGACGATTTCTCGTATTATAGTTATGAATATCTCCAAAAACTCTTAATTTATTACAAATATAATCGGGGAGCATCTGATGTTTTAATTTAAAAATAAACAAATAAACGTTATACAAAAATCTTTGATGTACAGACAACATATCTAGGACACCCAACATAGAGACAACAGGCGTGTAACGATAACAATTTAGAATCAGTCTCCCCTATTTTGAATTCTTTCCAGTTGGTCAATTCTATACTGTGGCAAGTTAAACAATAATGTTGAACAGAACTGTAAAAGAGCAATGGCGTTGTAGAGTTTTAATTTGATGTACATTGACAAATTTTTTCCAACTCTTGTGATAAATCCAACTTTTTTTGAAAATTTTCTCATTACATAATCTGCATGAGCATGGAAATTCAGATTGGCATTGAAAATTGTTCCCAAATATTTAATTCCTTTGGCATACAAAATACTTTCCCAATTCACAGAAATCTGTATTTTGCCCAAGTCTATAGAACTTAATCTAGATCTCCTGCCGAATATACAAAACTTGGATTTACTTGCATTTAAACTTAGTATATTTCTACAAAGCCAGATAAATAAGTAATTGAGTTCAACATTGTATCGTCCACAAACAACACTACATTACACCCCCGCACTACCTTCACCATATCGTTGACATACAATAAAAATAGCAAGGGGCCCAAGACCGTTCTCTGCGGCACACCATGCTTTACATTAACACTTTCAGGTGAACTATTTTTGTACATGACTCGCTGAACTCTACCACTTAGATAAGATTGAAACCACTTCAATACATTATTTCTAAGGTCTAACCGTTCTAATTTCCTAATTAATATTTTTCTACTCACGGTTTCAAATGCTCTCTTAAAATCCAAAAACACAGCAATAAGAAGAAAGAAACTAAAATAGAAAGGAAATAGAAACTTTCTTGTTCTAGGAATAGCTCTTATTTTTCCAAACAACTTTTGCATAAATTATATTTTTTTCAGAGTCATATATTTCTTAGAAATAAATAAAATCTATTATCATAAGACTTTTTTCATTGCAATTTTATGCTTGATTCATACCAAAAATAATTCTTGATTCGGCCAACTTTGAAAATTTTTCAAATTTTCCGGTCAAAAATCAAAATAAAACGAATGACTTTTTTTTGGTTCATATTTCGAAAAAACATGAAATTTTTGGGTTTGCCTTTAAAGCAAGCATCAATTAGCCCAATAAAAAACTTAAAATTTTTAAAAGATTTTGAAAAAAATTGCCTTTTTAGATTGCAGGATTTTCATGATTATCTCCCACTGTATGAAAAATAAAAAATATATATATTTTTTTTAAATAGCCCTTATTATTTCAAGTAACTTTTATATTAATCATATTTTTGTCAGATCTATAGATCTTTAAAAAAAAAATTTGTTTCTTTGAAAAATTATATACTGGTACGTACCCCTATAATTTTTTTTTATTGAGAAATACATTTTTTCCTGGCTTTCCTACGAAAAATAAAAACTTTTGTCATAAGATTTTTTTTATTGCAATTTTACGCTTGACATATGGCAAAAAAAATTTTGGACTCGACCAACTTTTAAAATTTTTCAAATTTCAAAAAAACACTTAAAATACTTTTTAAGTTGCCTTTGAAGGAAGCATCGATTATGACAATAAAAACTTGAAATTTTTCGAAAATTTGGGAAATATGCTGCTTTAAGTTAATAAGGCTTTCATGATTATCTCAATTTTTTTGAAGATGCAATGACGATGTTGAAAAACACTGAAAAAACAAATTTTTTATTCATGACATCTGACTCTAAGGTATTATCGTTGATTGAAAAGGGAATTCGCAAGGGAAGGAACTCGCCTCTTCAATCAACGGTATTATCAAAAAATCTATCTTGACTTCCTAAAAGTAAGTAAGAATAACTTCATTTGTCTCAAAAATATTAAAAATTGCCTGGAGTAAGGGTATAAAGATAATTAAAAGAATAAACAAAAAATTACTTCATGTGTCCAGCAAAAGTTAGAGAATCGACTAAGAATATTTAAGTATTTTTAATTAATTTTTTTTTATATACGCATAGGGTTTTATATTTAATTCTCAAGGAAATACCAATTTAATTCAAACTTTGCTAACTATACAATTAAATTGATGTAAATAGAACCAAGTTAACATAACCCATACATTATCAAAGTAATTTAAAATAACATTTTTAGATATTTTTTAATTCTGCAAATTTTTATTCGGGAGTTTAAACGTATCATCAAATTCCCTTGGCTATCATCAATATACTAAAAATCCAAAAAACTAACATACGAAAGTCCCCATAAAATAAATTGTACATGTCACTTGAAAATCCCATATCTCTAAAACCAGGCCTCGGTCGTAAACCACGCACCATCCGAACATGAAAACTTTTTCATAGCCTATAACAAGTCTATAACTCTTGCCTTAATAACCTATTAAAATTCTAATGTGTAACCTGCCCATGTAAACGGACTAAAACACTATCCGAACCTATTAAAATTTTAGTAAGTCATAAAACGTTTCTACTGAAATAATACTGAGCCCTATTCCCAATAGGGATGCCCCAAAACATCATTCCACGTATTAACTTATTATTTATGACGGATGAAGAGGTATAAAGTGAATTTGACCCTACTTGATCCTCTTTATTGTCTTGTGGGTTATTGGGCTTAATTCGTTTTTGAAATTTTAAAATTTTGAATTTATGTGCTTCGTTGGCATAACTTAAATCAATACGCTACACATTTACTTAACGGTCTTTATTTCTCAAAAGCTGTTTTAGTTTATTTAATTCGAGGTGATTCAGCGATTTAACATTAAACCGTCGCTGCCCGCCCCGACGCTGTTTCGCGAAATTGCGTTCTCTTATTGGGGTCACGTACAACTTTAAATTTCCCGATAGTGTTTTCGCTTTTCGCCGGATTTTTCCGATAAACTAAAGTTAGAAAAAAAAATACACGGACGGATAACCATTTTCGTCTCGAGTTTGCTCGTCGAGCTTTTTGATAGGACCGAAAGTCAATCGGGGGTGTGGGGGGCAGGAGGAAAACCCTAAATTGAATATCGAGTCAACGGGACGAAAATTCATGGTGCAATTTTTTTACTAGTAATATTTTTTTACTTAACTCAGTTAACATGGCCAATCCTAATAGAAACGTCGTTCTCGACATTTTCAACAAACTGCGTAACTATTTGGTTAAAATTTCTTCTTCCAATCATTGAAAGGTTACAAAAAAACATTCAACATCTAAACAAATCAATGCAAAGCATAATTAGCTCAAAAACATGTGTCAACATCTACACCACTTAATGCAAAGCACTAGCTTTTAACATCTATACAAATAAATGCAAAGCATTTTAATATTCACCTACAAATAACTTTCAAGCCACACATCAATTATTGTGATCAAATTCTAACACGTGCTAAACATAGTAAAGTATCTTACCCTGACTCAAACTTTATGAGAAGTTCTGATCCCAGATTCTAAGAAGCTGTTCGTTCGCGGCTTTTGTGTTATGGAAATAATTTCGTAGGCTCCTTGAAACTCCTATTTAAGTTTACTGTGGTGCATTTGATCATTTATGTGAATGTTTCTCAATTGTTTTAATTTGACTTTGAAGAGATCCTTTAAGACTATCCCTGACTCTGTTACGATCTTACTCTTTACTGCAAGTCTGAGGTGACGTTATTTAAGAGAGGTTGAATGAATGGTGTTGCACCAACAATACCAATCAGTGCTCTGAGTGGGGTGGTACCTATTGTCTTCTGACTTGTCGTATATAAGACTAGTTAAGTCTTCCTTAAAGTACTAGACCATTCTGACGTTACCTTTGTTTTAATTCGAATAAGGTTCATGATGATACGCATATATCTTTCTACTTGACAGGTCCAGATCTTGGTTTTTTTACAGCACAAATAAGATAGTACCTAATATAATAAATAGGAAAACCAAAAGAAAAGTGACTTTATAATGATTCAAGGCCTGGACCATGAAATGCCGTAGAAACCAAAAAATGATCTTTTTACCCACTTTCTGACCTTTAAACCTATCTGGGAGAAAAGAATCTATGAGGACCGGTATAAAATGGTGCTTTGCCTCTTTAGAGGGTTTAACTACTTAAGAAAACTGAAGTTTCAAAATGACTCAAGGCGTGCCTGGACCATGAAATCCGGTAGAAACCAAAAAATGCACTTTTCATACACATTCTGACCTTTACACGTATTTAAGAACCATGAATTTATGAGGATAGGTATAAAATAGTACTTTGCTTCTTTAGTAGGTTCAAATACTTAAGAAAAGACAAATTTCAAGATGATTCAAGGCATTGCTAGACCGTGAAATGCGGTAGAAACCAAAAAATGCACTTTTTGTCTACTTTCTAAACTTTAAACCTATTTGAGAACCATGAATCTATAAGGATCGATATAAAATAGTGCTTCGCCTCTCTAGTGGGCTCAACTACTTAAGAAAACTAAAGTTTCAAGATGATTCAAGGCGTGTCTGGACCATGAAATGAGGTAGAAACCAAAAAATGCACTTTTTATACACATTCTGAACTTTAAACGTATTTAAGAACCATGAATCTATGAGGATAGGTATAAAATAGTGCTTTTCTTCTTTAGTGGGTTCAAATACTTAAGAAAAGGCAAATTTCAAGATGATTCAAGGCATTTCTAGACCGTGAAATACGGTAGAAACCAAAAAATGCACTTTTTATCTACTTTCTAAACTTTTAACCTATTTGAGAACCATGAATCTATGAAGATCGATATAAAATAGTGCTTCGCCTCTCTAGCGGGTTCAACTACTTAAGAAAACTAAAATTTCAAGATGATTAAAGGCGTACCTGAACTATGAAATGAAGTAAAATCCAAAAAATACACTTTTTACTTGCTTTCTAATTTTTAAACCTATCTGAGAACCATGAATCTATGACGATCTCTATGAAATAGTACTTAGCGTCTCTAGTAGGTTCAACTATTTAGGAAAAGTGAAATTTAAAGGTAATTTAAGGCATTCCTGGACTATGAAACGTAGTAGTAACAAAAAAAAATGCACTTTCTACCCACTATCTGACATTTAAATATATCTGAGAACCATGAATCTGTAACGATCGCTATGAAATAGTACTTCGCGTCTCTAGTGGGTTCAACTACTTAAGAAAATTGAAATTTCAAGATAATTCGAGGTGTACCTGGACCATAAAATCCCGTGGAAACCAAAAAATTCACTATTTACCCACTTTCTGACCTTTAAACCTATCTGAAAAACATGAAACGTGACGATCGCTATGAAATGATGCTTCACGTCTCTAGCGGGTTCAACTAGTTAAGAAAAGTAAAATTTCAAGATGATTCAAGGCATTCCTAGACTATGAAATGCAGTAGAAACCAAAAAATGCACCTTTTACTCTCTTTCTGAACTTAACTCTATCTGAGAACCATGACTCTGTAACAATCGCTATGAAATGGTGCTTCGCGTCTCTAGTGGGTTCAACTACTTTAAGACTACTACTTAAGAAAAGTGAAATTTCAAGAAAACTGAAGGTACGAGTATGCCTGGACCATGATATAGAGTAGATATACCTTGACGTAGATAGACCATGATATACTGTAGAAACTACAACTTTTCGTTTTTGTTTTTAGAAGCAGGCCTTTCAGAGAAAAAATTAATTGTTGATATATTGTCATTATTTAATTGGATTTAGTTGGTTTTTTACAATGGGATGAAGATAAACTTAAATCATCACTGGATTAAGGGCATTATTATTAGAAATCGTACAAAAAGATACTACTCGCTTTTTGTCACATATTGTCATAAAACCTGTCCCACATGTGTTTCATTGCGCAAAAAATACCTATATTTGATATAGAAAATCTCCACTATGTTATTTCTACTGTGTTACCCTTCAGCAGTAACGCAGTGGTAATTTTTTATTAGAATTAGGTGTCATTTTTTAAAGCATAAAAAATTTAACTATATATTGTATTTTCATGTTTATACTACTTAATAAACATAATTACGTAAAAATTTTAAACAAAATAAAAAATATTTAGCTTAATTTGGCGATAACACAGCACACAAGCAATTAACACAAGGATCCTTTAAATGATTGTAGAATATCAAAAACATTCGTTTTCCGAAGCAAAAAAAATGGGAATAAGATACTTGTTTTCCTAGATTCTATTAGTAACGCAGTAGAGTAATGCAGAGATTTACCATAAGGGACAAGGCAAAAAATTTGAAAAAGAATCCTGCTTTTGTAGAACTGCCTCTCTAATAATTTAACCCTAATATACATTTTACTTAAGTTATTGCAAGTTAGTGCAAGTATCGCAACCACTGCATTATGACAAAAAAACATTGCGTTATTGCAATTAAAAATATTTATAAAGACTTGAAAGCGGTATAGAAATAGAAATAATTACAGAAACACGTACCTTATTAAATTTTTAAAAATTAGGCTTAAAAATTTATATTTAACAGTGGGGACCACTTTATAGGTACGAAAAAGTCAAATAGCCCGTAAACCGGCTGCTTTATACGAGCGTCTTTTTGAGAAAGCTGAGTTAGCAAAAGACTGCAATCTTTTGAAATAAGTCTAACACAAGAAAAAACAATATACCTCTTTAAATTTTAACCTGAATACACCTTATATCTGTTCTTGAAGCTTCATTGGTATATTTGCGAAGAACAATATCAAACAAACTAAAATAGACCTATACAAATCTCCATGCGGCGTAACTGTACTCCGCAAAAGCCTCTATTTATTATTCGACTAGATTTTGCCACAATCAAATTAATTATCTGGTAAAGCAAAATGGATTGGCAGGTATATGGCGTAACTAAACAAAAAAAAACGATCTGCCCACAACAGCGAACGCAGATTCGCAATGATGGAAATACCGCGGATGCCCCATCAATTTAACCAATCCGGCCGGGTATTGACAAGGCTGCTTATTGTCAATATGTAATTACACTAATAGTATCCCTGCAATCTCCAAAACACAACACCACCGCCAAAAGCCTCCCCCAAATCCCAATAATTACACGTTGAGTGTTTGCGAGTCCAATTTCAAATAAAATGCTCGATATTGCCGTGGAAGGAGACGGAGAATTCGCTTAGTTGGCGAACTGAAATATACCAATGTAAATATTGACACGAGAAGATGTGGACCAAACAAAACAGCGATAGAAAACGTTGAGAGAAGTTTTCTCGGGTCTTGGACGTTCGTACGAGTATCAAACGTAACAAATTCGATATATTCAGGTTTGCTGACGTGGGTCAACAAGGCGAGACGAATTTTTCTGGGACGGATGTTTTGTTTCGTGTAATTTCGTCCTGTGTAGGGACATTTATTTGTTTGTATCTTTTTGAGCGAGATACGTGAGGTACAGATTTAATAAAAATGATTCGTCCATGTAATATAACGTCTTGTATTCTGTCATACATAAATGGTAGAAATACAAGGATATAGATAGTTCACCCAAGTAAAATCTTTTGTGATAACCTTATCATATAGTTTATCACAACTTAGAGAAGAGTGGGTTGATAACTTAAAGCATTTTATCTAAAGCGAAACTTTTTTAAGGTGTTCATCTATTTCAGGCTGCTCAGCAGGTTATTGTACATTTTACGACCCTCGTATATAAGAAATTTCTTAACCAAAGTTAACCAAGGTAGTCTTAGGGATAGATAGAGGTAAACAGATAAATTGAGGTTTTGACGAGTATTATAAAGAGGAGTAGGAATTTGAAGCCTAGAAGAGTAGATTTTGTCAGAGTGAATAAAGACGTAACGGTTAGAATTTTTTTATAAGAATCTGTATAATATATGTTGACAATAAATCGCAGTGTTTTTTTCTGGAGAACAAAAAGCATATTTAAAAGTCTCTAATTGGAAACACTCCAAAATGGAATCCCATATTTAAGGTGAGGCTCAAATACAGCAGCAGAGAGTTTCTTACTTAAGTTTAAAATTTGGTCTTTAAAATTCAGCTCACAAGCAATTAGCACGTTAAGAAACTTAGTCACTAAAGTATCAGGAAGAGCATCTTCGTCCAACATCAGTTCTGCAACATTACACTTAAACAACGTGAATTTTACTCAAGTTTAAGCAAAGTTGATTAGAGTTGAACCATTCTTTAATGAGTTTCAAATCGCTTACTATATTCTCTTTAAGTTTTGCCAGATAAATTTTTGTTTAGAATATTGAGGTGTCGTCAGCAAAATTGTGAAGATTTTAAGAGAGTCAAGGTCATTGATATAGAGCAGGTATGGGATTGGACCTAAAACAGAGCGGAACTCCACAGTCAATTCCCAAGACAGAAGACCTCTGACCTGAATCCCGTATTAACAACCGCAAAAATTACATTTTCATAATTAGAGCATAAATAATTCGAGGAATTTTCCGTAACACAAGTCGGTTCTTCAATATTCAAACATAAACCATATGTATCAAGTAAATCTATAAATAGTATAGTATTAACAGAGCATTTATCAAGTGAAAAGTCAAAAAGTTTTTTCCTCATTTAAGTGGTCAAATTTATTAACTGCTTCAAAGTAGTTATTGAAATATAAGGACTTCCTAATGAGGATAAGTGTCCCACCATTTACGGGGATATTGCTTTATACTCATTTAGTTAAAAACATTCATCTGGTTTTAGAGAGTGTTCAGTAATAAAAGCAGTGTCAGGACATCTTACACTATCTAAAAATACATACATACTGACAACCTCAGGGACTGAATATTTAATAAAAGCAAAGACATAGTTGCAGAGTGAGATAATATTAATATTTTACATTTGTTCTACCTCTGCATTCCTACCTTTTAAAAGGAAACTTAATATCACCATCTAAAGCTTGTCCCAATGTATCAAGATCTTTTATTAAGACTAAAGATTGAACCAAAAGTTCCCTAATTACTGAGTGTTGCAACATAATATGAAAATATTTGTTATTATGATGATATGCAATAAATCGGCTAAGTCAGCTGCAAAGTGCTGCGCCATATTCCAGAATCTTAGTCCAGTCAATTTCATGAGAATGAAAGATTTTATGCAGCGACGATTTAATATTATTATACACATCATCATTATTTGGTGTATGAACACAAAGTAAAATAAATTTGTTTAGAATAGTCATTGGTAAATAAGCTTCATTGAAAGGTAATATTACCAAGTGATCCTTACCAAACCCAGACGCTGAAGATGAAGCTGTTTTTGTCAATTCATTAAATATGCAATCAGGTTTTAAGAAATGTTGAATATTGAATTTCTCAACAAATTTAAATCATATACAACTAAGGAACATGACATTTTACCACTATCTATATAACTATCTTTGGATTTCTTAGAACTAAGATAATGGAGTCTATCAAAGGGGAAGACTCTGGATTGGAATAAGTAGCTCACTTGAAACAAAAACCTCCATATCTCTATTTAAACTATGAAGTTCAATAAAGTCCTTTTGAATTTCAGATATTAATGTGGTCTGTTGATCTATTGTTGTTTCTAAAATTTTCTTTTCAGCAGCAACGAAAAGAATTTGCTTTTTAAGTTTAACTATCTTACTTCTGTGAATATCTTCAAGCTTTAACCTCTTTCTTCTGTTTATTATAAACTATTTCCAAGGTATTCTGAACTTAACTTGTCAGTTTTTCCTTCAAGAGCGGTTACAGATAAATTTATTCATTGAGGTTAGTTTTTATAAAACGATTTTCCTCTCAAAGTTCTGCTAGTTCATCGTAAAGCAGATTAAGAAGTTCATTATTTTTAAATCTTTGTTGATAATCCAGTGTATTTTTTGGTTGCTTAATTTAATAAATGAGTCTCTTTGTGGGCAGCTAGGATGAAAATCATTCGTACAAGTAATACATTGATAATATATATACGTTTTATTTGCACAACATTTAAGTTTTAATTTTGCCGCCATTAATAAGTTTAAAAAAAAAACAAAGAAAACTTAAAAACTGGTAAAATAATTTTTCTTAAAAAAATGAAAACAGTTTTTCCATAAAAATACAAAAATCTGAAATAAAACAATTTTCTGCCAGAAAAGAAATGAAAATCGAAGAATTATTTTGACTGAAACGTTGTCAGAAAGGCTCGTCCAGGCAGTTGGAATGAGTTTTCATATAACTTTAATGAGTGCCTGAAAGAAACAAGAAAAAGAGAACGTTTTCTTTAAAAAAATGTTTTTTCTTATTAGCCGCACACTAGTGAAGAACTAATTCTTATTCCACATAGTGGAAGAACTGCTACAGTTGTCCTGATTATTTAGGCACATCCCCTTTTGCAACTGCCTGGAATATGGAAAATGTAAGAAGTTTGAGTTTGATTCTTCAGGCAGTTATTGCTCTGATAAGATAATTAGACTATCATCAAGATAATTATTTATGCACCTTTGGAGAATGAAACACTTAAAGTGTCTGATAAACTCTTCAGGTTCAAAGGATTGAATATTTCTCCCAGTGATTCAACTGCCTGGAAAAGATATTTTTTTTTCTAATTTTAAGCAGTTAATGGAGTTGATTTCATTAATTATCGCAGACAATTAAAATTTCTATAATTTTCTGCTATTCAGTTTATTAATTGTTGAAAGTTCTTCTTAATGGAAGATTTTTGTGATTTTCTTAGGTTTGTTTGCTTTAGGAATAAACCTAAGAAATTTTACTAGAAAAACAGCATAAAAGGAAATATAAAAATTGGTTGGTTATCCTTCTTTCAACTGCCTGGAAAAATATCAAAAAATTTCCTAATCTTGTATTTTTATCCAGGCATTATTCCTGAAAATTACTCTTTTTATCTCCTTTTCTAAGTGCCTAGAATAAATTAATTCAAATTTGTGTATTGTTTTAGTCAAGCTTTTCAATTTTTGCTTTTAAATGCCAACATTTTGGCCTATAATATGCCTGCTTTAGGGCACTACAAAATAAAAAAAACATAGTAAAAACACATATAGACAAGTTAAAACGGTATGTTATATAGTTGTCAAAAAAATTATTATCAACAATTAAGATACACTAAAAATACATTAAAAACAAATTAAATAAGTATATTAGAACTAAAATCTTACACTATTTAATGACTACTTTAATTGTTTAAGTACAACTTCAAAGCACAGAGATATAAATTTAACAAAAAAAATATTATTAGGAGTTATAATTAAAATTAAAAAATTTAAAGCTTGGATTTTATTTAAGCATTTATTCAACTAAATCCTTAAAAATTAAAAATTAATTAATTCAGTTTTTCAAGAAAAGATTTCGTAAGTAAGCTTTTGGAAGTGCTTGGAAGAATATAGAATAACTTCATAATCCAAGATTTCAATATTTTTATCTAGGAAATCTTTCATCTCCAGAGAATATGTATGTGCCCTTAAGAAGTTCAACTGTCTGGAAAGCTCTACTCTGTTCCTTTTAATTTCAAGTAGTACTATTTCACTTTGCGTCTTCTTATGCCAAGAAGTCTATACTAGCTTATTGTTTAGAGCAGAAAAAAAGAGCAAATACACAAAACTATTTTCTCTAAATATTACTTAATAAAATCAAATTTATTAAATAAATTAAGATAAAATCTAATTTTAGAGAATGAACTAGAAGAATTTATATGCAATTTTTTTTAAGCTCTAAATTTTGCTATTTTTCTTTTTTTAATTTAGTATTTAGACAAAGTCTTAAATAAAGTCCTATTTTATGATACACCTATAACACGCCTTTTAACGCACATTTAGAGATGAAAAAACATATTTATTTTACTAAACAGCAAAATTGCGAGTATCACGTTGAACGACGTTCAAGGATTGTGAACGTCATAAAACTGTACCAAGCTTACTGTATTACGAATTAATTCAGAACACGGTTTTAACAATCACATTGTTTGCCCTCTGTATACAGAAAGGAGGTGTGTGAGTGTGTAATGTTTGATGACGCCTTTAATTTATTCTATATTTAAATTTTTTCTTTTCATCTTCATTCTTTTTTTTCAAATTGCTTCAAGCTTTTCTTGATGTAATCTTCCTTCTTCATCTTTTTTGCTTCTAATTTTTTTAAATCCAACTTTTCTTGCTCTTATTACCAAACTGACCTATAAAAAAATTAAAATTCCCAATTAAACTCTCGAAACCCGTCGGTTTTTCTCGGTTAAAGTTTTCGCGTCCGATCCCACTTTAAAGTCTTCTAATCCTCGGCGCTGGCAACGTCGCCATTAACAAAGTGCACCGCCGCCCCGGATTTCTGCAGAATCATCTCGGATTCATTTATCATGATTAAGAAGTTATCTTCGAGACGAGCCATTAATTTAAATAGAGATTGTGTGGCTGCACGTCCCGTAACTATCGAATCGGCTAAGAGGTTGGAAATGTTAATTCGCTCCATGCGATTCCGAAACCGGTTTCGACTAGGAAGTTCTGCCGTTTTATTCAAATAAAATTGGATACAGAGTATCAGTAAGAGAAAAAGAGGAATGAAGAGGATTGAATGAAGATAGAGTCTGAAAATCTATACAGTATAGAAAATTTATACTACAATTTTTAGGCAGCTTACTTAGCAATTTTGATTTCAAAAAAAACTTTATTTCAGATCAAACTTTTATTGAATCCTTTCAGCCTAATGAGTTTCAGCAAATTTGATCCGGTCAGTTTTTCAGAACGCTTCGCATAGAATAACCTTTTAAAAAAAATAACAGTTTTTTCTCCAGCGGTTGTACTCCCTACTGTATAAATTCCAATTCGCTAAATTTGCAGCGAATAAAAACGGATTTTTCAACTTCAACTATTTAATCTGGCCTAAACTTAATAATTTTTTAAAATTTTTGTTCAACTGCTTGGAAAATTGGCTTTAATTTGTTTTACTTCCAGGCAGTTGAAGAGAGCAAAAATTAAAAATATATATCCTGGAAAACTACCAGGATATTTTTAATTTTATTGCAAAGTTTAGCAGCCTGGAAAAAAACAAAACTAAGAGCATTTCTTCCAGGCGGTTGAACACCGAGTAAAAACCGACTTTTTCAACTTTAATTCCCCAAACTGAGCTAAAATTATTGAATTTTCCATTTTTATTAATTGTCTGGAAAAATGGCTTTAATTTTTTTCGCTTCCAGGCGAAAGAATGCAAAGAAGAGAAGAAAGCAAAAATTAAAAACATCCTGGAAAACTATCAGGAAGAAAAGTTGAATTGCCTGAAAAAAGATAAAAATAAAAACAATTCTTACAGGCAGTTGAACACTGAATAAAAATCGACTTTTTCAACTTTGATTCCCCAAACTGAGCTAAAATTAATGAATTTTCCATTTTTAATAATTGTCTGGAGAAAGGGCTTTAATTTGTTTCGCTTCCAGGCGAAAGAAAACAAAGAAGAGAAGAAAGCAAAAATTAAAAACATCCTGGAAAATTACCAGGAAGAAAAGTTGAACTGCCTAGAAAAAGATAAAAATAAAAACAATTCTTACAGGCAGTTGAACACCGAATAAAAACTGACTTTTTCAAATTTAATTCCCCAAACTGAGCTAAAATTAATGAATTTTCCATTTTTATTAATTGCCTGCAGAAATGGCTTTAGTTTGTTTTACTTCCAGATGAAAGAAAGTAAAGAAGAGAAGACAGCAAAAATTAAAAACATCATGGAAAAATACCAGGAACAAAAGTTGAACTGCCTGGAAAAAGACAAAAATAAAAATAATTTTTACAGGCAGTTGAACATCGAATAAAAACCGACTTTTTCAACTTTAATTCCCCAAACTGAGCTAGAATTAATGAATTTTCCATTTTTAATAATTGTCTGGAAAAATGGCTTTAATTTTTACTATAGGAATGAAATTTACTATAGGAATGTACTTTAAAAGTTTCCTTCTATAGAAATAATAAATACAGATTCCTGGATAAACATTAAAATATAAAGCGACTATTTTCTGCTCAACTGTTTTCTAGAGCCTGAAAATCGATACAGTGTCAGTAGAGTTGTTTAAGGAATAACTTACCTATAGAAAAATCAAAACAGCTTAGCATATTGCTAACAATTTACAAATAACATTGAATAAAAATGTTGTAGTTTGGTTTTTTTTATTTATTCACTGATGAAAATAATGACTAAATTAATATCACATATTTTTAGGAAATACATTTAAAATGTTTAATTATATTTGAATTTATTTTAATAAAAAAGTGTATTATAAGAAAGATTATTCTTACCATGTTTATAAGATACAGAGTAATAGAAATATTTTGATAAAAAAAGCGCTTAGCTATCTCAACCATTTGCAGAATCACTTGAATCACTATCATCTAAATTAGTAATAAGCGGTTGAATATTCAGCCTAACAAGCACATATTCTTATTTCTTTTTCCGTATGTCTTACTGAGTCCTTCCACATTTCTAGAGTAATAGTGCCAAGTGATTCCTTCCACATATTCAAACAAGCAATCTCTGTACCACCATGTCATCTACAATAAATATATTTCTTTTCTGGTTTGTTTGTACCTACCTACAACACTTAGAAGTTCGGCTTTTAACAATGTGTGATTAAATTCAATTTCATGATTGATTAACCATTCTTGAATGGAAGACTTATTCCATGAAGAATTGGGTATTTTTCCTAACAGCATGCTGTGATATGGGGCATTATTCATCATAATTACTGAAGGCTGGGTAAGATTCTTTAACAATTGGTTTTCGAACCAGTTTAAGATATTTTGCTGATTCGGTTCTCCATGGTAATCACTTAATTGAGTTTTTGAAGAAAAAATTGCTTTAGCATCCTCAATGAATCCATGTTCATTACCAGCATGAAGTATATGTATCTGCAAAAAAAATTCTTTTACCTCGAGTAAGTAGGTATAATATATATGGACTTTTACCTTTAGTTATCCACCTTCAAATAGTTGCTTTGCCCTTAGTTTTACATATAAAGTAGCTAAAGTTTCGTTTTGTTCTAAAAAAATTATTTCTGTTACTAACAATTGAGGCTATAAGTGCAATATCGGACTAACCCACAAAAATTCAAAATCGGCGTTATTGTAGAATATTATCCGTCAAGTTAAAATCTATTTATTGCACAGTGGACCAAACGACCTATTCCCTTTCGTTACGAGATGGAAGCACTAAACTAGTTATTGAACTTTATTATTGATAAAAGTTTAAAGAAGCAAAGTGGTTTATGTGCAAAAGTTTATGTGCTAGAGACACCCTAAGAAAAGACACTGAACTGGCAAAAAGCGGAAACGCAGCGGTTATCTGTTTTGATCTAATGAAGACTCTTCCTACACCTTACATACCACAGTCATTTGTTACTATAAAAGGCAAGTTACTATATTATGGACTTACTGCTTTAATATACATGAAATGGGAAGCAATAATTCGTTCACGTTTGTATGGGATGAAAGTATTGCTTTAAAGGGGCCGCAAGCGGTGGGATTTTGTAGTTTATATTACATAAAAACTTTATTACATCGAAAAGACTTATAATGTATTCTGACCAATGTGGTGGTCAGAATCGTAATATAAAAATGTCATTGATATGTAACTATTATTTACTATATCTCCATTATTTACTATGGAAGAAATAGATCATAAATTCCTTGTAAGTGGTCATTCCTATTTACCATGCGACCAAGATTTCGGAATCATAGAAAAAGAAAAGAAATTCCATCCACATATCTTTATACCTCAAGACTGGCATACAGTCATAAGACATGCTAAAAAAAATCTTTTTCCCATAATAGAAATGGACACTCGAATAATGAAGAGGTTTATTTTAACACAGTAAAATTAAGAATCTGCCCCTTTTATACCCAAATGGTAATGCCATTAATAAAGCTAAAATAAAGATCTCCTTGAGTTAATGGAATTCGTCCTTTCTATATACCAAGATTCTTATAAAAATCTGAGGTCATCCGCTCAAGCAACTGGAGGTGAAGTAGTTGGCCCAATTGAGGAAGAAGAAACTTTATGTATTTAACAACTACCTACTTAATAAAAAAATAAACGAGTAATACAGTTTTTGACGTAATACCTATAATAGCTTAAGTTATAGTAACCCATTAAAAAACAAATTCGATTTTAAATGCAGAGTGGACTAACCCACATAGAAAAATCGAATATTAGCCATATTAAAAAATTTAAAATAAATTCCGCAAATTTAAGTAGGTAACACTCAAGAACATTCAATTAATTCGATCTACAGAAATGTCCTTTTAAAAGGGTTTTGCGCACTTACATTTTCGTATTTTTTTTAAACCTATTTTTTAGCACTTAATAATATTGGGGTTAGTCCGTTTTTGCACTCATAGCCTCAATTATAAATCATTAAATTGTCAATACTTACTAGTTTGGTATATTTAATAAATAGTCTCACGAATCGCCCCCGTATCCAAAGTTTCCACGTAATTCTAGCCCTTTTAGCATAAGATCGCTTCTTTCTAGGCGATTTCAACAATTCATTACTTTTAACGGTCTTTGAAATTGCACTAACAGTGAACATATTTAGGTTAAGCCATCCGCTACAAATTACAAAAAATGAAATTAAATTTGAAACTTGTATACGTACGATGACAATTTTACTCCCGTTCAAAATAACTGATTAGAGAAGCTACAAGTTCTTTGCATCGGCTGTTTAAATGCTTCGGCATTTTCATAAAATATCAAAAGTCTGCTTCGAAAAATTAAATGTACAAAGGTCTTGTTTTAAGAAAAATTATTAAAAATCAAAATCACTAAAATATTATGAGAATAAAAATATTTACACACGAAATTGCACAATCAATTCGTATAAACGTCAAACAATGAACGGCACCGTCGCGAGATCATCAATATGTATTTACCAAATTAATTAAAAGGCCAAATTTTAACATTTTTTGACTGACTTGAGCGTCAGTTATAACCTGACTGATGACGAAAATTGGAAACTGTTTTGCATTTGCTATAAAAGCCAAATATCAAACTAAGAACCTGAGAAACTGATTAGATCGCTATGTAGAATATAAATTCTCGCCCTCCATATAATACAAAAAGGGGTTCCCGTGCGTGCCGCAACCTGCGGATTTGCTCTTCCAGAATGTTAAATGCGGCACTACTGGTAATTTCTCTGGAGGCCTCTAAGTTACAATGGCCCCCATACTGTTTGTATTACTGATGGGTCAGAAAAGCCTTAAATTATAATATTAATCGGTTAAGAGCTATTGGGTTAGATGAGTGTGTGTGTGGTATGTGAAAGGATGGATTGTTTCAATTTTAATTAAAGATGGTTTAATCTAGTAAAAAGGTATATAAGATATTGGATTTTATAGAAAATAATGTTTAGATATTTATCGTTATTATCGAGTTAAGTGCACTTATTTACTTTAAAGCAGAAAGACGTGCTGTCCTATATGCGATGTATTGTCCTATCAATACATCGCAATTCTAGAACAGCATATAGGTGTTCCCTTCATAGAGCAAATCAGGAATCATTGTATGATTATCTAGAGTTTTTCTAAAACAAAAACTTTGGAAGTATCTTGAGCCAAAAATTATGTAGTCGATTAGGACCAGGCAATTCCCAATTGGACATTTACTACCGATTCAGACTTTATCTTATAGTGAGCTTTATTTGACTATATAGAGTCCCAGTAATTTTCAGTAGGAATGATTAAAACTAATAATTAAAAATTGTGTAAATTGAAAATTGTTTCTCGAGGTTTCTAAAAAATGCCTTTCTTCTGTGAAATTTGATTTTTTCTTAGAGAGTTTATTATACCTTTGCAGTCGCGATCCTTCAGCCCGGGTTTCCTTCTGGTTGCACTACAGTTGTTTTTCTAAGTATTTGTTTGGACCGGATATTCTTCGGATACTCATCTAATATATCTGCTTTTGCATGGAGTTTGCTTATATCCTGCTCTAAGCATCTTTTCCAAGCAGAATTATCTGGTTTCATGGTGTGTTCTTTGAGAAATATGTTCTTTATTCGCCTTCGAGTTTGATGATGGTAAATGCAGAGCAATAAATCCAGTAATGCCAAGACTTCGTTTATCCTGCTTAAGTTTTGCTTGGCTTATTCACTTTTATTTAATAATACCTCTTGAGATGAATTAGTGCATCGTTCAATTTAAGTTCATTAATTTCTCAGATATTTTCATTTTTCAGTTAAAAAAAAATAATCATGCATTGTCAAGATATTTATCAAAAAGAAAAGGGCATCATGTCCATTTAAGTTATGCACACAGTGAGCATCAAATCGTGTTTTATGCGTAAAAAGGGTTAAAAATGCCTAAACCTAATCAAATGATTTATCCATGTAATTAATGTTTGTAATTAATGTAATTAAGCATATTTCTTAACTTTCACCGTGCTACGGGGCCGAAAACGAGGCCAATTAATCCAAAAATGAAAATAAATGTAGCAAAATTGCCAAGCGTAAATCATTTACCTTATCCGTGATTAAATTTTGGCGTGAGTTTCTACCACATCACACGCACTTTGCTTAAATTATTGCCAATTAAGAGGGATATACCTTGTTGTCATAATTTGAAAGTTGACGCCGGGGGTGCCGTTTTGGGTAAAAGGGGGATGACGAACGTTCCGCCGAAACTCGGTTATAGGGTCTAACATCGTAATTATGGAGTACCTTGGTCTTTTTGCTAACCTTTATAATGAAATTTTAAGTAAGGAGAGTCAAAAATTGCGAAAACTTTAGGCCGTTACACCAAATAGGGTGGCGACAAAATTGTTAAAGTTAAGGCAGTTAGAATAATTAATTTTCTTTCATAAAATGGCAGAACTCAATAATATCCAACGAAGGAAAATTACCACTGAAATTACAGAGTTCAAAGTCCATATTTACATGCATAATGCATGTGTATATAAAGTCGTCACAAGCAAACAAACGCGCCACAAACATCCCAAAATTTTGTTAATTTTCATCCGCCCATTTGGCTGCTCTCTATAAATTCACGTCGGGGTAACACACAAAAGATATTTCGGCTTTAAACTCGTCTGGCTTCAACTTTAACCATTTAGCATAGATGCGCAGTAAATTAGTGAAACTTCGATATAACTTCGATGCACTAAAGCCATAATCGCGGAGAAGTCGAATCCCGGGAATTCGGTATTAGTTGTATTAATTATTCCGGGTAAAACGATTGGCGTGGATTAGTCCTCTGACGTTATGTCAATTACGTGCCTAGATTGGATTATTATTATGTCTGTTTTGATATCCGGGTACATGCATAACCTTATTGAACATGAGTAATAAATTTTATTTTATTAGAGTTCTTAGGATATGAAATTTACACTCGAAAGAGATTTAGAAATATTATTAAACGAGTCAACACTGTCTTAGATGTTCCCTAGGACTATCATCAACACCATCTGTCCCCTTTCAGCGAATATTACTCAGCGTTTTCATCTCTGTTAGCAGGGAAAGACGCCTTATTACATCACTAATGGTCAGCGCCCGCGGGTCTGTTTTTTATTATTAGCTGACTCTCAGCGCTTCCGGGTATAATTATAAAAATATTACTGCTACTCCCGTTGGTCCCTCGGGGCAATGTTTATTTGTACACGAGTTACATAAAAATAGGGATTTGTTGGGCTGACCTATATTTTCTCAGATAAATTAGCTTTGTATATAATTTCTTGTAAAAATCAGATGTTATTAGCTGAGCTAACCCCGGCTTAAAAGGGTTCAATAATAGAGGCCCTATTTTACCAGGCCTTTACAAGGCTGATTTTTTGAGTAGTTTAAAGGAGTAGGATTGGGCACTACTGTTCTAATGTGCAAGATGTAAATATTCAATGGAACACATTTATTAATAATTTTAAGAGCCTGTTTAATCAAAATTTTCCTCTTAGGCAACTAGGTGGTCGAAAGAATAAAGAGATATATAAAGATGTAGATATTTTAGAATGTAAGCGTAAACTAGATATTTTATTAGTGTTAAAAGAATGATACTTTTAAACAAGCTTATAGAGTCGAAAAACTGAAATATGACAGCTTATTAGTTAACGCACGTGCCAAGCAATATGAAACCCGAATTAAGAACTCGGACAACAAATCAAAATGTATGTGGTCTATTTGCAAGGAAATAAATAACAGTGTGGAAGACAATACTGTTAAATTAGAGGGTGAACCAGAAGAAATTCCAAATATGTATAATACATTTTTAATTTCTGTTATTCCAGGTCTATTAAGTTCCCTAACTAAAACTCAATTTAATTCTTTAATTAAAAAAAATTTTAGGTCAATGTTTTTAAGTCCCGTTACATCAGAGGAAATTAGTGACATAGCACATAGGTTAAAAAATAAAAATATAGCAGTGGAATAGATGAAATCCCTACAAGTATTATTAAAATAACAACTCCTAAAATCAATAATGTCCGGTGCTATGTCACTAACAACTCTTTTAAATATGGAATATTTCCGGAAAATTTTAAAATTTTCCAAATAAATCCATGCTTTTAAAAAGGGGATTCTAATAATTTTAATAATTATAGGCTCATAAGCCTATTACCGGGGTTTTCAAAAAATTTTGAAGTAGCTATGAGCACAAGATTGGTTAATTTTTTTACTTCCAATAACCTGTTAAGTGAAAATCAACACGGTTTCTTAAAAGGTTTTCTTCAAAGTTGTAGGTCAGTCTTTAGAGATTTGGGTATTATGACCGTATGCGCTTCATATATATTTGCATGTTTAATGTTTATTTTCAAAAACAAATATCTTTTCCAATCAAGAACGGAGCATAAATATAACACAAGGACATTAAACATTAGGTATCTAGTTCATAAACTTTCACTAACAGAAAAATATCCATATTATGCATGTTTAAAACTATTTAATTAATTCAGTTGGAATTATATCAGTTAGAAAGTTAAGGATTTGTTAGTAAAGCTGGAACCCTACTGTTTAAGAGACTATTGTACCTAATCCTAATGCATGTTTTTGTTGACAATATTTAATTTCAAGTACACTGTTTGTAATTGTTATGTGATTTGTAATAAAGATATTATTATTTTTAATAATGTTTTATTAACGGGACTTTGACCATTCTCTTAAGGATCCATTTCATCGGTAAGCATTTGTAAAAAATTCTATAATTTCGAACACCCGAAACTGGTAATTACCTTTCGTTCCCTTTCCGTGACTCAATATTAAAATACACCTGGAGAAGCGAAACTCAATATTTTATTAAATTTTATTCCATTCACACTTTCCTTTTCCACGCATTCCTCCCCCCAGAGCACTAATTCATTCTTGGCACAATCTTTCGGGCCAGAAGGAATTTCGATTCCTGAATTTTTCATAAGGGCAAAAAGAAATATTTTCGTGACGTCACACCTGCCAGCCTGCCTGCCTCTTTCCCTTTCTCGCTTTTCCCCCGTTGAGGTCAATGTTAATTTTCACAGCTCCACCTTTATTATTTGTTTTACTTGGGCCCTCGTGTAATTGACTTTTTTTAAGGAACTCTGTGAGGTAATGTAGCGTTTTATTTTTCTATTCCTTATGTTCACTAACGTTCCATTGACATTTCATTAATTTCAATAATTTCAATAATAATTTCAGTCAACTTCTTTTATTCAGATTTCTTTAAATTCACACTGTCAATGACACATTACTACTGTAACGCATCACTCTCCTGGTTTAATTATCCATGCTTTCTGTTGACGGTCCGTCACTTTTCTGATTGGTCTTAATTAATGTTTTCTCTGATGGGCTGATATTGACAGCTCAGGCGAGAGGTGGGGTCGTTACTGATTTAGTCGGTACTGATCCAGTTTTCGAGGAATTGTTCCCGTGTCGCAGGTAGGAGCACACGTAAAAGGCCAGTTTTTTATTTCCGAAGTTTGTGAAGCAGGAAGTGGCCAATATGGTTTGTAATTTATAGTCCTTAATCTTGTTCCTTTAGGGAACCGTTTAATTCATAATTCTGGTGC
Source organism: Anthonomus grandis grandis (assembly GCF_022605725.1). Taxonomy (NCBI): domain Eukaryota; kingdom Metazoa; phylum Arthropoda; class Insecta; order Coleoptera; family Curculionidae; genus Anthonomus; species Anthonomus grandis. Next base: position 6,535,112 of record NC_065557.1, on the reverse strand, counting down.
AGGTCATGTCCAAGATTTTGATGGATAGAGAATGAAACTTAGCAAGGTGAGTGTGTCATATTTCTAACGCCATTCATTTTTTATGGACAGTGAATACAATGGCAACCGTTGTTTTAGGGTTTTACTTTTCCATTTTTCTCTTTATTCTTCTTCAATTTTTGATGGCTGCAGGCTTTTGATTTCCCCGGAAAATTGCTGAAAGCGGTGAAGCTGGAGCCAGAGCTAGAGCTAGTATTAGACATTCCCAGTCCAGATAGCTAAGCTACAAATGGCATACATTCACAGCCTCGGAAGGCTAGCCGCTCATTTCTTGGAGGAATATACAGGCCAGTTTATTCCATTTATTTAAACATTACTCACCATAGATTTGTCTCACTTTTATTTAAATTTTTATTAATATACCTTTAATTTCAATTTATTGCTACAAATATTTAATCAATATCATAATTTAATACGTCAATTTCTTATCTATTATTTTAGGTATTTTTTTTTCAGTATTTTTCAGTACCTTTTTTGGTAGTTAAGTAGATATAACTCGGTTAAGGCTGATATGCCTTAGGTAAAAAGGTTCATGAACTTTCCCCTGCGTACTACAAATATATACAAAAAACTTTAATAATTGCAATTTATTTTTCAGGTGCTGAAATCTACCTAGTAGCAAAATCATAATTTAAATATTACTTTTGTCAAACTTATTTTAATGATATCAACATTATTCATATTTTAATTCAAAATAAATTATTAACTTTTAACAGAGTAGAACATGAGGTGTATACATATCTTTGATGTAAATATAATTTGGTTGTCTTGTTAAGATATTTTTTTTGCCTCTTTAAATCTACTTTATCCAGGGTCATTTAATTGTTAATTGATACCTATATACCAAGTCTTTTTTTTAGTTTTCTTGCATTTATAAAAAAAAAATAAGTGGCGCCCTCTTATTTAATAGTTATAATCAAGTTTAGATTCTTTAATAGCCAGTCATAAGTGAACCTTCGCATAATCCCAAGCCTCCAATAATTCTGAGCTACCGTCTGCAAACTGATGGTGAAATAGTAACACTGTAAAGTTAACGCCACAGTACACTTGAGGAATATTAAATAATTTGTTGCGGTGGTGTAAAGAAAGTTGCTTGGGGAGATTTGTTTTAATTTATTTATTTATTAAGATTTGATTGGGCAATAGGTACCGTATTCGTTTCGAAGTTTGGCTATTATAAATGCTATGCGTATTCTTGACACTGCAAATCTAAACAGTTGGCAGTTATAATGATATTATTCTCTTAAGTTTTCAACTTTACATTTCTTGGTTTTTTCATGGATTTTTTGCCCATAATTCTTGTTGCATAATAGTTTGCAATAACTGGTAATAAACTCCCCTTAAAACATGTCTCAAATATTGCAGTTTGCACTTCTTAATAGTAAATATCAATTCTTTTTCTTTCTGCATTCTTTGCAAAATCTTCACGTCATTACATACATGTACATTACAAATGCGTCTATTCTCTCTTGGTATCGATCTTCTTAAATGTGTTATGCTTTCGTTCAGTAGAAAATAATCGATAACACGATTGTCTAACCTAAATTTGATTAAACGAATTAAACTCAAGCTTAAATTTATAACTTTTGCCAGTCTGATCCTGACTGATTCACAGTTATCATTATTTTCCTTGATAAAGTAATTATATTTTCTCACACGTTCAATTTTATGACCATGTAGGGTTATATTATGGAAGTCTTCTTGAGATTTAGACACCACCATTATTTTTATACTGATGATGTTAAGTGATATTGTGTTAATTAGATCTTCTGCATTAAAAACCGTATTATCGAGATATCTTTAAGTTGTTTATTGGGTTGCCATTTAATGTAATATATAATATATTCTTGCTCTAAAAGCGCCCTACTTATGATGCATTTTAATTATAGGTCAAATAAGATTGACGAGAGTGTACAATCCTGTCGTACGCCTTCTTTTATCTTGATTTCCTCCGTTCCACTAATTGTTGCTATTAGAGGATGATACCCTAGTACGTAATGAGATCCTTTCTAGGTAAAGCTACATATTAAAGATTTTATATTCCTAAGTTGATTGCGAGTTGAGCATAGAAGTCTTTAATAATTTTATTTAAATAAATAATTTTTTTATTTTCTTCATCCTGTTTTAGTATTCAAATATTTATTATAATAGGTATTTACCATGTTTAAAGCAAAAGTGAAAAAGATTTAAATGAGTCTATAAATTAAAAAGTCTCAGTGTTAAACGTGAATAATAAAGATATAAATGTTTTACATCTAACGGAGTAAAGGCCTGACAGAGGTAACATTAATAATATTGTATCATCATTATTTTATAAATAATACAATGAAATTGTATAGCCATTTAATGTATTTATACATTTAACTTCTAACAATTTTAATTGTATTTTGGTCTCTTTCGAAAAATGGATAATCTATTTTAAATTAAATGAGTATAATTATTTTGGTTTTAACAATGAGACCATAGGTATTCTAAACAGTTTTTTGGATATTTTTATGTGATGTTTTAATGTGAATTGAATTTAATAAAGGATATTGCGAAAAGAATTATATAAAAAATTCTGGAATACCATAAACTGAAATAAAAGATCTTGTATAACACCCATAATACTTTTTTTAGATGTCAGTTGAACATGTGGTTGCTATTTATTTAGCTAAAGCATCAGAACTCTTTAACAGAGAAATAAAAATCATATAGCTGAAATTACTGTAGTTGAGTAAATTTTACATTATTATAGTGCCATTCCTAAAGATGAATTTGAGGGTAAAAATGTCAGTCTGGTTAAAAATTGATGTAGCTACGGTTGTTTTGATTGGGGTAATATTTTTTTTACGTCACAAACTCTAACTTTTCTTAAAAGTATCATAAGAAATAATAAGAATGTTCTAGTCCAAAAAAAGAGATTTCTTACCAAACAATTTTATATGAAAACGGTTCTCTTAACCCAAGAACTTTTTGAATTAGAGGTAATTTTGTCTATTAAGGGTCCAGAGCCACCAAAGTAGATGTTTTTAGAACCATATTGCAATTACAAATTTTTTTATCCATTAGCGGGCAGTTTTGGTCATATCTTGGAAACCACTTACGATATTATAATTTTTACATTTAAGTACTGGGATTCTTATATAGCATAAATTTAAGAACGTATTTCTTATAGTAACTTATAGTAACGTAGATTCTTATAGTATGAATTTTGAAGGAAAAACGAAAGTAACGAAAATGGGTAAATCTCATTTGCCTTCATTATGATTTTATCATACTATAACTTACTAGGCAAGGATCTATCTAAATCACTGTATTTACTATTCATTTATAAACTATATCTTCTGATTTAATTAATTAAAAATATTATTGCTTTTTCCTCTTATAAAAATGCAGATACTCCCGAAAGCGAGTTCTACGAAAAAAAAAATTTATTTTTAATTTCTTTAAATTTGTTGTTTTTTTCTTTAATTGAAATATTTATTGCTCCTAGTTTTTATGTGTGTAATTTTTGATATTTTATAATTTTATTACACCGTAAGTGTTTTGAGTAACCTTAATAATTTCATAGAACAGCCAACAGCCATTACTAGTAACAGCCATTTTTTAATGTAGGAGATTTTTTAAAAGTTTAATCAGTGGCGTCCGTACAGGAATGCAGACTATATTTTTTTTTTAATATTAGATACGCCATTGCTTTTTTTAAATAAAAAAATATTTTTATAATCCCCATTTATTTTAGAACAAATTTGATTTGTTAACTTTTTCGTCCGACATGCAATTACCGCGGAAAGAAAATAAAAACATTTTTATGCATGGTCCATTTATTTGTAAAAAAAAAATTAAATTTATTATCCTAGTATTAAATTAAATGAACAATACGTAAACAAAAATAAAAATAGTTTAGAATAGCTGTTGAAAGTAGTCACAAGATCACTTTACCACTCTGTAATTTTTAACACTCTGTAGCTCAAAAGTTAAGGAATTTAGGAAATAGCTCTATCTGAACTTAGTTTATAGATCGTAACGTTCTTTATCAAACACTTTATTATATTCACTGAAACACATATACAGGATGTCCCAACTGTATTTTTACATGATTTTTTTTCGCCTCTGTATGGTGATAAAAAGTGTTTGTTTGGAAATACTAATATTGTTGTCAGTATTTGTAAATGAATAGATTGTCTCAAAAACAAAGTTTTCATTGTCAAGTAAATCCTTTTTGTCAAGTAAGTTTTATGCAATCTATATTATGTTCTCGTGTTTCATTGGCGAAAAATTGTTCTACATATATCTTTCAATTCATAAGCTTTTTTTGTAGACCGATTGCGATGATTTCCATTTGCGTTTCATAATAGATTGAGATGCTTGCATTTCTGTATACCTGCCAATTCCTTTAACTTTTAATGTAGGTTAGAAGTGTCATGTTTCAAAGGCAGTTCTTTAATTTCCTCACATTTTCTTTTATAAAAAGTTTCTTTAGCAGTCCTTATTTCGTTTCTGATTGGTTTGTGTACTTCAATATACTTTTATTGGCATTTTGCGTTATAATCGCTTTGCTCCCCAAGTAACAAATTTGCAGTCACCTAAGTTGACATTAGTCTTATTTTTACTAGCTGCAACGTTGTTTCCAGTGCAAAATTTAGTTCGTTTTGCACCGACGTTTATTCTTGACCAAACTTCGACGTACTGCACCCGTATCACAATTGTTATAAAACTCTGCTATTTTTACAACTTATTTTTTTACTATAGATGGTAGCAGTAGTAATTTACACTTAAAACAGCGACGTGCAGACGTATACAATTTTTCGAATTAAAAACGCAGTAAGAACAACGTTACCTCATCGTTAGCGAATGGGTATTACATTGCCTGATCGTCTCTGTAATGTTTCGCTGTAGAGAGAGCTTTTTGACAGGTTAGGAGTTTTAGGAAGAAGATGAAAAACAACGTAGAGAGAATAAGAAGAAGAAAAATTATACAATTCAACACAACCTACTGAATCTATATTTTTATTTTTATAATTAATTTTTTGCTTGGAATTATTGGGATTTTTTATTTTCGTTTTGCTTTAAAAAATGAAGAGATATAAAGACTTTAAATATTCTGTTACTACAGACGCAAAAAAAACTTGCAATGGAAGCAAAAATGCCTACAACTAGCTTAGTTGAAGTTGATATGGATTATGTAGGATCAATGGAAGTGGCGGAAGATAGCAGTGAAAAAGTTTGTATTAAATTTTACATATTTAGTTTAGTTTAGTTAAGTTTAAAATGGGTTTACTTTTTGTAAATGTAATTTACAAAAGTAATAATAATAATAATAATAAATAATTTCCTTAATGGTTCCTATATCCTACTTTATAGCCTTTCCTTACATAAGAGACTAACCAGTTTGAAAACAATGGTAAATGAGAGCAGCTGCAATGAGAACTCAAAATGTAATGTTAACATTACATTCTCAGTTTGCATTTTTCGAAGAGCTTCAAAAAAATCTCTTTCAAATTGGTGTAAAACGGGGATATTTCTACGGTTAAGACAACGTAACAATGCAACGTTGCGTTGCAATTTGCAGCGTTGTCGCGACGAAAACTTTCTAATTGGGTCTTCCATCATTCCCCAGGTTTTTTTCTGTTATCCACTCTTGTCTTTTTTTCTGTTTTTCTCTAGTAAGGAAAACTCTGGGCAGATTTCACTATAGACTTTTTTTAGATCTTGCCACTTGCCTCCTACATGCATGTTTGTGTCTTTATAGAATCCACTCGTAAATCATCATTGGTGTGTGGTTATAGGTCTTCCTTGATTTTTAGATCTTTTAAGCGGCAGGTATCTATTTGATCTATTTTTATTTATTGATAAAGTTTTTTGACTTTAATGTAAACATGCGTGTATACGTGCTATCAGAAGGTTATAAATCTGAAAATACAGTTGTTCCTTATAGAGTTTCTCTAACGCTGATTTACTAAGATATTATCTGATTCGTCACTGTATTCTGACTATAGAGTTGCAAAAATGTCCATGTACCAATAGATATATAAGAACTACGCAACATATAGAAAAAACCTGACAAAAAAACCCAATATTAAAAACCTTTATAGCCAGTTAATTAATAATCACGTCATTAACGACCTATCAACTTATTATGACTAAAACTTCTGATAAAACCCGACAAATCCGCACCCGAAAGTCCCAAAGGACCCTCGGGCTACCTACTTTAAAGATTGCGGAACTAAATGAAGGGACCGGTAATGCCGTAATACTCGGGCCCAAAATCCCTGTAATACTCGGTGTCAAAAGTGCGTCTAAGAAAGGAAATCACGTTCTTGGGTAGCGACAGCCCGGCCGCGTAATGAGGGGCTGTTTGGGGTCGTTTTTCAGCACCCCCCCCCAATTCACCCCCGCGTAGTCGCCGGTCGCGTTGCGTACGTAATTGCGTGACGTTGCCCCAATTAGTCCAATTTACGGGGCTGCGGGACACGCAGCGCTTATTAACCAACGCGAAATTGCGTATTAAAAAGCTCGCCCCGCGAGTTGCGAAAGAGTTTTTTTTTTCAAGGGTTGATTTATATTTTTAAAGGGAAAATGTTCCCTTTCGAGTAATTGGGTGGGTGGGTCGTTTAAGGTTACTGATATTAGAGCTTTTTCACTGGAAACTTATGTGAGCAAAGAGCTTCCATTATCAATTTCTGTACAATTTTGTAGGTTACCACTTCCTACAGTGTAAACATTTTAAATTCCAACTTGACTTAAGTATTAAAGTAACGTGCCTCTGTTAAAACAAAAAATTATAATAAAAACCCATATTTGCCATGGATAACCAGTAACATTAAAAAACTAGTTAGGTTTCGAGATCACAAGAGATTTTTGAAAACAGAGTTAGATAGAGGGTGATAAAGAAATATTCGAATATTTTAATAAATTTTTTGGAGAAATAGGAGAAAAACACAGATAATTACAATGAAAACCTAGAATATCTTGTTCAAATTCATATTATTTGTTAAGCATAAATTGCTTAGAAGTGGAAAATACGATACATCAACATAAACAAAAGAAATCGCCTAGTTTTGAAAGAAATCTCTAATCCACTAGCATACATTATTAGCCTATATTTTATCACTGCTGTTTTTCCGGATATTCTGAAGACTGGAATACCATTACACAAGAGCGGATCTCATACTGATGTTAATAATTTTCGACCGGTCTCTTTGATTTCTAATCTATTCAAAATTATAGAAAAGATTTTAAAATTTCAATTAGTAAAATTCTTCAAAAAATTTAATAAAATTTTTTATAACCAGTTTGGTTTCCGACCAAAAAGATCAACTGAAGACGCAATTTTCAAGCTTACTTCAGATTTAAATAATGCTCTTATTTTTGTAGACATATCGAAAGTATTTGATACCCTAAAACAATAAAATCCTACTAAATAAACTTGTTAGAAAACCTTTAATCAGTTTTAATGAGGGCAAGCTATTTTTAAAGATAGATATTCGGTTCAATAGACTAAGTCAATAAATAAAGCTGATTCTCAAGGTTCAGGATAAGTTTGGATAAAAAGACACTGACAAACAGTAAAAGATGCAATTTTATTGTGTTTCATGCAAGAAAGATGATATTATAACAACAAGAGTATTTTGTTATGATCCTAAAAAATATATACCTATTTATAAAAATATGTATGATTTATTTCGATTTATATTTACTTCTTGTTACTTCAATTTTTTCAAACACAACTTATCATATCAGCGCTTCATACACAATTTTTAACCCTTGAATAATTTTGTATATATTTTATACTTAGACATATCTTCTTTTTAGCCGTATTTACTATATAACTATAAAACAATTTTTTTAACGCATGCAAATTTTTTTTTATGTCTAGTCGCAATATTTAATAAAAATGTGCACAAAAGTAACTTAATTTAAATTATTAACAGTATATATAATATTTTTAATTAAATATTTATGAGATGTCTATTTATTGCCCTTGTATTAATGTATTTTTTTAACACAAAAATGTTTTATGGTTATTTCTGAATATAGCTTTTATTTTCGACTATGATTTTTTATGATTAATACCTTCTTATGTTTTTTAAAAGTTTCAACCAATGTCTTCTTAGTACATAATTTAAATGTGTACGTTAAAAATTAATCTGAGCATCAGCAGATCCATAAATAAATACTTAAAGACAGTATCTTATAATGATGTAATCGTGAGAATGTGTTATGTTTTAATATCGAATACTACTGTTTATATTTAATAGAGAATGATAAAAACTGTGATTAAGGATATATTTATTAATCTGATGATGCCTAGAAATGTGAAACACCTTTGAGACATAACTTTTAATTAAGCACTTATGAGACCTTTACTTGAAGATTCCTTTATTTTGATTATTGGAACGTTCGCATTTTTGTCAATAATTAACTATTTTTTGGAACTATGTTAATTAAATTTACATCTTGCTTTAAATAATATTTTCTTCGTTTAATTAGAAATTATTTTTCAGTTTATGTTTTTAAATGTCTTATTTAAATACTTGATTTTAACGCTTTCAGAAAGTCGTTTTAATATTTAAAGTTCTATGCCAAAAGTATACGTATTATATTTATTTATCTGAAGATGGGCGAAATATGTGTTGTCTTTAACATATAACTTTTAATTAAATATCTATGAGATCTTGACTTGGAGTTTTCTCTATTCTAGCTATTGAAGCGTGAGTCTACTTCAGAATAATTTACTATTTCTTATAACTGTTTTAATTAAATCTAAATTTTAATATAATTATTGTAATATTCTTTTTAATTAGAAATTATTTTCTAATTTAGGTTTTTAATTTTTTTGTTTAAATATTTGAGTTTTAACCTTTCAGAAAGCAGTTTTCATAAATAGGTTTTCCTTTATTTGTTAACAAAAATAAAAACTTACGTCACAAATGATAAATAAATTAAAGGTTATAATAATAACTAATTAATTTTTTAAAATCCTAATTCATAAAGTTATGATTTAAAAGTTCAAATATCTTTTTTAATTACTAGTTTCAATTCTAATAATTTTCTTTAATTTTTCCAACTTTAATTAGTTGTTTAATTTTTTTTCAAAAATTTACTCTTAAATAAATTACAAACTTTATTTTCTAAATTCTTAAATTAAATATTTTATTAAAGAGCACAATTTGAAAGTTTTTTATTATTAATTTTTTTTTCTTGCAAAATTTTAAAATTAAATGAGTTGTTCTATTTTTGAACCATTGTTTTTCGAATATTTATTTAGTTTGTTACCTGTTTTTTTTTAAATCTCTTTAATTTAGGTAATATTTTTTTAGCGTTTACTAATATTTCGAAAAGTACAAAATTGAAACTTATTAATACGAAATAAATTATTAACAAAGTCCTAAAATGGAAATTTTCTCAAAAAGTTTATTTAAATTAAAATTTCTTAACTATTCATATTTTAAATAGTTTTTTTTTGTATTATTTTCAATTTTTATTAATATTGTTTAAATAATTTTTAAATCTTTCTTTTATTTAATTCCCTTTTAGTCTCTTTAAAAATTTTTTTATAAGTGTTAGTTACCCTTTACCAAAATGGCTTAAAACTGGCAAATGCCAACCTAATAATAACAAGCAAATACATTTTTATAATACAAAAATGCACATTTTTGATTTACAAAAAATTAAATTACAATTTTTGATTTCATTTATTTTCTGTTTTTTTTTTTAATTTTACTTTTCAAATTATTTAAAAATTTTATTTCATACATCATTTAAATATTAAATACATATAATTTTAGAGCGTTTTTAAAAATTAACTTTGACAATACTTTGTATAAGAATATATTTTCAACATTTTAAAAGTAATTTAAATAAAATCAAAAATCTTTATTTGTCCTAAAAATTATACATATACCTAGTTGACACGATCATATTAGATCATAGAACTGTGCCAAAAAAAAAACAAAAATAGATTGTAGAACAAATTAACAACAATCGTAAGTACTAATCTACCTTACATGAAATAAGTAAAAATACAATATACAAAAGATTAAAATAACAAAAATAGCTAAGAATAGTGGCCAATGTACATACATACATACAAAATAGTCAATAGTCCTAAAGTAACTTGTGGAGTCCCTCAGAGAAGGGTGTTAGGTCCGCTACTTTTTATAATATAGGTTAGATTATAAGATTAGATTAGTTTATAAGCTATTATTGTGTTGATACTGCAATTTTGTGTACGGCAAATACGTGGCTTAAGATTTAAAATACACTGCTTAAAGAGATTTTAGTTGCTCAAGTGAATAATTCCATAATGATCAATAAGATGTTATTGCACCTCAATTTTGTACTTATGGAGAAAATGTATACCCGTGTACATCGATGGCTCTTGCTGACCATCTAAATCTACAAATAGTAATTATGGTAAAATATTTAAAAGGATATATATTTGTAGAAAGGAGTAAATTGAAACTACCTTTTTCATGCACTTTTGGTGATTTTTTGTATCCTTGCATATGAAGTAAATAATTCTGAATACTGTGTTACATTAACGGCTGTTGTATCGAACCAAGTCACAATAAAAATGTATTGCTGTAAGCTGTCTTGATCAATGCGATAAACTGACAATTACTTTTCCTTTCTAAACAGTTAACTAAAAGTCTTTGACAAACCAATATGCAAGTGGGTTCTTTTTATTTATTTTATTTTGTATTACCATGGGAAATGGCAAAGCCTATTCCAGCGACATTCGCCAAAGAATTCTAGATTTTTACAATCAGGGTGTTAGGCAGCGTAATATTGCTCAAAGACTAAAAGTTTCTAAGAACACCGTGTGACGGATAATTAAGAAATATCGTATATTTGGAAATGTGGTACCAGGTAAAAGCACTGGAAGACCTAAAGCCACGACTGCCCGTGTAGATAGGCGAATTTTAAATATTTCCCAGAATGACCCATTTTCGTCATCCTCCAAAATTTTACAAAAATTAAATGAAGGTGAGCCTTCCAATATCTCTGCAAGAACGGTAAGAAGTTGATTGTGTTCTGGTGGACTTAACAGCTACAGACCTGCTAAAAAACCTTTGCTGCGGAAGAAAAATGTCAAGTTACGCCTATAATTTGCAATGGATCATCTTAACTGGACTGTAAAAGATTGGAAAAAAAGTTCTATTCAGTGACGAATCTAAATTCAATCTGTTTTCCAGTAATGGAATAATTCATATAAGACGACCGAAAGATGAATGGTATGGTACTGGGCCAATACATAAAATTGTGGGGAAATAGGATCGATTTATGTATCGGGATGTTTTACGAAATATAATGGAGCCTTATACATTTGAGTCTATGCCAGTAAATTTTGTATTCCAGCATGATAACGATCGAAAACATTCGTCAAAATTGGTAAAAGAATGGTTGGACCAAAAAAAGATCACAGTTTTAAAGTGGCCGACCCAAAGTCCAGACTTAAACCCGATTGAAAATTTATAGGAACATCTGGATCGCAAAATTCGGGAATGAACTATTTCATAAGCTTGTTGAAGCCTGGACTCACATTGACAGACAAATAATTGAAAATTTGATTGAATCAATGCCCAGAAGAATGCAGGCAGTAATTAATGCTAAGGGTTACCATACCAAATATTAATTATAATATTATGGTTTCAATAAGTTATGTTTTATGTCGTTTTTGAATAAAAATTATTTAGTTCCAATAATTATGTCCAGCTTATTTAAATTTTTATTCCGAACTGCTACTGGTGCTGAATTTTTATCAACATTTAAATTAATTAACACTAGTTTTTCGTGTACAACAACTTTATAAAAGAAAATAAAATGCTAATTAAAAGGCACACAAAATATAATAAATTTTCAAAAGTTCCTACTATTATGGCCAATACTGAACGCGGTTTGAAAATATGAAATTTTTTATAATTAAATAAAGGTTTTCATACGTAATAGATTAGGTCTTAATAAAAAAATAAAATTTTAGAATAATACCGAGGATATTAAAGAAGTGAGTAAGAGATATATCTAAAAAACTGGCCAAAAAGTCTGATTTTGTCTCTTCTGAGAACTATATCCTGCACGCAGTTTGAAAATAAGGAAAAAATTATAATAAAATGAATGTTTTCATACGTAATTGGATAAACCTCAATAGAAAAACACAATCTTAAAATGATACCGAGGATATAAAAAAAACTGAGAAAGGGATATGTATGAAAAACCGGACAAAAAATCGGGATTTTGCCTCTTTTCAGACCTATATCCTGGACGAAGTTTTAAAATAAGGAAAGAATTATAATAAAACGAACGTTTTCATATGTAGTTGGATAAACCTTATTAGAGAAACACAATTTTAGAATAAAATTGAATTATAAATTAAAATAAAATGATACCGAGGATATGAAAGAAATTAAATAATGTAAATAGTAGGGGAAATAAAAAAATTTATAAAAACATATAAGATTTGAAATTTATGGTAAGTTGTTTCTAGATGATTTACATCAATCATACAATTTCCAGTACTGCTATCTTATTATGTTCTGTTATGTCACAAAAAATAGTAAAAAATTTATGTTTTCGATCATTTACACTAACTAGAGATCGAATTAAAAAAACAACTTTATTAATGCGATCCGAAGGCAATAAACATATGGGTAATAAAAATCGCCAAAACCGTTTATGTCACGTGGGGGGGCGGGGACAAACCGAGCGGTAAACCACTTAAATTTAAAACCAATTTCAAATCTGACAAGTCGAAGGAACTTTTCATTTAGTTATTTCTAAGTTATTTCCTTCGCGAGGAAACGAATCCGATCGAAATCGTAAATATGACGAGTAAATTTCTAAAACGTTTCCTGCATTTTCTCGTAGACATATATATATTGATTATATGGTCTACTCTCTTGCATTTTACCCTGATTTTCTGATTTATATTTGCTAGTAATTGCTTCCTTTATTTGGGGGTTAAATTGGTTTTAGAGTGATTTCAATAGTGTTTACATGAACTTAGTTGTAAATGATTTCCGTATTAAAGAAAAAACTAGTTGTAATTGGGATTTTCTCGAGGTTTTTCCTTATTGGACCCTCGATTAAATAATTTATCGTACGCATTTTACTTCTAAAGGGAACGAAACGAAAATGTCACGAACAAATGATAATTTAGGGCAATTCGGTTATTTTTACGGCGCGTGACATTAGGGGCTTTTCTTTTTTTCACTGTGGGGGGGGCACGAACTAAAGACTACGTCGTCCCTGCGTGACAGTTTTCCAATTTTACTCAAAAAAAAATAAATTAATGTTTATTTTTAGATATCAAACGTTAACGAAAAGTTTATTTATTTATGTTATAATTATGTGTTTACCAGAATTGTTGTTTGTGTACTAAAAAGCGTTTAAAAATGTCTAGTTTCTTTAATTTTTAATATTTCTACCCCTTATTAAATATTTTTTTGAAAATATGAAAATCCGTATCTTAATTTTTGGAATAAAGATTTTAAATATCATTTTCAATTTGACTATAAATAAGGGAGAGAAAATTCGAATATATTTATAGAAATAATTAAAAGAACATTTTTTCCAGCTTTTTTCTAAAATTTTTATAAAAATAAAACTTCCGACATCCAGAATTAAAAAATTCTGTTTAAATATTTTCTGAGATTCTTCGATAATCTCATGTAAAAAAAATCTTCCGTTTATTCCTCAATTCGACTTATTTGATATAATATGACAATTAAAACAATTTTATTACTTGCCTTTTCGCACGTTATAAACTACTTAGAACAACTCACGCAAAAAGAAAAATAGATCTTGACAATGGAAATTTGTTTTCTAGAAGATACAGAGAAACGTAGTATGTAGGCTCAAAAGTTATAGATAACAGTACGTAATAATTCCGGAATGCTGTCAGGCTCTGACCGAGGCACTAAAAAATGAATACTTTAAGGTAGAAATAATTAAACGATTTATTCTTCTTGTTTACCTAATTCTTGATACTGAATAGTGGAAGATGTTTGTGAATTTGAGTGAGTCAATTGGGTTAAATGTGGTGGTGATGAAACAGAATAAAAATGATCTTCAAAATTATTGGAACTGACTGATGTATGTGAGTGTGTTGAGGAAGCTGATAAACTTCTTTCATTATCGTCCATTTCGGACATGTCTAAAATAGCTTTCTGAATTATTCGTTTTATTTATGTTTGTCCGAAAACTCTAATGGATTGCTTTTGCGATCACTATGCTGCATTCCTAAATATTGACGCATACTGATCTTTATTTTTTAACGTTATTACGTACTTTGGGAGCACAGGCAACTTAGGCCATCACATTAAAAAAAACATCCGATTCAATACAATGAACGTATAAAAAGGGATAGAGTTGCTTCTAATTCCGAAACTCAAGTAGAAGAAAACGAAAACGGAAGTAAGGTAAAAAGAAGGATTCAGTATCCTGGAATATTCCCAAAAACCTTCATTTTCGACTATGGAAAGGGGCTGAAAGTCTTTAGTAATCAATTTCACTAGACTGATATCAAATTGTTTTGTTTGAAGAGCTGAAAGTTCATTGGTATTGCTGCCGCCATATAATTTTAATTGTAGTCCCCCTGGTCGTGCCCCGTTTTTTATAGTCTTTTGAATTTTTGAGGGAAATTTTGATTTGACTGCTTGATGTTCGATATGAATTTCATAACTTGTACTAGGTCCAGGTTTAGATAATATATCTTGATGTGGAGCTTTAGAACTGGCACTTTCAACTTTCTCTTGCATTTGAATATCAAAAAGAGGAGGAAGATCAATAGAAAGGCTTTTAGATATAATTTCACGACGCTTGGTGCCATTAGAAACCAACAAAATTGCTACCAAAAGCACTTTTTTGGATCCCAGATTTAATGTTGATTAAATATGATGTCCAAAACTTAAAAAGGATCATTTGAGTCATCTTGTATAACCTATATGTTAATTTTAAAATAAAAATTTTCCTAAAAAAATTAAGATATGAGAAATAAAAATATTAGATGAAAATATTTTAAATATCTAAGTGGTTGCAATAAATTACTGAAATATCAAAGCGTTTTTTTAAAAAATCTCATTTTTTTAAACTTAAAAAAAAATCTTTAAGGAATCAGATTCATCTTGGGATCTAAAAGACTAAAAGAATATTCCAAATACAAGTGATTAAAGACTATTTTATTGAAATATTTTTTTTATAAAAACTACCTACTCAAAACTTCATAAAAAACGTAAATTAATTTTTTTATTTGATAAAAATTACCAATGTTATATAACTTTGGACCATGACTGCAGATTACAGTGTTTTCCTTAAAAAAATATGTAAAACTTAACGAATTGAGATTGAATTGAGAGATTTTTTTTAACTTATGCTATCATGAGAACAACATTGTTCAAAACTAAAATTAATCTTAAAAACTAAATTTAATCGTTTTTTTAGGAATGGCTAAAATTTAAAAAAAATTAAATTTCTCAATAACAGCTTTTTTTTAATGGTTCAAAAATTAAGCCATTGATATTCCAATTTAATTTACTTGTAATTAATAAACCTACTTAGTTGTATTCCTTTATTCTTTTCAGAGGCATATTATTCCTCCTAATTTCTGGCTCTATATTTCGTTTTCTTTTCGGAGTATAGGACAGTGTACATGTTCACTGTTTTTCCATATTTATACTTACTTTGTTATAAGGTGTGTGTTTTCATGCGTTACCGGATAAACTGCAATAGAAAATTGCAGAGACAAGAATATTTGCGGAAAACTGGACAAGTCGAGATTTTGCCTATCCTGAACGCAACTTAATAATATTTAAGGAATTATTATAAAATAAGGATTTTTTATATGAAATTGAATAGACCTCAATAGAAAAAGCGATACGCAGAATAAAGCCTAACGTAGCGCATTTATTGGGTAACGCTAGAATTGAAGAAGCTTGGAACAAAACAGATGTTGAAGAACGCAATAGAGTTATATCTGATTTCCCTGGAAAAATGGGTAGAATACTATGAAAAAGGCTGATAGAAGAATGAGTAGAATTTTAACATATTGACAATGAAAAATATGATATTTCCTATTGCATAGAGACTGATATAACACCAGAAGAAATTAAAGAGCATGCCAATGGTATAAAACAGGAAGGCTCCAGGACCGAGAGGTGCTCTGATTTAAAATGGTCCTGATGCACTATTTTAGCTATTGACTTATACCTTTAATTTAATCTGACAAGGCGAAGAATTTATACAAGAACGAAGGCGATAGAAAGTATTATAGGTATTACCGAGGGCTTAGTATATTCAACTCAATTTATTGGTTGTTCCGAACACTCTACCATGATCGGAGTGGCTTATATAGAGTCTAAAACAAATAACGTATTTCTGTTTTATGGAATACAATGTGGAGACAAATTTGGTATTTATTGACCTTCAAAAAGCGCATGACAGTGTCCCATTAGCTAACTGCTAGAAAATAAGAAAATTACATCAAAGTACATTAATGTCTGCTTGAAGATAAGAGAATTCCATAAAAGTACATTAATGTCTGCTTGAAGATAAGGGAATTTCATGAAAGTAAGTTAATGCCGTGACGAAGATATATTTAATAAAGATTGGACAAACAGTGACAGAGGGAACAAAAGTGACCAATGGACTGCCAAAGCTGCTGCATCCAAATTCTTTAGGATTTATTTAAAGAGACTTTGGAAACCTAAAATGGAAAATTTAGATGGGTATTCCAATCGTAAATCGTGAACTGTGCAGTTTGCATTTTGCGATTTTGAAGTAATACCAGCAAAAGGTCAGGATGATATGCACTTTATGTTACGGAAAATAGACGAATAATATACCAAGTGGGGCTTATCAATTAACCCATTAAAAACAGAGTATGTAGTGGTAGAGGAAGGTATTTAGAGATAAGAGAAATACAAAAAATTAAAAATACTGACAGCTATAAATATGTCGATATAAGCATTATTAATGGTCAGAACACAATGGAAATAGTAATTAGAATTAGACAAAATAATTCAGCAATACGTCAACTAAATTATATACTCTGAAATAAGCACAACACAAAAATACAAAAGTATCATAGCAAGTCTTACTAAATATGGTACAAAGCTTTGGATAATAAATAAAAAAGACTCTCTAAAATTAAAACGCTACAAAGGATTTACTTAAAAGTATAAATGATTATATAAAACAGCACAAGATCTGCTGAAATCTTTCCCCTTTGAGGCTCTTGGCAAAATAACCAGCACACGATCCTAAATTAATAACTATGGATGAAACTTCCCCAAAGTCTTACCAGTCCTCTCCCTGCGTGATTTTAATGAATCCGCGCCCGTTTTCACATTAAAAGCCATAGGCCGAATAGCTGTAAAGCAGGCTCCCGGACTTTAGGAGACCCCCATAAAATATTTGCCAGAGAATATGAAGGAAACCCTCCGGTTATGAAGATCCACGGATAGGCCCAGAGAAAAGGTCCCAAAACGGACGTATCAGAAATAATTTAGTCTCTGGAGAGGACGGGATTTGTTTAGGATACCGACTCGACTGATTTATCGTAAATAGCACCATAGTCAATTTTTTTTTAATTATCGGCTAATTAAATATGGATCATATTGAATCCGTAATACCCTCATTATCTTACCGCAGCAAGTCACAGGCACCCTCAAAGTATTAATTAATTAATTAATTAGGAAAAGGGCAAAGTCATCCCGTCCCTCGCCGAGAAGATCCCGACTGACGTAACCAAAGACTTAATTTCCTAAATAAATTCCAAATTAAAATAAAATATTATCAACGCCATTGGATCTGAAGGGGGATTAATAACTGAAACTCGGGTGCCCGTTAAAATACGTTCAACAGCAATGTCAATACTCAAACCGCTTTTCGTTCTAATTGATCTATACTCTGTGCTCGGCTTGAGAGGGATGGCGACAGAGACGAAATAGGGAGAATTTGCCAGTAGAATTATTATAAATAAACGAGTAAATAGACGTCTAGTTACAAATAATTAAACGAGTTTAAGGCATATTCCTACCACGAAATCTCAGTTTTATGCATCGTATTGAAATGATATTGTCTCAGTCACACTGGGTAACTTATGTCAGAAAAAAAGCACCAGTTTCCAGACGATCCATACCGTTACTTGTTCATGAGTATTGTATGTTAACAATGGTAAAAAAGTTTAGTGTCAATTTTTATGTAATAATAATGTGACTTTATTTTTATATAAAAAATAATATAGGAAACATGTGGCGCCATTCGACTTAATCGCTCTTCCACATAACTACCCCTTCTATACCAAAATACATAAAAAAGTTACAAAAAAATTGGTAATATAAAATATTTTAAAAAAGATAACAAATATTAACAAAAAATATATTAAAAAAGAAAAAGTTATTTTTTCCTGATTTAAAAACATTGAACACTCAGAAGTTGATCCGATCCCTAAAGGATACAGCATAAGAGGAACTGCAAATTAAATAATATATTTATTTAGCAAAAAGCTACATTCAATAAAAAAAAACATAAATGAAAAAATAAAGTAAAAGTATAAGTTGGCCATAACTGTATCAGGACTCTCCGGTTTGTCCATGGATGGTCTCGGTAATCCAGAAACAGCATCCCGTCCCTTGTTTAATCATAATAAAATCTGATACTTTGTTATTAAGAGGCACGCGTTTAAAACGATTAAAGAAGTAACTTAAAAAAAATACAAAAGCATCGCTTAAACTAATAAATTTTAATGTATTACGTAGCATAAGTATGATGGTGAAAGGTGTAGAAAGCTTTACTAAAATCAAGTAATATTCCACATGAATTTAACCCTTTATCACTAGATTTTACAATATCATTCGTAACCCTAGCGAGTGCTGTAGTGGTTGCTATAACTAGCTCAAAAAACTGACTGCATATATGACAAAACATTATATTTATGTAAGAATTCATTTAATTGCAATTTTTAATATTTTTTTACTTTTAAAGCTGCTAGTAGGATACTGATAGGTACATAACCTAGAACGGTCAGTTGAGCAATTAGTTTTTATAGTTACCCATCCCCTAAATTTAGATTTAGGTGAATAAATTAGAGTCTTGTCATAATTAACGTCCGATTCCTGGCAATTCAGATTATTTGTAACAATAATCAACTGGATGATATTATAGAGCACCTTTTCGTTGTTTTGGTATAGAATACCATTTAAACTCAAACCATTTTTCTTCGTTTGTTGTTGCAGAAGGTCAACCTCGTCTTCTAGGGCATTTATAGCCCTTTTTTGCTTTTATTAGTGTCCAAACGCATTTAGATTATATGAGTCCTAATTATGACCCAAAATATTCAAACCTTATGGTAATTTTTCTTTAAATTTGGTCAAGAAACTTACTACATATTTTCTGTTTACTATTCAAAATCTGTATTACGAGGCGATAGATATCGAAAGTCATTTAATTGAAATCTTACAAAGCATTTGATAATAGTACAGATATATACCCGATTGCTATCATAAGCTAAGATATCTTGAAGAATTACAAAAAAAGGCAATTTTCCGATGATACAAACCGTAATTTAAGAATGGAAACGAGATATTTAATAGGAGAAACAAGTTTGTATCAGATTCTTATATTTCCATATGACTCTGAAATATCTTAAATAATGAAAATTAAATGTTGTTGCCTTACTCACATTGGATAAACTGTATCAGAAAAACATAAATTTCAGATAATCCAGACCGCAATTTATTAATGAGAACGAGATATTTAAAACGCGTATAGAATTTTAAAGCAGATCTATATAATGCCATTTTACTCTAAGATATCTTAATTAATGGTAATGAAATGATACCTGACCCCGATATTTGAAGTTCTATAATGATTTCAAACATCTATCAAACCCAATGAAATCTAAATTAGTTGCTGATCCTACATAGGACAATAATAGCAGACCTAACTTCAGTTGTTACAGGTTACTGTGGACCCAGTAGAAACCTACATCTTTTTTAAACTGGGTCTCAAAGGTCCAAAGAGAATTTTGAAAGACTTATGAACAGCAAACTAACACAATTGAAAACAGACATGGTAGGCGGTTTATCCTGTAACACCTATGAAACTTGCAATATTCAATGATTGAATTAGGTCTAGAATAATCAGCCGTCATTTCGTCAATTCTTTTCAATGGCGCTGTTTAATAACTACCATGTTGATTATCATGATATCTGGGTTTAGAATTGTTCCAGGGATGGTTACTTGTTAGACTATTTGTTTACTTCATTTTACTCTTAGATGTTAGAAGAATAAAGTGGTGATTGCTCACTATATTTTACACATTTTTGTTAAAAGTTCTTCAGTGGTAACCATTGTAATAAATACATAAATATGAAGAGAAATTCATATCTAAATTAAGAAAAAAAAACGCTTAACCTATATAAGTTAATCCATTCTGACAACGTTATTCTTACGATCACCGATGTCAATATCTTTGTCTTCTTGCTCTTCTTCTATATCAGTGCTCTTGCTCATACCAATTCTCTTAAGCTGTTTCTTTTGCATCTTTATGCATCTTTTCTTGTTCTGTTGTACATTCTTTTACTACCTCTGGAAGTAAAAAATATTATAAGAATGAAAATAAGAACACGGAACGCAGTTGTAGCTACACGAACTATTTATAGGTGCACAAGCAAGTGCCCATTTTTGGTAGAAATATTCAAAATCAATTTGTGTAAGAATGTCCTCTCTGTGATTGTAGTGTTGTATTTTTCGTGAAAACCAAAATATTCTGAAATTATACGTTGTTTTGAAATGAAAATTATCAACGAAAATTTATTAACTGCGTTCCAGATTCACATCTTGAAATTCTAAGTTTTGTCAAGAGTAACACGGTTTTGTTTCTTGCTAAACTGAGTAGGTGAAAGTCGGATCTGTTCCACTGACAAAATTTGTTATTACTGCAAAAAAAAGTAGTTAGTGATGTAACTTGCTGAATTTGCAAAGGTAATTATTATCATGGTAGTTGCAATAAAAGAAATACAGCTATTTAGAGAAATGTGAACAAGGCAAAAATACATGCTTCGTATATCCAGGACCTAAAGAATATTATGAAGAGACTGAAGGAAGTTATGGATTTTTTACGTAATAGGTTTGATGCTCTAACAAAGGAAAATCAACAAGAATTTTCTAGTTCTGAAAAATTAAACAATTTTTTGCCTTATATGCCTTAAATACGGTCCTGTATAAAAGTCTTGAAGTGCCTGTTGGGGAACTACGAACGGAAATAAAAAGAAAAGTGGAGAAACGCACCGATGATGGGGGAAAAGTTTCGCCTTCCCCCCAGGCAAAGATGCGTACTTACATTCCCCGGCTTACTCTTGTATCCTGGAAACTGGGCCACATTATTATGAGTTTAGTGATTTTTCTCATTTTATATCAAATCCCTGATATATCATATGATTTACTAAATCTGGACCAGGTATAGAGTTGTTTAAAAGAAACCGTACGAAAGTACTATCTACGAGTATATAAGAGGCCATAAATAGTATCTATATTAATTTCATCAGCAAGTAAATACACATGTGACTAGAAGTAAAGGCCGGTTTACACGCGGGGACTTAATGTACGTTTATTCTAAATAAAAACGGAATTTAAAATGCAAATTTTTGAGGAGTTAACGAAATTAAAGAAATTAGAAACTTCTGGTGCTGCACTAATCTCTACAAATCATCTTTGTGGTACTTTGATCTAATGAACTACTTAAATAATCAAGATACTGCTTCTGGTACGATGGGAGAAGGGGTAGATTGAATATTATCAACATTATTTATTATTATTAGAGGCGAATTAAAATCAGTGATCAGACTACAGTTATTCAAAACAGACTTAACGACGTTCTTGAAAATGTAGTCGTGACCACACTGCCTTTTTTCTGATCACAAGTTAGAATATAGGCAGGTTTAATTAATTATAATAACCATAATACTAGCCAAGCGAGTACAATATAGATAGGAGCCGTTTAGTGTAGTTGGTAAATTCTATCATTTTGTCATGATACCTGTGTCCTTTTTTGTATGGAATAATTAATTACAATAATTTATAATAAGATTTAGCGTCCATTCGCAAATAATTGCGCCAGTCGTCTGGGTCATTTCTTATTTCTTTTAGTAAATTAACATATAAATACTGATTTCTTTTTAAAATCCACTGCCTTGACCATCTCCTTTTTTTCCTATCATCTTTTAGCCGTCTCTGCAGTTCTACCCGCACTAGTGAAACGATTATCAGAGTAACCACTAGTGCTGCTTCCTCCATATTGGATACCTTTACTCGACATAAATTAGAACGAACTGATCTCAAAACTGAGGAAAAGGTGTACAAATGTATACACTCCTCAAAAACGTACGTTTTGTATTCCATTTTTTCTTCACAATAAAACGCACGGCCTCAAGGCAAAACCAACTAAAAGAAATGACTGATTTTCGACACATTTCTTCAAAATTAGTTAATCCTACCATGAATTATGGTATACTATGTACGTAAATTCATTGCATCAAAGTTCTTAAGATGTCCATAGTAATTATTTCGGTCTAGCGAGCGGCCAATATTATTTCCGGACCGATCTACAAGATAATGTGTGTGCCAGTGGAGTTTCCAGAAGTTTCTCCGGGACCGCAAGTCATTGCCAAACTGATGGCATTGTAGCGGGAGTCTGCTCTCCTCCGGATAAGTTGTGACG
This sequence comes from Anthonomus grandis grandis, assembly GCF_022605725.1. Taxonomy (NCBI): domain Eukaryota; kingdom Metazoa; phylum Arthropoda; class Insecta; order Coleoptera; family Curculionidae; genus Anthonomus; species Anthonomus grandis. The sequence continues at coordinate 6,512,368 of NC_065557.1, read as the reverse complement.
CCTCGTGTTTTTGTTTGAAGTGTGCAATGTTTGTTGTAGGGAATGGCTCGGGCTGCAATTACCCCCGGGGCATTTATTTCCCGGAAATTCAACGGGGTAATTCCTGGCTTTATTTCTGTTTGCTTTTAGGTTAAAGACGTGGCGGTTTTCTTTAGTAGCGACGATGTTTGTCTTAATGAACACTTTGTGTCAGCTGTCGGATTAATAAAATCGTGTTGGCGCGGTTTGTGTGTTGGATTTATTAAGGTTATGTTATTTTTATTTGGGTAATATGTTTAATTTGATTTATGATGTATTCTTTGTTGGGCAGCAAGTGTAACTGGAAAGGAAGTATTAATTTATAACATTTAACGAATGTTCATATAGAGTATCACAAAAAATGTTTATGAATATGTTTTATGCTGTTTGGTTTCCCTCAGTAAAAAGTAGACCAACTGGAAATAATACAAAACAGAGCTATGAGATTAGTATTGAAATGTGATTATTATACTCCTGTTGCATCTATGTTAAATGTCCTAAATATGTTATATGTAAAACAAAGAATTATTTTTAATGTGTACTTGTTTATCTTTAAAATAAAGAAACGTCTACTACCCGAATATATTTGTCAAAAATTAAGAGTATTCGCAGATGTACATGAATGCAGTACAAGAAATCGTACAGATTTTATTCTGGTAGATAGATGTCAGTCTGGTAGTAGAGCCAGTCAAATGCTCAAAACTCTTTTATTCAAGGGCTTAATTGAGTTTAATAAGATACCCAATGACATTAAAAGTTAATAATTTGAACCAGTTCAAGCGGCACCTGAGAGGATTTGTTTTAAATAAATGTTAAAATATTGTGAAATATATTTTATTATAGTCTTCGTCAGTTTTGTTGTAATATTTTGTAGCCATTGTATATGTTAAATTTTAACTTTCATTTTAAGCTCACAATTTTATCTTTGCCATTTTAGATATACAATTTTACCTTTACCATTTTATATTAGCAACTAATTTTAATTTTAATCTTGGAATTGTATTTAAAATTTTAAACTTTTTTATCTTTACCATTTTTAATCTAGGTTAGTTTTTGTATTTTTTCTCCTTGCAGCCTCATATATTTTGTAGTTTGTTTATTTTATATACTTTTTTTGATATCAGTTTTTTGCATGTAGCAATTATGCTAAATAAGCGATATTGTTATAAATATCGGCAAGAAATATTCGGATATTCTCAGTAGTTTTAATATTGCTGGAATATTTAGTATATGTTACTTGTTTTTCCACGATTTTTTTATTTATGTTAAACTCTGATTCATTGCCTTTTTTGAGGTCCATAAGGAGCTTGACTATACAAAAAAACATAAGAACAAAAAAGAATGCCATTGATGAAATGGTCGAAGGCCTTACTAAGATCGCAAAATAAAACTTCATTATAGCATATTCTTTTGGACGCCAAGGCATTATAAAATAGTTTTGGGGATGTCTGTCAAGTATTTGAGGTAATTTCTAATTTTATTCCAGGCATTTTAGGTCACTTTTACGCCTTCCAGGTCCTTTCACATATTCCAGGCTTTTAAAATTATTTTTTTTATATTTAGCGGCCGTTTTGATGCAACCTAACTCTATGCATTACTAATTTTTAATTTTATTTCAGGAATTTTTATAATATTTCTTCCAGGTGTTTGAGATTTTCTTATTTTATTCCAAGTTTTTGAAATAAATTTTAATTTCATTCCTGGTATTCCAAATAATTTTTTATGTCTTTCCCTTGCTTAAAATATTTATATTTTTTTTATTTTATATATATAATAATTTCCGTATTTTATATTGTTAATTTTTTAAGGCGTTTAAAATAATGTTTTTGTTTATTCCAGGCAATTATTTTATTCTTTTAGTTTTCATATTTTTAATTATTTTTTATCTTTAAGTTATTTCATGTAATTTTATTGCAGGCAACTGATCTATTTCTAATGATTCTTAAGGATGTAAAAATAAAAATATTTTTTTATTCCAGAAATTTTATTTTTTTTTTCAGTCATTTAAACTTTTCATTATTATATTTCAGGCTTTTATAGCCATTTCTTATGTTTTTTAGGCCTTTGTTCGAGGTATTTATTTTATTAAGGTATTAATTTAATTAAGTTTTAAATGTCGTCCACGTTCTTAAGGACATTTTTATTTTTATATCAGATACTGTCAGTAAATAGAATTAATTTTTTCTCCAGAGACTTGCAAGTTTTTCGTTTTTAAAGAATGTAAGATAATTTGTTTATTTCATTCTAGGAATTTAAATATTTCTTCTTCTAGGCATTCTTATTGTTTTTTATAATATTCGAGGCTTTTATGACAATATTTTATTCTAGACATCTAATGTGCTTTTTTGTCTATAGTGCTAATTTCTTTAAATTTTATACGTCTTCCATGTTTTTGAGGTAACTTTATTCCAGGCACTTTCCATTACGTTATTAAGTTTTTAAGACAGTTATTTTCCTCCAGGAATTATTATATTTTTTCGGTTATTTAATGTAATCTTAATTCTCTTTAATTTTTACATGTTTTCCAAGTATTTAAGATAACTTCATATTATTCTAGGCACTTTCAATCAACAAAAGTAATCTTCCTACAGGCATTTTTTAATGTCTTTCAGGAAAGTGAAATATTTTTTTTTATTTCATTTTAATACTTTTTTTTCTAGATATTCCTAATAGTTTTTTTTAAATTTTATTCCAGGTTTCATAATATTTTATTTGGAATGTTTTTTTAGGAATTCGGAATAATGTTTTATTGTATTTCAGGCACTTGTTATAATTTTTATATTTTTTATATCTTTTAAGTAATTTTTTAATTGTATTCCAGGTCATTTGTAATATCTTTAAGGTACTTTTATATATTGCATTTTTTATTTTATTTTAGACATTTATTGTAATTTCTATAATTTTTGTATGTCTTTCGGGTTCTTGAGGTAATTTTTATTTTTATTTCAGGTATTTTTAGTCATTTGTTTTTCATGTTGTTTCATATATTTCAGGCTTTTGGAATAATTTTTATATTTTTCGGTCATAAGCAGTAATTTGCCTCCGGGCATTTAAGTATTTTTTCCTCTCAGCATTTTTAATTTTATTTCATATTTTAATTTTTTTTTAATTAGTCAGAAATCAGAAACTGTTTCATTTTTTTCTAGGAATTTGTTATAACTCTTTCTTATCTTTCAGCTATTTAAAGTAATTTTTAATATTATTCCGAGCGTTTTAAGTGATTTTTTTTTGAGTTTACAATTCCAAAATTAACATTTTAAGTATTTCAGATCCATTTAACGTAACCTAAAATTAAAATTATGCCAGGACTTTTAATATTTTTTCAATCCCTAAACCTTACTCCTGTCCACTTTCTGCAAATTCGCGCTTTCTATAAAAGAGAATTACGGGATATTCGGCACCGTACAATACCAAAAAGGACTAAAAATGACGCCTTAAAGACATCATTACACTATGTGGATAAAAGAAAAGACTATCAAAGAAGATCAATAAACTTAACGTGACTAGAAATACTCAAGATAAACGACTCGTTTAAATCCTTGATTAAAACTCGTCACACTTCCTAGAAAACCCAGAAGGACATTCTACAAATTACAAAGTTTGCTGCCTTCCTAATTTCAATGTCTGGCTTCTCCTTGACACCAAAATGCATTTAACCGTCCGAAGTTGAGCAAAAGACGCCGGGACAGCTACTAAAAAGACTTACGACATACGAACTTGCCTAAGTGCCGTCTAATGCCCCTATCAGTGAGAACTGCAACATTTGTTCCCCGTCCTGGCGGGTTTTTAATAAATTATTTACGGAAATGTGGCTTCCCAGACGAAATTCCCTTTCTGCTAGGATATCGTTTCCCCGGCAAATAATAGTGTTCTCGTCGAATGGTCATGGTAAAATTATGCTAAAAAAAAACAGTTAAATAGTTATGCATATGGAAGTATCGAAACGCTCAAGTGAGGTCGGTTAGGAATTAATTTTTCAATAAGTGTATAAGGTATTTTTATAACAATATATATGGTGATAATTTATGAGTAACTTATTTTGAGGCAAAAACTTTATTTATTATTATATGCCAATAAAGCTACTTTTTTATGTTTCCAACAAAAAAATTATATTTTTTTAAGTGTCATACTAGGATTCGGAAAGTATGCAAGGAACATAATGAAAATCCTTTTCTTTTTGCAGAGATGCATCGATTTGCACTCAAATAAACGGAAATATCGTTATCGAAAACATATATCGAGATATAGAGCTTGTATTTCACCCTGAATGCAATCAATGTCATATCGACAATAAGATTGAATCTTATCAGAGAACATAATAAGCCAGAGTCATCGTTTTACTATCTGTAAGTCCTCCAATATTATTTGAGAAAAGTAAAGTCCTTGGCCCGCTAAACTATAGTTGTATCTATAGCAAAACTATGGAGGAGGTATGGCATTGATTTCTTCTGATTCGATACGGGGGGGTATATCCAAAAAATGAAAAATCCCAAATTTTAGGGGTCGATATCTCAGCTTCTACATGAAATATTAGGAATGTTTCAAGGGTTTTGACTTAGTTTGATCGTTTTTAGGGCCCATTTTTGAGCTCAAAAACGAGGTCAAAAAATGACTTTTTTCTGAATATTCATAAGTGCTCTAATTTCTTTAGTCCTGGTCAAATCTCGTCATAACTCAGTGTTTTCGTAGTGTAGGTGATGGGAACAAACCACTTGTCTAGTTAGTTTGAATTCGAAAAAAAAAAATTACTGGTGAAAAATTCGATACGGGTGGGTATACCCGAAAAGTAAAAAAATCCAAAACTTTGGAGGTCAATATCTCGGCTTCTATTTGCAATATTAAGAAAATTCTAACGATTTTGATTTAGATTCATCCTTTTAAATCCAACAAGACCATCTGCAAGGTACCATCGTAGCTCTTATATTAGTCGAGATTTTGCATTTTTAGGGCACATTTTTGGGCTCAAAAATTACCTTTTTCGGAATACAAACAAAATGCTCTCATGCTCTTAGTTCTAGTCGAATCTCGTTATGACCCAATCTTTTTGTGATATAGGTGATGTAAACAAGCCGCTGATATAGTTAATTTAAATTCGAGAAAAATCGATTTTTGGTAAAAAAATTTGATACGGGGAGGTATACCCGAAAAATGAAAGAACTCAACTCTTTGGAGATCAATATCTCGGCTTTTATTTGCATTATTGGGAAAATCCTAACGGTTTTGACTTGCTATGACTTATTATTTTGGACGTCCAATGTTTATCTGGGTATATATCCAAAATTGGCTATCCATTAGATATCAAATTTGTACTCGGACATAATGAATAACGATTGGACTGTTGTATCTGGGAACATAGCAGCTAGTTTCAAGATTTCAAATAAAAATAATAATTTTATTTATAGTCATAAAAATCTGCTCTTCCGGGCTTAAATTTAAATGCCAAAATTTTACGTCACTTTAGGATAGTAACAACGTCAAATGACGTTGCCGTACTCGTTATATTACACCAATAAGAATAGAATTTGTGCCTTTAAAATATTTTTTCCTTGGCGGGATGATAATTATACTAACAAAATTAATTACATATAATATACAATTACAAAAAACAATATCAAATAAATTGTCATAAAATAAAAAGCTACCTCAGCTTGCTTCATTTGGAAGCACCCGCTATAGCTAATGGAGACAGAAACCAGACTCTTTTGAACTAATTATCGAGATTATTTCAAGAAAGAGTCTAATTATTACAGTTTTGTTAGTGCACAAAACAGCTTCGATTTAACCGATTTTAATTGGCACCACCTCGAATAACGAAACGCCATAAAACGGCAGAAAAGCATGACGCGATTATTGGAAATCGAGGTCCGCCGGTGCACCGGAGATTTAGATCAAAGACCAAACTTCCCCGTCCAATTAGTGACCGTGTAAACCCTTATCGGACTCTAATGCGGTCGGATTGTATGGCACACAGTTGGTCTTACTTTGTATTTGGTATTTCATAACTGTGAAGCTGTATATGGAGGCCCTCAATGGCCTTTGAATCAGTAGTGCCAGAAAGGGGATTCATGTTACGGTAATTTGGGAAATGCTAGAGCCCGTGCTATATTTGCCGATAAGATATCTCAGCTTTAGCTTTGAATGCACTTAGGGGTGATTGAGTGTAATTATTTTTGCTTTGTGGTCAAAGCTATATAAAGGCAAATAGTCTTCTTTTTGGGGTTTTCTTGTATTGATGTGCTTTGCAGGGTGAAAAACCGATTGAGAGATTGTTGATGTCAATTAAAATGATATAATAAGATTTGAGTGGCTTTGAAGCAAAACCGATAAAATTAATTTTTAATAGTTTTAGGAAATGCAATAAAACCTTTAATATTTAAAAATATAAAATATTTTGTTAACACGAATCACATAGGATCATTGTATTGGTTTTACAATAATTTTGACAAGTTTAAGCCATAGGATTTTACAAAAAAAAAAGAAAAAATATTATGGATTTAACCTGTTTTGCTTCTTAGTTATGAATATGTCCTATTTTGCTTTCAAATTCAAAAATCCTAATTATTAAACTCAATAAACAGAAATTGCCGTATTTTCTACAAAAAAAATACAACTTTTAGAATAACAAAGTACAGTTTTCAGAAGAATGAAATTAGACTTAAGATTTTTTTTGTAAAGAAAATGTTCGGAGAAAAATGTGTTATTTAAAAAAAATTGACAAGGGATTTACATAATTTATCGTTTTTTAACTCGATTACTACCCCTCAAATTTTTGATCAGATTCTTCTGAAAATCACTGTTTTTGTCTATATTATCCAATCTAATTACACTGTTTTTGTACTAAATATTTATATATAAAATTATATCAAATTTAAATAATCAGTGTTATTAAATGTATATAAATTTTCTGCAAAAACATTGTTTTTCATAAAAACAATCCTTGCCCCCCCCACCCACCCCAAACATTTTCCCAGTAAGAAATTCCTTTGAAAAATCACTGTAGTCCATAGTATTCAATGTAATAGTACTATTTTTATATTAAATATTTATTAATATACATACATATGAATATATCAAAATTAAATAAAGAAATTATCTTATTAGATTGGATATTAACGATAAAATAAGCCCTTATTCATGCGTATTATCTTAGAAAATAACGATTTTTGAAACCAATTTCTTACTGGTAAGTTGTGTGGGGTGGGTGGGGGGGTAAGGGTAGGGTTAATGAAAAACTTATTTTTTCCAGAAAATAATTGTCTGAGAGAATAATGCTTTTTAAGAAAATAATAGGTGATAATATACGTATATGATATAGGGTTCTATTTACAAATAGGAAGGAAGTTACATATCTAGTCTTTAAACTCGATCACTACACTTCGTATACATCTAATGAGTCTAATAATGGAATATCATATAAAGAGAGATCTAAAAAATAATATTAAATGCATTAACTTATAAAGAACACAATAATTATACCAAATAAGATTGTGTGCAGCAGTGTACTTTTTCTTATTAAAAAAAGTTCCTGGACACCCAGTAAAATATACCACAATTTAAACTGAAATAGACGCCTTGATTATAGATTCCATATCAACAATTATTTAACGATAAAAAAATAATCAAATAAAGGTTTTATACTTGACTTCTCTAACTAAAAATTCAACGTTCAATTGATGATAAGTATGTTTATTCGGAAGCTCATTCCATTTTGTAAACGTGTTTAAATATTAAACAATAGACTATACTTAAACGTTTATGAAAACGTTATTAACTTAAACTTTTATGAAATAATAATTGATGGTATCTCAATTAAGGACATTAAACTTTTTTCTCGATTTTGCTTAAATCCGTTATTACATATAATTAATGAGCGCATACCTTAAGCAAAAATATTCAAATTTATGGAAAAAAGCAATAATCAAACCTATTGCAAACAATTCAGTACCTAAAGAATACAAGGATTTAAGACCAATCAGTATATTGCCTGCAGTGTCCAAAGTGTTTAAAAAACATATTTATAACCAGATTTCTAATTTTGTTGAAGCTTATAATTTAATTCCCGATTGCCAGTCAGGATTTAGAAAGAATTTTAGCACCTCAATATGTTTAGTTAAAATATTAAATGATGTAAGAGTGAATGAAGAGCAAAATTAAGCGACATGTGTGGCCCTACTCGATTTTAGTAAAACTTTCGACACACTTAACCACGAAATATTGTTGGCTAAACTAAGGTATTTTGGAATCTCTAAATATGGTATTAACTTCTTTAAAGAATAATTTATGACAGTCCAACGGTTAGAAAAACAATGTTCAGAGGTTAGGTAAACAAATCAAGACGTACCTCAGGGTTCTATACTATCACCCCTACTTTTTTCACTCTACGTGGCAGACATGTATTAAACTGTAAAACATTCCACATTACAGCAGTATGCTGACGACTCACAACTGTATATTCCTGTTTCTATTGAAGATATGAATAATAATTCATTTCAGCATAAGTTTCAGTTTGATTTAATGAATCTAGAAAACTACGCAAAAAATCACAACCTTAAATTAAATGCTGAAAAATCTAAAATTCTTTTGATGTGTTCGAATAATAATTTAAGGCGAAATGTTGAAAATCGGATAAATATTCATATAAATAACACGCCAGTTCCAATTGTCCAACCCCATGTAAAAAACAAAATTAAAGCAGCCTATTTACGCCTGAAAAACCTTTTTAAACTTAAACGGAACTTGTCCACAAAACAAAAATATTTACTTTGTGAAAGCCTTGTTTTATCTTTATTCGATTACGGTAATGTGGTATATGGTGGCTCTTTACGTTCAAGTACCAAAAACGCAATTCAAAAAATTCAAAATTCCTGTATGCGATTTGCCTATAATATCCCATATAGAAACCATATAACGCCATATCTTAATGACAAAAATGTATTAAATATGACAAACAGACGAAAGCATTATATGTTTAACTTTATTTATCGAATTATAAAGGAAGTCCAATCGGCTAACTTACGAGATGAATTTTTGGATTTGAGCATGAACACATGACGCAAAACAATGATATTTTTGTTGTGCCATGCTATAGAACCGCAACATTTCAGCGCTCTTTTAAATTTGCGAGGGTTTAAATGTGGAATAGTATTCCATCCAGCATTAAACAACTATCTTTAAACATATTTTCTAAAAAAATTAAATCGCAGTTGCTAGTTGAACAAAGAATGGGTTAATTAACATCAGATATAAATGATGGTAAAAATCTAACAAAAAAAAAATCATTATTAATTGTCATTAGTTTAGAATTGTCTTTACCCCTTGTGGACATCGACATCGACATTTTGCATTTTTGCTTTTTTTATGGTCTTAAATATTGGGCGTTACTCTCCTTGGTTCTTTTATCCGCTGCCGCATCTGCCGCTCTCCCGTTCTGGATTAATTTTCTTTATTAATATTTTTATTACTATTATTAATATTGTTTGTTTCTTTTTGATTTATTTCATATAAATTAATTATTTTTAAGGGTTATTTCATCTGTACCAACAGATTAACGGTTTTTATAATCGAGAATTAATCCTTTTTGTCAAAATTTAAATAAGGATTATAACTGTATTTTATAATTTTATATATGAGCAAATAAAGCATTTGAATTAGAATTTGAAAATTTGAATATTATTATCATGTAATAAACCTTCTTGTTAAACATGAATATTATAAACATAATATTAAATTCCTCAACGTATATCACGCGTACATTTTATCGCACACGTCAACAAAGTGAGGACTATTTATTAAAGCCGATATTAAATTTGATAAAAAAATATAAAGGAAATATGACTCCTATACTCTTAGTGTGAAATTATCAACTGTGCATTGTAGTTTGTAGGTTCCAAAGTTTAATTATTGAAAAATCGCTGGAAATATATTGACAAGCAGATCTCCCTCTACAGCAGTGGCGAAGCGTACGAGTAGACAAGGTAGACACTGTCTACCCAAAATTATCCAGTTATTTCTCATTAATTTATTACGTAATTATTTCATGTAATTGTTGAATTCAAATAAAAAAAAAAACAGAATGTAGTCGCTCTCCTTACTATTATTATATAGTATCTAAACGGCTATAATATCTATCTATCTATAATATCTAAGGCCCCGCCTGACGCACCAATTAAAATAAAAATGCAGGGCTGACACCCAATTAATGTATACGAGCCCCAGGAAGACACATTGATATTTGTCTTCCGAAATTTGGAGCATCTAATCGAACCACTTATACGCATCAAGCAGGTGACAGAGGTCCAGCCGCATCAGTATTCAGCCTATTACGTATGCAAAATTTACTCACGGGAAAGACATTTGAGCTTTTGTCTATCGAAGTCGACCAGCTATTTTATTATGCTCTTGAGGGTTATTGTTTATGGACACGCTTGATCTGGTCGGCCGCAATACATCTTCAGTTTTGTTATATATTAGTTTTATAATATTTTGTTAATAATTAGTATTTTTATTTTTGGGTGTATAAAAAAGATTTTTTTAGTGGATATTTTAGGGGTTATTTATGAACGACTCTTGGATATTGGCAATTGTATTTTAGTTGTGTTTTGTGTTTTTATTTGTCTTTAATTAATTTTAAAATAATGGATATTATGGATTTATAAGTTATGCTTATACCTATGTTGTGTTTTTTTTGTACGCAGTATTTATTTTTATCTATCTATCTTTTTATGCTAGTAGTAATTATTTTTTTCTTATTTATATCACTACATATTTTTCTCTTTGAGTTAATATTTCATGCGCTTTCATTCTCTATTTCATTAAAGTGAATAATATTGAATACACATTTCTAATTAAGAATTTTTATTGTTTGTCTACCCGAAAGAAAAGTTCACGCTTCGCCACTGCCTACAGTAGTGCTTTTCAATCCCTACATTATTTTTTATATATATATATATATATATTTAAGAGTTTGAAGTAAGATCCTCACCTCTGGTTGCTTTTATAACTTCTCCACTATTTAAAAAACGATTCATTACATCTTCTACTCTATGCTTGAAAAGGCCAAGAGCCTGTACTAAATAAGTAGAAATGCATTCTTACAAACTGATATTAGATTTATGTTCTTTTCTTATACTAAAGTTAATTGCCATGTTACGTTTGTGATTTCCATAAGAATTTCTTATGTGCTTTATGGTAGGTACATTACCAAATTTTCCGTTTAGATAAAAGGATACAGTCTAGAGACCATTTTAAAACAAAAAAAAAATTGGTTTTACCATATTTTGTACTAAAAAATAAAAAAACTTCTTATTAAATGACGCCATTTTCAAAAAATGGCTATTCGTAAACTCTCGAATATGTCAATTTTACAGAAGGATATTCGACAGTGCTGTTACACTTGACAAAAGTCTATAAAGTTTAGGTAAGAGTTGGCAGCTATTAACAAAGTTAATGAAAAGAATAGATTCCGGTTATCACTTGGAATTTTTTTTAACCTACAAGTGTTAAGTGATATTCCTACAACTTGCAACTACGATAATGTTTGTATTACTAATAAAAAAATATTGAGATTTTACTATATTTTAATATGCACTAGCTGTTTATATACCGGGTGTCCCAAAATGCTATTAACAGCATAGAACTTCGCCATTTTTGAATATAGCCAAAAATTTCGAAATGCGTTTTTTATGGGAGACAATGCTATTTAAAAAACTTTTTTAAAGGCGCATTTTTTTTATTAGCATATTTCATTCTAAAAAAAGGAGAAAGAAGTTTTTATTGATTAATACGATTAAACGAATACATTGAATACGATTCAATTATTAATACCTTACCTTCTTTAATAACAATACAATTGTTTTTATACAAATACAATTGCAAATACAAACGATTTTATTTGTCAGTTTTATAATCAAGTTACACATTTGTGTTCACTTATTTTATTATGACAAATAGGAGTGTCTCTCGTTTAAAATAACCATTTGCCTGCACCGTCAGTAAACTGTAGTACAAGTGAGACAACCCTTTTAAAAACCTTAAACAACTATTAACATTCCTGTTAATTTATTATTATTATTCCTGTTAGGTATGTAAAAACATTTAAAAAAATCAAGAAAAACCACTAAGAAAAATATTATTAAAAAAAAAGACAGGGTATTTAGGTAGCTTTTCTGTAGCTGCCTCTGTGCGTTTTAATTTGTTTCAATTATTTATCAAAAAGAAAATATTTTGCACTACTCGATTAGAATTATTTCGAAGGTTTAAGTTTTCTTTATACTTTAAAACCTGAACTTCAACCTTTCACTTAATCCTAAAATTTTGACTATCTTAAAAACGATTTAAAATTAACACATTTTCATAGGAACGTTTTTAGTCCTAAAATCATAGGAGATTATCAATTATACTACACAGAGTAACAAAGCCATAATTAAATTAGTTGAAAAGTGTGCAGATCTTTTTGGATCTTACAAGGGCTTTCGATACAGTGCCTTATAAAAAAAATTCTAGAAGGTTTTAAACATAATAAGAAGCTACTTGGAAAAAAGAACATATTTAAGTAAGAATAAAACGGATTTTTACTAAAAATAAAGCAATTCATCCAGATATTCTACAGGACAATATCTTGGATCGACTTCTTTTTATTGTGTATACATATTCGTCTCTGGATCTTTTATCACGTTCTTCTTTTACCTTTTTAGGATCTGTTTTTAAATTTGGTAAGTCTGCTTTCAGGTCTGATGTTTTAGACTTGACGTTTCTTGTCTCGTTTTTCTTGTTCTTCTTACTGTTTCCTACTTCGTTCTTTTTATTAACAATCTCGGTTCTCTTGTTCTTCCCTCTGTTTAGTTTTTCTTGTTTCTTATCCTGCTCCATAAACTTCTTTAATAGTAAAAATTTCACGACAGATCCCGTACTAAACAATGCCGTTTCTTGGCAGGGAAACAATCTGGTCCCCACATTCTAATTTGTAATTATGCAAAACTTGTGACAACAGATTAAAATCGGGGAAGCACACGCACGTACGTAATCGGGCTCGAAGGTTGTTCCCCGGATAAGGTCGGAGAAACATGTCTTTTAGGGGGGTTATTACCCGGCGAAAATGACTGTTCCATCGAGGGTGCGTACATAATACACGGTTAGGTAAATTGAAAACGCCTTCTGTATTCCCTTTAATGAACGTGACGCGATTAACGGGGCACAAAAGAAAACCTCTTCTCCGGGTATTAGGTTTTGACGGAATTATTATATTTTCGAGATACCCTCTTAAGGGCCTCTTGCTAAAAGGATTTATTAATTATTAAATATATTTGTTCTTAGTCTCTTTGAGAATTTATTATCAGGCGAACCTGCCCGAGGTAATCTGATAGTTTAAATCATACATTATTTTAACGGGTTGTAACGCTCCCTTTGAAGCCCTATAATGGAAGATTTTAAAAAGAAAACATTAACCTTTATGTTATGTCTTTAGGCGATGACTTATGCAATGCGTCCAAGCCCTCAATCAACTGGATGAAAAAATGTGTTTTTTATTCCAGGCATTTGATTCCGATCATACTTTAACTCTCTGAAAGAATAACTGAAACAATTCACTTAAAAAAATCAATAAATGAGACTCATATGCATTTAAATTATGCATGAAATTTAGATTTAATTTAAAAAAGGGGCACTTTTTGATCTTCAAGATAATAGTATTTCAACTGCCTGGAAGAATTTTATGTTATTTATGTACTGTAACAATTCAATAAATAAATTTTTAAAAATTAGGGGCATACGCATTTAAGTTATGCATGTAATCTAGATTTCTGTAATTAGGTTTGCATTAGAGAAAGTAGTTATTTGTTGACTACTTAATGTTTAGGATAATGATGGTTTAACTGCCTCGACATTTTTTTTAATTCCAGGCAGTTGATTCTGATAATTCTTTAATTCTTCAATGAATTAAATAAATTTAAAATAAATAGAGGCATATACATTTAAGTTATGCATGAAATTTGCATTTCTTTAATTAGGCTTAGATAAGAAATAAAAATCATTTGTTAAGTACTTGATGTTGCCTGGCAGAAATTGCCAGATGGGACAAAAAAGTATTCTTTAACTACTTAGAAAAAGTATACTTTAGGTAAACTAATACAATAGTTTAATTTCTTGTTTTTAGACTATTGAGGTTAATTCTCTTCTACCTGAATTATTTATTGATTTATTAACTTCTACAAACACCAAAACAGTAGTGTAATAGTAAATCTAAGAGGGTCTACCAGATCAATAAAATTAAAATTAGGAAAATAAATAAAAAGGTTAAATGACAGCTAATTTATACATAGCTATTATAAAAAAAAGGAAATATAACAAAATTGAATTACACCTATCAAAATAACCATCACCTTAATTATTATTCAACATTTGACAGCAGAATTGAATTTTTTGTACTTCTGATAGTATTTGAAAATAATTTATCGTAGATGACTTATGCAATCCGTCCAATCCCTCAATAGAATCCGCTAAGTACGTGGGCTTGGACAGATTGCTTCCATCCAGAAAATCGTCTTTTTGATCAAAGGTTTTGATTTCATTCAAACTATAAAAGAAAAATGATTAATTTTTCTTCGAATTGTCAATGAAAAATTGGCTTGACACATGACATGATTTATCCTAGAATCATGAAGTCATACCCCCTATTGGAAGATATTTAAAAGAAAACATTAACTTTTATATTATGTCCAACGAGAGATGATGAGTTTTTATCTCTAGGTAACGACTTGTGCAATCCGTTCAAGCTCTCAATAGAATCGGTTGAGCATGTGGACATGGACGGATTGCTTCCATACAGGAGATTGTCTTTTTGATCGAAATTTGATTTTCGATCAAACCTTAATAAAAGAATTGTTTTAAAAATTATGAATCAACGGTCGTGACGTCATAATCCCCAATGAAAAAAGCGTGACAGATGACATGATTTCTCGTAGATCTATGACGTCATGGTCCCTAATGGAAGATTTCAAAAAGAAAATATAAACTTTTATATCCAAAGAGAGATGATACATTTTTATCTGTAGGTGATGACTTGTGCAATCCGTCCAAGCCCTCATAAGAATTGATTGAGTATGTGGGCATGGACGGATTGCTTCTATATAAGAGATGGGTTTTATAGAAACTTAACTAATGAAAAAATTATTAATTGATTTCCAAAGCGTCAATGAAAAATTGGCTTAAAGAATGACACGATTTATCATGGAATCATGGGCATGGACGGACTGCTTTCATACAGGAGATTGTCTTTTTAATCGAAATTTGGTTTTCGTTCAAACCTTAATGGAAAATATCAACTGTTTTATAAATTATAATTCAACAATCATGACGTCATATGATATGATTTCTGATGAAGACTAATGACGTCATATATCCTAATGGAATATTAAAAAAAAAGATCTCACTTTTTAATTAAATTGAATAGTAAGATCTATAGGATTCCGTAGGCCGCAACTGAAGGATCCACTTTTGTACTTTAAAGACTTCAATTGACAGTTGTCATTTACTGCAAAATCTGTTATTAGTTGATTGCACGCTGGCATAGTAAAATCGTTTTAATGAACATATTGATATAATGTTTCTCAGTCTTCTAATTAGAGCACAATTACTGTTTAGTTTAAATATCAGATTCTGGAGCTGTAAATTCCAACTAAATGTACTATCAAGGTCAACCCCCAAAAAATTCATATTCCTTCACCACTCGTGGTACTGACATTGCAGCTTACCAGTTAATTGCACATAGAGAGAATCGTTTATTTGAATCTGAATTCACATAGCTTTCTCTGCACCATTTATTTGCTTAATTATACTCTAATGAATCTCTGGTAAACGCTATATTATTTAATAAAACCTCATTAAATTTAACCATTTAACTTGTAGTAATAATAATAATAAACCTTGTATTCAAATTGAGAATTCCCGAAAACCCCGAAATATCTTCCATACTTTATCCAAATGAAAACAGCTAAAATAAAACGGCGGCGAGATATTCTACAGGGAAAGTTAAGCCTTTACGAGATCCAAATAAGTGAAAGTAATTTCGCAAAACCCCGCCGTAAGGGCGCTCTCCCGAATAAAACGCGGAATTGCTGAGGTGCAAAATAAAATCTAAACAAAGCTGCGATTCTATGTCGTTGTTGGATAAATAAACTTGGATTTTGTAGATTGCACCGGCACTCGGGAGAATAAATAGGACCAGGAATCTTCCTTTAGAAATTATCAGTGTTTAAATTATGTAAATATTTTAATTTAGATTTGCTACAGCTACCCCTTAAATGAACAAGAAATTGGTGCATAGTATAGGTAATTACTATGAGAAGTGACATCCTACTTCTCTCTATGATTGTGACTCATAAAGTAATAGTTTTCTTTTTACAGAAAGTTACAGGATCCTTTTGGATATTTTGACAAAAGGCTTTTGTGAAGAATCACAACAGTCGCCATTTAACTCTTTTCAGTCAATGGAAAGATTCTTTGAGAGGAATATGTTGAGAATAAATCTGAAAGATGCATCTTTGAGTAGTCTTTTCTTAGGGTAAACATTCTTTTTATTATAACTTTGTCATAGTTATATTAATGCAGTATTTCCCTAGGTTCTCTTTTTGAATCTTTTATCACATTTTGCAAAAGTAAAATAGATTTGGCATTTGCATTGGCTCTCATAAGGTTCTTATCGTCCTAAAAAAATCAATCTGAAAAAGACTTTTTAGTAAATTTTTGATTTTGGTATATTTATCAACCGTATATGGCCAAGGTATATTTATTAAGCTGTAGAATATACGTATATCATATACTATTCTGTTTAAAAAAGGAGAAAATTTTGGCATTTAAAAAAAAATTACACGGAATTTACAGACCTAGTTTTTGAACTCGATTACTACACCTCGAATATTTGTTGAAATTTTTCTAAAAAATCACCGTTTTTCGTCCATAATATACAATCTAATAACTCTGTTCTTATACTAAATATTAATATATAAAATTATATAAAATTTAAATAAACAGTATTATTAAATTTATTATAGCATATATATTTTATGCAAAAGCATTGTTTTTCATCAACACAATCTTTACCCCCCCCCACCCACCTCAAACATTTGCCCAGTAAAAAATTCTTTTGAACAATCACTATTTTTCGTCCATAATATCCCATCTAGAAGCACTGTTTTTGTATTAAATATTTAGTAATATAAATAAATATAATTATATCAAATTTAAATAAACAAACTATGTTATTAGATTGGATATTAACCACGAAACCAGCTGTTATTCATGCGTATTATTTTGCAATAAAACAATGATTTTTGAAAACTATTTCTTACTGGTAAGTTGTCTGGGGTGGGTGGGGGGCTAAGGAAAAGCTAATGCAAAACCGTTTTTTTTACAGAAAATAATTGCCTGAGAGAAAAATGCGTTTTAAAAAAATTACAGGTGATAAAAAATCTATAGTTTTTTATTTAAAAAAAAACACATATTTAAAAATACAATTCTTAAATAAAAACTACTAGTAAATTTATCAACCGTATACGGTTAAATTATATTTATTAAACTGTAGAATATACGTATATCTTATTAGAATATACATACCTCTTAAGATATACAAATAAAGGAAATTAAAAAATACAAATTTTCTTAAAACTAAATAAGGATTTAAAAAATAAAATTTATTTTAAAAAGATGCAGTGGTGTACTTTTTTTATTAAAAAATATTTACGATAAACCCCTTACGAAAACAAGGTGTACATTTTATCCGTTATTTATAGTTGACGTTCAACCAAAAATGTACACCTGCTGTAAACCAAAAGTGAATGTTTACTTAACTATCGTGTATTGCTCGGGCATGATTGTAACTGAGAAAAAGATAATATTTCTAGCAAAACCTGAAATGTGTCTAAGGAACCATTAAACACGTTATTAATTTCAGATTTTATGCTTGATCGTGATACCCGCTATATTACAGAGAACTTACTATTTACCATAAGATATAATTTTCATCACGGTATTCGCGTTCTATACGCAACCTAAGCGGTTACGATAACAATCTAAATTTAGTTTAGTCATATTTTACATATTAATGCGCGTCGCCCTAACTCCTTCCAATGGCTGCAAACCTTAATTTGCATAAACGTACTGAGAATCCATAAATTAAGTTAAAACATTCCTGTTGTATAACATCCAGATAGCAAGCTCACTGCCTTCCTTGCCCGTAGATCCAGGTAAAATACATAATTTATTGTGAAATCACTTTGGAATCACGAACGGGGTTGTAAGGAAATAGGGTCAATGCGTAACTTTTCCAGTAGTCGGAGGTCGAATGGTAAATTTAGAACGTCTCGTATCAGTGATAAACCCCAGATTTTAGCCATTCAAAAATGGGTGTAACTTCTAATAGTTTTCGTAGTGTAGTAATTATTATGAAAGTTGAGTAAAGTCAGCTTGTCAGGGAAAATTTAAGATGAAAAGTTTCGAACGTAAATTTCGGCTCTGGCATAATAATGCAGTAATTCTAGCCCCGGGAGTGACTAGAGAAGTTTGTGCCAGTGTACCCGAGTCTTTAGTTTTATTAAATTAGGGACGGAGTTTAATATAACATGTACCCCGTTCTTTTGTCTTTATAAGCAGCAAGCTAAAAATAAAATAATTAATTTAGCTTATAGAGAAGGAGCTGACATTCAATAATCAATGACGATGGTCATTTAGTCGTTAATTAGCTTTTATTAAGCCACGTTCTAATTTAAAAATAATTGGTGTTATAACATTAAAAGAGCTGAAGTTTTGTTTTACTTTAAAGGCCAGTAATGCAAAATAGATGGCAGATGAAATAGTAATAATGTTTGATAAAAGAAGAAAATGCTAAGGAAAAAGCAGACGAGAGAAATATATTACTGAAAAAAATATATAATATGAGCAAAAAATTAGTAGCTAAAGAAACAGAGCATTTTTAATAACAACACGATGCCTAAGAAAAAAAATATCTGAAGTATATAGGAAAAAGATTTTCTCTAACATACAACATGAACCAACTATATCAACCGTACTTAAACATTATATTAGCAATCTCTTTGCAGGTGATAGGCCTCACTTAGAAGATAATCTAGAAGATGACTCTTCTGGGGCATCAACCTGTAGCTCTAAAAAGGTCACAAGATATGAAAACGGTTGGACAAAGTGCCTATTGAATTGTTCAAATAACGTCTGATGTATCATCACCAATTGACCTTACATCTCTTTTTATCCTACTACTAAAAAAGAACAACGCAACAAGACGTGAAGATCACAGAATGATCAGTTTAATAAGTCACACTCTGAAAGTGTTTCTGAACATCATTATATAGAGAATTTTTATAAAATTCAAAAGCGCTGTTACATCCTCGCAATTCGGATTTAAAAGAGGTTCTCGGTACAAGAGATGTACTGGTCGCAATGTAATAACCAAGTATTTTAGATTATGAAATAGCATATGATCAAGTATAGAAATAAAATATGATCATGGGACTTATTTCTTCACTCTGTGCAACATCTAAACTTGTCCCAATATTGATTGACATAGATCCAAAAGTCATACGTTGTATTAAAAACTCAACGGAAACCAATCAGCTGTAGTTAGATTTGATAATTAAGTTACAAGAACAATAATTAGGCATCAAAGTATGCAAAAGATACTCATTTCTGATAGCAGACAATATGAATGACTTCCGAAGCTCCTTGGAACCTAAAAAACAAAATTCCTAATAATCACTCACAAATAAGATGAGTTTCAGAATGCGGAATTCTCAGACGATACTAAAGACACAAGTAAGAGTTTAACTATCTGGGTACTTAATTATGTAAAAGCTGGTTTTCAGACGTAGAAAACGAGTAGCTCATTCATGAAGTTCAAAAATCTCTTTGAGAACTCTAACTTTGACTTTAATTTCAAAATAAAATTCACATAAGGTCCATATTCTTGTACATTATGAAAAGCTGGATATTGAAAATTAGCACGATCAAGCATTTGAGATGTAGAATTATCGAAAAATGTTGAAAGTTCTATGGACAAAAAGAAAAATCAAAGTCAACATTTTGAGAATGATAGGAAAAGAATACGAATTGCTGGGTACGAGAAAATGCAGGAAAACGACGTATCTAAGGCATATGCTATGCAACGAAAAAGCAGTTATTAAAAAAGTGTTATTAGAACGAAAGTTAAAGGGAAGAAGGGGTTTAGGGAAAAAAGGATGTTGTAGGTTCGAAATATCGAACATCGCAAAGAAATAGGAATCATAGGAAAATGAATTCACACCAATAGAAATAGGAAAAAATAGAGACAGCAGTGATCGCAAAGTCATATGAAAGAAAAAAAAGAAAAATTTAAATTTAGATTAAGGTTTGGATTGTATTAATAATATCGATGTATGTATAAAGAAACTAGTAAAGATTTCCAAAGATGCTTGTTTAAAACCATTTCTATGCCTGAGACACCTAAATAAATTAATGTCTTAAAGTATGTTGCTTGCAAAAATTAATGCCAGATTTGAAAGTATATACAGATTTTTTTGGTTAGTATTTTAATGTTTTCTTCCTATTGGATTTTGAGATCCAGATCTACTTTCAGAAATTTACTACTGGGCACACAATAATTTATAGTCTTCGCTTCACTGATCAATAATCTATTTAAATAGAACCATAGTCTTCAGTTGTATAGACACAAGAGTGCTAAGAATGATGCTGCAAAGAATACCATGGTGTCATCGGCAAAAAGCGTTTATTTTGCTTGGCCATTTATGTAATTCAGGGGAAATATTGGTTCCAGAATAGTCCTGGGAAACTATTGCAAAAGCATTCTACGATCCAACAAGTCGAAGACTTTACTTAAGTCGTAAAACATAACAGTGTGAACTTGGACCTTATGAAAGCTTACAAAAAGGAGAAAAATGTTCAAGGTTTCAATGGTGGTGTAGGAAGAGAATGTGAATAGTTAACTAGTTATATTAAGTATTACGTCACTATAAATAAAGAAAATATTGAAGACAAGAAGTTCTTGTATTTAGAAGACTTATATAAACTAGAGGTCGATCAGTAGTGAGAGTATATTTAGTTATTATAATGCTGTTGAATCAATTAACTATATCTGTATTCTCGCACTTCATCGGAACATCAGATGCGATGCCTTTATTAGTTTAATATCTAATGCTGTGGAAGAGAGCTTTCCTACTATAGCAAAAGGAAAATCTATATGCAAAGACAAGAGATCAGCTGGACTTGTTAAAATATCGCTTCATTTAACTGTTATCAATCTTCTCAAGGTATTTTATTAACTTATGGCGGATAAAATGTACCACTACGTTGAAAATAATAGTCAGGTTCAGAAGTAATACATCTACTTATCATTCATTAAAAGTATGGTGGATTTTTCATCGACTAGCCTGGAAAAGGGCTTTGACGCATATGATAAAGGCATTTGACTGTGTATCATATGAAAATCTATTACTACAGCTTCTATCTAGATAGTATTTCTTTTGTCAGATCAAAATGAAGCGAAGGTCTATTTTTTGACCTTGGACTCACCTGAAAAAGGCACATAATTTAACTGGCCTCTTAATTATCAGAAAAACGTCACTGATAAGAAACCTATCAAGGACTATATCTATGGAAATGTTGCTGTTGGCTTATCATGATTTAGCTGGGTTATGTCATATGTATGATGAATTAGATTCACTCCATTCATCAAGAAAAGATATTTAGATTAAAACGCAGATGCAGTCAGGCCATAATAGGTCCACCTTACCGGGATTACTGTCGACACTATTTTTTCTAAGCTTTTGTTGAATTTCATTAATAGAAATCTGCCGCCTTACCAAACTCTATACGGTAATATGCATTAATATTCTACTCGTAATAATTTGAATACCCTACTGTGGTTTCGTATATTATTGTCAAGGAAGTAAAAAACTGTTTATTAAGAAATGGTTCTATATATTTAAAGCCTCTCAACAATAGTTTTAATTACTTTTAACTATGTTTATTTAGAGTTTTGGAAATCCTGGAAACTGTCTATTGTTATTCCATAAATACCGTTAATCACAATAAATTTAGACCCATTAACACCGTACCCGTCTATGAAAAGCTCCTTGAGGTTTGTGTAAAAGAGCAACTTCTTGATTTTTGCAACGAAAATTCAAAAATCGTTTCCAATCAATCGGGTTTCCATCAGAATCGCTCTTGTGAATCTGTGGTTGTCGATATTTGTGATAATTTTCTCAGAGCCATTGACAGTGATAACTATATCTTAGCCGTATTTTTAGATTTTAAAAGAGCTTTTGAAACCATTGATAGGAATATTTTAATTCAAAAATTGGAAATATATGGAATTAAGGATACAGTTTTAAACTGGTTTAAATCATATCTATGTAACAGAGTCCAACGTGTTAAGTATGTTAGTTGTCTATCTGGTGTTTTTGATGTTAGGTTTGGTGTATCGCAAGGCACAGTGTTAGGTCAGTTAAAAGTAGTCAAAAAATTTAAAATCATTTTATTTGCAGATGATACCATGATTTACACAGTTGGTAAAAATCTTAATAAACTGGTATCTAATTTAAACACTGATCTTTCTAACTTATTTGGCTAGCTCTGCCACAATAAACTAGGTTTAAATACCATAAAATCAAAATTCTGTATGTTTAACAGAAAATCAATATTAAGTCGGGTAGACATTGACGCTATGGACATTATTGTAGATGGAGAAAAAATTCTTTTTGAAAAGGAAATAAAATACTTAAGGACTATTTTGGACGAAAGCCTAAACTTTCATGGGCATGCTAATTACCCGAAGAGGAAGTTTTCAAAGAAAGTTGGACTTTAGCATGCATAGGAAAAAATCTATCAATGCACACAAAAATAATGCTTTATAATGCTATTGGCCTTACCCATTTGCAATTCTGTTCGACATTATTATTTAATTTACCCCAATATATAATAAACCAGTTTGAAATAATACAAAATAGAGCTATAAGACTGATCCTGTAATGTAATCATTATACCCCAGTTGTGTCTATGTTAAACGTCCTAGGTATGTTGTATGTGAATCAAAGAATTATGTTTAATGTTTATCTGTTTATTTTTAAATTAAAACATCGTCTGCTACCAGACTATATCTGTGATAAATTGACAATTTTTAGTGGTGTTCACAATTATCATACTCGCAACCGAGCAGATTTCCTATTTGACAGATGTAATACAACTCAGTTGCTCAAGTCAATATTATATAGGAGCTTAATAGAATTCAATAGGTTACCGGCTAGTCTTAAATGCTGTGATAGTTTTAACGTGTTTAAAAGGCTCCTGAGAAAATTTGTTCTAGAGATTTAATACTTGTCTTTTTTATTTTTATTCTATGTTGTGAATTTTATATTCTGTGTTATATCATTATACGTTGTATTTTATAGGTTCAAATTATTTTATGTCATTTTAAGTTTTATTTATTTGAACTCATGTTTTATTATTTATATACGTTTAGCTTAAGATTTTATTTGTATGATTTTATTTTTACATTGTGTATGTTTGTTTTTCTTACCTTTTCTTATATTCCGACTCATATGTGAATGCATAATCTTAAACATGTTTATTTGCCAACAATACTCGTACCTTATACCAGCTTATACCTATTATTATTGTAATATTATCTTAATTTTTTGGTTTTGTTTTGGTTTTTAATATTTTATTAAATGCCATTCTATGTATTTTATTTTTATATAGCAGATTTTGCTAAATAAAGAAAGCTTATTATTATTATTAGTTTTCAATTGTATTTGTGCAGGTATATATTTACTGTGTATGCATTTAAGCTTAATACTGCTTCTGCTTAAATGGCAAAAATGATGAAACTCTATAGAAATGAAAACTTTACCCTTAGGAGGCAGCCATATTTAATTAATGCAGCTCCAATCTCCTTAAAATACACCCCAGCAACCAAAAAAACCCCGGTTTCTATTCTTAGGAAGCATTAAAAGTATTTTTCCAACCAAACTCGGGCCAATGTTCATTAAGAGCGATAGGACGCTGAGCCCACTCCAATTTCCTGCTGTTTTCTTCATTAACGATATTTTAGGCATTATTAATTTGCTGCCTTGAAAAATAAACGTATTTTATCCGATTTAATTTAGAAACGTTATAAAAGTGGTTCATTCGCCGCTCAGTTAAATAACCCAATTTGAATTCGGTGTTTGTCTTTTAATACGACCGCACCCGAATCGAAATAGTTAGCGGCAACATTCATTAAAACTAAAACCCAAACTCGGGGGGGTACTTTAATAAAACTCAATCGACGACCGGCTGGAGCAATAAGTTTCTCAATTATAACATCCTGATTAAATTCACTACGAGAATTCGAGAAACAAAAGAAGCCATTTTCTTATTAAAACCAGTTAATTAACTGTGCAAGTCGAAATTGGAATTATTTTAGTTTCTGATAATGTGCTACAGATAGGGTAGTTTTTCAAGGTATTTAAGAAAAGGTGACACAAAAATATAATATATCACAGGAAAATTAGGAAAGTTTCCTCTCGTAATTATTAAAATTGTTTTTTTTATTTATTAGGAAAAACTCCATTCAGCATCGAATTTTATGGTCGCTATAAAGAAGTAAAAAATCTAAAAAAAAAAAAGTGAAAACTCCTTTCTCGAACTCCGGTCGCGAATATTTTTATAACTAAGAAAAATAACAGGCTGTGCAAACTCAACGGGAAACTTTAATAGTGTTTCTGCGGAAAAACTGGTTCGGAAAAGTGTATAGAGAATCGGCGGAAAGTTTAGATAATAAACAGAGTTCATTTCGGTGTTTTAAAAATGTTTTCTCTCGGATTTTCGCCGCGGTTCAAATTGATGGTGTGCGAGTTTGTTTTGGGCAGGCGGCATTTGAAATGTTGGGGGATTTTTAATGGCGTTCGAAAGTTTTTATGTTACTTAAGGGGGACGCACGTTATTCCAACTTAACTACCACGAATTCGGTTTTTAAAGAAGTTAAATTGAAGCGAGTTTACGTAATTAGGCTTAAAAGAAATCAAAATCGCTCCGAAGATTTTCATTTTTAGGCCTCCATTATCAATGGTAGTTCAAATACCTCCCAGGATTTTTAAGTTTGAGAAATCTTTAATCTAAAAATAATGAGATTAACTTCCTCTCAATCCAAATTTAAAATTCTTTTATTTACTCAAATATTCAAGACAAGTCTGTTTTTTTTTTAATCTAAATTCAAAAAAGTCATTTTACAAGGACAAAAATGTGACTTTATTAAAGTGCAATTTATTTTTTAAAACTACTTTAAATAAATTTATAAGCTGATTGATTTCTGCCTTATTCTGCCCAATTTATTTACTAAGTAGCACACAAAGTATGCTACGAAATAAATTATATTATATTAGTTATATTAAAAGCGTACTGAATAATAAAATATTACTTAACGGCTTTCATTAAAACAATTCTATCTTATAAACAAACTTAGTTTATAACAAAGTTTTAAAGATAACTATGTGAGAGTGTAATAAAATATTTTTATAATGCAATTAGTAATTTGGTATAAAGCATTTATAAAATAATCTTATATAACTATATTGTGTTAGGCAAAATTTGTTATTTAGTTGCTTTGAAACTTGCAATGAACATTCAACAAATTTAAATACTATATACAAAAATCTCATCCATTTTTTGCAAAGAAACTAAGTTACAAAATTGACGAAACCAAAGAAAAAACACAGTCACGGCTCACGACATATAATAAATGGATACACGAGTTTCACTCTAGCCAGAGCATGATTAGGCCTAAAATCAAAAATATTATTCTAATCAAAATTAAATTATACAAAATTCGCATTATATAAATAAACAAAAATTGTTAAGTTATAATTATAAAAATAAAAACCGCTATCGAACCCGGTACCACAAGATTCGATGTTTGAGCGTAAAATCTATGGACTATATTATGATGACATTTAAATAATTTAATCGACATAATAACGCCAGCAATCATTCTCATTGTATTGCTGAACTATGCATCTGTTTTGTGGACGTGTGAGCTGTTCAGCCATACCAGAGCACAGTATTCTGCTGTGTAGACTAGATCCAGAGCTGACGAACGTAGGGTAGAAGCTGAAGCACCTCAGGATGTTCCGTACAATTTTTTGTATTATATTGCTTTTTTTTTTAATTTCTCTACTGTTTCTCATAAGTGTTCTTTTAACTAGGATTCTACCGTGTCACACCTAGATATTCTAAAATTTTTATTTTTTCCTAGCAGTTAAACTATGAATCATTTTGAATTAATTTAAATTTTTCTTGGTTCTAAGCAGTCGTTACACACATTTACACGCAATGTTACACACACTTGGATTATAAAACAATTCAGTCAAAATAATGTTTGTTTTCTTTAATTTTATTCAACTAAATTTTGTCTTGATTCTAGGCAATCAAGCCACAAAGTTTCCTTTAATTTTAACCAATTTTTAATTTTTTGATTCCAGAATAGGATAATGCTTAATTCATAGCAGTTGAACCATGAATCATTTTTAATCAACACTTTGTTTTTTTGGTTCCACCTTATTGTGCAAATTGAGCATCAAAATTTCTTTTAATCTTAATCAATTTAATGTTTTCTTAATTCGAGGCATTCAAGCTACTGAACCTTATTTACTGTTAATTAATTTAATTTTGTTCTAATTCCAGGCAGTCGAGTACTAAAACATATGTTAATTCCCAGCAGTTAAATTATAAATTATTTTTAATCAATTAATATTTTTCTTTATTCCAGGCAGTTGAGCACCAGAACTTTCATTAATTTTAATCAATTTACTAATTTCTAGATTCCAGGTATTCAAGCTACAGAATAATGCTTAATTCATTGGCAGTTGAACCACGAATCATTTTTATTCAACATCTTGTTTATTTAATTCCAACTTATTGTGCACATTGAGCATCAGAATTTTGTTTAATCTTAATCAATTTAGCAAACAAGCTACTGAACTTCATTTACTTTTAATTAATTTAATTTCTTTCTAATTCCAGGCAGTCGAGTAATAAAACATATGGTAATTCCTAGCAGTTAAATTACAAATTATTTTTAATCAATTTAATATTTTTTTTTATTCCAGGCAGTAGAACAACAGATTTTTTATTAATTTTAATCGATTTATTAATTTCTTGATTCCAGGTAGTCAAGTAACAGAATAATGCTTAATTCATTGGCAGTTGAACCATGAATCATTTTTAGTCAATATCTTGTTTTTTTAATTCTAACTTGTTGTGCAAGTATTTCGTTTAATCTTCATCAATTTAATTTTTTTTTGATTTCAGGCAGTCAAGCTACTGAACTTTATTTAGTTTTAATCAATTTAATAATTTCTTATTTTTAGGCAGTCGAGCAATAAGTTATATGTTAATTCCTAGCAGTTAAACTATAAATTATTTTTATAATAATTAAAAATTAATAAAATAATAATTTTTTGACATAATTAACATTATGTTTTTTTGGTTCCAACTTGTTGAGCATCAGAATTTTCTTTAATCTTAATCAATTTAATTATTTCTTAATTCCAGGCAATCAAGCCACAGAGTTTCTTTTTATTTTAATTAATTTAATAATTTCTTTATTTCATGTAGTCGAACCACAAAATAATACTTAATTTATGATAATTGAACCATGAATCATACAACATTCGCATTATATAAATAAACAAAAATGGTTAAGTTATAGTTATAAAAATAAAAACCGCTATCGAACCCGGTACCACAAAATTCGATGTTTGAGTGTAAAATTTATGGACTATATTATGAAGACATTTAAATAATTTAATCGACTTAATAACGCCAGCAATAATTCTTATTGTATTGCTGAACTATGCATTTATTTTGTGGACGTGTGAGCTGTTCAGATATAATGCAGCACAGTATTCTACAGCTGTATAGACTAGTTCCAGGGCTGACGAACGTAGGGTAGAATAGAAACGTATCATCCATTTTTCTCTAAGAGACCAAACGAAAACAAAACAAAGGTAAGAACACGAAGTCACGGTCTCATCAACTTGTTGTAATGTGATTTGGGTAGGTCTAGGCCTGATGATGCTCCGATAGGAGCGAAACACGTGTAGCTTTTAAAAAATTATATGGATTTAATGAGACTTTGTGTTGTTACCTTTGTTTTGTAGGGTAGAAGCTGAAGCACCTCAGGATGTTCCGTACAATTTTTTGTTTTATATTACTTCTTTTTTTTTAATTGAACTACTGTTTGTGATAGGTGCTCTTTTAAACAGGATCACACCAAGGTCTTCTAAAATTTTTATATTTTAGTAGCAGTAAAACTATGAATCATTTTGAATTAATTTAATTTTTTCTTGGTTTTAGGCGGTCGAGCAATAGAATATATATATATATATATATATATATATATATATATATATATATATCTATAAGGTTTATAATTTCTGGATCATAAAACAATTAAATCAAAATAACGTTTGTTTTCTTTAATTTTATTCAACTGACTTTTGTCCACGTAATCAAGCCACAAAGTTTCCTTTAATTTTAATCGAATAAATAATTTCTTGATTTCAGGTAGTCGAGCAACAGAATAATGTTCAATTCATGGCAGTTGAACCATGAATCATTCTTAATCAACATTATGTTTCTTTGGTTCCAAATTGTTGTACAAGTTGAGCGCCAGAATTTCATTTAATCTTCATAATTTAGTTTTTTCTTGATTCCAGGCAATCGAGCTACTGAACTTAATTTATTTTTAATCAACTTTATTATTTCTTAATTCCAGGCAGTCGAGTAATAACATATATGTTAATTCCTAGCGGTTAAACTATAAAGTATTTTTAATCAGTTTAATATTTTTCATAAATCATTCATGACAGGTTCAACCTTAATCAACATCATGTTTTTTTGATTCTAAAATGTTGTGCAAGTTGAGAAGCAGAATTTCCTTTAATCTTAATCAATTTAATTTTTTTTTCTTGATTTTAGGCAATCAAGCTATTGAACTTCACTTAGTTTTAATCAATTTAATAATTTCCTAAGTCCAGGCAATCAAGTTACAGAGATTCTTTTTATTTTAATCAATTTAATTATTTCTTGATTCCATGCAGTCGAGCCACAAAATAATTCTTAATTAATGACAGTTTCATCATGAATCATTTTAAATCAATATTATGTTTTTTTGTTTTAAACTTGTTAAGCATCAAAATTTTCTTTAATCTTAATCAATTTAATTATTTCTTAATTACAGGCAGTCGAGTAATAAAATATATATTAATTCCTAGCGGTTAAACTATTAAATATTTTTTATCAATTTAATATTTTTCTTTATTCCAGGCAATCAAGCCACAGAGTTTCTTTTTATTTTATTCATTCTAATAATTTCTTGATTTCATGTAGTCGAACCACAAAATAATGCTTAATTTATGATAGTTGAACCATGAATAATTCTTAATCAACATCATGTCTCTTGGTTCCAAATCGTTATGCAAGTTGATCATCAGAATTTCCTTTAATCTTCATCAATTTAATTTTTTCTTGATTTCAGGCAATCAAGCTACTGAAATCTATTTAGTTTTAATTAATTCAATAATTTCTTAATTTCAGGCTGTCAAGCAATTTATTATATATTAATTCCTAGTAGTTAAACTATAAATTATTTTTAATCAATTTAATATTTTCTTTATTCCAGGTAGTCGAGCATCAAAATAATGCTTAATTTATAGTAGTTAAACCATAATTCATTTTTAATCAACATCATGTTTTTTAGGTTTTAACTTGTTCTGCAAGTTAAGCATGAGAATTTTTTTAAATCCTAATCAATTTAATTTTTTCTTGATTCCAGGCAGTCAAGCTACTGAACTTCATTTACTTTTATTCAATAATTTTTTTTTTAATTCCAGGCAGTCGTGCAACAGAATAATGGCAGTTGAACCATGAATCATTTTTAGTCAACATCATGCTTTTTTGATTCCCAGCTTTTTGTGCGTGAGTAGTGAGTAGCAAAATTTCCTTTAATCTTAATGAATTTAATTTTTGTCTTTATTCGAGATAATCAAGCTACTAAACTTCATTTACCTTTAACCAATTTAATTATTTCTTGGTTCCAGGCAGTCGAGCACTAGAATATACTTAATTTTAAATCCTGGTACTTTAACCATAATTAATATTATATTTGTTAGATTTAAAGCAATTAAGCAACAGAACTTCCTCTAATTTTCTTCAATTCAATAATTTCTTAATTCCAAATAGTAGAGCAACAAAATATAGTTAAATTCATGTCAGCTTAACTATTATCAGGCTTTTTTGTTTCTCAACTTTAATTAAGGTTTTTTTTTAATAGAGGAAATTAAGCAACACAATTTCCTATACTTTTTATCAATTTAATTATTTCTTAATTCCAGGCTGTCGATCAATAAAATACTATTTTCTTATTCTTGGATCAGGAATTATTTTTAATTATCATCGTCTTTTCCTGATTCCACGTAGTCGAACATTGAAATTTTATTTAATTTTATACACCTTAATTTTTTTTTAAAGGGGCACAAAGTTCTCCATTTGCGATTATTCCGGTAAAACCAGGTTACTTCTGTTTTGCCAGCGGTTTGTTGGAGTCAAAAAAAAATTTTTTTAAGAGATACTCAATTTATTCCTATATGATTTTCAACAATTGCAAAATATATTTCCAGTTTCAACATTTAAAGTTACGAGAGATCAGGCACATCTTAAATTGTTTTACAAACGAATTAATTACAAGAAATACAAGCCATGTAGGTATGTTTCATGAACCCTTTAAAAAGAGCAATGTTGAGTTTAATTCATTTATTCCAAAAGTGTCATGAATAACAAACTCCTATGCCTAAAGTAAAATGGATGAATACGAAAGGCCTTTAAATAAATAAATAATCTGATTTAGATAATGCTCCTACAAAAAAAGCCTAAATCAAAATCAAATCAAAATAATTTATTTGCCATAAAGAGTCAATACATTCCTAGTAACAAAATAAAGATAATACAGGGTGTCCCGAACTTACATGGCAATATTTTACCATCGCATCTTTGTCTAAAAATAAGACAAAAATTTCATATACTGGAATCTTGAAAAGTGAATCGTTTTCATGTTACAGATTGAAGATGGTTTTTTGTTAATATTTTCGAAACGCCTGGTCGTTATTTTTCGACATTTTTATCGTATACTACTGTTATTATTAATATCGGATTTAATAACATTTTATGCTAAAATGTATACAGGGTCGTTTAAAATTAGTAGTAGACTTTTTTCTGGTTACTTTTTAATTATTTGGATAGTAAAATTAAAAAGAAACAACTCCTTAATCAAATAATGATAAAATTAGGGTAACACAAAGGAAGTATTTAATTTTTGAGGGTAGACAGTTTTTTAGCTGATATACATTTTTTAGACGATAGTAAGCTGCTTTTAATTTATTGTTGGTGTGTGTTTCGAATTTTGTTGTTTCGTCAATAATTATGCCCAGGTTTTTTACCTCCGATTTAAAGGGAATGGCTTCGTTATTTAAGATAATTGACATATAATTTTTCAGGTACTCCCTTGCTTGTTTACTTTGGCTTATAAGAATTGCCTGGGATTTCGTAGTATTGATGTTAAGAATATGATCATTGGCATAATTAAATATTTTGTTTAAATCTTCATTTATTTAAAAATTACAGTCTGTGAGATCTTCCCGGTTAATTGACGTATAAGGTTGCGAATCATCTGCATATTGATGTAGTGTGCTAAAAAAAGACAGATATGCATGTCTGCTACATTAATAGAAAATAAAAGAAAAAGAAACTCCCAAAGGTTTATGATGCTTACAAGAAAGAAAGCTGAAAAAAAAACGAGGGTATCTTTTAAAGAAATTGCCTCTACCGTAATCTAAAATATAGACTCTTCGCAACAGATAATCATCTTCCGCTTCTCGTCATTCCCTCCATAGAAAACTCCCAAGATTAATAAGGACTTTTTGCCTTCGAGCAGTGGTAGATTTCTGTTGATGGCAAGTGCGACTCGGGGGCGGTACAACAATGGAAATGAATAAACGCGCCCTGCGAGTTTAAAGATTTGCCGCATTCGTCTTCGCGCGCACAAAAACTTTTGGCGCACGTCACGGGTTCATTCATCATGTAAGAAGAAGGAACGTTCGGGCGGAGCGGAGCGTCTCGGGACTCGGGAGGCATTTTATTTAAATTGATCATTGAAAAACATAAAAGGTGTCGTTGAGAAATGGATTCGTCGGACGGGGCATTAGCGGCCTCGGCAGACGGGCACCTAGAAGAAAATTTAACGAATTAAGTGTGATCCTTAACGAATAAATCTGCTTAAAATAGTGCAGGATTATAGGAAGCGATGATGAGTTTGTTTGAAATGTTGTAATCTACTGTATTTTTTAATCAGTAACAAATTAAAAAGGTACATATCGTTGTTGATACTGTTAAAAAAATCTGTTTTGTGTTAATATCGCCAAACTAGTTAATATCAGAGGCATATGTATGAAGACAGACAAAAAATAAGTTATATATTAATGGAAAATTTTTAATCTGAAATTATTAATACATTTGATAAAAAACCTAAAATATGGTGCCGATATATTAATAATATTTTTTCAATATATCACTATAACGAAAGAGATCTTATAAATTTTTTAAATTACATCAACTCCAAAGAATCTACTATAAAATTTACTCTTGAAAAAGAGGCTGATGGGTAGCTTCCTTTTCTTGATACTTTAATTAAAAAAGATTTACACAATTTTGAAACTAGAATTTACCGTAAACCAACTCATACTAATTGATTATCCACGTATAAAATAGAATCAACCAATATTTACGAGAAATCTTATTTTACTATTTATTCTAGGTTTTTCTGATAAGATGAAAAGAATTGCTAAAAAATGTAATATAAGAACTATTTTTTAATCACAAAACACATTACGATACTTATTAATAAAAACTAAACATTTCAATGAAAATTAATTTAATAAAAATGTAAGCCATAAAATTCCTTGTACTCGTGGTAAATTTTACATAGGTTAAACCTAAATTTTAAAGATATTGCGATGTAATTTCGGGACACCCTGTATATCATCCTAGCCTCTATTTTATTATCACATGTAAAATATTAATTACATTCGATTAAGAATTGTATTAAAAATTAATTTTTCTATGACTATGCAAAGGGCGATTTTCACGTTTTATATGTCCTCATACAAGGTACGGACTGGAAAGTTGAAGAGGTGTTTGGATGTGGATGTATATGTGCAGCTGTATACATGCATTGATCAGTAAATACTCAAAAAACAGTCAAGGAACGCATTAGAAATTACAAATAGGTTTTTCTGAGCTTATATTTAAGATTAAATGTAAGAATCGTGTTCATAGGCGGATAAATAAATTTGCAAATGCGTTGGATTTAGCTGAATATAAATTACTAAGACGAGAGGTGCAACAGCTTAGTAGTGAGACATATAGATGTTGATAAGAGGATGAAGACATTATTGGATGTCAAGTTATTGCAAATCTAATTAAACCATTTTAAATATGCAAAAAAAGATGGAATAAGAAGTTATTGCAATTTGATTAATGAGCAAAGCTCTTCTCAACTATCTTATTAATTTTTTTATAGATTTGCTCCCTAGGATAACACGCAATTTCAATTTTAATATTCTCCGTCTTTTCCCCATCAGAAACATCAATATTAGCTTCGACTTCGCTATAATGTGGCAGAAAAATAGGCTCGTCGGTAGACCTTATTATTTAATTTAACTAAAGTAAAGCGTTTTGGGAAATTTAATAAAGTTAATACAGACTTTATTAAATTCGCGCACGGTTACTTTTCGTATAAGTTGCCAGAAGTTAGAGCGAATTAAAGCACTCTAAAAGAAAAACACGACGGAATAATGTTTGCATTTCGGCTTCGGCTCGAGAGCGGCTTAATAAATTAAGTATATTTTTGCCAGGGTAGGTAGTTTTATGTTCTTTTTTTTTAGTAAGTATAAATTTTGCTAAATAAAGAAATTAGGCTAAGAGCATTTAAAAAAGAAAATTATTTAAAAAATGTATTATCTAAGCCCCTGGAATTAAGAAAACAACTTCTTTCTAAAATTCTACAACTCTCGTTTTTCCGTTTTTCATTTGCTGGTATTAAACTGAACTCTTGTTATTGAAATTGCTTATGATTCTAAAGGTTATTTCCAGTTACGTAAAAGGACGTAAAATAGAATTTATTCCTTAATAATTATTTCCCCGTTCAGTCCTCCATTCGCCCCATAGAGAGATTATATGTTTTATGTTAAAATTTCTCATGTATCTTAATGTCATTTCCAGTTAAGCCAAAATAGGTTAATTAGCATTTCCAGGTTAGACGGAATCGGTCCAATAATTCTCCGTTAAGCCCTCCATCCTTAATATAAAATTTAATTTATTTATTCAAATTGCTTATGATTCTAATGGTGATTTTTTAATAAGTCAAAGGCTGTAAAATAAAATTTATTTAATTATTATTTCTTCGTTCAGTCCTCCAAATTCCAGATGTTTCTTAATGTCATTTAATCAAAAATAGGTTAATTACCATTTCCAGGTTAGACGGAATCGGTCAAATTATTTAACCAATATTTCTCCGTTCAGTTCTCTATCCTTCCTAAAGAGTTTAATTTTTTTAATAAAATTTCTTATGATTCTAAGTCATTGCTAGATAAGTGAGAGGCGGTAGAATGCGATTTATTTCATTATTATTTCTACGTTCAATCCTCCATTCGCCGCATAAGAATTTATTTATTTTATATTGAAATTTCCCATGTATCTTAGTGTCATTTCTAGTTAAGCCAAAATAGATTATTTACCATTTTTAGGTTAACGGGAGATGATTAAACTATGTAACCGTCATTTCTCCGTTTAGTCCTCCATCCGCCACATAGAATTTATTTATTAATAATTCGATATTATTTATCTAATTCATTGATGCAAAATCGTAGGTAGTTTAAAATGATTTTTTTTCAGATATGTTGTTTTTTGTTTGATATATATTAATTAGGCATTTCTTAAATAGCAATATAAACATCAAAATATATAGATAAGACGAGTTCTAATAAAAAAAGGGTCTATCTAGGTTAAAGTGAAAAACATTTCCGATATCGCCAAACATAAAAACTTTTCCTGCGAACTCAAAGGGGACAATATTAAAAGCCTATTTCGCGACCCTTCGGCAAAACATCCAGTCCGGACAAGGCGTATAGGGGACAAAAAAAGAAGACCGTGCAGGAAAAAAAAACTTTTCCTCGACTTGTCAACAAGTCCCAGTGAAAGTTTTAACGATTTCCTTGAAAACCTGATAATCGCCGCCAAGTCTGTTCCCGGGATCCTGTTTCTTATTCTTTATTTAGTTCCCAAACTACAGTCATTAGTGACTATTGTAACAGGAAGAGACGGGACAAAACAGGCTACTTTTCAACGTTGCCGTTTCACTTCGTGAAAGCAAAAACTCATTTTTGGGCAAAACCGGAGCTCTGGTTACCACAATTTTACTTGCGAGGGTGCTTTTATTGGAAATTAATCTTTAGGCCATTAGGGCAAAGATAGAAAAAAAGCCAGAGATAAAAACAAATTGAGAGAACTTCTATGTGAAAACGTTTTGAAGAGTAAATAACTTATTTTAGTAGAGTTTTGTTTGTTTCGACACAAATGACTAAAAGCTAGCCTAAAAGCAAAAAAGGAAAGTCTGCCACTTCTCATATCAAATTTAATTACTAGGGATTGTTGCATCGGGTGTAAATTTCATGTATTAACAAACCTGAGTGCATCAATTCATAGTCAATAATCTAGCTTCCAGCAATATTCATTAAGGCATGAAAAGCACAAGTCAGCCCAACTCCAGATCATGGGTTTTAGGCAAATATACCCGGCATATGGGAGAAACGTTCATAGCTATCAGCCCTAACTAGCTCAGGATTCATCCTAGCGAACGAGTCAATCAATTAGAAGGATTACGTACATATCATGTAAATGTGTTATGATTTATACGGGAAATTATAGTTAATATACAATTTTTCTATATTAAGGCTGCCTGCGATCATATTTTTTTGCCGGCCCTATTTCAATTTATTCACCCCATTGCCGAGTCGATATATACGAATCCCGAAATGAAAATGCCACTTTAAATACAGGAAATTGACGGAGCGTTAGTCTGAGGGAAAGTGGGCCGTGCCGTGCATTACGGTGGAAATTCGAACCATCGAAAAATGGAAAATCCAACACCGGCCCTCCGCCATATTTCACATTCGAATTGGAATCTGCAGACGGTAATTAAATTACGACCCAAACCGCCATTACAGATTTTAAAGTTTATTAGTTTTTAATTTTTGCGTGTGTATGTGTGTGTCAGATGCTGCCGGTTTTAATTGGGAATTTAGCGAATATGGTGCCATTTCCAGACCGTATAAATTTGATAATACATGATAGTGTTAAAGTCATTTGCAAGGGCAGAAAACATCCCTGGAATTATAGAAATATACTTACTGGCATAGGAGTTACATGCAAAAATGGCTAGATATAAATAAAAGATAGAATTTTCAAGAACCTAAAAGTTAAACTGGATGTAAATTATAAAGTAGTAGATCCACAAAAATAATTCATATATGAAATTAATTCCAAGAAAATTTTCTTTCTATGAGTGGGAACTGCAAGCAAGTACTTCAAGAAAAATCTTAAAAAAAAGAAGAGACCTCAGCAAAAAAATTAACCTGAAAGCAACCAAGCAACTAACAACCCTGACCGAAATAAAACCGTATAAATAAGGTCCCTAAACCGTAGAAAGAGCAAAAAGCAACGAATCTAAATACGTAATATTTGTCCTTTCATCCCTGGGAAATTGGAACGGCAAAAAGGGCTACTATCGAATTTAGCCATCGGGGCTCCTTTTTAGGGACTCCTCTTGTTCGCTTATAAACTTAGTTTGCACCTTTCGCTCTATTGACTTCGGAAATCGATTAACTTTTTCATTTCCTCTGGAAATCTTGTGTCGCTCGGTTTTCTTAAAACGGGAATCGGCTGTCTTTTTGTATGGAAGACGAGAGATGCAGATCGACATTTATATTAAACGAGTTTTATCAGAAAAGCAGATATTGCAATAATCTGATTTTTGCTGCCTTAATACACTGAATAATTCGAATCATTTATAAAGTTCTTAGGTATTACTGGAATCAATGATTCTACGCATTTAATTAAGTTAAAAAACTGCCACGTGTTACGTCTGCAAAAATAGGGCCAGTTTAAAACTTCAATTTGTGAGATTAAACCAGAAAAACATCAAGTTTTTCAATCCATTTCCTATATCATCATTTCATTTATTTAATAGCGTCTGAATCGCCTGGAAATAGTGTTTTTCTGACGTGGTTTGTAAGAATAAACCAAAAAAACACCACTTCGTTCCAATACATTTTTAATTATTAAACTGAGATAAGGATATATAAATGAGAGTCCAGCTTTGTAACCCATTTTCTAAAACATCGTTCTATTCATTTAATAGGGTCTGGATCGCCTGTAAATGGTGTTTTTTTGGCGTGGTTTATTAGAATTAACTAGAAAAACATCACTTCGTTCCAATATTTTTCTAAATATTACACTGAAAAAAAATTATTTGAAGGATGAAACTTCATTAAATGAAGTTCATTAAATTCTCGACAATAAATAACATTTGACAGAAGAGATAGACAACTGACTAAACTCTCTGCATCTTTTTCTCTTTTACTATATGACCCCGAAACTTTTGAAAACACTACTACATTTGCCAGCTTTCAAATGTCATTCTATCCTTCTGTGTTAAAAGGGTTCTCAAGGGTAAGATCTACAGACAAATTCTATAAGAAGTATTAGATAGCAAAAGAAAGTGTTCTGACAGGTGTCAAATGTCATTCTACTTTTTTAAATCGATATGATCGTCGTCCACTCCTTTTGTAATAATGATAAAAATTCAATTAAGAATTAACTTTAAGGTTTCTCGCTTCTCTAGTAATTAGCAGCGGATCTGTAAAATAATTCATTGGCAATATATTTGAGATAAGGATATATAAATCATCCCAGCTTTTCAACCCATTTTCTAAAACATCGTTCCATTTATTTAATAGTGTTTGGATCGCCTGGAAATAGTGTTTTTCTGACGTGGTTTGTAAGATTAAACCAGAAAAACATCACTTCGTTCCAATACATTTTTAGTTATTAAACTGAGATAAGGATATATAAATGAGAGCTCACCTTATCAATCCATTTCCTATATTATCGTTCATTTATTTAATAGTGTCTGGATCGCCTGGAAATAGTGTTTTTCTGGCGTGGTTTATTGGATTAAACCAGCAAAACATCACTTCCTTCCAATACATTTTAAATTATTAAACTGATTCAACCTCAGTTTCATTGTGAACTGAGGTTTTTTCGAGGTCAAATTGTGACTTAACCCGAATAAATGGTGTGACTTATGTATGTTACAAGTGTCTTTGTACTATTATCTTGTAAGTTCTTCCACATGTATATTTGATATTGTCTGGCGTCTGGGAACAATTTTGTATTTTATATGAATGCATAAATATGGGTATGACTAGGAGTGTTAAAATTGCCCAACGTTGTGTTCGCACGAACACCACTTCTGGAAGTAAAATATAATTTTTTACCAATGGGTAAGTAAAGATACTTCGGTAATCCTCCACTACATTTATTTCAAATATAATAATCTGACATGTTTCGGACATATAACATGTCCAATTAAGGCGTTCTGTCTAAACATCTTACAGACTTAGTGCCTAAGACAAGGTTAAAAGGTTAAAACGAATTAAGATACATGAGAATGGGACCAAACATGGATTTACAAAAACTTGAAAATCACGATATTAGGACAATACGATAAGTGTTTTGTAAACAAGAACTGAGAAGAGATTTATTAACTCCATTGCAAGGATGGACTACTTCTTCAACTATAATTTTTTATGTTAAAAGGTCTGTCCATATTACTTATCTAAACATGCCAAATTTCATTTAATAGCTTTAAGACGAAGCACTTTTCGAACATAGTTTTGAATGAAAACTGATAATTTTCCGCTGTCTTACCTGACCATCCTGCTTATTGTAAGCATGGGGATTTACCCATTAAATAAAATCATGATAAATAATTAATTAAATGGCGATAAACCTCTGTGCTTAAAAACACCGGATCGAAGTGATCACTTTGCCAAAAAAAAAATACACCAAAAAAAAAACCGGAGGGCGACAATGCCACCGAAATTTCTGTCTGCCAGCCCTCGTTCGGGTTATTTATGCAACGGCATTAAAAACACAATGCAGCTCGGAAACAAGAAAACCGCTTGCCTCCACGATATTGGAGAACAACGACGTCTCCATTACCATTAATTACTGTCCGACAGTGGCGGCCTTCAACTTTACGTTCACGCCTACTTGATTTATCGTTTGCCCGGCACTCTTACTTAATTGAATAACTCCAGTCCAGTGTTTGAATAGGTTTATGAATAGGTAATGAGCGGGGTAATCCTTGATCTTTTCTGCGACAATTTCTGAGATTCCTCCTGTGATATTCGAACTTAATCTTCTTATGTAAATTTGGCCCGAGCGCGCTTTTTGAAATTTACTATATACCCTAAAATAGTAATGCAATCTAGACGTCTACGATATACTCGTAAGTCTGTCCCCTCTAATTTTACGACAACCGTTTCGTTTCACTATCTGTTAAAAAAGACATAAGGTATAAAATATGGAATTGTTTTCGTTATTCCGCAGCAGTTGTCGCTCTTTATTATTAGAATCCGGATTTAAAAGCATAAAACAACATGGCAACTTTAGAGGAGCTCCCTGAGGAGGGCTTAATGTAAGCCGAAACCGTTAAGGTCTAAAGCTGTATTTTAATTTGGCACGTTCAATTAAAAAAGACTCACATACCAATTTTTCTTCATAAAACCGCCTCGAATCCCATATCGAATACGAATTTCTCCGCTGGACGTGCGGGTTACACGTTCAAAACTGAAAACGGTATTTTTAAAAGAGGAAATTGACAAAACGCCTCCCTCGGGACCCGGCAACTGTCCGTCCATTACTTTTGGAACATCGCAATTCGAATGCAATCGAAAAATGGAAATACGAAACGGTTATATTTTTTTCTTCGTTTAAGTTTTTGATGGTAAACGAAGTTACTTAAATGATTTTTCATAGAAATGAATATTGTTATGTTATACGACACCATTAAGCTATACTTGAAATTTTGCTTAAAAATAACCTCAAAAAGAGTGTTTTTTTTTCTATAAAAATGTTGAGTTTTATTCAAAAAACATAAAAACACCATAGAGATATTTTATAAAAATTTGAAGAAATCATTACACATCTATAATTTTTTTTATAGAAAAAGCAGAAAAAAAGAAACACATCTATAAATTTTCTTTTCTACTACCGTGCATAAAATGCTCATTTTACACACTTTCCAGGATGTGTAAAGTTTCACTTTTTACGCACTAGTGCCTAAAAAAGTCTTTTTACGTGCGTAAAGTAATTTGATAGTTTTAATTTTTTTGAATGTTTTCTTCAGTAGTAAAAAAAATGTTATATGTTACACGTGTGTAAAATCTCCTTTTTTTTTATTCATGGGAATTGTCAAGTTTCCCATTCATCAAAAAAGGCTTATTTTACACACATGTTAAATAAATAACTATTTCACATTTTAGTACTGATGAAAAAATGTAAAAGAAGATAACTTTCCTTTATTTTTTTTTTGCAATACCATTTTATAAGTGAGCTAAGGTATTGACTTTTACTTCATAAGCAAAAGCTGACCTTTTCACATTTAAATGAAACTATAGTCTATTTAAAATAGGTAGATAGTAATGAAATCTTATTACGTAAGCCAAAGAAGTCCAATTATGTGTGCCACCTCCACAGTTTATATTGCGAAAATTTTTTTTAAGGAGTACAGGTAGTACAACCAGTCGGTTTATAAGCTTTTTCTATTGTTATCCCTCGGATAAGCACTGAATCCGATTTTTTTTAGTTTAGGAGTTTTTTAATTTTTTGTGATTTTTTATTATTATTCGACCTTTATGCTGATTTCTGCTATATTCATAGTAAATAGGTAAGGCAAATGCCTGATTTTTATTTTATTATTTAGATAAAAGTTGACTCTGATAAGAACAAAGATAATTTGATCCAGAAATTAAAATATTGCTTACAAAAATAAATAAATTGTGACATAAAAAACAAAAGTAAAAAAAGTTCAACAAAGTTAAAGGCATTTTAAAAATTACAGCATTTTTTTTTCAAAACATAATTATTTAAGAAACCTTATCGGTCTATCAGCTTTTTACTATAAAAAATTAATTGGGCTACCCTTATCGCATCTTATCTAAATAACAGTTAAAAGGAAAACAAAAAAAGATTTACTCATAAATGAAATAAAGCAAAAAGTGTTTTAATCAATTTATCTTTAATTATTACATAAATTCTCAAAATGACGACCTTGTTGTTCAATACAAATACGGCATCGGCGAAAAAAAATATCTTTTAACTGTCTAAATGCTAATCTGTTATTTTTTATGGTTTGTTTTGCTTCATTAATTTTTATTCGTAGTTTTTCTAAGTTTCTTGACTCTTAAGCGTACACGACCTCCTTGTAGTAACCCCAAACAAAAAAATCAATTGGGTTTAAGTCCGGTGACCTGAGGGGCCACTGAATTGGTCCACCTCGACCGATCTACTTGTGTCTAAATCGCCTATTCAGATATTCTCGAACATTTATCGTATAATGCAAGGAGCCCCATCGTTCTGAAAAAACATGTCTCTCCTTGTCTCAAAATCAACATCTTCTAACAGCTCATGGAGATTTTCTTTTAAAAAATTTAAATAGGATTCTCCATTCAATCGGTCGGGTAATTCAAAGGGACCAATTAGTTTTTCATTTACTATCCCAGACCAGAGGTTTACACCGAATTGCTCTTGAAAATTTGATTGTCGTGTAACTTGAGGATTTTCAATACTCCAGGAATGATAATTATGAATATTAAAAATGCCAGTGCGCTTGAAATTCGATTCGTCGGTCCATAAAATTGAATTTAAAAAATTTTCATTTGCCCCTTGACGTTGCAACATTTCTTCACATAATCTTACTCTTCTCGGATAATCTTCGGGTTTTAGTTGTTGCACCCTTTGAATATGATATGGATGATAACCCATCTCATGGAGTATTCTATGGGCCTTCGATTTCGGTATTCCAATACGGTGCTCAATTTATTGCTCTAAGGCTTACATTTGGATTTGCTTCAACTTCTTCGACCACTGCATCTACCAAATTTGGGTCTCTCATCCCTAACAGTCGTCCAGGAATAGTCCCCGGTACTCGCCCTTCCCTATCAGCATCGCGAACTCCTAGTATCATGGGATGATCAGGCCATCTCTCTGGTATTGGATCACCTCTGCGTTCTACTTGCCTCCGGTATAATCTAGCTGCTTCCAAAGCATTCCCTCTCGCATATCCGTATAAGTAATACATTTGTTCAAAGTCTTCGCTTGTAAAAGGGGCCGCGCGTCTAGCCATATTCACAAAATACAGTACAGAAAAAGATCGACTTTATCACTTACAAAATAAATAAACTTAAACTTAAAATTCCACTTAAAAAAAGAAAATTAAAAAACTAATTCAGATCAATATGCACACAAATGTAAAAGAAACTAGTTCGTTAAGACGTATTTATCAAAAGTCGCTAATGTACGTGAAATCGCTACTGTACACTACTAAGTACATGTAAAGGAATGTGAAAATAGTAACGGGCCAGTGGTTTATTATTTGTTCGTATCTGGTTTAGAATACTTAATTTCAAAAAACTTGTTTTGGCAATTGCATTTTCAGTTACTCAAATCAATACGGACAACTTCTTTTAAAACAAGATATTAAATTTAGGATTTTAGGCTTGACAATATTTGAACTTATTTTTAGGTATGATGAAATAAATTTAACTAGATAAAATAATCGCCGTAAAAGGCTGATAAATTGAAAAAGTTTTTTTAATACTTGGGTTTAAAAGAACATGTTTTAATTTATTTTTAAAATGCCTTTAACTTTGTTGAACTTTTTTTACTTTTGTTTTTTATGTCACAATTTATTTATTTTTTTAAGCAATATTTTAATTTCTGGATCAAATTATCTTTGTTCTTATCAGAGTCAACTTTTCTCTAAATAATAAAATAAATATCAGGCATTCGCCTTACCTATTTACTATGAATATAGCAGAAATAAGCATAAAAGTCGAATAATACTAAAAAATCACAAAAAATGTAATAACTCCTAAACTAAAAAAAATCGGATGATATACATGGGGATGATTCGGATTCCCCTAGGATTGCTCTATCTCTGGGCGCTCGCTTGGCACTCTTTTTTGGGACACC
Source organism: Anthonomus grandis grandis (assembly GCF_022605725.1). Classification (NCBI taxonomy): domain Eukaryota; kingdom Metazoa; phylum Arthropoda; class Insecta; order Coleoptera; family Curculionidae; genus Anthonomus; species Anthonomus grandis. The sequence continues at coordinate 6,468,886 of NC_065557.1, read as the reverse complement.
CTGTATATCAAGCCATTTTTATAATTGTTAAGACTCCATTATTGTTAGGCGTTTATTCATCGTCTTATACTTAAAACCTATTTTAAACCAAACGTTTCTTAAGCTAGAACGTAGGAACTTAATTAAAACTAAATTGTCATAATTATTTCTTCTTATTTATATTAGACCCTAGTCGTACTAACAGACCTACCATCATAAGTTTTAATTCGGACTAAATGCAGGTATATAATATATACATACATTTTATTTATATACATTACTTAAATTTTTTTATTTATACCTATTTTTTGTATTTTGGCTCTGACCACAAATATGACAACTTTGGGTCTTTTTAAAACTCAACATAATGACGATAATTCGGGTTTTATTGCAGTCAAAAATCACCGGTATATCTTTAAGTGAACTATACTAAGTTTACCTACGCCCATGGATGACCACAAATCTCTCGGAAATTTATATTTGTTTACTCTCTACGTATTTGAAATACAGTATAGCAAGATGTCTAAATGAAGATGATAAATAAATGGTAATGATGCCTCATATTTTAATCATTAAGTCCAGATTTGTTTCCTTTTATCTCTAATTATTTCGCGTTCAATATTATCACTTTCATTATAATCTATATTCGCAAAATGTTACGTTTTAAAGCGTTAAAACTGTATAAAAAATTCTAAATTTATTAACATTTCTAAGACTTGAGATATTAAATAAAATTTAGCCCATTTAAATAAATAATCTAGAGAGATTTTTTGTACTGTGCGTAAGGACACAGCTTTGGGCAATTTAATTAATAACTTTTTACCATACTGCAATAATTTAGAAACTTGGCTTAAGAGTATAAGAAATTTCAAAGGAATTTACAGGAATTGAATCTATGCTGTATGAAGAATCTGTTAGATCTGAATATTGAAATATGTCAAGTCATAACTATTATAACAAAAACAAAAATCATCATCACACTCTAATTCCTCATATGTCTGTTGAGGGGCCTTACTAGTGTGACTGCCCAAAACTATATATGTTAAAAAAAAATTATGCATTTTTTGCAAGAAAATTTTGCACTTCATATTTATCATATTGTGAGGGTACATGCGTAGAAGATCAGAATAGGACTAGGTATGATATTTCTCATTTTATAGGCGTGAGATCTAGTTTCCTCTTTTCTAGATTTTCTAAGGTGTTTTCTAGATTTGATGACTCTGTTACTTGAGAAATAATTAGCCAATTGATTTAATTCTTGTTTAGTTGTTTTAATAACAAACCCTTTGATCTTTGAATCAAATGAAAATTTTCTATTTACCAGAGAAAACTACTCAAGTTATTAAAATTTAACTGAATTTTATTATTTTGTTTTTGAACAATCAACAGGGATAATTTACCTGTAAACCCTTTACGCATTTTTTTTAACTTGGATCCTTAAAAAGCCGTTGCAAATAATATGGAAATTTTTTTTTGATTCCCAAGAGATAAGTAGGAGAAAATAAAAAATTTAAAAAAATGTTTAGTCATATTTGTTAATTTAAAGTTATTAAGTTAGTGGTTAAGGCTGGTCGTTATGAAATTAAACCACTGTACAATCTTTTTTTTGAAAATTATATTTTTTTGATATAAAATGTATAAAATTGTATACAAAAATTGTTGTTTGAGTAAAATGTTAAAGAATACCTGAATCAGCGATATAGCTTTGAACAGGGGATTTTTTTTAACCTATACCTAGCCACTATGATTTTTATATATAAATTACTTAATTAACTTTCCTACAGCTCCTGTACACCGTAATCCAAACTTATCAAATCAAGCCTCCTGTATATAAGAGAACTGTGTTATATAAAGATAATATCTTACTATTTTTATAAATATTTTAATATATTTTTTAAATTATTTAATTGCGATATTTATTCTACTATAAGATACATACAAATTTAAATTATTATTTATGATGTCTACCAATTTTTCTTCATTGTATTCTATATAGCCATGTCATTCAAGTTAAGAATCTTGTGGAACCCTCGAAAATAGTAAGAAAATCTTATTTAAACTATTTCAGAAGTACGCCACAAATTCCCATATGTGAATCATAATGGTGTGACAGATCTTATCAAATGCCTTACTGAAATCTGTAAAAATAACCAGCTAACAAAATAACTCTTGATTAAGAATACTTATTCAACTAAAATTCTATAGTGTAAAATGTTCTGTAATTTTGTATTTTTTCTTAGTCTGTTTCAATAGGTTTATTTGTACCTTATATATGAGCCTTACAGGATATTCCGCTTGCAGTTATTACCAACGGGATGAAAGTAAATGGAACTCTCAGTATCCACTCGTAAAACTTAAAAAGAATAAACTATCGAAACATCGTTTTCTTTCCCTATATACTTCCTGGATAAGCTCTCGTAAAATATATGTACCGAAACGACTTCGCTATATCGTAAAAGGCACTCGAAACCGTCTTTGTATTCCCGGTAATTAAATTCGACCGGGTAAAGTCGATTGATTCGATCTTAATCAAAATAAAAATAAATGTGGCAGAATTTACGAGCGACGCTCATCAAACGCAACCTTTCAGATTTCCGGGGGCGGGAGATTTGTTTTTCGAAATAAATAAGGAAAAATAGGCCGGTACAAGTGAAGTTTCTCTATTTTATGATTTTTCCTTTTTATGACGCCATAACCTATAAGATGGAGAATGTGTATACGGAATTTTGATGGAAAATTCACCGGTTTATTTTTATTTTTTTTACGCGGTTTTGGTTATCGAAAACCATATGTGAATAAATATAATAAAATATGATTTCCATAACTCTCTATAATAATTTATTTGCAATTAAACCCTATTCATTGTAGAGATATCAATAAAATAAGATTATCAATTATCAATTAGCCTTTATTAAGTTCATGTAACTAGATATATTGACACTGGGCTTGGGGGCATCCTATATATTTCACACTTTTTAAATTAAATTTCTTCATCTATTACATCAAAAGCACCTAAAAGGGATCATACAATTTTCCAGCAATTTCCATTTTTATTTGAAATATATCCAAGAGAAAATGCCCGAAGACAATTTCAAGAGTTACATACCCCTCCCGAAATGAAACCGTCATTGTTCCCGTAGCTTCCACCTTTATACCCGGTTTATATTCCGCAACTATTCATAGCGAAACTATTTCATATTCGCTCACTGTTTTTGGCGAAATTGATAAATTTATGAGGGCGGCGACGTATTGTGGCGACAAAGAACTTTTGCGCCAAAACTGTCCTATAAAAGGCTTGATTAGCTCCGAGGGAGATTCATAAAAATGCACCCGAAAAGTACCCGACAAAGGGCGGAAGCTGATGTGTAAAACGGGAAAGTCGGTTTATCCGGAGACGTTAATCTGAGGTCACTTTAATCTTCCTTATCTGTTCGCTTTTGAACCGGTTTTTACGAGCCGTCATAAAACAGATGGTGTCGGGTAGTCCGAACGGTTTTACGTCTTTTTTTTTGCTTTAATTAAATTCGTCTTTGCATTAAGGGTGATTTTTGTTTGAGTGCGATATGATGGGGAAACTTTTAAGTCACTGTTGAATTACTTAATAGTTTTACCGGTTGGATTTTATGAAGGTTTTATAGTAAATATTTATTATAGGTTTCGGACTTCAAAATGTAAGTAAATATATTACTTCTGCCGAAATCTGTCTTTGTTTTATTTACTTTATTTTTTTTTCCATGCAATTTTTTTAGTTCCAAATTTAACTTTTAAGTGTTACTTACAAGCTAAATTTGGAACTAAGCCTTGGAAATTTAGGGAATTATTCCCGTTTTTCTACTTAGGAGTCTTATTAATTTTACACATTTTTTCATATTTTATTTCTTACTCTAAAAATATTCAGTTTTTCAAATTTTTTATAGATACACTTTTTGTTCTAAATTAAAAACTCTCATCATAAATCTAACCTTCATCAAAATCAGTAGAAAATTAAGGAAATTATTCCTAGTTTTCTATTTAGGACTTCTATTAATTTTACACATTTTTTCATATTTAATTTTTTACTTTAAAAATTTTCAGTTTTTTAAATTTTTTATAGATACACTTTTTGTTTTAAATTAAAAACCCTGTTCATAAATCTAACTTTTATGAAAATCAGTAAAAAATTAAGGGAATTATTCTTAGTTTTCTATTTAAGACTTCTATTAATTTTACACATTTTTTCACATTTAATTTTTTTCTCTAAAAATATTCAGTTTTTCAAATTTTTTATAGAGACACTTTTTATTTTAAATTAATAACCCTACCTATAAATTTAATTTTCATATAAATTGGTGCGAAATTAAGGGAATTGTTTTTGTTTTTCTACTTAAGAGTTCTATGAATTTTACACAATTTTCCATATTTTTTACTCTAAAAATATTCAACTTTTCAAACTTTTTATAAATACACTTTTTGTTCTAAATTAAAAACCCTATATATAAATTAAATTTAATGAAAATCGGTGGGAAATTAAGGGAATTATTCTTGTTTTTCTACTTGGAAGTCTTAATAATTTTACAAATTTTTTAATATTTAATTTTTTTATTCCAAAAATATTCAGTTTTTAAAATTTTTATAAATATACTTTTTGTTCTAAATTAAAAACCCCATCCATAAATGTAACTCTTATGAAAATCGGTGGAAAATGAAGAGGATTTTTCCCGTTTAATTAATTATTCTCGCTTAATTCTTTATTCTAAAAATTATCAGTTTTTAAAATTTTTTATATTAAATGTTTATCACAGGTTTCGGACTTTAAAATGTAAGTAAGTATATAACTTTATTTATTTATTTATTTATCAAAATTTGTTTATTTATTTATTTATCAAAAACAAATAGGATGTTAACAGGCCGAAACCCAAAGGAACATCCACAAATTACAAAGTGTTTTAGGTGTACTTAACTAATACAAAATTAAAAAATAATACAAGAGCAGAAATACAGTAAAGTGCTAAGTTTCTAGTTTTGTGTTTTTGTTAATTAGAACAAGGATCTCTGATTCTCTTTTTAAACATAGAAAGAGAGCGGCAAAATAAATCTACAGAAAAAAATTTTGAATTATATAAGGAAAGCATACGACTTAACGGCGAATTCCTTGCTACATTATTTACAATTATTTTATAGAGAAGGAACATGTCTGTGTGAGAGCGCCGTGTTTCAAGTGAATATAATTGATATTTAACTCTATGTTCTAATAAATTAGCATGTAGGTTAAATATACCGGTATTTTTATAGTCCAAAAATCTTAAATATTTATTTTGTATTGTTTCCAATCTCAGAGCCCAGACGAGGAGGCAAAACCCAAACGACTATAAATATAGGCAAAATATAATGCTTTTAGAGAGCTATTAGAGGTTAATAGCCTACTATTTCTTACAATAATTAATACCAGCATTCGATTACACTTGATACTTAAGTTATTAATATGTTCTGCGAAAGTTAGCTTTTGATCATATATGACACCCAGGTCCCTCACTTTATCAGTCCTCTTAAGTAGAATTCCATTAAAATTCTATGTACAGTGACATACTGGGATGGATTAAAAATATACGACGCAGGAGATCTCCATGAACTCCCACTCCAGCAAGTTTCAGTAATAAAGTGTTATGATCAATTTTGTTAAATGCTTTGCTGAAGTCGGTGTACACAGAGTCTACTTGCGTCTGACAATCCATTGCACAGAGTATATATTCCGAGTAAACAACTAAGTTGGAATCAATTGATAGTTTGGGAAAAAAACCGTGCTGCTCATCGATAATTATAGGTTTTAGAAAATGTATCAATTTATTATGAATTATTGATTCAAAAATTTTACCGAAGATATCAAGTTTACTTATTGGTCTATAATTTTTCACACTAGATTTGTCACCACTTTCATAAATTGGCACCACATTAGCCATCTTCCACTTGCAAGAGAACACACATTGCTTAAGAGATAAGTTATAAATAATAGACAATGGTTTATATAGCGAATGTGCACATTTTTTTCCAAAAAAAGACGGTATATCATCAGGCCTGCCACCCTTACTCTCGTCCAAGTCGGACAGAGCTCTCCATACTTCCTCTGAATCTAAAAAGAATGCATTAGGAATAATTGCATCAAATATGGGTGAATTATTATGATTTACTGACTGTACATAGGGTTGAAAAGCTTCCCTAAAAAAATCTGAGAATAGTTGGCTAACCTGAGGTCCCCGAACAGCTTTCTGATTAAGGTATATAGAATTGGGTATCCCACTAAATACGTCTTACTAAATACGCGATAATGAATTTCAGAGTTTGATCTTTTCCATTTTTTATTAGCTCGATTCTTTTGCAAAATTTTATCAATAGTTTTTTTACCAAAATAAAGTGGAAAATTTTTATTAATTTGTTTTAAAGGTACAAAATTATTTATTGCATGGTTTACAATTTCATAGAATTTACTTATACATAAATTTATGTTATCTTTAAAAATGTCTTCCCAATCAAAATTATCAAAATGCAAATTTAGACCATCGTAATCACCTTTTTTAAAATTATGGACATTAGTGTTATTCTTGCAATTAAGTTTATCCACAGGAGAAAGGCAAATATCAAATTCCATAAATTTATGATGGGGGTCCTCTTGGACGAAAGGCAGCTGACAGTGCTTAATATTTTGACAAAACACTAAATCGTTGGTTAAAATTAAATTAAATATTCGGATATCTTGGTTTTTGAGATTATTAACTTCTTAGATATTAACTTGCTGAAATCTATTTTTTTAATTCACTTAATTTATTTCGATCTTTAGATAATTCTACATAAGTGTTACTTAAAAGCTAAATTCGAAAGACTTATTTTAGGTACTTCACCTACAATTAAATCTAAAATTAAAATACCTAAAAAAAAAACTTAATAATAATAATTACTTAAGCCGTGTATATTTATGCTATAAATATTCAGTTTTTAATTCAACTTTCATCAAAATAGGTAGGAAATTGAGGGAATTATTACTGTTTTTCTACTTGGGAGTCCTATTAATTTTACACTTTTTTTCATATTTAACTTTTTATTCTAAAAATATTCAGTTTTTTAAATTTTTTATTTTAAATTAAAATCTCTGTTCACAAATCTAACTTTCATGCAAATCGGTGAGAAACTGAGATATTTATTCCTGTTTTCGACTTGGGAGCCCTACTAATTTTACACATTTTTTCATATTTAATTTTTTACTCTTTTAATAATTATAACAATAATTTTGAACAGTTTATATTTATATATATAATTGTATAATTAGACCAAATAAAATAATACTATTAGATTATAGTTAATAAGTCAAGAATTTAATTAATAAGTCACTTCAGAATGGAGCTCTTCCAAGTTGCCTGAAAACGGCAATTATTATTTAGTTGCATAAAAGAGATATTAGCGATCAAATTTCTAATTTTTTTTAGTTGCAGTCACTTTATCCAAGATCATTAAAAGATTGGTTAAAAGCAATTTTTTTTTCTGTTTAAACGTAAAAAACTTAATCCCCATCACATTGAATTCTTGAGTAGCAAATGCCCCAATAATGCTATGTTATCCCTTTTTAGAACAGTATACTTCTGTCTATAAGTAACCATTTTCTGGGATTTATCTCAAGCTGTCGATTGTATAAATCACAATATTTTAAATATTACTTTGCAGCACTACAGGTTCAGAAGATTACCTCTTAAATAGCTTAAGTCATATAATAATAACAGAAGTCAGCATATAAGGGTTGGTATAATGGATATCTTCTTGCAAGCCGATAGCACGTGAGGTTCAGTTTTAAGGTCTATTTAGTTTCTACTGTTTATAAATTACATCACTAGTCTAGACATTAATGATGCAACCTGTACGTATCAAATAACCATTCAAATCTTCCGTGTCATAACGTTTTTACGACTAGTTTTGTCATACAAATATACTGGTGCAGAAAAAAATAATTTACCATTAAATCTCTCTAAATGTAATGTATTTTCCTATACTAAGATCAACTCACTTTAAGGACCTGAAAGTTACATTTAATTTGCATATCAAAGATATCATAAAAAAAACATCTAAAATTCATTAGGCTTCATTATTAGGAACTCTCAAATTTTTGACATTATCTTTAGCATTTAATTCTTATGTTTGTAATTTTAGAGTACTGTTGCCCGGGTATGGTCGTTAGAGCCATATTCAAGAGTTTGAAAATATACAGCGTAAATTTCATTGGTTTAAATGCAAAGGTGAAAGATTTCAATTAAGATATTTACCAAAATGAAGGCATTCAGCAGATCTACGATTTATACGTAAATTAATTACTAGCCTAGTTGATTCTCCGAAGTTTACCATTTTTATACGTCATTGTTATCACTCGGATCATTGGAGTTTCTCTGTTAGGTGATGTAAATAAATAAATAATTATCTCAAGATATTGTTTCCTAATTTTAGCATTCTCATTAATGAAGCGCTGCTTGTTTGTTCATTCATCTTTAACATTTTCTATACACAAAACAAGCATCTGAGTGAGTATCACTTACTAAGTCTCGATATAATTGTAATTTTCATCATCATTCCCATTTTGATCGTCTTGGTGATGAGAAAAACAAAAACGACTTTCTATAAATTATATACAGTTTAATATGAATTTGCGTAAAACGCTAACGCCATTTAAGTTAATTAGCCACGTAAATTGCCATAGAATTGGCTTTAGAATAACTTAAATTACCTGGCCGAAATAGAGCTGACACCACCGCGATTAAATGGGGTCGTAATTAGTTACGGGGCGGTTTAAATGGATTACGGAAAAGTTATTAGTAAGGGGGATGTCTCCATAAAATAATCACTTTATCAAATAATACAGTGCATTACAAAAGTAAAATTATTTTTTTCATTTACAGGTAAAAAAATGGCACGAACTATAAATAAATTAGCATGTGAATTCAAAAAAAAATAAACGAAAATAAATATATGTATATAATGTAAAATCCCGGAATTCCGAAATGTAGCAACAAAACGGGCGGCGCGCATTTCGGAATTTATTTGATTGCCATTAAAATTCGGAGTATTTGTTCGAAATATAATATTTTATTGGTCCTAAAATCGAAATATAGGCTTAATAAAAATTCCAGCTATTTAATATAGAAATAACAGGAAGCTAAACTCAATAATGGATAATAAATGGCGTTCAATAAACGCGCCCGGGCCCGTAAATTCAAGTTTTCGGGTGATGTAAAATATAATATAAAATATTAATTATTACATTTTTTCAGTTTTACAAATAGCTGAAGCTTGAAAATGACCATTTTGTTGTTTTTTTTTTTTAATAATTGCTTTTTATAATAATATTATTACTAAGCTTTGCAATAAGAACTGTTTTACTTTTTTACCATTGCATTTCTAATTGCTACTTTTTTTGGAGTAGTTAGAAATTTGCAATTATTTTAATTTAATATTTTCAGGAGATTTTAATGTAAATTTTCTGCATAAAATAAACATCTGCGCATAAAAGAAACTGCATATTTCTTAGTTCCATTCTTAGCATGCATCCTTCTTCTTTTTTCCTCTTCTTCTTATTCTTCTAAGTTTGCCAGATGCCGCTCAGGATTGCTCTACTTTTCATTGTATCTCCACTTTTTGATTTTCTATTTTACAGTACAATTTTTTGACTCACATATATATGTATTCGTCCACTCTTTCAAGATTCTGGTTAACCTGGATTATAACTTATGATTATGAAATAATTTTTTTTATATTATTAGTTTTATTAAGCTCTTTCTGTTTTTCCAGTATAAAAATAAAGGTCTTGATATAATGGTAAAGTGGGGAGTCCTGTCGTTGTTGTTTATTCTCATATTATATTTATCTTATTTTAAGGGTAGAATTTATTTTTTTAAGATTTTTTTTAATTTGATACACTAGTTTAGAATATTAAAAGTATTTAAGTTGTTTAATTTTTAAAAGGCTTTTACTAGTTGAAAAGTACTTTTTATTAAATATAGTTTTAATTACTTTGTTTTCTAACATTTTTGATTGATTTAAGTCTTTTTTCACTAGAGTTTATTTCCGTAACATGCGATCAGGTACCTTAGATGTAGTTTAATAATGCTAATGTGAAAAAGAAAATTCAGTTTTTATTTAACATATAATTGCGCCTTCTTATTGCACCCAAAATTAGAAAGCCATTTGTTCTATAATCCTCTCCGCGTATGCGCTTCATGATAAATTTTCAGGTTTTTTAGGTTCTTACCCTTGGTAAGGTTAAACTATATAATTTTTCAGGTAAAAGAGCTCTGTGAAGAAGTATTTGATTATTTGCACAATTTCTTTTGTAAAAGATCAAATTACCATACAAAAAATGTTAAACAGTTCACAGGCTAACACGAACAGAAAAATATCAGTATTATAGTAGAGGTCGAACATTCAAAGATAAATCTATTTATTTTTATTGTATTTCTTACTATTGTTTACTATAAAAAAAAATAGCAATTTTTGATTTAAAATCAAGCAATGAAGCAACAAATAAGGCTGCACTTCCAATTGCTTACTCAAAATTTCATTCATACATTCGAGTACCATGAGTTGAGCAAGCAAGTAAAAGAGTATTTGGTAAAATATTGTTAAATTTATTAAAAAAATTTTATTTAACATTGTGTGCTTTTTATTTAAAATATTTGGGGTAAGGCCTCGGTGTTAAGAGCCTCAAACTTTCTCCTTCTCTTGGACGTTATTAACGAAGTTATTTGACTCAAACACTTCGGAAGTTATCAACACTAGAAGGTAAGATTTGGTCACTTTTGAGCTAAACCAAGTTTGAAAAAAGTAATTCATCTGGAACAACTTGAAAAATCAATAACTCTCTCGGCAGATCAATATTTCAGAGGTTTTTAATGATTTTCCAAGAAGATATCATTTTAAGTTTTTTCTTATCCTTAAACCAGCAACTAATATAATTTTTTATATTTTCCAGGCATTTAATGTTATGTTAGAGTTCGCCCTTGTTGTTCAAGCCACCAGAATATTTTTTGATTTATTCCAGGCTTTTTGAGTTATTTTCGATTATTCCAGCCACATTTCTTAAAAGCAGTAGAAAGTGTTAGGTGTTGTTACTTCCAGGACTTAAAAGCTAACCAAAGGTAAATCCTATATTTGCCAGACTGTTTGACTTCTTCTAGGATGTTGGAGTTTTGAAAGTAAATTTTATATTTTACACGCCTATTTACAATAAAAGAATATAAGCTATATTAGAGTCTCTTACTAATAGATTAATATTTTAAGATATGTATAAAAGTTCCTCTGATATTGGACTGAAATATCTCTAAGCAGATTTCAGTGTAAAACTGCGTGGAAAATATTAAAAAAAACTTGTTTACTGCCTGGAAGAATTTCATATTTGAAAAATCTAAAAAATCTAAAATTTCCTTGGCAGATCAATATTTCCATGTCTTTTCAGGATTTTCAATGATTTAAAAATAAATATTAATTTCATGAAATTCAACTATATTCTCGGCAGAATTGCCTGGAAAAATAGGATATTCCTGGAATATTTTTTTCCTATTTTTTTTTATTTAATTAAAGATATAATTTTAGTTTTTACAGGCACCCAATGTCATATTTTCAGTCATACATCGAATTTTTTCCCAGCATAAAGCCATTTTCCCAGGAATCTAAGAAAAACTTAAAGAAATTCTTCGCTTTAGTTGCCTAAAAATAGTAAATGATTCCACTCCAAATACCTGGAAGGTAATATTATAAACATTGGACTTATTGAAGACATAGTTTACAAGTATTAAAAAAAGAAATTTAAAAAAAAACTCAGAATTCCTCTAATACCTCCTCTGTAATTGATATTTTGGTCGTTTCAGTCCAGACCATTTCTAACTCTTTTTCAGAGGTTTAAAAACATAAATTTAATTCTTACAAGCACACAAATTCATTTTTTATGACTTCCGCAATGATAATTCCAAGATATTTGTATTGGTTTAGTTTTGTTAGCTGACTTACTTTAGTTTTATTAGTTTTGTTACTGAATCATTTATTTTGTAACCACATAGGCTGTCTGTTCAATATCTAAATTAGTTTATTATAACACAGCCAATCATAATACTTTTTTACCTTAATATTCGCTGTTTCTTTAACTTCTGTCTTAGTAACTCCTGAAAAGACTCCTGAAAAATGTTTAAGTTTCTAAACATGTAACAAGTATTGCAGAGATCTCTGGATAACTGCGACATCTACACCAATATCTTAGCTTAGCTTGTTATCTTCTTTTAGTAGAATGTATTTGTAAGTAGTCATGACATACACGTCAAAATCCCATTTTCTTTTTTTTTTTAAATATTTAATTAATTTCCACTGTACCAAATGCTGGTTGCAGGTCAACAAATACAGTTATTATGTACTTGCTCTTTAGTAGATCTAGCCTTGCTGTTAAAGTGCTTCTTTTGAAATTCGTACTGATTTTTGTCAAATTTGAAGGTGTAGTCTATGAACTTTAAACTTTTATTGCCCTCATCACCTTTTTTAAAAAATTGGCACAATTTTAGACAACTTTAATTCTTCTGAAAATTGTCCACTACTTAGGGCATTATTTATGAAATCTCCGTTGCTAGGTCCAACAATTTTAAGAAGTGTTTCTTTGTCTTTTCTAATGATTCTATTAGTTTTAGGAGCACAATGATTTTTTACGTCTTACTACCTTACTGATTTCCTGCAGATCAGTTTTTCTTTGACTAACACATTGTTGTGCTTCTTCCTCTGTAAAATATATTCCTATTTTTTGATTGGTAATTTATGTCCAATACTTGAGAAATTTGTCCTGGTCTTTATCATAAATTGTACCATCCACCCCAATAATTGTGTGTATTGATTTCATTTTTCCATGTTTCTCTACTGTCACTTGTGTTTCCTTAAATTTTTCTGCAAACTGTTTATGTAGTTTCTTAGTTTATTTAACTCCTTTTAAGTGTCATTTATTAATCAATGCCAAAACGCCATTCCAGCAACAAGAATTAATTAAATTCCCATTTTAAATATTTTTTAGGATAATTGCCCTGTAAACTAAAAATTGTTTTTTTTTTAGAATTTTTTCCTACGCTACTGTTACTGAACCATGCGAAACCTGACAAGCCCCGAGCGATAAAAATGTGTATTCGACATCAGAGCGTATATCTATTATATGAAAATTGTTTTAGGGTCGGTTTATAAAATTGTAGATGAAATTCAAACATGAACATCGTAAAATATCGAAAACTGAAAAATTGGTACGGGAGGCAAAAATGCAGGCAGGCCGACATTGAAAACGAATTTTTGTTTCGGACCCCGTGGGTGCATTTTTTGATTCGTTATGGATATATGTAACATAAGTTAGAAAAGAGATTTTTTTTTCGTTGCAATTTGATATTGAATTTTGAGAGAATTTAGATTTTTAAGCAATTTTTTAAAAAGTATTTCAATTTTGCTAAATACGAATTATTTTAGAGCTTTTTAGAGCTAAATCTCTATCAAATTTATATTTTTTTTTGAGAAAATGGGATAAAAATTGCAGAAACGATGGCAAACAAAAGCCTTTTTTCATAGAATTCAAATATAATTTACGAAATGTGGTTCATATTTTAAAAAACTCGTAGAAGTATTAGAGCATATATTACCCAAAAAACCCTTTTTTTTCTATTTTAATTTTCCCATAAACCCTATAGACTCCTATTTCTCTTGAAAGGTCCCTCAGTGTTTTTCCCAAAAAAACTTTAACTTATCACTTATTTACTCCTAAGCAACATTATGAAATTATGCCAAAAAATATATAGGGTTTCGTGTGTGTGTGTGTCTCACGGCTACGCATGGCTTACATCCATGTTTTTCCATTTTTTATGAACTTTTGTGCGGTTACGAGGCCTCCGAGAACAATTTCGTTGAATTAACCGTGTAAAATTGGTTGTTCTTATTTTTAGTGCGCCCTGCTCTGCGCCTCCTTTTTCTTTATTGTCGTTTGGTTGCTACATTTTATGTGGGTTTTTTTTCTTTGCTGGATACGTAAGTCATTCGTTCCTAAAAGGGGTAAAAAGTATACCTCTATGATTTCTACAGTATTCCACGTCTCGATTACAACCTTAATTGCTTTAAAAAGTTAATTTTATCACGTAAATAAACACTCTACAAAGGACAGTTCGCAGTCCATTACGATCGTCAATAATCCGTGAGTCTCAGATGAGCGTTCGTCCCTAAATACGGTAAAAAGTACACTTCTAGGGATTCTACATCAGTCCACCTTTCCATTACAATCTTAACTGCCATGGAAAGTTTAGTTATTACTTTAATGGACATTCCAGAGATGAAATACCATTACAATCAGTACGAAAAGTCCATTTTTTAAGTTTCTACCGCATTTTTGATACCTACCAAGATTTTGCGAAAATTTGGAAAATGCTGAACTTAATAAGTATATAAATATAAAAATAGATGGTGTATAAATAAAATTAGACTAAAAATATTGACGATAACTTGATGACAACTATTTATTTAATTATAATTAATTTGAGCTATTTTAAAATTCAAATAGTTCTGTCGAGACTAAGGATATTAGGGTAAAGTAATAATATGCTCCAGTATGAATATCGATATATATAATTATATTTTATTAATAATCCACAACTTGAATTGAAAGTGGCACCACAGGGAAGCAAGTGCAAAAAGCTTAGGCGAAAATCTGTAAGATGCCATCCAGGCAAGAAAATGTTAAAAGAGCCTTAATAATTTTAAATAAATTCCCAATAATTTTAGATACATTTTCAAGAATTTTATATTTAATTTTATCAATTTTTAATTGAATCTAAATATACAGGAAAAAAATGAAGGAAAGGAGGTTTAGAACAGGAAGTAAAAGGATACAAGTAAAAAAGGCTTGAGAAGAAAACTCTAATCACGCCAACGAATTTCAATTAATTTTCTAAAATTTTGGATATTAAATAGTTGTTAAATTTTTCAAATTTTCGAAAATTAGAAATAAATAATTTAAATCTCGTAGAATGGAGAAACCATGAAATTCAAGATATTGGAATTTTTTTACCAGGCGTAAAAACACCCTTTAAAAACAAAATAATTTGCCTCTTATTGGCAGGTCAATATTCAAAGTTCTAGTAGTCAAAATTTGGCAACTATTGATTTTGAGAGATTATCGAGAGTATTTCAGTTTTTTTTTAAGAAATTACCAAAATCCATATACTGAAAGTTTAGATATTCGCATTTTTGTACTAGGAGCACCTATAAAAAATAAAATAATTTGCCTATTATTGGCACATCAATATCTTAATTTTAATAGCAGGAGTACTTGTAAGAAACAAAATAATTTGACACTTATTGTCAAGTTAATATCTTAGTAGCTTAGATTTTGCAACAGTCTACTTTTGGGAGTCTTTCAAGATTATTTTGGTCTTTTTTAAAGAAATTAAAATCTATATACTAAAAATCAATATATCAAAATTCTTATATCAAAACCACCTGTAAAAAATAAAATAATTTGCTTTTTATTGGCACGGTATTATCTTATCTTCTAGTGCTCAACATTTTTTAAATATTGATTTTTTAAGACTATCGAGTTTATTTTAGTATTTCTTAAATAAGTTACCAACATTCATACACTAAAAGTCAAGATATTGGAATTTTTATACCAGGAGCACCTGTAAGAAAGAAAATAATTTGCCTCTTATTGGCAAGTTAACATCTATAGTTCTAGTAGTCAACACTTTACAACTATTGATTTTTAGAAGACTTTTAAGATTATTTTTGTCTTTTTTAAAATAATTACCAAAATCCATTCATCGGAGGTCAAGATATTATAATTTTAATACCAGGAGTACCTGTAAGAAACAAAATAATTTGCCTTTTATTGGCAAATCAACATCTTAAGTTCTAGTAGTTAACATTTTGCAACAGTCTACTTTTGGGACACTCTCAAGATTAATTTAGTTTTTAAAGAAATTACTGAAATCCATACACTGAAAATCAATATATCGGCATTTTTATACCAGAAGCACCTGTAAGAAATAAAATAGTTTGCCTCTTATTGGCACGTCAATATCTTAAGTTCTAGTAGTCAATACTTTGCAACAATTGATTTTTGCAAGACTCAAAAAATTGAAATTTTTATACCAGGAACACCTGTAAGAAACAAAATAAGTATAGTATAGGAATATATAGGAAAAAAAATATATAGGAATATATAGGAAGATATAGAAAAATATCATATAGATAAAAAATGCCACACAAAAAAAAATCGTCCCTTCGGCGTCCATTTAAGAAAACCAAAAAGGGCAATTTACAGAGCGAAAACGGGCCCATATAAAGGACTACTTCATCAGTCTCCCAAAAAGATTCGTAAAAATGCAACTAAGAGCTTTTATCAAATGCCGTGGCACATGGCGGAGCGACTGTAAAACGGGGCTTATCCAACACCGTTAAACCGGGGTCATTCCGGGGACTTTATTATCTGCGGTTCAGTGAGTCTAGTTTTTATGCGATCTCGTAAAATTTCAAATGGTCATCATATGGACGTGGAGATTTAGCCGGAATAATGACGGGGTTTAGTTAAAAATGGTAATTAAATTGGGATTAAGTAACTAAAAAGTAACGGTTTTTAAGCTCCGATTAATGTTTGTAATGGGGATGTAAAAATAATTTCAAAGAATCAGTGCTAAAATTACTTTGTGCGCACTATTCTTTGTAACAGAGACAGAACGAGGAGAAAACAAATATTTGTATATTGCAGACGAAATCAGTAACAAAATTTCTCCGTCGATTTAATGAACTGCTGAAAACCATTACTTATATATCACTGGTTTCTCAGTTGACCGATCTTTAAAATTGTTGTAAATTACTAAGCCTTTTCTCCAAGCTTCTTCCAATTATTCTCATATGTTGCTTAATTAAGACATTTTCCTTTCCACAATTTTCCTTAGTCTTCCCACGTTCTTCCCTGTTTTACCTGATACAAATCCTCTATTTATAGCATAACTTTAATGAACAAGATTCCCAATATGCTTTAACATCCAATTAAACCAAACAAATTAGTTAGCATTTTCCATTATTAGTTGTCAACTTAATGCAACAGGATCCTTTTCGAGTAAACAATTCCTAGTAATTTCAATATCGTTAAATAAAATTAATTCCGGGAGCAATTTGAAAACGCTACAACCTGACCCGGAACCCCTGCGCTTCATTTCACGATGATAAAATTTATTTAGGTCTCAATAGTGCCTCCGGGAGGCATTATTATAATCTTAATTATTTTGTTATCAAGCTGTTTCTCGTTCGTACGTCTCAGGTTCGAGGAAACGTCTTCGCCAAGGGATTTGGCTTCAAAGAAGTAAGGAAAATTAATCAGCGTTTTAATTATGTTGATCTCGAAGGGGTTTTTTTTCGCTCAAAACGCGCCTCCCCAAAATTTTCTTTTATTTGATTTTAATAAGGGAGGGCGCCGAGAAGTGGGAAAAATGGCCGGTAATTGAGAGGGCGAAATTGAAATGACGTTGATTGAAAATTATATTTGGGAAAAAATTTGGGATTTGTGCGAAGGTTTCGGCGAGGAATTAAATGAAGTGGTAAATTCAAGTAGATATTCAATTTTTTTATTTGTAATTATGGGCATTGTTAAGCCTTGTTTTACCTTAGTAGTATAAGCTATTTTTTAGAAAAAGCTTCTTAAATTTGATATTTTTCCAACATTTTAGGAAATAGAAGAGTCATTTTAAGGTTAAATTCATTGTTATCGAGTTTTTAATTATCGACAAATTCTGTTAATTTTCTTAAGACTAAAATTGTTGATAATTTATTATATTTTTTTGTTTTATGGCACTAGCATTAAATGTGTTATTAATTAAATGTGACCTTTTCATTAGATTTTCTAAAAAAAATAAAATTTTGTAATTCTGTCACATTTCCATATTTATTATAAAAATGTCTTAATAATATTAGACACTTTCTGCATTTTTTAGTTTTTTTTTTCTAAGCTTTTTTATGTTCTCGTAAATTCAGTGAAAATTAAATAAACAAAATTTAAAATTTTGGAAAATCTAATTAACTTTTTGGCAGCACTGGTTGTAGACTAGAAGTAAACTTAAAGCTGTCACATTTATTATATTTTCTTTTTAATAATTATAATTAGTTTAAGTTTTTAATATATAAGTTTTTATCACTTATCCAAAATCTGAAATTTTAAAAAATTAGCATCATTTTTATTCTAGTTGGGATTTTAGTTTTAAGTTGTTTATTGGGGTGCCGAGTTAAATTAATTTATTCCTAATTTTTCAAAATTTTCAAGTATCAGTTATATAATGCCCAAAAATTTCAGAAAATTAGTAAAAATTTTCTAGGAATGATAATCTTTCAACTGAAGTTAATATTAATTTGACCTCAATTTATTCGTAGTTTTTCAAATATTATCAGTTATATAATGTTCAGAAATTAGAAAATTAGTAAACATTTTCTAGGGATGATATTCTTTCATTTAAAAAATTCTTAATGAAGCTACTAATTAAGAATCTTATTTATTTATGTAATAAATACGAAAACATGTTTCGAATGGTCCCACAGATATTTTTAAAAAAATCGGGAATTTTAAAAAATTGATTTTATTTTTTTTTTGAGTTTATTTCTTATACGATTTTAAAATAGATTGCACATTTGCGTTGCCACTTTTTTTATGCTATAAGATAGTGTTCTTAGATTTTTAATACGACGTTTCATTTTTTTGCCAATCATCATCAACTTTGCTTTTTCTTATAGCCGCTATATTTGGTTTTTGCATTTTTTAAATCTTTGCAAAATTTCCATTTTAATGATGTATCACAAGTAATATTTTTTATTTTTAAAGACCTAAGATTTGAAAAAACTAACTAACGGTCAATAAATATTACACGTTAGACAGAAATACTAGCAATGCAATACCGTAGTGGTGCACTCATTACTTCAGAGTTACACCCTTATTATTTAAAGTCATTTTCCATTTTATTTTACAAAATTACTTTAAATGCCTGGCAGATAGAAAATTACGCAAAATTCTTGGAAAATATAAAAAAAATTTTGGAGATCCCTTAAAGGTGTAAAAATATCCTTCAAATATCTAAAATAATATAAATATTTAATCCACTTTTCTGGAAAACCTACAGAATTACGTTTAACGTCTGGAAAATAGAAAAACTAATTCTAAAAGCCTGGAATAGAACAAAACTTTATTTTAAATGCCTAAAATAATTACAAAATTACTACATTAACCTGAAAACTTTAAGGAAATCTAAAAACATACCAAATTCCCACATTTAAAAATGCAATACTGTTAAATTAAATAAAAACATAAAATTAAATAAAAACATTATATTACAAATACCTGCTTACACCAATTGCAAATACCAAAGACAGATAAAAATTGCCTCAAAATCTTGGAATAAGACAAAATTTTATAACAAATGCCTGGAATAATATAAAAATACTTAAAAGGTCTGGAAAGTGTTAAAAGTTATTTCAAAAATTAAAAAAAATTTAAAATTAAAAATTGAAAACCAAAGCTTACTTTAAAGCAATAAAATTCAAAGAAAAGTGATTTAAAATTCCTAAAAGACGTGGAAAATAATTCAAGAATAAATGAAATGATGAATGAAAGTCCTGGAATAAAACTAGATTTTATTTATTATATTTTTTATTGAAAAATGCCTCGAATAATAAAAATACCAAAAAAAATTTCAAAAATTCTGAAATTAAAAATTGAAAACAAAAACTTATCCTAAAACGGTAAAATTTAAAGAAAAATTATTTGAAATACTTGGAAGGCGTGATAGTTAACCCAAAGTCCTGTAATAAAACAATTTTTAATCCAAACACCTAGAATATCATAAAAAATCCAAAAAAAATTTGGAAAATTTAAAAACTTTCAAAAATTCTAGAATTAGAAATTGAAAACAAAAGAATATTTTAAAACAATAAAAATAAAAGATAAATTATTCAAAATACTTGGAAGACGTGGAAAATGACATTAAGGACTAAAAATAGAACTATATTTTATTCAAAATGCCTGGAATATTGTAAGGATGTTCGAAAAATATGGCAAATTCCAAAATTTTGTTTTTATTTTAAAACCTCTGGAACTAAAAAAATTGGAAACAAAAACTTATCCTAAAACATTAAAATTAGAAGAAAAATGATTTTGAATACCAGGACTAGAACAAGATTTGAGTGCAAATTCCCGGAATAATTTAAGGATGATCGGAAAATCTGGAAAAATTTAAAATTTATTTCAAAAATTTATAAATTCTGACTACAAATACTAGAAAGAAAAACTTATTTTAAAACATTAAAATTTAAAGATCAATTTTTTGGAATAATAATAATTTTGGCTCCAAATGCGTTTATTATTTCTGTTAAAAATGTCACAGTTTGTAAATGTACTTTCATCGGTTCATATTACATTTTTAATAAATTTTATCATATCTTGCTTTTCTACTTTCGTAAAAATCATAATTGCTTAAATTATTAGTAAAATAACTGTCAGTTGGTACTAAAATACTAACAAAACATACAAATATTTAAAACTTCTGATCTTTATGACAGTTTGTCAATTTATCACATCTAACTGTGGCAAATTTAGTTTTTTCCAAAAATTCGGGTTTTTACAAAAAAAAACTTCTAATGCATCGTTAAAAAGGCAATTTTGCACAGATTTTAAATATGTAAAAATACAATATAGCGCTTATAAGAAAAAACATAGTTAAGGATGGTTGGCAAAAGACTTTGCATTAAAAATCTAAATTAAATACCATCATGTAGCACAAAATAGTGGCAATGCAAATGTGCAGATTATTTTAAACTTGGTTAAGAAATAAACTCAGAAAAAAATAAAATAGATTTTTCAAAATTTTGGATTTTTTCCAATATACATATTCGGAACCAATTGGAATTCTTTAATTTTTCAAACGGCATATTATTAAGCTTAAACATTCTCAACTTTGCCGCTACTTAACCATCTTCATATCTCTTATAGATTCTGAGATCCACATGTTGAGGGTCGAATTTAAAACACCCTGTATACTAAAGATGTAACTTATATAGCAAATAAATTACATCTTTTAAAATCCAATGAAGAATGGTTGTACAACTCTACCTAAACATACAATTGACTATAAGGGATTGGATTTTTGATTTCTGATTATTACTAAACATACATATGTATCTAATTTTAGATTAATATTACCTGGTTTAAGTAATTTTAAGTTATTTATTTATAGAAAGTGACCAGTATTTAAAACATTACCAAACTTGACCTTTCAACACTTTTATATTTCACCTGACCTATTTTGTTTCTTAAATCCGACGTTGTTGATAGTTGACCTTCTTATTTGCCCTAATGACTTCTTATTACAATCGTTACAATTAAAAGATTTCGTAACTTGACCGAATTTTGATAGACCATTTTAGGAGCTAAGCCTTTAAAAACCCTTTTAAAGTTATTAACCCTGTTAATGTCATTTGTAGGATCTTTTTAAAATGGATTATATAGGAGATATTTAGGATTATTGAACTGAGATAAATATTTTATCTATAAAGAATAATTTTGTGTGAAAAAAAAACTATTGATTTACTTATTTTGAATCTATTAAGGATTCAAGTATTTTACAATCTTTAAATTATTAAACCAGTAATGCAGGATATTCATTTTCCCAATTATTGGGCCAAGAAACTTTAAACTATAAAAAATTACTACTAAGATAAATATTTTATCTATGAGGAATATATTGATATAAGACTATAAAAAACACTGTTGAGGTATAACAATTAGCCGCAGAACTTCTGTCAATCACTGTTAAGACTCTTTATCTGCTGTTTAAGTAGGCTCATATGCTGAGCACTAATGCTTAAAAAATTAACTTAGGAGCTTCCACTAGATGGTGCCATTTAAATACTTCATAGTCAAGTTTATGATGTAAAAGTGCCACAATATGCCCCAAAATCCTGATTGATCCAGAAAGTAAATCCATAAAAGCCCTGCCAAAATGTATTTAAAAGCTCCTTAAAAAAAAGAACATCGTTTCCCTCTTGCATAATACCAAATTAATCTAAATACATTACCACGGCGACGTAATCTCTATAATAAAACGACTCAAAAGCCGTGATTTTGTCAGGGGCTCCGGCAGCCCTAAACAAACCCGAAAGAGCTACTTAAAATGGCCCCCCGTAACATTTCGGAGGACTTTACGACTTATTTAATAACGACATAAAAGCTACATTGTTTAAAGTCGAAAGTTTAAGTGCGAGCAATTTGTCCGTGTGATTTACCACATTTTGGGATACTTACGTTTTATTTTTTTTATCGGCCTTCAGAAGTTCTCGTCCGTACAAATCATGACTATCCTATAAAACCCTACTTCCTGCCCGTTTATTTAGGGGATTACCCAAAACAACAATCCAGAGATAGAAAGGAATCCTACCTTTGATCCAGGTTAATCCAGTCGTCTGACGTATTAGAGAATTGTAGGTATTTGGCTCCCGGCCTCACAAATAATTAATATCCCCCTCGAGAACACTCGTTTAGCCAGTTTAATTGTGGCGTTTGGAATCTGTGGAATAACCGTAAAGAACAAAAATGATAATTAATTTATGAGCAACCCCAACTAAACCAAGGAGCGAAAAAAACTAAAGCCTGAATTGTTCGAGAGAAGATAAGGGTGGTTTTGGGCTCGCAATACCCACCCTGATTAAAAGCAATTAGTCGCCGGAAAGGGCTACAAGAAAAGCGCTTTAACAATTTTCAGTTTATTTAAATTTCCCGAGCCGTGAAAACTTCTTTTTCATCATAATTAATACGAATGCAAATTAGTTTGTCGAGTTCATTCGGCAAGCTTTCGTATATTAAAGGTTTGCCGGCTAATTTCTTCTTTTGATTCTTAAACATCATAAATAATTTATTGATTTTAATGGTGCATTTTATACTTACAAAATAAAAACAATTAAATATTAAAGCAATATGGATACAACGTTTATTTAAGTTATGCTTCTATAACGGTTTAGAGCAAAATGCACTTCGGGTCCACTTAAATTATGCTTTTATTACAGTTTAAATAAAAATTGACTTGGTGTTGATTTGAATGTATACTTCATTTTGACTGTATTTTTATATATTTTTTTGAATCTAATTTATTTATATTTTAAAACTGTTTTTTTGATATATTTATTAAATTTAATGTATAATAGAGCCATATAGATAAAATTTATAAACAATTTAATAAAAACTGAAATATAATTATGGTGTGAGATTTTGTAGACCCATAAATGGTTTTAATGCGTAAGGTAATTTCTTTGATCTATAATATTCCTATTTTTCAGGATGATGGTCCTTTTCTACATGGATTTTTTTGCTTCCGACAAGAATACAAAGTAATGATTCAAGTTATTAGGGCTGACCTCTTTCCTATAATTGTATTTACCAACTTCCGGATTTCAGACTTTATCTTTTTGGGTTATTTACTCCAATAATTTTGACTTTAGCTCAATTACATGTAGTATTAATGCATTTTAATGAAATTTGACTACTACATCATAATTCAGTCGAGAGCACTAAAGACGATCATATAAAGAGCAGAACTTTTCTTAAAAAAATATTTTGCGAATTTAAATTTACGTTAACAAATTTCCGCATAGTTTCCATGTAGTGCGTTGAACTCCAATGAGATTCGATTACTTGGGCATAATCCTGACTGCATCAAATACAAAATACTACTTAAATTATGATATTTGCATAAATGAAATTTATTCTATAATTATTATTATATTAACGTATAATTAGCTCATTTTGCAAATAACTATTGGTACCCAAATGCAATCTAAATAAAATTAGTAAATTTGATTAAGCTCTTTAACATTTATGATTGAAGTTCTTATAAGTTTTACAGGACATAATAGAAAAATAAACGCAATTTTTACAGATTCACAGCGTCTTTTTCTATAACTTTTCTTATATTGTTGGTTCTTTTTCTATTGCAATTTGGTCTTTTATTTAAGTATCCGAATCCAGCCCATTTGCATGTAGTTTGAACAAAGTCCCATAAAACTCGACTACTCATTTACTAGGACTTGACTACTAAGCACTATCCTACCGACTGCACCAACTGCGAACTGCTTTAAAATCCTCCAACACACCTGCAAGAGTTATTATAATTTTGTATTAATTCGTTGATATAATATCTATATCCTATAAGAAAAATTAGTATTTCTTATCTTTTACTGTCTTATTAAACTCCATCTTTTTTTGCTATAATTTCGTTATTTTAGTCAACCAAACCACCAAACAAGAAATTGTTTTCAAGAATCATTGTTTTCCAAAATAACCTAATAATACAGTTTGTTTTTTTTAAATCTGATATAATTATATACATGTATATTAATAAATATTTAATACAAAAACAGTGCCATTAGATTGGGTATTAGGGACGAAAATGGTTGATTTTTCAAAAGAATTTCTTATTGGGCAAATGTGTGGGGTGGGTGGGGGGCTATGCGTTGTCTTGATATAAGACAATATTTTTGCAGAAAATATCTATTTAATATTTAATTTAATAACACTATTTATTTAAATTTGATATAATTTTATATATAAATTTTTAGTACAAAAACAGCGTTATTAGAATATAAAATATGGACGAAAAACAGTGATTTTGCAGAAGAATTTCATTAAATATTCGACGGGTAGTAATCGAGTTTAAAAACTAGATACGTAAATCCCGTGTCAATTTTTTAAATGCCGAATTTTTTGTCCCTTTTTAAACAGAATCGTTCATGATATACGTATATTCTACAGTTTAATACCTTGACTATAAATAACCGAAACTAAAAATCGTTGAATAAATATATATTTAATTATAATAATATATGTGTTGCTCGGGATTGAAAATATAAAAGAATATAGTCAAATGACTGCCAAAATCCTGGAAATCCAAGGAACTCAATGGCTGAAAGAACCTTAAAATGCATTCAATAAAAAAAACTCTATTTTCGAAAAATATGTAACAAAAATTACTTAATATTAAAAAAAAATTAAATCCCAGGAATTAAATGAAAAAATACCTTAAAGATCTAAAAAATAAAAATGATTTATAATTTCTGTATTTCTAGTTCAGGGGAACCATAAGAAATTGTTGAATTACCATATAATGTGAATGAGTTTTAATGAAATTTGACTACTTAAGTACCGTCCTACCGACTGCATCAGCTCTATATATACTTAAGTCTTATAATTTTGTATTAGTTCATTGATTAAAATTAAAAACAATTGTTATTTCTTATATTTTACTATCCTTTTGAAGTCCAGTTTTTTTTAACTATATTTTTGTTATTTCAGCTATTGTTTCATTATCATATCGAATCACATTCATTATAAACGAAATTCCTAAACGTGGATTTTCAATATAAAAAAGATATAAACAATTTTTCTCACAAATTCCCAAAATTTTATTAAACTGTCATATTTTGGGAAAATAGAGGAAGGAGGTACGATTTTTTTTTAGAATATTAGTGTATATTTATAAGAAATTTGTATATTTATGTGTATTTTTGTCATCTTTAAAGAATATTCTTCCAAATAGAACGTTTTTTATTTTATGCCATTAAAGTATTCAAAAATTCACTTTGCTTCTTGAATCACTTGTTTTGTGTTTATACTAAATTGTGTTAGGATCTGGCGATTTTATTAAGTATACAAAGAATATTTTGTTAAAAACGGAAAAAAAGATATGCTATTTTATTGTTACAATATTTGAACCGACATTTTTTCCCAAGCTTAATTTACAAAAAACATAAATTGAAGCATTAATATGTTAAAAACTGATTTTTTTATTTTTGTTCTATATACTGAGTTTCTTCTAAGCACGGCAGTACCTTTTGAATAAGTTTAGCAAAACTAAGATCCAGACCGTCATTAAAAAATTATCATTTTTATATCGTCATCCCAGTCTGCGCCATCTTAAAAAATGCGAATATAACATTTGAAGTAAAATGGATACCATGTCCACTTAAGTTATGCTCTTAAATAAGTTAAAAGTAAAATGGCAAATTATGTCTACGTTAATACTGAGAGCATGTGTTGAGTTAGATATTATCTTATCTGAAGCTGTTTTGTTTTCATTGATTTCATTCCCACTGCGTGGGTAAAAAAATATCCATAAAAAAAAACTATTAATACCCCGGAAAGCCTTTAATTCTAAAATTAACGGCAACAATTATTAATGTTTCTAAAACCCCGAACACTCTTTCAATCCCTAAATGTGTGACTGAAAACACACAGAAAAACAGGGAGAAGTTTTAAAAAGAGGGGAAAACATAAAACCGAAATTAGAAAACCACTCGATAAACAACACCTCGGAGTCCTCGACCGGTTAAAGGGCTTTTTAGCGTCGCGTCCGGCCCTTTATTCGATTTATTTACAAAATCGAAATCGCAGACACTTCCATTAAAATATCGGACCGAACGGACGAGGCAATCGCCATTGCCGTTCGCGCCGTTGATAACTTTATACGTGGTGGGAGCAGTCGAGTGGATAGTACTGTCGCATAAAGCATTTTGGGGCCCAAGCATTTGCATAATGGCCGCGGCTAAAGTCCAAAATCATGTATTCCACGAATATTGTGCGTTCCGAAAAACGGGAAAGTTATACGAGCCGATGGGAAAAGCCTTCATGCTTGACGACCGTCACCCGCTTCATAAAAACAACAATTCGCCTCTCGGATAACTAGGATAAAATGCTAAATTATGTACCTAAATGGCGGATTGAATGCCAACTCCGATGGGTATATAAGTGGGGTTTGTGTTTACAGGTTTATGTTGTTTCTACGGCCTATATTGAATGTATTTATTGCAAAACCGTGTTTAAAGTTAGATTATTTTAAGTTGACCGTAATTCTTATGATATACAGAGGGTGGCCCATCGAAAACAAAAAAAAAATTTAAAGAATGCTCGGACCCGTCGATTTTTGATTTTACGGGGACATTTTTTTTTAACACTTTGGTTGCAAGCACTCTCAAAATCTCAAATAGGAATGGGGGTCAAGTTATAGCTTATTTTAAAGGTCTTTTTATTCTAGTTACAACTGCCAAGTTTGAAATTGCTAACTTGAATTTTCGCAGTATGACAGCTGGTCAAAGATTTTGACAATAATACCATTGTTTAATACTTTAAGCGCTAGTTTCTAGGGGTTCTTGATTTACAATACAAAAACGCTCGCACCCGTCGATTTTTGATTTTAGAAAAGCAATTTTTTGTTCAAATTTTTAACCCTACAGCTTCAACCCCTTGGGGCCAAGATTCACTCTTAATTTTTAAATGGAAAGGGGTATGTTGTAATACATCTTTTGAAAGGGCATTCAGTTTTTCAATTCTAAACATTTTACTAATATTAAAATGATTGCACAATTTATAAATGGGTGAGGTTTTAATAATTATTTGATCGATACGCACTGGTCGCTGTAGAGAACACATGTACAGCAGGCGTTGTTGCATATAAAAAAATTTGCCGAAAATCTTAAATCTATTGTCTATTTTAAAAGTTGGATCTTTGACATGAAGTGGGTAGGCTTATGCTTCATCTATGTTAATTTAAAATTTAAGGGGGTCGTTTTATACCAGTTTTATTTCCTTTAAGTTTCCGTTTAAATAAAGTCGCCTACCCATAAATGTCAAGAAAATAATAACGAAATATTTTCCCATATCAGAAACTCCGAAAGTTGCTTGTTATATTTCAAAGCAGGTACGCGCCACGTTAGAAAATCTTAAAAAGTTTTAATGGCGAAACTCGGAGACCCAAAAACTTGATATACTTTGATGTTGTAGTCATTTTTAAAGGACCTCGTCGGCGTGCAGGTTTTCAGATTTTTGCCGGGAGTAATTGAAAGGTGGAAAGTTTGGAGTTTTCGATGTTGTTTTTTTTTTTTTTTTCTTTTGCTTCTGGGCAGGAGGGGGAAGAAGGTGGTTCTTTTAATTACGGCATAAAATGTTTGGGAATAAACTTTTTAATTTGCGTACGTGATTTAGGGCTAAAGAACATTTTATGGAGTCCATGTAAATTAATATTTTATTACAAAAAGGTAAAAACAAATTATTAAATGAAAAATATTGGACAGCTTTTTTGTCAGCCAGTCTCATTATACTAGATCCCTTAAATATTCATATAACTTATACTTGCTGCCAAATTTAACCTAATACGGACTGACCGTTCGTTCATTTTTACCTTTTAGAAGGGGACAAATAAAGATGTTAACATGCTGTAAATTTGATTCTATGCTATCATACAGATTTTTTATGCGAGGTTAAAAGCTAAGTTCTGGGCCCTGATTAAGTCGTTTTTTTTTAACAAATTTCGTTAGTAAACTTTTTTCCAACACATTTTCAAAAAATTGTATTTCAGAACCATTATATTTGGTCCTTCCAAAACTCTATTTTCAAATTTCAATACTTTAATTAATAATTTTCCCCCATAAAGTATTTTTCCAAGGTGCCAGGTCAAGGGCCCGCATAAAAATTGATAAAAGAAAAATACATTAAACCAATATACTACCACCTTCCCTTTTAAATATTTTATACAAACAACCATTGTTTTCATAAATAAACCATTGCCACGAATAAAAACAAACTATTATATTTCATAACTAAGGCCATATTCGCTTCTCTTTATTCTTATTCCCTCCTTAAAAAGGGATATTAGGATAAAAAGACCGGCGAGAGCTGGGAAAAACTTTTTTGGCCGTCGGTATTATACGAATAATTTTGCAAGTGGCAAGAATAACTGCGTCGCCGAAGTTTTGTAGGAAGTTTAATAGTGTTAATAATCGTAGTTTGGCTTTGGGTTCGGGATATTTCGGCGGGATCCAGTTTTTCTTTTATTTAAATTTATACCTTTTATAGGACTTTCTTTCTTAAATATTGAAAATATAGAGAGCGCTTAAGGAAAATGGTTATAAAGAGAGTGAGTCAAATTCGAGCTTTATCATTGAGATCACAAAAACCGTAAGAGATACAAGATTGTTCTGTTTATTCAATTTTTCTGACATTTCCTATATCAAAATAGATACGAATTTAATAAGGATCGGTATTTTTTTTAAATCTATTAGCCACCTTAACATCAAAACATAATAATAAAACTTTTAAGTTGTTGGCGGAAGCTAGCCAGTTGGTTGAACTAGTACCAAAACAAATAGTGCTTATCTACACACGGTACTATATCGCTCTTTTGTCCTTTCGACTTTTGATTATGGGGATTTTATTTATGGTTCTTGCTTTACAGAAAATTTGACTCTTGACATATCCAGAAAATGCAAAATTGTTATCTAGTAATGGTTTGTACCTTACTTCTTCAGTCTTTAAGTAATTCTGTAGATCGATGAAATAGGGTGGTGTCCTCTGTACTGTTGTTCCTATGTATCTGTTTATTCATTTCAGATCAGTGGAACTCCATTTGAGTATTCCAAAGTTGTACGTGACTGGCAGTATCCAAATGTTAATTGTTATGACTTTTGCCCGAGCACAGGTCAGTTTTAAGAATTAATTAAGGCGTTTTTTTTGAGATTCTTTTACCAGGATTTTTTCTTCGGTGTGATCTATATTTAAAGTTTGTTTTGTTCCTAGATATTTACATTTTGATTTAGTTGGAGCGGAGAGAAAACCTCGTGATCCTGTTAAGCTATATTCTCGCTTTCTTGACTTTTTCCAGCATTTTACTCTAACTCTAACTGTATTTGAAGTTATTCAGGATTTGCAGCAAAACATTTTGGGTCGTCCATGAACAGGAGGTCAATTATTTTGAGACATGACATTTATATGGTCTAAGAGTCTAAGGTTATCCACTCTTTACTTCTGCGAGTTTAAGGTATATATGCATTTGGATATCATGCTTCAAGTTTGTCGTTTTTGTCAATAATAACTTTCAGCATCTCCTCTTTGTTCTCTCATTTTGCTTTGTCTTTCTGAATTCAGTAGGCATTTCTCTCATGTTATTCTTGATTCTTTCGTATTATTATTGTTACTATTATTACAATTATGCTTTTCGTTATAGATCGGCTATCTTCACATAATGTAATATTAACACTTTTGAATTAAAAGTATCTGATCAAAATGATAATATATCTTTTTTTTCTAGTGTAGTTTTTATCACTTTTTTCGCACATTATACCAGGGAAGTTAATTGTTAGAGTGTTGAATGTTGATAGAAGGAAATAAAAAAAAAACATGTTAAATTAAAATGCCAATTTTGTTAAATTTTTAATTAATTTAAATATACAACAGATTAGTGGCATATTTATTATGTTTTCAGACATGAGTTTTTACAAAGAAAATCTTTTTTACACCACTATATATAATGTCAGACTAAGATAGCTGGTTTTTATCAAATGACACTCGTTATAATTTTTTTCATCGCTATATTAATCAGTTCATTTTATTTTTCATATAATTTAGTTAATTACTGACAAAAAACTTACGTTATTTAATGAGAAGCAAAAAAATAATCAATATTTTTATGCTTATTAACTGCTGTAGAAACTCTGTTGTTGTCTGCTGAAATCGTAATAAAAACTCACAAGTGATATTACATGGCAGTACCTGTTTAAAAGGAGTATAGTATGAATCACAATTAACAAGACCGTTACATTTGATTGTAAACGGTAAATCGAGAATTGACCCATATCCATTGAATTAAGACAAACCTGAAAAGGCAAATGAGTCACAGAAAAATGAATCTTTGACAAAATATATGTTACTAGAATATAGATCAAATAGGTCTCCAGTAGGTTTCCAATATTGATTTTCAAGTACGCATTATTAAAAGTGACCAGGAAAAGAAATCTGCAACCGATTTGACCTAATTGGTTTTGAAGTTATCATATTTTAGTTAGATAACTGATATTTTCTTATGACTTTATGTGTTGTTTCAGAATTATTGTCAAATATGCTTTAAATCTAACTGACTGAAAGAAAATTGACTGACTGACTTTTATCTGAAAGTCCATAATTGATTTTTAAGTAGTCATTATTAAAATCGATCAAGTTGAGCAATTCTACAATTAAATTGTAATGGCAGCAAAAAATAATATTTTCTTTTACACGCCTGGGATATTTCATAAATTCTGCTATTGTTATGAAAGTGTTTATTTCATAAGGCCTGGAAATTATTAAAAATCTGATATTTTAAAATTTCTGGCAAAAAAAAAGCCTGGAAATTGAGAAAAAAAATAGATTATTGAGTTTTTTATAAAATGATTATATGATCTAAGCTAGTCACCCAAATTATAATATTTTAGTCATGTAACCAATATTTTCTTAACTTTTCAGTATATTCATTACTCTCTGGCTATCTTAAATTTAATTATTAATTTTGAAATAGTTATTATTAAGGGCGATCCGGATGATGAGCTCTACAATTAAATATATCATAAATAAAATCGAATATACTCCAATAACTTTCGTTTATTTTTAAATATAAAGATATTTTTAAATTTCTGCTAATAAAATGTCTAGAAATCGGTATATGGAAATTCTCTATTATCTAAAATTAAATTAATAATTAAATAAAAAATATTGCATCAAATTACGTAATGAACATAATATTTTTTAAAGATATTACAAAATTTCTGGCATCCTTGGGAATGAGGAAATATAAATATAAATATATATTTGCTTTTATTCTAGTGAATTAAGATTATTGAACTTCAGTTTAAACTTACTTTAAAGTTGAAATATTTCTAATTAAGGAAACTAAATTGGGCTAACGGTGGAAAATAATTTTTAATATAAATAAATTTAAATCCTACCATGATTTATGGATAAATGCCTGGATATGAGACAAAATTCTAATATATCTGATAGAAAACATGTTCTGAAAGAAAAGAATTTTTAATTTTTTTGTTAAATTTAGGTTTTTTTAATGTTATTAATTTTAAATTTTCTAACAATTTCTCAAGAATTTTTGGTTCCTGTAATTGAGGAAAAATTTAAAAAAATATTATTTTAATTTAAAATTAAATAGTAAAAAAATATTTTGCTTTAGGAAAAAAACTTGCAAAAATTTCTTATCATATTACAAAATTTATGGTAGGGATATACTAGATAATAAGAAAGAAATAATATTAAGAAATAAAATTTCATATTTACCTGGAAATAAAAAAAATTGTTTTTAACAGCAAAAAGCACACCTTTACCTGAACTTTTAACACTTTTATAATACAGTCTGTTCTGTAAATGGTGTAGAATGTCTGTAAGAAACCCCGATACCAACACATATATTTTTTAGAATCCCCTTTAAATTTAGATTTTCGGCTTCCTTGATTTTGATAAAAGAAAAGAACTCCCATATCTACAGCCTTTGACGTTCAGTAGATGCCTGCTGAACATTTATTTCAGAAGATTTACAAATGCGACAAGGATGAAACTTTTATAAAAATGTAATAAAAGTTATTTGGTTTTTAACTTACTTTTGATTAAAAAGAAAAAACAAAAAAGAAACAACAGGGAAAATTAAAGAGCATCCTCGACCGATTTTAATTATTTTCTGGAACACACCCCTCACCCCTTCTGTCTCCTGATTCATTAACAATATTTCAGCCCGTTTTTAAGCCCTTGTCCTCCCCGTCTAGAAAAATAATTAACAAGAAGGGAAAAAGATTATTATTTCATACCCGGAAGCGACCCGGAGAAATCCGCGGCTCTCAAGTTTTCGGTTTAAGCATTTTGGTAATGAAATCGAGATCTCATTTGCATAACAGGAAGTTTTCTAGTCGCTTTTGTTGGATTTTTTTTTAAGGAAAATGGTTATTTTTTAATTGATTATTTAAATGAATATGATGTTTTACTAAACAATTCCTTATACTATATCTCTCTGTATAAAAAATAATATACTCAAGTATCGTAAATGGTATTTTCCATAGGTACATCCAGGAAATTGACAGCGCGTGAAAAAACCCGATCCCGCCAAGATTGGCAACTCGTGAAAAATTGAAAATTCACCTGAAGACCAATTTCCATTTTGCTTGGGGAAAAGGAAATTAAAGTTTCTAAACGGTTTCGTGAACAAGTCATTTTCGGCACTTTTTCTTCAGGTTTTAGTAATTAAAATGTTAAATTTGCACGATCTTTGCTTCAAGATTAGTTTGTAGGTTGTAAATTAAAAAAAAGTCACGCACAATAATTTAATAAAAAAGGAATTCGGTGGGCGGGTGTTATTCTTCCCGATTCCCTCACCCGTTTTTTTTCTTTTAACTCGCGAGTAAATTAAAGCGGAACAAGTGAAATTAAATTGGGGAACGGGCGCGTCAAGCGAAATAAAAACTTTCATAAAATCCGGCCTAAATCGTAAAAAACCGTCCTAAATAAACACTTTATTACTACTCGAAATTTCTATACTAAATTTTTTATGTTTCGAAACGTCTACGCTAGCAGGTTGATGAGGTTATGGCTTATCATGCAGTACGAAAGTTTCACTGGGAAAATTTAGGTATTTTAGGTTATAAAGGCGAACAAATTATATTTTTTATTAATGGAAAATTTGTTGGGAGGTTTTGGTAGTAAAAAATAATATAAACTTATATATCTGAATGCTCGGAAATGTAAAAAGGTTGCAGAAAGAAAATTATTAGGTGTAATAGACTAGGAAAACAACTTAAAGAGTTTAGATTTAAATTTTGATTAATTTCGAAAAATTTTTGTTTGACATACTTTTAAATTTCAGAAACTTGCAAGAAAACCTGACAAAATTCTAATAATGCAAGAAGGAGGGAAAAGAAAGTACAGTGCTTTCATTTCAAAACGGGGTAGATCGTTTAATAACTTTCTTAAAAAAAAAACAAAAAAAAAATACGTCAAATTAGATATACAGGGGGACGTTTAATTATGCATTTACTGAAGTTCTGTCAATCACCTCCTCACCTCCAGCTAACCTCACTTTAATATGCTAAATAGGACCCCCATCGTGTGATACATCATAATAAGGAGCGTAAAATTCTCTATTCAACGGTACCAAAAAAAATGAAATCGGTAAATGTGTAAGCTAATAGTTAGCGAAAATATCTAGAAATAATGAATATTTTATTTACGCCAAACTTTGGTATTTTAAATGAATAATTTTAGTTTGGTACCTACATCATTTTAAAATTCTTACATTTTTTATAATAGATCATCAAAAAAAAATACAAGCAATTTAGAAATGCATAATTAAACCTCCCCCTGTATATCTAATTTGACGTGTTTTTTTTTTTTTTTTTTTAAGAAAGTTATTAAGGGTGGATCGTTTTGAAATGAAACTGTATAGGAATGTTGTCTAAATTTCTAAATATTTGGCATTTTCTTTAGTTTCAGAATTTCATCAGCTTGGAGAAGTGCAGAAAAATAAGCTTAGGAAAAACGCTTCAAAATGCCATTTAGGAAATAGTGTAAACAATAAAATTATTCCAAATTCTGGTAATTTTGTGGAAACATTAGAAAACAAAAATTTATTCTGATAACATAGAAAACTAGATTTAAAAAATAAAGAAAAGGCACTTATAAAGTACTTAGGTCATTCTGATCGTTAAAATACTTTAAATTAATTTATAAATTAATTAGATCTACTGTATAAATTTGAAAAACTTTTCAAAAAATTAAATTGTATTTAATAACAAAGGGAGGCAAGTGGAAGAGGATTAAAAAGAAAACTCTAGTTACTCCAACCGATTTTAAATATTTTTTTTAAATGTTTTGGATTTCGGGTAATTATTGATCGAGTTTCTCGAAAATAGAGAAATAAGTAACAAAAAATTTAATCACGCCTTGTTTCTATTAATTATCTAAAATTTTGTATTTTGGATAATTGATAGTTTTCAAATTTTTAAACTGTCAAAGTTTTGCATAGGTTTCAAATGCATTAACAAAAACATTTAATTAATTTGTCAGTAAATATATCTTATCCGATATAACTTTCACAGTTTCCTTACAAAAGTAAGCAAAGTTAAGGCAAAGAACCGCAAAACCAAGTTATAAAAAAGACCATTTACGGTTCAAGTATCTTATTTGACGTGATCAAATCACTTTTCGTCCCGGATAGTCTTTCCCCCCCTCTCCCAGACCGTGATTTTCTCGCGACTTACCAAAAGTTAAACGAAGTCGGCTATTTCGTGAAACCCGTCCGGTATTCCGGGGCTTTACGACTTATTTAATCATCGTATAAAACTTACATTGTTTCGGAACTAAGGCTTTTACCGAAGGCAATTTGTCTGTCCCTTCCACACCCCTTTTTGTATTTCCGTAAACAAATTGAGATTTTCTTTTGTGACGATGGATACGAGCGACACGCCGACGGTTGTTTTGTTCGGTCGTTGCTCGGAATTCGCCCGAAGGGAAGTTTTAAGTTTCACCCGAAAACGAATGAGTCGTCGTGTTAAATAGAAAATTGCAGAAAAGCGAAATTGTTTAAATTTTTTTGGTTCAGTGTCTTAAGTTAAACTGATAAGGTAATCCGGCTCGGAGGATCGAAATTCTTCTTATATTTAAATTAAAATCATGGCAAGTAGAACGATAAAAATAGTAAAACTTAATTCGGGTTAGTTTATTTAAACAGTCCAGCTCAAAATACTAAAATATTTGGAAATTTATTAGATAATATTAGTTTTTATTAAAATTTAATTGTAGAATTCCTCATCCGGTTCGCTTTCAATAATGTTTACTTAAAAATCAATAATTAAACCCCCCTGATAAAAGAGAATCACTCATTTTTTTTAGAGCTTTCAGTCGTTAGAAAATAGTGGTTACCTAACAAATTGGATTCCAGAATTTTTCAATCTAATCCCTTTTAAAACTGAGTGCTAAAAATATAATCTTAATCCGGGTTACATTCATTAAACGGTCCGGCTCAAAGGACCATAACATTAAAGTCGCCCAAGAGTAGTTTTTTTTTTGTTTGTTTTTTATCGAAACCTCCTCGCTCAGCGATCACGGGACCTTGATAATTCTTACGAGACGTCATAAAAGAAAACTTCTTTACCGGCACAGAGTGTTTTGAAAAGACAAGTTAGTGGCCCATAAAAAGGACTTCATCAGCCCCGGGAGACATTCATAAAATGCAACCCGAACGTTCTTATCGGGAGAACGGCACATGTGACGAAGTTGTAAAATGTCACGATTGCTTTTTATCAAATGAAAAGTGGCGAAAGTCTCTTTTTTTCCAGGTTGTATATACGAATTTTAACATTGTCTCTTTTTTATATTTAATATTTTTGATTAACATAATTATTTATTCAATAATTTGTCATGAGAATTGCCCCTGTTTGCATATTCTAATAAAAGCAATTTTTTGTTACCGATCTCAGTATGAAAATCGAGACGGTTCAGACACTATTAATAAAATAAAATATTGATATAGAAAATAGAGGAAAAAATTGATTATATATTCCTATCACGGTTACAGAATTAGAAGAGGATGGAAATAAAGTGATATTTTCAGGTATAATCTGACAAATTACAGGAGAAAAACACTATTTCCAGGCGATCCAGACACTAATAAGAAAACTATGTCATGATATGGAAAAAGGTGGAAAAGTCGAATTCTCATTTTTATATCCCTATCACAGTTACAGAATTAGAAGAGCATGGGAATAAACTAATGTTTTTCGGATATAATTTGACAAATTAAAGGAGAAAAACACTATTTTCAGGCTGTTATTTAATATATTATAATATTTAATATATAAGTTATCAAAATTATAAGTAAATAAATAAATAGGCCGCATTCCAAGCGAGGGAGAACATCATCATAAGTTACCTTAGATCGAACCATCTTTAGTATAATTTAGGCCCACGCAAATTCATTTTTGGAGGTTAATAATTATTAATCATTTTATTTGGACACCGTTGGCATTAAAACATTCTGCCACCCAATCTAGCCATAGCCCCAAATTTTGGCTAATCAAAATTGATGTGGCTACTTTGAGTGGCATAATGTTATTGTATGGGCTAGATTGGGAGGTAGAATGTTTTCGACGCAGAGGATATCTATTATAATTAAATAAATAAATAAATAATATCTTTAACATCTTAACAAACAATATGTTTGATGTTAAAATATTTATATTGATTTTTGTATTCAGAAAGATAGATTTTATTTTAATTGAATTGCTATTTATATCGATAGAAATAGACTAGAGAATATAAATTAAATTTTTAAGCAATGATCAGTACGTAATATTTGAAAGTGCCAGATACTAAATAATATATCGTGTGTTAAAAACTATGTAACGTTATAAATGAGTTCCCCTTAAAGTGTCTTTTGATGAATATATTGATAAAATAGTTAGTTTTGAATATTTGTATATTTTTTAAATATTAGGCATATTTTGCAATCTTTAAAACTTGGTTTTGCTAACGAGATAATGATATTTAGACATTGTATCGCAATGATGGCTATATCATATTTTATATGTATATCACGCATAAGCGCAATTTTTAATAAATTTAAAGGGTTTATAAAAAAAAAAGTATTAATTTAAAATTTAAGTTCAAACACTTTCAACGACACGCAGGATTTACCTATATTTAGATACATACATAGTAAGTACATACTTACTTTTTTATGGTAGGTAATTTATTTAGGCAGATAGTATTACTTGTAGGATTATTACTTGTCAATAAAGTATCAAATTTAAAGAAATTAATTTTATAAAAAAACAACATATTTTTAGGGTTTAAAAATGGATATAAATACATATAATTATTATGTAGGTAAACGTATATTAAAAAAATATAAACTAATCCTTATATTATATTATACATAGCTGTATTTTATATACATTAATTTACCTAAGTTTAATGTAGTTTAATGTGCATCGCCATGTTTTAAGGCATTGGGACGATTTTGCCGAACGTTTTTTCCCAAATTTTGTGGCCGTTTGACCCTTTTTCTTAAAGATTCTCATTGGGCTGGGCGGTCTATAGGAGCTCTTTTGCATCCCCTTACTACTCCTGGTCTTCGTCGAGCAACAGCAGTAGGTTGCACATTAATAGCTGATCTACTTTTAACTTTAAGTGGGCTGCAGCTTCCAGCTGTATTTAAAAAAGTTTCCCAAGCATTTTTTGTTTTAATTTAGCTCAGTCGTGACATAAATTTGGTTGCACTTTGGTCAGTGATACCAAATTTCACATGATTTTGCTTCATTAAAATAATAAGTGAGGTAAACTGATCCTCACTAATGTTCTCCTCTTGCTGAAGGTCAGTTAATGTTTGGTGATTATTAATATTATTTTCCGATATTAAACCATTATTTAAGTTTACATCAGTAGCCAAATTTTCGTCAGCTTCACCCACTCGTTCAGTCATGTTTTGATTTGTAGATGTAAATGGCATATAAAAATTGCATATAAAAATTCAATCCTTTGATTGGACATTTTCTCCAAAAGCTAGCTGAGCCATTAAAAACCTTGATTCGACACTAAAACTTGGAGTATTTAAAGATGCTTTTTGAAAATAATGCAGAACTCCAGCCTGGTGTTTACAAAAAGAGCCTAGCCGTCCAACTTCACAGCTGCAAACTCCGTTTGAAATATCAACGTCACACTTTTTATCCGGATTTTCACTCGGGACAGAATATAGGGTATTAGATAACTGGGAGATGGCCTGTTTCTGCAAGTATTTAATTTTCCCAGCATACCTTTTTAAAAGCAACCTACATGTCGCATCTCTCTGATAAATATAATTTCTTAGTCTTTGCAGATAGTAGTCTTCCATTGCTCTGCAACAAAAATCCACTAGAGACACTGCATTATATGCCTTATTTCTTGAAAGCACGATATCTTTAAATAATCTAACACTTATCTCGCTGTAATTATTAGTTTGATGTCCGTGGGTTGTTGCATCTCTATAGGCTAAACCCCAATTTGTCCGCCTGTTCCAGTTATCCGTTAAATATTTTTGCCATTCTGGCAATGAAGCAGAATTTAAAATTGCCAAGTTAAATTCCTCGTTAGCTCTATCTTCTCTAGACGCTACTAAAATATTATGAAAGTTTTGATAAAACTCTTTTCGATGATTTTCTGGAATACCATGTTTTTTCTCCCACAGCCAGCGCCATACCGCTTGTAACATATGGAACTGACAAAGCAAAGTTTTGAAATTCGGCCACATAGATTTTAAGGCCCATCTTTCAGAATTGGAGTCATCAGTCATAAAAATTTTCGGAAAACCTTGCCCGCAAAATGAATTTGGCACCAAGTTCTTTAGCAGTTCAAATCCTGCTTGATAATCACTTGCTGATTGTTCTGAGGTTATAATTATTGCCAAAGGAACTGCACCAATTTGACAAGGTGTCAAATAAAAACGTTAAGCAATGATTTAGTGAATCGCATGATGATGGACTGTCAACAAATACTATATCTTTGGCGAATGGCAAATTATGTGCTTTTTGCGTAATTTTAGTTACTACTATGAGAGCAAATGGGTTTTCTGAATAATTTATAATTATCCCCTTTAATTGAAACTTTTCTTGCTTCTCAACAATTTTCTAAAAAAAAACACTATGCAGTTTTTGAAAACTAAATAGGTACTTATTTTTAGAAAAACTTTTTTTGAGGAAATTAGATTTTTTATTAATTTTATTATTATACCTACTCGTAAGTTGTAATAAAACTAAATAATATCAAGGGTCTAACTCAGTCAGAGGGGCGTATCCGCCAAAATTTTACAGGAGAGATGAAAAACATTTAATTAATTTATCGTAAATGTTCATAATTATTCAAAAAAGATAAAAATGTACCCTTTAGGGGTATTATATTCCTCTAAAAGGCATATTTCAAACCTTTAGGATAAATGTTTTTCATTTCTTCTGTAAAATTTACTTTTTCGCGCATACGCCCCTATGACGCCATACGCCCCTATATGTAGGATGTAGGTATAAGCCAGTTCTTAATCAGAAAGTAAGATTTAGTTTTGTTTTAAGAGTTTATTTTTAAAATAAACTCTTGTACTTCTCGTATAGTAAGTTTGCACGAAAAGTATTTTCGCTTACATTTGAATACTCAAACATTAAAGGTAGTTTTTTCGTATCCATCATGAATAAATATTAATCTTAAATAAAAATGTCTTTGCATAAATGTTACCAAAACAAAAAACAATAAGCGGGAAATCAGCACAACACGCAACGCAACCAAGCACTTTTAGCGGACAAGTGCATCCTCAAGCCTCCACAATCTCGATATTCTGACCCCTGATGTAGCGCATACAATAACATTATGCCACTCAAAGTAGCCACATCGATTTTGATTGGCCAAAATTTGGGGCTATGGCTAGATTAGGTGGCAGAATGTTTTAATGCACACCGTTGCACTTTTAGATCTATTTTTTTGTATATTTTAAACAAAGGATTTATACATGCTTAAAACCGTAGACCTAGATCAGACGTATAGTAAAAATTAGGAAATTAATGAATCTTTGAATTAAATATTGCCACACTTCGAAGCAATTTATAGCATAATATAATCTCACATCACATTTTAATGTGTTTACATCCAGCAACTTTTTTTTTAAATGTTTTCACAAAAATTACTCGAAAAAAAAATTACGTTAGCAAAAAAACGACAATTTCTTAACCTTTCCCATTGCTGGATTATTTAAACGGAAAAAAATCGATACGGGGGATATACTCGTAAAATGAAAAATCTGTAACTTTGGATGTCAACATCTCGGCTTCTATAGGGAGCATCGGGAAAATTTTAACGGTTTTGTCTTAATTTTATCTTTCTAAATCCAACGAGACCATCTGCAATGTCCAAGCTCTCATATTTACTTAAATATTTTTATTCGAATTTTTTTTCATATGAATCATGCAACGTTTTCTCCAGGCACTTATAGCTATTTTTTTTCCTAAAATATGAAATGTTTTTCTCCAGGCCTTTTTTTATTTTTCAGAGTCTGAGACCAGGATTAAATTTTAATCCAGGCATTTGGAATCATGCCTGGGAGAAATTGGTAAAGTCTCGCTTGATAACTTTTCTGAGATCAAACAAATTCCTCGGTATATCCCAATTTAGTTTTCAAGAAAAACGACGTACATATTATGATGCCTTTATTTTGCAACTGTTTAGCCAGGTTAATGGATTTCCGCATCATTTGATTGTCTAACATAAGATTCTACTGCAAAAACTGTAAGGCCTTCTCTTGAACTTTAAAGATTGCGTACGATCTTTATTCGTGCATTTACGTTGGATCTTGACGTTCTGAATATGGTTCAATAGCGTTACAAAAAGAGGGATAAAAGTATGAGGAGATGGCTAGGGATAGAGTAATAATCTACAAATCCAACCATAAAACTTTTTCACTAAGATTTAATGTAGTTTTCTGCGGAAGATGAGAAGAATATACCGATATGTGTGAATTTTTTTGACAACACGTACTGTACTCTTAATCTCTTTGAAATTAAAATGTCTTTCTTAATTCTTACGATTAACCAAAAGCTTAAAACGAAACTTTAACATCGGAATTTTACTTTTTTATAATGATACGGAGTAATAAAACTCGCCTATTGCCTCCCCACTAACGGCTTTTTAGCTTCATTTACTTTTAAATACAAAGTCAAAGGCTTTATTACAGCGGATAAGCAACGAACTAGAAATTTTCTTCAGTTTTTTAATGTTATGTTAAGCTTTTTGACTCCGTAATAGACCTATTACTGTGTCGGCATATCCGCCTCGTTTTATTAAAATTTAGTTTTAATATCTTTTATCAAAGCTAAAGGGGAAATGGCTTGTTACTGAACTGGTTATTGCTCGAATATTAGAGCTACGCTGAGTAGAATCGGGTCAATCTCGTTCTCTTGGGTAAAAATATTTAATATTGTGGATTTTTTTAATATAGAAATAAAAGTATTGTAGTACGTGTTTAATAGGGAAATGTGCCTCGTAACTTTTCGAGTTATGCCAAAAATTAGATACTCCATCGGATTTAATGGATCGTCATTTTAAATATGCGTATAATTAAAGCTTAATATTTTTATTGTTAAAAAATTTAAATTTGCAATAAATTACCTTTAAGAGAACTCCCTTCCTCTCATTCACATATATTCTTTACTGTCA
The DNA here is from genome assembly GCF_022605725.1 of Anthonomus grandis grandis. Classification (NCBI taxonomy): domain Eukaryota; kingdom Metazoa; phylum Arthropoda; class Insecta; order Coleoptera; family Curculionidae; genus Anthonomus; species Anthonomus grandis. The sequence goes on along the minus strand of NC_065557.1, from coordinate 6,426,795 downwards.
ATTTCTCATTTTATCCATGGAAGTTTTCGTGCACGTTGATGGAGAAACTTTCACTTTCTGTCCATGAACTACGAAAAAGTCAGTTGTAAAAGTGTGAAAATCTTGGTTTATCAGGAAATATTTTTGAAAATATTGAAATATTGATCAGAGAACTGAGATATAGAATGAAATAGATTATTAGGATCAATTAAATCCAAGGAGTACCGAGCCTAGTAAAGGTCTGGATATCACACACAATATTCTTGATATCATGAAATCCTTTAAGAAACCTATTGGCGAAACCAATTCACCAAAAAGTTGAAGGTTAACCGCCTCAAAGAAATATCCGAATACATTAGGCCTAAGTCCAATCAAACTTAAAATAACGGCTCGTTTTAATTGCAAATTCGGTGCGGCCTAAAGAGACGGGCGAGGGATTAAAATTAAAGCCCCAAAAAGTCTTAATTGCCAAAATTTAACCCCCCCGGTGCGTCTAGCTTAGCAGCAAATTGCCGACTCGCTTTTTTTTTCTTTATCTTAATTAACCGACCGCCCTTCTTAGATAACCCAGAACCGAAAATATGCCACAGGGGTCCCTGGATCGGGTCAGCTTTTTCTTCGGCAGGTTTTATGAGCAAATCTGTTATTGAAACGACCTTCGGAGAATTATTTTTTTGAGGGCGACACCTGTTACATAAGACGCTCACAAGATTCGATTTCGTGCTATCGTAAGCGGGTCGATAATTACAGTTTCTTGTGTAGCTACGTAAAAACTTAAGGAGTATGAAAATATTACATAAATGACCATTTGATTATATAGTTTTTTTGTAAAAACTGAAATGTTCGGCAGAATCTCTTGGCATATAAAATAGAAAATTCGTTTTCATCATCTGTTTGTATAATATCTACAATGTTTGAAGCATTCCCGAGCCGGAACGTCGATTCCCGAATACTTTTTTCTCGAAACCATTTTACCGAATGTTATTTCTCCCAAAGAACTATTTTTCTCGAGTAATGGATGTTAGTACATTGAACGGTTTTCTGACCATAATATTCATGTCCGAAAAATATTTAAAAATATTTGAGGTGTTTGTGAAAGAGGCACATTGTACAACTCGAAGAGAATATCCTGGACATGATAGAGGAAGGGCAATTTGTTGTATCTATTCTACATTTAACATGTTCAGGATCTATTACTTGCTGAATTCTGATCCCTCAATCCGTGACAATGGAGAAGATAATTTCACTTAACATACATTTTTTTAACGTGAAACATCATATCGAAATCAATACGAGAAAGACAAAACTATCCATCCATAGTGTAGTTAAATCAATCTACTTATACCTACAACGCGATATACATATATATATTCTATAATGATAAATGTAACAAATCAGATGATAGACAAACCAGAACAAATAGAGCAGCCAAATAACCAGGTAAATGGTAACATTCAATATGAAGTAGATTACAAAAGGAAAAAACTGTCAAGTGAAACGTGGATTCCTGTCTATGTATAACCAGTAGCACCAACCAAGCAACAAAGGCCTTTATATCATGCCTAATAAATTCAGTTGATCAATCAAAGAGAATTAAACATTCCAAGGCTAATAAAAAACTCCTCTATAAAGCGAAGGGGTCATCTAAAAAGACAATTGAATCTTAAATTTATAATTAATAAAGCAGCAATTGGATAGCATAAGTGAGCAAAGATATTCCTCACATTTATACAGTCGATACTTTTTAACAGGTTTTAATACGTATAGGCGTCAGTTAAATAATATTCTCCTTAAAAATCCTGATTAGACTACTAGACCTACCAAGGTTATACTTTTCACAGGAGGCATAGAAAGCTGCCAATAAAACACAAAGGTAAAAAAAACACTCCTGCACTTATGCAATTTGAGGCAATGAGGATTGCACATAGGCTACATATCTTTAGTGAAATACGGACTGTTGAGACTGGGCATAAAAAAATCTAATAACAGGAATATTTTCTCCTTCTGGGCAGTGACTATATGGCACCTACACCATAATAGACTGTAGGGATTTGGTGACCTATATCGTAAGCAGAAAGTAGGACTTCAATGGGCCTAGATTGCTAAACACGGTTATCATCTGGCTTACAGATGACTCCAGAATGAACAATAGAGCTGGTGCAGGGTTTTGTGGCTACTGAAGAGGGCTGCCATTAAAGCTAAAAGGCTTAATAAAAAAGTGCGTTTCAAGCTCATACTGGAATGCATAAGGGTGATACTGGTGAAGGTAGACTTGTTTTTAATTTTAATTTTCTAGCTTAGTTTTTTTTTTTTTTTTTTAAATCTAGCCCTCCAGGTAGCTAAGCTTGAAACGAGAAAGCGGTCTCTTTTACTAGACTGGTATTTGCCAAACGGTCGGTAGGCCTTGAACTTTGTTGCATTATCTAAAGAAAGAAAATAGACGTTACCACTCTCTTGCTGCTATTTGACAGATATTTCATCAGTTTGAAAATTCAGTTTCATTGTCTGTTTGTTTAATGAATAAAATGTTCGTAGTGGCTTCAATAATATTAATATTGGTCCTTCAAACATATTTGTTATTAAAACTAGTTTAACGGAATTATTCTTTAATGCCATAATATCTAAATTTACAAGTTGTCTCACCTAGTTGTCTCGTAAGCTTCTTCAAACGCACATCAGTTTTTAATTCCATTAAAACGTGACCACCTGTTACAAAACATATGTAACGAACATGTTACCTTCGTTGCCACAGAGGCAATTTAACAGATATAGGGGCATTCTTTTGCAAATTCGCTTTTACGATAGCATCACAATGAAACTATAATGGTTATAATGCTCCTAATAGCTCTAAATTGGTCCTTAAACAATAAAACAGGCCGGCCAGGTATTATATTGACTACCCTATCCCTCTCTTGCCAAAAACCGGGCAACTCCCCAAACTGTTCCCAAAAGAAAAGCATCTTAAATATCCCGAAAATAGCAATAAGTCCGCCCCATAATTTAACTTTATGGTCAGTGTTTAGACAAACAATGCCAAAAACGCGCGTTCCAGCTCGCGCGTTCCCGTTTAACAGAGATATTTATTTCAAGCCGAGCAATTTAATTATATGCTTAACAATGACGTCACGGGAATAGTATAGGGCAGCGAAGTCCGTCTTCGACGTGGTCGCCCTTCCGGGATTTAATTCGTTCCCGAAGAGATATGACGGGCGGCGGACAATATAAGGGCGAAGGCGGTTTTATGTTGGCGAGATCTTGTTCTAGGGATGATCCCATTTAATTATCGCTACCCCATATAAACTTGCCTATGATGTCTGATTACTTTTTCGGCTCCTAACGTTTATGGTATTAGCTACGTGTGAGAAATAAGATATTACAGTGGAGTGAGTACAAAAGAATTTATCTGTGGAACCATGAGAAGTAACGAAAGCTATTTTAAAACTGTTTATAAAGCTCTTATGTTATGTTACATCATAGTGATCCTTAAGCCTTGTTTACACCAAAGAAACAGAGAAGAACATTTTGTTGCTGGTTGTCGTAATTTATTAATGGAAAAAGAAACAACAGCAAAACTACCATAAACATTCTGTATACACCAAGGTAACTCATTCTTGTGAATGTGTCGCTGTGTTGCTGCAACAGGACACGTTGGTCTATAGCAGTGCAGTGTTTTTTCATAGTTTCTGAACAATGTGGTTCGACGAAGATTTACAGGCAGCTGCAATTGTAATAATTTTATAAAAACAGGAAAAAACGGGTCCGGAAACGTTGGACTAGAATAAGTCAGAAAAAGTGACAAAGCTGATGAAAGATTAGCTGGTATTACTTACTGATGCAAAGCCTAATTTTTTGTATAAATAAGCCATTTTAAAGCCTTTCTGATTTTTTATAAGAAACCTCATGTTCAACAAATTCGTCAATTAGTATTTAATGTACTCAGTACTCATGCTTAGTAGCCTTAATACCCAAAATAATACCTTATTAACCGATACCATCGGTTAATTTGACTGTATAAGAATTTTAAGTTTTTATGCCAAAAGTACGTCATAAACCTAGTCGCAAATTTCGTAAATCAGGATCAGTAGCAAACAAACCAAAAAATGAAGCTGTAGAAGTAGCAGTTTTGGGTCATACAGCAATCGATGCCACACTCAGTACAAAGAAATTAAGTGAAATATCAGATGTTTTACGTAGAAGTGTCCAGAGGATTTAAAAAAAAAAACATAGGTTTGAACTCTATAAAATTATATAATGACTACAGGAATTTAACGAGAATAATTATAAGGATCGCCGTTTACCCGAAATTTATTTTTATTATTTGTTTTGATGAATTCAGCATTTTCCTTAATGGTATTGTGAACAGACATAATTGCAGATTTTAGTCGGATTTCAATCCTAGATCATTTAGGGAAGTACATATCCAATATCCCGAAAAATTACTTAGAAATTTCACAGGGGAACTGTATTTTGAGAAACTGAAAACTACTACTTTAGTTACTAGCCATTGAGGAAATGAGCGTCACTGGTCAGAAAATTTTTTTTAACAAGACGAAGCACCTCTGCATTATGCGTTTCCTGTAAGTCAATTTTTAAATGAAAATCGTCACGGAAGATGGATTGGACGGAGAGATCCAACTTAATGGCCTGCTAGACCTCCTGATTTGTTACCCCTTGACTTTTTTTTGTGAGGTCAATAAAAATTTAAAATTTATGCAATACAGTTCAATTCTTTAGAAGATTTGCGACAACGAATAGTGCACGAAAAATTACACCTGAAATGTTATATAATGTGCGCAACAATTGCGAGCAGTGTCTGCTTTGTATGAAAGTTAGAGGAAGGCATTTTCAATATTTAATTGATTTGATATAAATTAAATATAAATATTAGAAAATTTTTTAGTAATTTAAATTTTTTTAAGTATCCGACATTCTTTTTCATTAGTCATTCACTGAAAGAAAATGAAATACACAATTTTACTTCCTATTTTGTATGCTATTATTTAGTAATGAAAATAATAATATGAAATCACTATTTCTAAGCTCTATAAAATATTTTAAACTTTGAAAAAGAAAAAAAATGGTCAGTTTTGTATTCTTTTTGCAGTAGTCTGGATCTTTTAAATTTTGATTTAATAATTTATTTGAAAGGTGTTTTGAGTATTTATTTATTACCTTAGCTCAAAATGACTTACATAAATTAAAACAAAATCTTTTTTTTTAATTAATATCTTGTCAAATATTACGCTGTGATATTCCAGATTTAGAAAACAGCAGGCTCAAACTTCATACTTTAAACCACATGAAAAGAACCTAGTTCTCATTTAAAATTTGAAAGGTAGTATTTCTACTATCTACTTCGCATTTCTACGTAAGGTTTGATGGTAAAGGAACCTTTATGAACTTAAAATTTACGAACATAAATGCGAGATTATTTCGTCACCGTAAAATCAAAAATCGTTATATGCGATCGTTTTTTTTTTATTCTGGAAAAATTTTGGGTGGATCCTGTATACTTTTTTATTTATTTATAGAATATTTATATCTTTTATTATTATTTGACTAGGAAAATATTCTATATATATATATAAGTATTTAAAATAAATATTACTTTTTCGATATCTATACAGGTGTCAGATGAAACAGTCCACCCTGAAAAATAAACTTTTAGCCAATAGCCGTCCATAAATTTATCTTACACGCCTTATAATTACACGCAGGACCTTAAATGCCTTACCAGCTCAGTTACATCAAGTACAAAACATTGCAGCTATTAAAACGCAATCAAGATAATCTCCGCGCGCTTCATATTTACGAGCTACCCGCCTTAACGCCAAAACATTTTAACACCCCAAAACTACCCCATTAACCGACTTTCCCTCGATCGGACCAGAACCCTAGGTGGCAGAAGCGGTTAACATAAAAACGTCAGAATTTCCAGATTTACGATTTTTGATAAAGATAGGCAACTGCGTTCGGGCCGGGCTCTCCCCCGGAGGGAACCCGTCGTGCCGTGGCGCTTTTACTAACCCTCCGCCGCCCCTTGCTCACCCCCTTACGTCATTTCGTCGTTTCCTTTATCATTTCCTGTCCGTAAGCCAGGATTATTGCCCCTAAACCGCTCTGGATCCCGGAGATTCATCAAACGACTAGCGGAGCGTTACGTCAGGATGTCGTTAAACGCAAACATCTATAAATATGCAGATCCGAATGAGTTACGGGATAATGTGTTTCAGTATTAAATGGCCGGGGCCTGGTTTTAATCTACAGCTGTGCCAATTTTATAGGACAAATTTAATGGTGCTTAATATAAATAAAATACAGGAGTCTGAATAAGTACGGATCAACGTGAAATTTATGGTTAATCCATAACTGATAATCGACTCGGTTCTTAAATAGAAACCTTCACGCTCACTTTTTGATTTATTTGAGTGAATAAATTAAGACGAAACGTGCTTCATAGTCATTTAAGTTATGCATACAATTTTTATGCAAAACCCTAAGATGACCCCAAATTATTAGCAAATCAACAAATAAAAAATGTACTTACTACTTTCTGGATTTTCCATCATTGTTGGTATTTAAAAGTTCTATATTTTCCAAATAAGTGAATTGACTTTCAAGAGCTATGCAGCAACGCACATAGAATTAAAAGTAATTTTTCACGAGAGAACATTTCACTTTTATTATACAAAATACCAAAGGTGTTAATTCGTTACATTCAGCCGTTTGCGAGATATCATCCATTACGTTTAAAAGGGCAGTGCCAAGTGCCAGTGTAGTCCCTTCTGAACCCAGATTAAACTTATAAAGCAAAATAGCAAATCTATCCACATAAGTCCTTATTTAATTTTTCAAAACTCTCTCCGCTGCTTTGGATTTCGCAAAAAGACTGCTGATCGGCCTGCTGAGTTGTGTTAATTGACTTGCGGATGCAAGTCCTTCCTTTTTATTGCATAAAACTTTGCTGTGAACTAAAGATTTCCGTAGTGTGTGCAAATATTTCATATTGCTTTGTAATCCAAGGTTTTTTAGTTTAGGTTTAATAAGCACCATAGAAAATTTATTATTGAAGATTTCAATAAATTTAAGGTAAAAGGATATTAAAGGGTAATTATTATCATACAGTAAATCCCTAATTAATTTTAGATCAAGACTAAGAGAACGCCTTAAAATTATAACACATATAATCTAAAATAGACGCTGAATTTCCTCTGACACGAGTAAAATTAATAACAGGCATCCTCAAACCATGTGAACCAAACTAATATTTAAGTGACACTAATCTTTGGCATTTATCTGCGTAATTACCACTAAAATCACCTCCTATAATTACAGTTGAATCAAAGATAAGAATCTGAAGGTTAGAAGTTCAATGAATGCATAATTTTTTAATACATTTGCAATATTCTTATGAATCTTTTACATTATTTAGAATCATTTTGAGATCTTATATTCCATTTAAAATCTATATTTCTAAAATAGTTTAAGATTTTTTAAAGCTTATAAAAATTATATTAATTGAATTTAAACATATTTCGGATATTATTTTTCTTTTGTATTTCATTTTTTAAGTTCACCAAGTAAATTATAATTAACATGATTAACATAAATTCACAGTAAATGGTGTATCATATGAAATTAAATTATGCATTTAATAGATGCTATTTTCTCTAAGGATTAAATTATTTGATATAGTTTCTTGCCATTAGAGTTCTACCCTGGTTCCTTATGATTTGTAGCACAAACCCAATTTGCAATTAGACACATTTTATCCCCCTCGGGATAGTTAATATTGTATGAGGTGCATTTCGTCAGTTGAAAATGGAAAGCACATAACTAAGGTACAAATAACATAATGCAGAATTTAATTCATAGTAATTGGTGTATTATATACAGTTGAATTATGCATTTTATCATTACATGGTACTTTTTGTAAGGTCTAAATTATTTAATTAGGGTCTAAATATTAATGCTTCCACTCAGCTTTTCTTATGATTTGCCGCACGAACTCAATTTGCAATTAGACACTTTTTGTCCCCCTCGGGACAGTTCATATTTTACGAGGTGCATCTCGGTAGTTTATGGACCGGAATAAACCACGTCGTTCAAATAATTAACTTTGTGAGGTTATATGTGCTAAGAGTTCTACTTATTCGACGGGCATTTAATTATAAAATTTGAGAAAATTTACGGGTCTACTCGACCGAACGATACGACCAATAAAATGGGCCGGAATGCGTGCTTAGACAAGCATTTTGAAAAGTTTAATTTTTATTAGTCGTTTTAAAGTTTTGTGGAGGTTCGGAGGTTTTAGTACCTTCCGCGTGGTAGTTTGCGGTTATTAGCTCAATTACCTAATTTAAGATCATACGGTTTTAAGGGTTTGTCTAGGAGGCACATATAAATTTAAACGGGTATTGTACGGTTAATTAAATGCTCTAATTTAAAAAGAATTTTCATTATTTTACAAGCTTTTAAACAGAACGGTTTGTAGGGATTTTATATAGTCACAGATTTTCAGAGGTACTAAAAAAGTAAATGAAATAAGTTTTCTAAAATACCGTTTCACATAAATCCACGAGGCTTTTCTAAAAAACTGTAATGACGGAAGTTTGTATGACAATGCTCCATTTATTAAAATTGTGAATAAGTTATGCAATAATCTGGATGTCTTTCTATACCCAATTGAATTTTTTTCAACTTTGAGTCTCTAGTAAATTTGTTCTGTAATAAATCAAAAAATTCCAACGTTGGTCGTAAAATTAAATAAAGAATGTCTCTTAAAGGGTTACATCAAATACAAGAGTAGTAAAATAAAAATATTTTGAAAACTCGTAAAAGGATCGAACGGTGTGGTCAAGATTAAAATTCCAAATTTATTTTACGAGTATATGGGATTTTTAAGTGTCCGATGGCAATCACAGTTGGAATTTTAAAAGTATTTTCGATAATGCACCATAAAATATAACAAAAAAATTAAATATTTTACGAAAATTTGTATAATTATTGGTTGTTTGTTCTTTTTTCATTTGTTTTTTAATTAGGCAATACATTTTTTTTATTTTAATAATTAATATTATACATAGTTCTGCCATTCCTCAACAAATGTTGTATTTAAACTTGATGTATAAAATTATTGGTTTGATACCAAATAAGATCAGTAATATGCGGGATTTGGTAACGAAATCTAAACCATAAATCTAAAATTTGGTATAATATGAAGGGATCTACTAACATTAATTTTAATTAACTATACATGATTCACAAGAACCAATTTATTATAAAATTAATGTTATAGAACGTTTTCTATATTTACACCATATACATCACCTAAGTACGTTAGATTTAACATAAATGATAGTCAAATAATGAAAGTTAAAGTGCAATCAAAAATTAAATTCATTTATTGTTATATCAATTTGCTAAAAAAGTATCGAATATGTGCTTCATATACATTTGAGTTATGCATGCTTCTATTTACAAATGTCAGCATTACAAGTGAACTATTTCGTTCTATTACAGCTTAATTATGCTTAAACTTCCATTAAAGCCAATATAAAATGCTTTTTTTCAAGTTTACTATCATCATAAATTTTCCAATAGCAGTTGGACCTGCAAAAAAAACGGTTCCTAGTAATAAATTCGTTTTTACATAGCCGCCTGCAACGCATATAGGTTGAATAAAATTCAACCATTCAATAGGGTATTTTTTTTGCTTTTTTCAGGTTGGTAATATGCAAAAGGGTATAACCCAACAAAAACGGACATGCAATTTGGAATTCGCGACTGATGTGCGGGGGGTGATTAAAAAGTGCAATCCGTGTGTGCTGCGTGACAGATAATACGATTGATGGATGTATTAATGGATTTTTCGTAATAAAGTTACTGCGGTCAGATTTATACTGATTATATTTACACTAATTTTAATATCCATGTAAATGTTTAACGACAAATAAAACTTAGCTCTTACATTATTAAAACCAGTTATATTAAAAGCATATCTACATAATTACAATGGTAAATAACAAAGCGGAAATTCACGAGAGATCCGACTTTATTAATAGTGAGGAATGCAATTTAATCATAACTTCGTTAGCTAATTCTGGATAAGCTCGGAATAAACAAGATTAAAAAAAAATTACCGCTCTGCTGCCTCGGGTGTATTATAATAAAAACCTTTGATTCTCCGTAGTCAAATTTAATGAAGCATAAGAAACGCGCAGAATAGAGGGAATATGAATATTTCCGATTCCGTAATATTCACTTCAGGTTAATCCGAACGAAATAATATTCCAGATATTTTGCATTTTTCCTCTTATTTTAATTTTTCAGTTGCCCAGGTTTCGTTGCATAGTTCGCTAAATAATTATTTAGTTGATGCAGATGCACATTATTTCAAACATTATTTTACGGTTTTTAGGTTTATTATTAAAGGGTATGCCGTATACAGTTAAGTTATGCATTTTTAATTTTTTTACACGCGATTTATTTAACAATTTAATTTAAATATTTTGCATTTTGCATTGTATTTTAGGTTTTTCAATATTACTAAAAATAAATTGATGCTTATAGGTTGTTCCAAGTTTATGGGTGATGAAGCAATACCAAAAAAGTAATTTACTTTGCTTAACAATGAAGTGAGAACACTATAAAAAATATTTTTTTGTTTTTTTTTTCGATATCTTTTAGCCAGTTTTTTAAAATTTTTAAACAGCATTACGCAAGAAAACACCCTTTATTTTAATTACAGATTTAGAGATAAGTTATATTTTGCAATTAAATAATTATTTATGATGTCCAACTATAGAGTCTAAATCTTAATTCGTCGTTTTATTTTAGATATTTATCATATGTAAAGTTAAACAATTATTTTTTTATTTAAATGAAGCACTCGTTATATTTTTCTGCTGTCCTGTCGCTTGTATAGATCTGATCCTATCTTTATATGGCTATAGATAAAAAAAATAAATAATTAAGATAATTACCTCATATTCGGTACTAATTATTTAGTTATTCTGTAATATGACAAGAAAATAAATATTCAAGAACATGCATTTTTTGCTCAATTCAAATAATATTCTTTCGATAATGTCTTGAAATATCTTATTCCATAACTTGTTTTTGAATGCACCCTGTATATTACAAATTACTTTTTATTATATTGCAAATATCCAACTATTTAATAGTCCAGCAGCACGTTCTTATGAATTTGATTCCTTAATAATTCCATAAGAATAGAAACATTGACATAAAAATAGATATAATATTGACTTTAATTCTTTAACTATACGTTAATTTTAACTCTTAATTACTGATGATACGCATAATATAAAAAATAAATAGCGGTTCGTAATATTAATTTTATAATAAATAGGAACTGATGAATCATGTATAGTTAAGTTATGCATTTAAATCTTAAAAGTAAATTATTAGTATTACTAGATTTCCAGATTTATGGGAAGGATTTCGTTACCAAATCCAATTGAAAAATTTAAACATTGAAGATATTAGGTATATGATTGGTACCAGATTACCTTAAGAAGGACATGATACCATCCAGGGCGATATTTTGGGTAGAAAGCAAATAATAAAAAAATTTATAATATTAAATAAAGTCAAATATTGAACTTTTTAGAAGTGGAAAAACTCGCTATGTTAAAAACTTATATTTAACGTTTTATTGTTTTATCTTTTAAAAAAATTAAACAAAATAAGACACTTCGAATAATCATATAAATTTCTGTAAATCATTTCATATTTTTGTTATGTTTTATGATATATTATATATTATTAAAGATAAAGTTGTAAATGTACGCATGCATAACTTAAATGTATATGGAGTACATAATTTAAAATTATTTAAAAAAAATTATATAACAATAAATATATATAAAAAAATAAACTGTTCTTGTTCTAATTATTTATTTTTTAAAGTATTTCTGATATTATATAATAATTGTAGATTTTGTGTGGTCAGAATGCCATACAGAAGAGATGAAAATAGGACTTAGAAATGCCTTGATCGTGTGTTTTCTCTCTAAGTTAGTAATTTATTTTTTAAATTTGTTGGTAAATAAAATGGGACTGTTACGATACATGCTGTTCTCTAAAAAGGATTTGAGCCAGTCACACGAAGATTATTAAAATTCCAGGTATTTAAATGATTTTATTCTTCCAGGCAATTGGGCAAACATTTTTTTACCACTGCCTGGGATTGTTTAAGAAAAAACGGGAATGTCTAAAATTCCAGGCAACTGAATAATTTTAGCAAATATTTTGAGTAAATAGTTTTTATTGCTGCCTGGAATTATTTTAAAAAAATAACCCAAGTGCCTGGAATTTGAAAAAAAAATTGTTGAATTGATTAATTTTTATTATTCCAGGTGGTTAAACAAACAATTTTTTCCTACTACTGCCTGTAATTTAGAAAAAAAAACAAATGTAGATTGAAAAAACTGACTTTTATGTCTGCAATTCTAGGCAGTTGAGTAATTTTATTATTCCAAGTAGTTGGGTAAATCTTTTTTTTTAACTGCTGCCTGGAATTAAAAACAAATTACCGAAATTCCTGGAATTAAAAAAAAATTATTGAATTGAGTAATTTTATTATTCCAGGTAGTTAAGCAAACAATTTTTTCTTACTACTGCCTGGAATTTAGAAGAAAAACAAATGCCTGGAATTTGAAAACATTGTCTTAAATATCTTCAGTTCAAGGCAGTGCACATTGGCCTTTTTTTGGAAAAATAGCGACTGAGGAGGATTTTTTTGAGTCCATATTTTGAGTACGTATCACTCTTTTGCAAAATCTTCAATTTTAGACCAGGCACTCAAATATATTTTTTAAATTTAAGAATTGTGTGTCTTTCAGGTATTCGAAATAATATTGCAAATATTTAATTTTTGAATTTTTTCTACTAGCAACTAAAAAATACCTCATAAAAAGGTAGCCTTTTTTTAATCCATATTTTTAGTGTGTTCCAGTGTTGTGCCAAACTTTTAGAGATAATAATTACATTATTTCAGGCATTTAAATCTTTTTTAAATTTTATTTCAGGCTTTTCAAGACATAATTAATCTAAAGACTAAACAAGGTATAACAACAACAAATATAGTTACATCCAAAAGAGGGATTGTGAATCAAAGTTCATTAGAACTACCATGCATCACAATAGATGAAATAAAGTTCATAAGAAAGGACCAATAAGTTGGATCACCTCTATTGTTCATTGTTCATAAAAATAATAACAACGGAACTTAAGAGAAAACTAGATTTCTATCAACTATTTTAATAAGGTTCAAAGTGTGTATGGTCGAAACTTAACAAATCTATCTTTTCTGGATGATATACATTGGATATCCAGTACCCTTAAAGGCACTAAAGATATACAACATTAACTACTAAACACAGGTTCTGAGAAAACTAAATGTGCAAAATGAAAAGATAAGTTTTACATTACGTTAATTCGACCTAATTTTTTACACCCTCCAAGGCTTAAAATAATTTTGTATGTTTTTTCATGCCTTTTCGAGTAATTTTTATTTTACTTTTTGTCATCATGAATTGCCCAAATAAAACGCTACTGCAGTGAATAAATTCAGCCATTATATTGTTTTTTTATTAATTTTCTTGGCTTTTAGAGAATTGAGAAGATATATTGAATAATGCCTATTAAAATTATGCATTATAATGATTAAAAAATATTCAATTTATAAGATATTATTTTAAATATTAAAATATTGTTCCAAAATGTAAGATAAATCTATGCATAATTTAAATGGCTACGAAGTACAAATTTGGAATTTTCTTTAGAAGCTTATCATTTATTTTTTGGTTCTCAAGCATTCTTCAGAGTTTCCTACCTTGTTCAAGATCCTTCCGCCCTTCCTAATTATAAAACAAAAACCGTAAACCCAAAAAGTGTATAACAAAGCCAATCTACCACCCTCACATTTTTTTTCGTTTCTCAAGTACATTTCCGTCCCCCTGCATAGTATTTTACCCGCATTAAAATGACGCGTTGCTTATTAAACCAATATTACCAGCCCCATAAAGTCCCTTACGATACCCGTTAAAATAAAAAAAAGGAAATAATTCTTAGACAGAGAAAAAAACCAATTAAAGCAATGCAGATGGCGAAAATTCTTTTATATTACATGATCGGTAGAGCGCTTTCCTTTCACGAGCACCCTCCGAGGGAATTACATTACGCTCTTAATTATTTTGTTGTCAGGCTGTTTCACGTCGTTTCGAGTTTCAGCGATTTTCTTATTAAGATTTTTTCTTGGTAATAAAGCATTTGATAATTAAACGAACCGATTTGATACGGTCGTGATTGAGAATTACGTGGGAAGTATTAATAAAAGAAGTAACCTTTTATACATGAAAAGGTCTTTTTTAATTATTTATTTAATTAGCATCACCCATAAAGGAGGCTTGAATTTTATTAGTTTTGTTTAGAAAGTTATGTTCCTTACTAGAACGAAATTTTTGATGATTGATGATTGAAAGAAAGAAAAACTTTTTTCTTTTGTACTGTGTCTCTATATTTATCATCTTCAAGCCAATTTAAAAATAAAAATTCCACATGTACAATGGGATATATTTAAACAAGCAAATACATGGTCTCACTATATATATATACGTTTGATTTTTTTAACTATGGATTAATTGTAAAAAATTGTTCTTATAAAAATAATATCGATGCCTTACCAACCTAAATTTCCATTTTCTTGTGTTTGGCAGTTGTTTTGTATTTGGCATTAACCAAAACTCTTATATTAAGTTACAAAAATCTATTTTAACAGAAATGATAATATTTTAAAAGAAAATCTATAAATTCTGTATATTTATAGATTTTAAAATAGCTGAGGGAAGGCCCTAAAGAAATTTTCAGCCTAAAAGTATTTTCTTTTTCGGGAAAGAATAACAAACATTTTTCAATATTAACATAGGCTTTAGTAAAGCTTTAAATATTTTCTCGAATATTATGATAAAGTCCAGATACATGCTTCAGTTCCATTTAAATTATGCATTACATATGTTAACTGAAACTCTATTCGAGAAAACTATATTTTTATAGACAAAGTTAGGATATTTAATAATTTGAGCTCCATAGGCATTTAAGTTATGCATTATAAAATTTTCCTATAATTAATAAGTGATGCTCATTAAAAGAAATATAGAAGATATTTCAAGAAATTCTAAGTAAATTAAAATTTATATAAAAAATACAATACTTTAAATACACTTAAATTATACATAATAAAATTTTAACTTGAATCAAAACTGATTCTTTTTTAGAGAAAAACACCCATATTCTAACAAAGCCATTAATTCTGAAACAATTTATTAAAAAAAAATTCAATGCATTTTAACATTTATAACCCTAGACTATAAAAACAAAAAAAAAGGTTTTTTGAGCCGTATATAATGCATAAAAAGCGTACAAATAATGCATTATAAATCATGTCCGCGCGTATTTTTCGATAAAACGATGACATGTATTCAAATTACAAGTCAACAAAAGTGTTTTAGTGCATAATATGCACGTACACATCGTTGGTTGCATATTTTAAAATAATGAAAGCAAATATTGCTTTAACTGATGATGTTCAATGGATAAACAATGCTATAATATTTGGTGATTTCTTGCTAAAATATTGTTGTTTTTGATTAGTTGATTAACGGTTTAATAAATTATTTATTCATAGAAATGCTATTACGTAATTGAAATGCTGGCACATCACTCTAATTAATTCAGTATATAATGGTAATTTTTCCAAACGCACGTTATATACACATAAAGGAAAATACCTAGCTTAAATACATAACATAGATCATTATAAGTACTATATAGTCCTTTACGCTAGTATTATGACAAAGCGAACTCCCAGTTCGCATTCCTTTGAGGATTAGAACCCTTTTAATACTATATGCTCTCAGTTTCCCGAAAATCCAATCGGGTTCATTAAAATATCTCGGCTGTGGATGCCACGACGTTGCCACGTCTAAAATCTATTGGTAAATAATAATAATAATAATAATATTAATAATATACGACTTTTATTTGCAAAAATTCATTACATAATATTTGTATTATAATATGTTTCTTAACCTATCAGTTGCCGAAGGTCAGCCTAGGGCTATTCAAACTCAACCCTCTAACAGATTTCATTAAATGCTAAATAACACACATGTGCCAAATAATTATGCACTTGAAACGCACTTTAAATAATGTAGTTAACAGTAATTATAGTTAACAGTAATTAAAGAAAAAAAATTTACAAAAAAGTAAATATAAAGGAACCTGAAAATTTTTCCGTAATATACCCAACAAAAAATAAATAAATAAATTAATTAATTATGGCAATAAGTTTTTTTAGTTCTATTTTAAATCATTCAAATCTTTCTTAGACTCTTAAATTATCGGTGATAGCTCTTTTACCATTTTCAAATCAGTATCTTTCATGGTTTTAGAAAAGCTCCGATCTATACTGTTGTCTATGGGTAAGCTAGGCCAGCTAGTTTCATGCAACAATTATATGATCTTAATATTGCACGAGTTAGAATTGATTAATGCTTTTCTAATATGCGAGGATGTCGGATATAGCTATGTTCTCTCGCTGCATCTTCTTGATATCTATAGTAAATTTAATATGAGAGGCTTTAAAGGATTGGCACGATGGAGTAAATACTTCCGATTCAGAATTGTCTAAATTAAGGTTTGCCGATGATACGACCTTGATAGTTGCCTTCCAGAGCGAAATTCTGGAACTGCTGAGGAGACTTGAAGATGCCAGTGCTCTTTATGCCCCAAACATAACTTGTAATAAAATCCAAATTATGATCGTTGATAGAGAACATAACAATTTCCTTATAACTCGTACTATTGGACATTGTAAAGTGGTCAACAGCTTGTGTCCTACTAGAAGCCCTCTATCTTGAAGCCCTACTAGAAAATACTGGAGGATGTAATGGCGAAATAAGACGGCGTGGCGTATTCATCTTGCCAGGTCAGCAATGACACATTTATGTAAAATATGGTGTACTAGTCATGTTCAAGAACCTTCGATTAATTGAGGGCAAATCAAGGGTTTATCAAATAAAATATCTAAAGTAATATATCATACCAGCCAAGAATCACCCAGAGCCTATATTCTTATAAGAAACAATAATAAAACTCATTATCGTAAATCTCGATATTGGGGACATTAACAAGTTAGTAATTGCGTCAGCATATTTTGTTGAAGATAGACCTATGACACCAATAGCAGATGTGCAAGAGCTAATTTAATATTGTAGCATATTGCGTCTATCCCTTTTTCTAGGCTCGACGCAAATTCTCACCATATTACATGAGGAAGCACACATATAAACAGTGAGTGTATGCTTGAATATATTACGACGAGATTCTAAATTACGCTAAATATTTGTAACTAAATCAAGGTTAGAAGTATTAGATTTGACTTTAGTTAACTCCGGTATTCGAGACTACATTAGGAACTGGCGAGTATCAGCTGAACACAGTATTAATGAATTAAAGCCAAATAGGATTAAATACAATCGACCAGTAAGGAGAGTCACAAGAAAAACAGACTGGGATATATACAATACTAATCTGGAAAATAACTTGAATCATCTAAGCTTAAATGGGAAATAGTACCTTCTAGATGGTAGAACAGGACTCACAAGCTGTCACACATGCAATAAATAAGGCTTTTGATTTAAACTGCCTAACAACTAGTGAAAGGCTCGTTAAAGACGCACCACGGTGGAATATACATCTAGCGAAACACAGATCAAAAGTGCGTCAATTTTTCAATTTAGCGAAAAGAGACGGCAACTGGCAGGTATACATCGAAATGCTTACTTAATATAATGGAATATATTTCTCTATAATGAAGAAATAAGGGAAACCAAAAGACAGAATTTTCTGTGGGGGGAACCACTGTCACTGCAACTGCTGGTAGACTACACAAAGCAATAATAGCTAAAGGTGACACATACCCAATAATGGCCCTCACGAAGGTAGAAGAAATTCAAGCCGTCTTATTAGTTCAAACACACTTTCCAGGATACGAACCTATAGAAGCGGTTCCAATAAATTATACCAATCCCAAAAAAGAGGACTGAGAAACTGCAAGAATCGTCTTTACAGCAGAAGGAATGAAGTAGCAATAAACATCTTTCAAACGTTCTCTCCTGTTCCCCTACAAAACGGACAAGAGAAAGTTCTTTCTTACCTGTAGAGAATAGCAGAAACGAGAAAAAAGGATGGGACTGACCCAAATCTTTTAGACCTATCAGTTTTACATTTTTAACTCTAAAAACAATGGAAAAGACAAGCACATTAGGAAGAAAATTGCTTATAGAACAGGAAGATCTACAGAAGCCGCACTATATCAACTGACAGAAATCATCGAGAAAAACCTGATGGGAAAGTAATAGCCATCTGCGATTTTATAGTTATATCCGGAGCATTTGATAACACGATTATAGCCGTCAAAAATGCTCTAGAAAAGAGAAATTTGAACAAAACCAACCTTCGATGACTTTGTCAAGTTTTTTTCAATTACCCTTACTTCGGAGTCCAGTAATCAAGGAACTACTTCAAATATTGACGAACCATGGAATGACCTGCATGGATATGCTGATGACATCGTAATTATAGCCAAAGACAGGTACGAGGCCACATTGTCCGTTCACTCGTAAAAGGAAAATTCAACCCTCCAGGGATATCTCCCTCGACGAACAACCTGTACATACATGCAATAAAGTAAAATATCTCGGAGTGACACTGGATAGCAAACTTAGTTGGAATAAACACTTAAAAATTACAGTAAATAAAGCCATTATGATCTGTGGAAACCTAGCAGGGAAAAAGTGGGAATGTTCCCTTAAAATATTGCGATGGATCTACACCATGATGGTGAACAAAGTTAAGCACAGTAAGGCGTAAGCTTGACAAAGTGCAGACTCGCATGCGTATGCATTACAGGAGCTTGAAAAACATGCCACACAGTAGCAATGGAGGTTACAGTTGTCGCAGAACCTTCATGTTTAGATTTGCCAGAAATAGAGCAGCAAGAATATCAGAGAGCCTGGACATCTCAAACAAGATCTATTCTACTGTTCTTTCTAAGAACAATATAACTAGGAAATATCATTACTCGTACAAAAGTTGATAGCAAACGTGCCTGGACAAATGGAAAAGTCATTTAAGTCGAATACCATGGATAATATCCCAAGCAGCACACATATGCTTGAAATTGTCATATAAGCACGCTATGTAACATTATAAAAAACATTATTAACATTAAACTTGATCTTTTAGGCATTTATATATCATCGTGTATAAGCTCAAAAAGGGCCTATATTAATAAAATATTTTTATTTCATTAAACTCGCTTAGTAGCTTTATATCAGAATCGGTTCAGTTCAGTCAGTTCGTAATAAAGCATTTATAAAATAGTTTTACTAATAAAAAGTCACTAATATAACTAAACTAAGACATATTACTCCTGTTTAAAATTGTTTTGTTAGTGTTATATTATTGTTTTATCACTAACTTATACTATATAAATACAATTATAAAATATAAATATATTATTCAACATCAATTTGTATTCGACTGAGATTATTTAATTACACTCATAGAGCTTAATAAAAATTAACAACATTTATTGCCCCTTCTATATATGCCATGTGTAAAATGAAAATAATATAATATGAATATAATGATTATTATATAGGAAAACACGATTTTCCGAGCGACTATGTTGTTTTTTATCGAATTTTGCTGATATTACAGGTATTTGCGTCTCATTTCTGATGTCCCTTTAAATTATTAAAAATTTTGGATGAGTAAAAGGAATTTCCTAAAAAAATATCCTTTTGTTTGTAAATTTTGCCCTACATTTATACTGTACACATAAACAAATTAGAAATATCACAAACCGAATCGTAATTGAATTATGTTTTTCTTAAAATTGCATACGTATCCAATTTAATTTCTAAAAATTGACATGGCAGAACTAAACCTAAATGGATATTATTAAAAAATGATGTCATTATATATAAATCTATTTAATTTTACAAGAAACAATATAACATAATTATTTTATTTACTCTAATAAAAATAATTTTATTTCATAAATAATCCATTTAAAACATAATGGTTCTATTCGCGAATGCTCTCAACACTTAATAGAAGGTCCTTTTATAGGTTTAAAAAAAGATGCACAAAGTAAAAGTAGTAGTAAAAGTTTTTGCAGGACGATCACAAATAAAATATCTAAATTTAACAGTGACAATTTTGAGACCTTTTTTATTGGCTTTTTGGTCTTCAATGTTAATAAAAACTCCTTCATTTATTAAGTATTTCATTTAATTGATTAAGGGGTAAGTTTCAAGACTAGCCAGTTTTCACAATAAATACCAATTGGCTTTATTTGTGGTAGTTCGCAGATATTCCACAATGTTGGCCAAAACGCATCGAATATAGGTAAGCCACCCATATTTATATTTCATGATATATTGATTTTAATGAGCTAGGAATTTTTTTAATACAATTTGAAGTTGAATTTTTAATCCACAGTGTCAATATTGTCCATTTTCTAAGTCAATTGAGTGAGAAGTTCTGGCCGTTTTTAACAAAGTTCTAGTACTTGAACAAATACATTTGGAATTCTTTTATTAAAAATCTTGAATAATGACCTTAGTACAGTTTATCGCTTATATCCTAAGCTAATTACTGGTCTCTTTTTTTAGAAATATCACACTGTAACTTTATGTCAAAACGTTTGTCCAGTATCGTGTGTTCCTCAAATTTTTCGGACATATTATTAGTGGAAAAGTGCATATGAAAGGGCTTAATATACTGAGAAAACCTAAAGGAAACATAAGGCGTGATCGATTGATAGTTGAACGTTATCAAAAAAATTATGTTTTACATGCAAATAACATAAAACATCATTAATATGGATCACAATACATCTATAACGATGTTATGATTAGGAAGGAAGAATATAGCAGAGACACCTCCATTGAAATATCTTTTAAAGACAAAGTTGCCATTTTAAGACCCGAAGTACCCCTCGGTCATGTTTCGCTCCGAAACTTCAAAAATTAAATATCGGTATCAGCAAAACAGCGGGGGTACATTTTAAAAATCTCCGAGGGCTCATAACGCCGGGTTTTATAAACGTCCTGGGACGGTCGTGACTGAGGCACGTGTATTTGTTCTACGAATTTAAACAGTAAACATTGTTTAACAACGCTACCGGGAACTCGTTATACAACTAAAATTTTGCGATGCCGTGTGCCCGAGTTACCGTAGGTACAATTTTGTTTTATTTGGTTCGCGGTTAAATGGGAGATTTTTATTTATTTATTTGCGTATGATATTGCTTTTACTGGGAAATTCTATTCTTTGAGCTATCATAATAAGCCGACATATTCCTGGACTTGATTCAGTTTTAGGAAGTAGATTTTCTGATAGGGATGGTTACTTATCTTTGTCAATAAGATGCTGTGAGACGTCGTAATGGGAGAATAATTATTTTCGTATTTTTAATTTTCCAAAATTTAGACTCCAAATTTTAACAGCGCATTCTGTGTTTAGAATAAGTTTTGATTTTCTTTAAATATTCTTGATTAAAAATGGTACACCACTGCTTTTTTAAAAACCAAAAAATATTTCTCAAATTATCCTTTAGTCTGTAGCAAATTTAATTTTTAGCCGTTTTTTTTCGTACAATGCAAGGTTTTCGAGTAGAAAAATAAAAACCATCCCCTGCAGATTCTATGTCTGTTGCAAAAGATCCGCATTACCTAAGGAAAAATATTACTGGAGTTTAAGTTACTGTCAAAAACCAATTAATCATTAATGATAATTTTTATCCATTAGAAGAGTGCATCAAAGCAAAAAGGGTTAAATATCCAAATAATTATTAGTATAGTTTTACTGAAGGTAGCTCGATTATGAAAATTTCTTACATATGGAATCTTCAGCTCTATTCAAAGACCTAACTCATTTATAAGAAATAGAATATCAAAGATTAAATACTCTTAGGACCAAAGTGTCAAATATCTTAAAAAACATGACTTATGATGAATCACTGAAAGTACTCAGACTTCGCCTTGCTGAAACTGTTAGTACGGGGTCAGGTCAAAAACTTTCTGCATTCCTACAAAAAACCTTCTTAAAATTTTCAAAGTACTACCTCAAGAATAAAAAAAAATAGTTTCCTCTTTCTACATATAATTGTGTACCATACTGTATACATATTATTAATAAATAATGTAGCATTATATTATTGGATCTGTTGGGTTGAATAATTTATTAGCATAACAGTATTGTTTACCCTATTAAATAATATACAGTTAAACTTGTTAGCTGTTGTTAAATAAATAGGGATAGTGTGCTTATATTGTATGTACTTATGTTTATTCGGATGCTAATGTGTTCCAAAATCACTTTTTTAATCGCTCTCTATTTTTTCTTTGAAATCAGCATTCAACAAAAGCATTTTAGGCGTTTCATAAATTATTAAAATATACAGGGTGTATAAATTAACTTGAAATTGCGTTCTTAAGATCGACAAACTTTTTTGTATCATAATTATATGAAAAACTATATGAAAATTATAGAAAGCGAGTTGTTATTCAATGTTTATAATATAATTAATAGAAAAAGGAAATATCTAATAATTAGTACGTCCACGGAACGAGGTTTATTATGTACGTTAAATAAATAATTATTCAATGATTTTTCAAATTTTCTACTCTATATGAACAAAAAGGTTAGTACGTCGATGGGAGGAGAATTAATGTGCCCTCAACATAAGAACCATTAACGTTCTGACAAATAGAAAACGACTGATTTTTTTTTATTTTAATTTAACCTAAAACAATACTTAATAATTAGTACGTCGATAGAGACGAGGATTAATATGTCCAGAAATTAAACAATTATTAACATTCCAGTAAATAAAAAACCAGTAATCTTGCAATTTTCAACTGAACTAGATTTAATGTATAGAAACTCTCAGAACCATTAACGTTCTGACAAATAGAAAACGGATGATTTTTTTAAATTTTAATTTAACTTGAAAAAACATCTAATAATTAAAGCGTCGATGGGACGTATGTATATTAAATTGAAAAGTTATTTGCGTTCTGGTAAATAAAAAACCAATGATTTTTAAATTTTTATTCTACGTGAAAAAAAAATTAGTACGTCGATGTGTTAGATTTAATATACATTAAACATTAAAATCATTAACGTTCTGACAAATAGAAAACCACCAATTTTTTAAATTTTAATTTAACTTAAAAAATTCTTAATAATAAGTACGTCGATAGGACGAGGTTCAATATGTCCATGAAATTAAAGAATTATTACCGTTGTAATAAATAGAAAAACCAATGATTTTTGAATTTTTATTTTACATCAAAAAAAGTACGTCGATAACACTAGATTTAGCATACATTAAACATGAGAGTCATTAACATTCTGACAAATAGAAAACAACCGATAAATAGAAAACCAATGATTTTTTTAAATTCTTATTCTACAGGAAAAAGAAATTAGTATATCGATGCGACAACATTTAATGCACATTTAACTTAAAATCAATAAATTTTTACAAATAGAGAACAAATGATTTTTTATTTTATATTCTATATGAGAAAATTAGTACGTCGATGAAATTAGATCTAATAGACATTAAACCTGAGAACCATCAACGTTCTGACAAATAGAAAACGAACCATTTTTCACAATTAACAATCACAACTTAAAAAAATATTTAATAATTAGTACATCGATGAAAGGAGTTTTAAAATTTACATTAAATCAAAAAATTATTATTGTTTTGATAAATAGAAAACTAATGATTTTTGAATTTTTATTTTACACGAAAAAAACATTAGTACGTCTATGGGACAAGACTAAATTACATTTAACGATACAACCATTAACGTTCTGACAAATATAAAACGACTGATTTTTTTAAATTTTAATTTGACCAGAAAAAATACTTAATATTGGTCCGATTGGATGAATGGGACTAGATTTAATTTCATTTAACCTAAAAGCAATTAGGTGTGATAAATTTCATTCCTTAAGTAAACTTTAAAGCATAAGTCGATTCTGAGATATTGACGTAAACAGAAAGATCACATAAGGATCCCTATGAATTTCTGAAGCTTAACTCAGAGTTATCAAAAATCAAAGAACTTGATAGGTTTGCGCTCGTCTCATCCTTTTCTGAATTAAACAAGGAATTTTCGTACAGAATATTTAAATCTTTCACAGGAAATTTTTACGGGAGCTGATATTCGTGGCCATGGATTAGATCCTGAAAGGAAATTTGGGAAACTCAGGTTTGCTTTTGATAAACGACTCATTAATAAATATATTCCATCGATTGGAACTACTGACAGGGATCACTTAAGAATCTTAATGTATTTCTGTACCTCGTTAGGAGTTATCAGAAGCCAAAGAAGTTGGAAATGAGTCACCTTGGTTCCTGATTTTTTGAATTGATAACCTAGTTGAGATTTTCCATTGCCCATAAGCGCCAATTTTATAAAGGTACCGCTTCATTTAAATTTAAAGTTACTTCGTTGATAAACGTCATATTTTGTGTAAGTTTCTGCTTTTTATACATTCTCGTAGTGCCTATAAACAAGTACATCTCTTATAATATATTTAGAAAAAAGATTAATTTGTTCTTTGCACTTCTCTAGTCTCTAAAAGCAGACTAAATATTGTGCCAGTTTTATTAAATATTTTCTTCACCTTATTTACTGTCCCAGAGTAAATGTGAAGACGATCTACCAGAGACAAATCCCGATTTAGTCCCCGTCGAAAATATTTGGGAAAACGCTAGGTGTAAAGGTATTAGCTCATCTCATCCTTCTTTTAATGCAATAAAGAATTTCCTTGCAAAAATTAAGAACTTTTCAAAGAAAATTGTAACCGGAGCTCACATTCGTGTGCATAGATGACATTCTGAGAGACAATCAGGAAGGAAACTTTACTTTCAAAGAAGAACTGGTTAATAGATGAATTATTTCCATTAGAGGTACTGATATAAACCAGAAGTTTACGTAAGAATCCTGATGAATTTCTGGAGGCTCACTAAGAGTTATCAGAGGTTAAAGAACTTAAAAATGCTTTTAAGCCATATTAGTTTTAGGTTGGACTAGGTAAGCTCGTTCCATCCTTCACTAAAGTACAGAGGTAATTTTCATGCAGATCATACATTAATTATTTACTTAAAAACTATGTATCATACAAACAAAAGGCAAAGAATCAAATGTATTTCAAATCGAAGGAGAATAAGTAGCCTAAGGCAAAGTTAAATTTCTTCTTTTTAATATTCTTTACTACCTCAAAGGACCCTTAAACAATATTAATATCTATGTAATACCAAGATAAACAAAAACTCTATTTCCGAGCATTATAACAAAACTCAGAACAAACACATTTTCAGAATTGATTTTACTAATGAACAAAATATTTGAAAATGTATTGCCCCGATCGCATTGCTTAATAGAATAATATTCGAAGTGTATTTCGATAACAAAACAACATTCCGAGTGCTTTCAAAGACAAATAAGATAATGGGTCCACCATTATGCAAAACAAATACGTTCCCGGTATAATTTCAAAGAGGAAATTGACCTTTTGCACTGAAGTTAGGATCGAGACTGTCTGTCGCATGCACTTTTAAGAACGGCCCTTCTTATTACCCTTCTGGGCAACGGTGGACCATTAGGGATGACAAATCGCCGCTTTTCGGCAAACGTAAAAAAGATATTTGTATAGAAACCTCGGCGGACCGCTATGATAAATTCGGTTTTAGCGGAAATACAAATTATTCTGATAACAACTTTTATGGTGAACGGAGACGGCCGACTTCATTATGGCAATTGTATACAGATTTTATTGCAACTATCTTTGTTATTTATTACGCTCGGTATACGGTTTATGTGTTTTAAACTCAACAAACAAGTGGGGGCGTGGGGGCACTTATACTGTCTGCCAGTGTCTACGAAAACATATAAAAATGTTATCATCATACAGATCTGGCGAATGTCTTAATAATAAAATGACATTTGTAAAGTCTCGACTTGTAAATAATAGGGAAATTGCATTATGAATCATCTTTTATAAGGTTAATGGATGTTGCAGTCTAGTCAGTAGGATGTCCTTTGTCTTACGTATATTTCTATTATTTTATGCTGTTATTGTGTATCTATATCATGTACCTCAAAAACTGGAAGTCTAGTCTGGAATAGTATCAGAGAAAGTAGTTTTATTAATATTTTTTTCTTTCAGAGAAGATTCATTTAAAACCTTTCTGATTTTTTAATATACCAACTACCCCAAGTCCAATAAAATCCAAATATATTAAATAAAACTTGAATATAAGCATCCCTTTTCCCTACTTGTAAACGGTGTCCTTTCCATCCTTAATTACGAAACTGTGTAATTGCAGCTTTACTATAGACTCCGGTTTCGAAAATTTTAATTAAAACTCGACTTTCTGTGTGACCGACTAAAAGCAATAAATTTTAATTCGGCTTTGAAAATTATCGCTTCGCTCACAAATTAAATCTAAAACACTATGGCGATCCGAAACCTCCCTTTATACCCGCCCCCTGAGCCCTTCCTGCTAACCGATATTCGGTGTTCGCTGACGTAGAAAAAAAATAATTCGCCATCGAAGGGTCCTTTTGTATAATATAATATTATTAACACGGTTGTATGGTTTTTTCCTATAGGGACGTGCGGGTATTTATTTAGTGTTTTACATGAAAATAAGCAAATTTAATCAAACCTACATAGAGCCCCGCGGTCGAGATAATAAAATTTAAAATGGACGGTGGCGATTTATTGTTGAAAATTAAAATAATTTTTGTGTAAATAATCCGAAGCGCGGGAACATAAATTATATACGCGAAATTGGTCCTGTAAAAAAAAATATATATTTATTTTTTCGCTTGTATTTTACGCGATTTTAAATACGAATTTTGGATTTATGGATTCATATTTTTTGTCGTTTTTAGTTTATAATGAAAAATGGTGTATGTATTAAAATGTTTATAAGATATTATTTAGATTAAAAGAAGT
The DNA here is from genome assembly GCF_022605725.1 of Anthonomus grandis grandis. Taxonomy (NCBI): domain Eukaryota; kingdom Metazoa; phylum Arthropoda; class Insecta; order Coleoptera; family Curculionidae; genus Anthonomus; species Anthonomus grandis. Next base: position 6,399,669 of record NC_065557.1, on the reverse strand, counting down.
TGCACATACATATTATGCATAATTTAAATGCCTACGGTGCCCTATGTTTCAATAACTTTTTTCTTACTTCCTAAGTTAACCATATAATAGGTAAACAAGGATACGAAAATTTTTTTAGGTTAGGGTCAATGAGCCTTTTAAATAACTGCAGAAAAATAATGTAACATCTTCATCAAGGAAGAGAATCATTCTTCCTAGGTCATTAAATATTTTACACCAATAAAAAAAAAAATTTTAATTACATCCAAGAATATGGGAGCGAAAACTCTTATCTTATCAATTTCTCCATACAATAAACCTTTAAAAATCAATACTATGATAAACATTTTAGGGTGTCTAACTGACAAAGTATATCTACTACACAATAATAGGCTCTAGATCTTAGAGTAGCGAACTTAAAATTACTGTTAAGATAAATATTTGTTTGGGATCCATGACGAGAAGAAAAAAATTCTTTTGCTTATCTTGGGTTGTTATCCCTAAATCAGTAAAGAAAATACTCTACTTTTTATAAGGGTATAAAAGGTTAAATCAAATTTTCCTTAACATATGATTTTAAAGAATATATATACCAGACTCGAAAACCTCCTCTACACTCCCTTCAAAAAAAGACTGAGTAGTTATTCTTTGTTCATTATTTACATTGTAATTTATAGTAATATGACATTATTATTTAGAAATTCAATTTAAAAATGTAAGTTTGCTACATAACCTCCATATCAATATTAGATATTTTTCAATTGGGTCAATCGGTATTAAGCATTTAAAATAATGATTTATAATATTTAATATTTAATTAATTCAATAAAATGTTCGTTTTATCATCTTTTATTGACGAGCTTTCAAAATCACTGATCAGATCCACGCCTATAGGAAAACTGATTTTGGACAGTCGACTTTCTTATAATTAATTGAGATGTCAATTCTTAATTAACCATAATATCATCTACTCCTAGTAGGTGAAATTTTTTTTACACGTTTTGTATTGACGATGTTAAAAATCAATATTGTCAGAAATATATCTTAGGATTTTAACTGATAAAGGGGTCACGATAAAGAAAATTAATTATTAGTTTTATTAGAGGAAAAAAAATTTGATTATTTTTAATTGATAAATAAAATAAGGGTTTCTAACCTTTAAGTCCATTATGTTTTATTACACCTTTACTATGTTACTTGATAAAAATTATTAAAATTAAATAATATTTAAGTTGATAAGGCATTTGAATTACTACTGTAATGAATATTTTATGATGAAAATTGACCTACTAACTTGGCAAGAAATACACCTTTATATACTCATAGCGTAATATTTTATGTAGCAATAATATATTGACCTGTTTATTGGAATTATAGCTACCTTTTAAAAACCAGATTACTCAAATGATTATGACCTTATAACCAGCAAATCTCTTTTGCTATATAAGTCCATCATTTAATTTTCTTTGGAGTTTAGAATATTTACCACTTTTTTCCAGATGCTAGAAATGTAGTAATGTAAAAATATAGTGAGCTTTTAAAAATTGTTAATAAAGTTCAGTTAAAATGGGGATATTGATCTAGTATCAGAGCTTCTAACTTTTTTATTAAAGCTCTCATTTATGAAAAAAGGTTTATAACTATTAGCAAAAAGTTGAAACTGACTGTCATCACATCTTTACATTTCATCGTTCGTATTATACATTAAGCAAATAAATTGTTAAAGAATATTAAACAGATCTTGTAATATGTTCGGTCTTAAATCAGCGCTTTCCAATGTTGCGAATGCTTTTTGAAATTCATGATTTTTTTAATAGGGTAATAGCTCTTTTTTCCTTTATTAATAAATGCTTAGTTGAAATTAAAAGTAATTAATAGAATTTAAATCAAACCAAAAATGATCTTAACGCCAGTTGGAATTATCTGGTTTAAAAATATCTATATTAAAATCGGTACTAAAAAAAATATGACTGCAAGGCGGTTTATTTTCCAGATTCTCCAAATACTCATTAATTTCAGCATTAGGTGCTCAACTTTTAACACTTACAATGAATATTTTATACCATTTAGAATAATGAGGTAGTACTGCTGACAAATTAAAATATGTTTTTACCAGTTTTGTATTAACAAACTTAAACAAGCCTTTATTAAGTTAAATATTTCTTTAGATCTACACCGATAAGAGTACAAATATTTTTTGTATATTTCGAATAATAAATTATAATTGTTCATAATTTTAATATATAATTGTCCATGCCATTAAAGACCTAATAAAAGCATAATATTCCTATAATGAAATAGTCTGCATAATTTAAATGGCTACGATAGCCCGTATTTTAATAATCCTTCTTTCTCTACCATTAAGGGTGACTACTTAAGTCAAAACATCGTAAATCCACCGAAAAGCAAATAGCAGTGCAAGAAATTCGGCCCCGTGGCATCAAGCGAGGTTTGTTTTTTCGTAGGCGGAGGTATCGAGCAATTAAGTTCTTTAATTACGGTCGTATTTCTCAGGGGCACTAACGGCACCGTTACCCTCAAACAATTAAACAAGGGATTCGTATCGGGCTAATGCGCGATCCTCGAGGAGGTGGAGAACGGCCCTTAACTGCCGCTCGCTTCGTCCTTTTTGATTTAATGCACTCTTAAGGGCGCGCTCGCTTCTACACGTGTGCGATTATCTGCTTGGAAAATAGTGTTTACGCGTCGAGAGGCTTCGATTTATTTACTCTCAGTTGGTGGGATTAGAAATCCCGTTGAACGATTAAAAAGTTTTTTTATTCTCGTGCCCGTAAGATCATTAAAAATCACTGTCGTTATGCCAGTAGATGAGATTAACAAACTTTTGAGAAATCATTTTCAAAATCTTATTGGTGAATATAGCCTCAGTTTAACGAGTTGGAGCTAGCTGAATCAGTTTAGCTCATAAGTAACTTTTATATCACCAAAATAGAACTATCGAGTAAACACCCTTTGTCCTGGGGACGTACTATATATGGTCGCAAATGTCTTGCATGGAATGATCCACTAAACCGTGGGACATCTATTGAACGTCCTGGATAGGATTGTCAGATTTTGGATATTTGTGGAATGCCTCTTGGATGTTTATGTTTGTAGCTGTACTAAAATTTTTATATTAAAAACATTTTTATATTTTTTTTTGTTTTTTATTTTTGAGTATTATAGTCGTCGCGGGGAACAGGAAGAGTAATAAAAGTGCGTGAATATTTAGATCCACCAGTTTTAAACTAGTGCAGTTCGCTTGTATTTTGATCTGAAATATTTTTTATATAAGTAGATATAATCGCCTAGAAATTTAAAATTATTTGGTTTTATACAACAATAAAGTTTTACATTATGTGATGGTTTATTAAGGAATAATAAGTTCTTAAATAAAATTAAAGATAAATGGCGGCATAAAAAAAGTTATTGTTTATTTAAAATAAGTCAAATAAGCAAGTAGTTCATTAAATTGATAACTATAGATCAAAATCTATTTTGGTTTTAAAACAGAAGGTAATTGGTAAAGAATTTTTCCTACCCCTTGTGATTACGATACCTTTTTATAATACATTTTGGAATATGTTATTTTAAATGCTTAATTTATAATATTTTAAGCCCAGGTAGTTAATATACATTTTAAAGATAACCACAGATGAAAAATTGATAAACAAAAAAATCTAGACATAGAAAAAACTTTATATTTATTCACCTTATTATAAAAATTGAAATCTTACAGCTAAATTTATAGCGAGTTATCCAATTCGAGGTTGGCTAAGTACAACCCTGCCGTTTGACACCTGTCAGAAATAAACGTCATGTGAAGCGTTTTTTTTTAGTTGAAGGTTTGCCATTTATAAATATGGATCGTTTAACAGTCGAACAACGTACTAAAATGATTAAATTGTTCTATAAAAATGGTGATTATCCTGTGTCAACGTTCAGAGCTTTACGAGCTGATTACGGTCGACATAATCGTCCTACAGAGCAAACAATTTCGAACGCAGTAAGAACATTTGGAGAGACTGATCGGTTACTGATATTGTAAGGCACGTGCATCACCGTAACGTTCGTTCAGCTGAAAATATCGCTGCTGTTGCTCAAAATGTGGAGGAAGACCCAAATTTGTCAATTCCTCGGCTTGCCTAAAATTTGGGATTGTCTTTCGGCTCACTGTGGCGAGTTTTGCATTTGGATTTACAGCTCTATACGTACAAAGTCCAACTCACTCAAGAACTTAAGCCTACAGACCATGGACAACGCAGAACATTCGCAATTTGGGTGCTTGAACAACAAGCTGCTGATGCTCATTTTTCGAGCAGAATTTTCTTCAGCGATGAGACTCATTTTACGCTGTGTGACTACGTAAATAAATAGAATTGCCCCATATGGAGTTTTGAAAATCCTCAGGTGATCGTAGAAATGCCTTTGCGTCCCGAAAAAGTGACTGTATTGTGTGCATTATGGTCTGGTGGTGTCATTGGTTCCGATTTATTTTAAAACAATCGTGGGAGAGACTTAACAGTAAACTCTAAGCGGTATGGAAGCATGTTGACCAATTATTTTTGGAGAGAAATCGAAGAAGAAGATCTGGAAGACATGTGGTTCTAACAGGACGGGGCCACAAGTCACACAAGTCAACACAGGCCAACCGAGCTCTTTTTCAAGAGAAGTTTCCAGGACGTTTAATTTCAAGATTAGGTGATATCTATTGGCCCCCAAGATCCTGTGATCTCACACCTTTGAATTTTTTTTGTGGGGCTATGCGAAAGATCGTGTCTACGCCAATAACCCTCAAACTCTTCAACTACTTAAAGCCAACTGAAATGTGCCGAAAAGTGATTGAAAATTTTCTTAAAAGGATTGAGGTTTGTCAGAGGTCCCGCGGTGGACATTTAAATGATATTGTATTTCACATATAATGGAATAATTCAATCTTTAAAACAAAATAAAAATTTCGTCTCCATCTGAATATCTTGTGTGTTTTATTTAACTTTACTTTCCCAAGCATAAAATGGATAACCCTATATTACCATATTACATAAATTAATAACAAGTATCTTAAAAATTAATTACTATCCAAATCAGCAGATGATGAGTCGGCATTTATAATTAGTGGCTCTACTTGAACTACCATCATTGCATCCATAGTCCACATTCGCTGTTGTTCAGCATGAAGACTATAGTAAGCAGCAATCGCGAATGTACAAAAAGTTTTTCTAAAATTTTGTGATTTTTTAAAATATTTTAATAACAAAAATTGAAATTGAAAGACCGATATATTTATAAATGAGACACCAAACATTGCATAAAATAGGCTCCATTTAACATTTTCTTCCATGGTACATCTATTGTAGTTTCCCTAGAGAACGCGTATGCTGCTATAGAATAAAATTCAAATTTGGCGCCTTATTGTAGAGTCACCGTCAAACCCCGTTTCCGCTTAGTTCTACTCCATGACATGGAGAGGTCGTTGTTGTCAATAAATCTCTCTGTTATTCTGAACACAAATATAGAGAAATGCGTGTGGCCTAATGATCAAGCAGAAATTCCATTGACAGCTTAAATTGACGTTGATGACAAGGAACGCAGGCGATCAACTTGCGTGGCGTGTGGCGGGAAATTTAAAATTGATCTATTGCGCGATATTTGAAGTTGAAAAATTTTATTTTATTTAAAAATTAACAACACGCTTATCAGTTTAAAAATACTCAATAAAGTTGTTAATCTTGAATTTGAAGGTGGCGGAAGAAAAATAAATGTTAATAGTGCATATCTGAGAGATCCCTCATCATTTTCTTCAAGAATTAACACATGAACCAAAATATTATTTGATATAAATTTAGTTCTCACGAAATTGCTTATTAAGAACATTCAAGTCTGGACTTCGATATTTAGATAAAGATACTTACCAGTAGTTATAAATTCGAACCATAGGTATGGGAGCAAATTTAAAATCAACAAAACAATTAAATTATCTTTTAAATTTTTTTAAAATGAATTGAAACAAATTTAACAGAGGGCTTTAAAACGCATACATATGGTTACAATACATTCTAAATTAAATACTGTAAATTGTAAGCATAGTATTAATAAGACCTTTTATGTATGAATATGGAACTGTTGCGGGTATAAAGCATATTTTTTTAATTAATTTTTATAATATTTTTTTTTAATAATTTATGAATTTTCAAAAAAAATTAGCTCTTTTTTTTTGTTTCCAGAAGTGTTGAAAACATTATAAGAAACATGTAATAAACACACAAACAATTATGTAATAATAAAAAATTTCAACATATATATTTTCCAAGCTTTCAGTTATAGCTGGAAGGGTCAAAAAGGGAAGAAATACTTTGAAAGCTTAAAAGTTTAAAATGAAGAAACTCCCTTAAAGTTTTAAGAAATAAAGGTGATACGTCAATAGTATACGCATCTGTTTATGTCACTTGGACACTACAGGAGCCTTGTGATAGGCACAACGTGGCCTTTATGACCAGTCTAATTATTATTGTAATTTTTTTTGCTTTAAAAGGATTAATGCCTTATCCAAAAATAGAAATTACACGAAAAGTTATTGAGCTTGAAATTATGTCGTGGTCTCGCCATGCCCCTGAAAGGCTGAAATGGGAAAATACAATATATTACTTTTATTATATAAATTAAAGTGTAACATTTTTGTTTAAGTAATAATTTTTGTTCCATATACATCCTCTGGACAGTCAATTAGTCCCTTGTATGCTTACAGTACGATCCAAGAACGTTAATATGATCAACTTGGGATGATCCTACACTGTTTCACGTCCTTGGGACGTCTCTTGGATTTATTCTATGTCCAATTATTGTATCACTGGGATATCCAAGGGATCGATTTATCCTGACTGGTACATACATAATTTATATAAAGTAAGTATATTATTTGCTTATAAAACTTAATGTATCCTTCTGGAAAGTTTCATTCAGCTACTGGAAACCATCGACATGGCAACGTCGGTAAAACGCAATATAAGGATTATTTTGGCCCCGATTGTACCTCCAACCGTAGCAAGAACGGCATTTACATAACAATCACTTAAATGGGAAATCGCTGTAATTGGAATGCTCTGTTTCGGATTGATATCAGGTATAGGTAGCTGCGGTATCAGCCTATCGCTGTATTTTGGATTTAAACATTACCACATTTACATAAAATCCTGGATGTGCCCATTTACGTATATGTATGGGGGAATGTTGTGTCATCCTAATACGGTAGATTACCACTTTACTGATAATTCAAACTGAGATGGCGTTGTTCTGTTCTGAAAATGAAACTCTCAGTTGCATTACAATGAGTGGCAGATATAAACAAATAACAGAAAGAATAAGAAATGTACAATGCAAAAGATTTAGTACAATTTAGTTCCATAGTATTCATCATCTTTTCATTTTAATAATATTGTCTGTATCTTCTGGAAGTTGTGTTTTTCTTATTTAGTTTTAATCATCTGCGCTATATTACTATTCCTTATAATACTTCAGGCTGAAAAGCAAATACAAGAATGACAATGACTTTTTTACTTTTGTTAATCCGACTTCCTACTTTCCTAAGAAAATTAATATCCTATACCACTCTTTCACCTTTTCATCTTAACAAAGACCTAAACTATAACATTCAAACATTACCAAATAAAATAAATGTTGCTATTTTTAACGTAAAACATCTGGAAACCCTAAACTACTAGTTATTTAAGTGCCAAACTGGCTTAGCCATCTTAATCAAATAATAGGTCACGACGCCATACGTGTTTATGCAAGACAATTAGAACTAGACAATTGGCATTGAGCGAACATAATGCCCGAGGTAACGATGTATAATTAGCAAGTTAGATCATATAGAGGAGAATTGAATAGCTAATGGGATTGGGGTGTGACGTCTTATATGGAAGGCATTTGCTGTAGCTATGGCTAAATTAGGATTAGTTAGGGGGAGGAACAAGGTTATATTCGTATAGCTTAAGGTGCAACTCGTGATAGTAATAATGCTTTTAGCATATTTTAATAGCATTGCTTTTGTCTGTGTTTTTAAAAGTAATTTAGCCAATTACATAAGAAACAACAGTTAACTCTTCTATGATACCTGAAACTACTGAAATTACTATTTTATTCACTATATCGTTCATAAATGGTTTTGCTCCAGACAGAACCATTAAACACCCCAAGCATTAACGAAAATTTCGATGGTCCTAAACAAGTATATACACATATCGCAAAATCAGACTAAGTATTTAACGGCCCAACCATTTTGACTCTTGGCGCTGTCGTTAAGTTCTTGTTATCGAATTACGGTCGAGAAGTTGATAACCGAGTTAGTTTACAGCCCGAATTTGATAACTTTAGAGCGTCTTGGAATAATAATCTCGCGCTAATCTGTGGGTAATAAACGGCTTTAGCATGAGACGCTTCAGAACGTGACGGGGTATTTCCTGTTCGCGATATGATGGCCGATAAAATAATTCGAAACTTGCTTGTTTTAAGGCATCTTAGCATAAGTTGGAAAACTTACTTTTCCATCCCCTTATGTAATGTAGTTTACTTTTAAGATACACTATGTGCAAAAAAATGTTAGCCCGTTATCATCCGCGTATCTTTGAACCATACATCGTTTATAATAGTAAGGATCTTAAATTAATCCCTGTAGTACGCGTTTGGTCAAGTCAAAACGCAGAAAAAAAAACGGACCGAAGAGAAAATTTTAAGGAAATCAATTTAGCGCACAAAAGTTTATAATCTATTGTATCGAAAGCTTTGGTGTAATCAAGTGAATCAGTGATGTAATATGACTCTATCAGCTGCTTCATACATATCATCTAGAACCTTCAATAAAATAGAGGTTCTACTATAGCCTTTACAAAAACTTGGTTGATTAAAACTAAAGAGAGAGTAGTTCCTGATTTAAATAGCCACTTGGGCATAAGTTAATTTTTTCAGGATCATAGACCACACACACACAAGAAACTTATAGGTAGTCAGGAAACGTTGCTGGTTTATTATTTTTGTTTAAAGGAAAAACCACAGATGATTCCTATTAGGGAATTGGTTATATAGAGTGTATTCATTAAAAAGATATGCAAGAAAAGTAATTTTAACTGGATAACAGAGTTTGATCATTATCAGACCCATAGACATTTGATTTATTATCATTATTATCAGATGTTGATATTGCATGTAACACAGAAAAGCTAAATAAGGTGCATGCTTAACTGCTTGTTGAATGTACCTGTTCAAATTTATTTATACAAAGCATCAACAGATTCTGAATTGAAAAAATTGTCCATAGTTAGGATTTCTTCAGTATTGCTATATTGTGTTTTTTGTTTATCATAAATATTAAGACCGTCTAAAGGTTTTTAAATATCTATCATAGCCCAAGACGGGAAACCCATCTATACCCTGTGATTTTCTCCTAGCATATACTGTGTGCAAAAATTGCGGGAGACATAATTATTCCAGACCGCATCATTTTATTAAAAAGTGTCCTAAACAACGTACATGTACAAGGAGTTTTAATAATAGTAATAATGCATTTTTGAATTGTACCTGTCCATTGTTTAATTTTTTCTTAATTATCAAATTATCCTCCACCAAAAACCATGTTAGTTAGAGTTTCTAAAATTTGTATCTTGAACACATCTTTTAGAAATTTTTAAAAAATTAACAGGGATTTAAGAAAACTGTATATTCAATTTAAAAAATCATTGAAATTGCAGTATTCGGCCATTTTTTTTTTGTATATATGTCCCAGTGATTTCATCGTCTTTTATTTGTTAAGACATTGCTTTCAGAAATAGTAGAAATTTAAGGATTACTGTTAGTGGGAAGAACATTTCGTATGAAAGAGAAACTAAATACTTGGGCACAATTCTTGACGCCAACTTAAACTTTCATGCGCATGCAGATCATGTAACAAAAAAATTTTCAAAAAAAGTTTCTTTTTGACAAGAATTGTTAAAAATTTATCGATGAGATGGATCGACTTAAAAAAAAGCAGAATAGGGCAATGAGACTGATCTTAAGTTTTAATCGATATACACCTGTTTTATACATGTTACGTGTATGTCTATAAGCCAAAAAATTAAGCATAATGCCTATCTGTTGATTTTTAAACTAAAACATCAAATGCTGCCGGAATACATATGTAAAAATATGAAAATTTTTTCAAATATACATAATTATTATACAAGAAATCGTATAGACTTCATCCTGGTCAACAGATGTAATGCGGTTCAAATGCTCAACTCAATTCTTAATAGAGACTTGATTGAATATAATAATTTGCCTACAAATATTAAAAACTGTGACAATTTTAATCGGTTTAAAGGGCTCTTCAGAAAGTTTTTATCTAATTAATGAGTATACTAAGTTTTTTAAGGTTATGTGGGGTATGATAATTAGTGTCGTTTATTGCACCTTTGTGCTATGACCTCATGGCTTGACGGGGTGTTTCTAGAAAACCGGAGACGTAATTGTCCATGGATTACCAGGACGATATCTGATGTCTGCCAGAAAACCGAGATGCCCTATTTAGCATGGGTCGACCTAGAAAACATGGGTTGTGAAATGCTCGAAAAATAAGTACGAGCCGACCTTGTGATGCGACATCAGCAGTAACATCGATTGTTGATAATTCGAAAATGAAGTGGAACGCAATGAATAACAATTTAATTCTTTAATGTATTTTTAGAAAATATCATATTTTATCTATATATGTATCACATTTTTGCTAAATAAATATACATTATTCTTATTATTAAATAAAAACTTGTAGAAAAAAGTCCAAAGGTTCAGTTTCCATACCTACATTGTCATCTCAGTCTAAGGTTTCATAAGGAATAATAATAAAATAATGTTTTTTTCCTATACATAAAAATACATTGTTCAGGTGAAATGAAAAAGGAGTATAGAAAGAATATGAATATAAGGGATAGTAAAAATATGACATTATTCAAACGTAATTGCATAAATTACATGAAAAAAGGATCATTTCCACATTACGTAGACGGTAATAGAAAAAAGGGATATAGATCATTTTTCAGAAGTATATTGCGGATACTTCTAAAAAAGAATGGGAGGGCTCTGTTTAATAGATGATTATTAATTAATAATGTTCTTAGACCTACTCGCTGGACGCAGATCTCTACATCATTACTATGCGAGGAATATTTGAGTGCTAAGTAGTTTGATCTACTTAGTTCACTTACTCCCTTTGGTATTTTATTTTCCTTGGTACTATTTAATTTTTTCCATTCAAATTTTTGCAAATTAGTTGCTTTATTCTTAATATGTGTTGAATTGGTTTCTTAATGAAGGTGCATCCATCTGAGGCATTGTAAAGGGTGATAACTGAATTCATATGCAAATTTAAAAGTCATTTATTTACCATAAGGAGTCAATATATCACTGGAAAAACACTAATTTAATATACGTTATTAATTACATTGGTCTTTAGCAAAAAGGTTCATCCCACGATTTTTCACAACCGATTCTCTTCTGCTGCTAACAAAAAAAGCCAAAAGTGAGACAAACCTGTTAATTTAAACTTATTTAATAAAAAAGCAAAAAATTTAAAAAAATACCAAAATAAATAAAATACTTTATACTGATTTTTGAATGTTTGTGAACAGAATTTTTTTTATAAATAAACGATTCTCGTTTCATGGCAGTGTGTGGTAGGGCTAATAAACAGCTGATATTCGGTATGTAATTAGATTAACTTCATGAAAAAATTTAAATTTTTAGATTATCCAGACAGCTGTAGGGAAAAATTTTACTTTCAGATGTTCTAGATGTTCAGATGTTCTTTTCTTTTCAGATGTTTATCTAAAAGACCTGAAAAATATCACTATCTCACGATGGTAAAATCCGTTTTTTGCCTGTCATTTTATTAAATTTTCAAACAAATATATTATTCAGATAATTCAGGCATAAGTATCTAATGGAAAAAAAATTAAATTATTAAAGGTGAATGAATTAATGGCGTTGAAAAAAAGTCATCTTTCGGAAAATTAAAAAGGTGTTTGTAAAGCCTACTTACCGGGAGTAGAGGGGCTGATACTTTTTGCAGATGATATTTGCAGATGCACTATACCATCATCATATACATCAGCATGCCATCTATCCTAAAAAGACATTTGTGGAATTAAGATGACTGCTGCGAACACTTTTGAATACACAATTAACAATCTGGTTTGTTATAAATAAACTAGGAAAGAATCCGATTAGGTTTAATTGCTAGGTCTCTTCTTGGACTCATATTCAGCAACTTTGCAGTAGTCTTTCTAAGTCTGGGTACTTAATAAGATATCTTTTAAGATGTGTGTCCAAGCAAAATATATTATCATAATATTCTGACTACTTAGACTCAGTCTATATAGTTCTTGAATGACATTTAAGCCAAAACATCAAAATGCCTCATTACGTATAATCAATAAAATTAAACTCAGGCTTATATATTATTAGGTCTAATAATAATTTAGGCATCGTATCCATTTAAATTATGCATATTTTACATTAAAATGTAAACAGTCAATCACCGCTAATTACTAAATTTATCTTGTAATTTCCTTCGAACATAATATTGTATATATTTATTTTTTTAAAGTGGACTTTTATAGCTACTCCCACAGAGTTTTATACATTTAATAACATATGCCAAGCATGTTCTTCTAAACTACTTTATGCGCGATTTACTATCCGGATTTATCGGCTCCGGTCCAAGGTTGAGAAGATACTGAAGGTTTAATTTCACGAAGTAGACACAATTGCCAATGAAATGGATTTTATGAGGCCAGTGTAAAGGGGCCTCATGTTATGACCGAGAGTTTAAAATCGAGTACATTGTTCGGATAAGAACGATATATTGTAGTTATAATTTGTTTGTTTAACGACTAGGTATTGGAAGATTTTACTGGAAAACTTTTACTAAAATTAAAAAAAAAATTGCCATCGTAACTATTTAAGTTATGCGTGCATCCTTTAAACAATTAGTATTCTTGTGAGGCAAGAGATAAATAGCTAATTAATTGCTCATCTTAAGCTCTTCATATATTCTAATATCGTCATATGGGGCGACCACTTTGTGCCCGAACTCCTCTTATATTTGCCCAAGATAATTATTGCCTACGCGAACAGGATAATTCGTACTAAGCCCCGTCTGATATAGTTTGCTCATTATCCGAGTATTACGCTTTCGCCCTTAAAACGTTACCGGGCTTGAAGCGGTTTGTTATTGAGGGATTAGTAAGTTCAATATTGCAGAAGAGGTCTTCGACAGGTATTCAGTCTAATATCGGCATATTTTCCATTAATATATTCTGTTTAATTATGTCTACAAAGCAAATTGTTTACGTGCGGATTTTCAGTGGGGAAGAATCTTTGGAATATTCGGTTTGTACTCAGGTTGTTAGTATGGGTCGGATCGATACTTAATTAAATTGCAAAAGGTTTTTTTTATCTTTGAGAGGAGCTTTTTATTGATTTTAGGACTATGGTGCAATTACTGAGTAGACATATAAATTTTGTTGTAATGACTCTATTTGATTATAACAGGGACTCTGGCAGGCAATCTAGAGTATATCCATGACGATAATAAATTACAAATAACTTTACCTGATCTCGAACATAACAAAAACTCCTATTACTCAATCAAAGTAACGGTTCCAACTCCCAAAACAACATGAAAAATAAGTATATTATCAACAATATCGCATTTTCAACCCCCTTGCTCCCTATACGGGGCGCATCATAAAATAATCATGGCCTTCAGCATATTTTGCGGAGCTTTCGGTCAATTTGCTAGGAAATATTACGCGGACGGAGAAACGTAGCATGGATCGATGTCCAAAAGCCGGTGTTTAATGTGGCAGACAAAATGGACCATACCAGGAAAAGTTGTCTGAATTTAGTGTCCCTGGGACGAAAACATGGGGTCGGGACGGGGGGAACTTTGTAACTTTTTAACCGGAAAGATCTATGTTCTTGATAATGGGTCTTGATAGGTCCGGTAAAGGGGCTTTATGGGATGTGCAAGATTTGAGATGTAATTTGTTATTTGCTATTAGAAGCATATTTAATTATTTGATTTAATATCGGGGTCTGCTATTTACCTAAGAATGTATTCGACTCGTTTATTTCATGTTTTTAAAATTCAAGTGTCATTAGACTAGCGGCTCGAGGTCTGAAAATGGGAAAAAATTGAATTCTTCGGCTTTTCAATACTTTTTCTTGAGCCTTTTTGTTTTCCTTGCGTTTGACTCTATAAAATTCAAGGAAACTTAAACTCTTAAGAATACTCAAGATTTTCTTTAAGCTTTTTTAATATTAAAACCTTAATATTTTTGGCTCAGACATAAATTTATTTGGTTATTGATTTTTATAATTCTTTTGTGTTTTTTTGTTAAGTTTGTAACTTAAGTATTTCCACTATTTAAATATTAAATTATTTAATGGCATAATCTATAATATTTTTCGAATTATTTAAAAATACGTAAAATTTTTAGATTTCTGCTAATTTTTATTAAATAATAATTATTTTTTCATTTCTTAGCACATAAATAAATATACAATTAACTAAACTTTGAAAGACTTTATATATATCAAAAAATTCTTTAAATTAAGGTTATGAAGGTTAAACAAGTTCGAAGCAATGGAGATCACCATTGGGTAAACCATTTGTCAAATACATCTAATAACCTTAATTATCTTACAGACTCTTCTAACAGAATTATTTTGTCCTTTAAAGTTTTGTTTAAAAAATTGCAAACAGACTTTGAAATTTGTACCACAGTTAGTTTAAAATACCTGTTAAAGACTGCCAGTGATATTTTGTAATTTTTGTGTTACAGAGTGTTTGTTCGAAATTTTCGAATTTACCAAAATTAAATATACAATACCTCAACATTTTTAAATGAAACACCCGGTATATTCTTATGTTATTTAATTTATCTATGAAGTACCTTAACTTTTTTATTAAATATGTCTGAGTAAGCATAAAAACTTTAAAAAAAGGAAAACATTATTCCTGTGCAATTAATTGTCAAAGACTATCATTCTCAATTGTTTTAATAGACACTTTGATAACTAAGTCTGTTTTTATTTACTAATTAATCGTCCTATTATAAATATTAACTAAATTAGTTTAGATTTTCAATTGTAATTATTCATAATTAATATTTTATGTGAGGAACTACTATTTTAGCGTGAGACAATACTGTTTTAGCGTCTATTTGTGGTCAACTGTATCCTTGCACATAGACATCCTTAATCACAAATGTTTCATGATCTAAAGGACAAATTCAAAAGGACAGGTAATGTAATCTATGAAAAACATTAACGGGTGAAGCCAGTTACGAAATTAGATAATGGGATGTCAGTAATTTTAAGTGTCATTGAGGATTCTCAAAAAAGCACTAGACAGCTCTCTAGATAATTATCTTTTAGTGCATCATCAGTTTTCCGTATGTTCCGAAGCGAAAAATATTATCCTTCATATCCAATTGCTTTAAGAATAATGAAAATAGGATCGCTTTTTGTCATTGAGTGCAAAAAAGAGTGCATAAGCCTGAATCTTTTGATATGCTGCTTTTTTCAGACAATAATGATAATAATAGCAGTATTAATAAGCACCATTTTCATTATTATGACACAAGAAATCCATTTTTTATTAGAGAAATTCAACACTAACTCAGATGGACACCTTTTTTTCAACAGTTTCCAAAAAGTGATTATAGTGATTTTTAAGCATAGAAATTTTGTTTTTTTTTTAATACGATTAATATATTCGCTTTTATTAATGTAATTTTTTTTCATTGGACAGTTATACCTAAATTAGCTGAAAGTTGTACGCTTAATACTCAAGCAGCAATTATAATGCAATACTGGATTGCATTCATTTAATGAGCATCTTACACGTGAAAAATATCTCAACTTTCTATACTTTTACAAGCTTTGTTCGATGTTGTTCCAGAAAGGATCTGGAATGGGGCTCAATATAGTCAAGCTTTTAGAAACTTTTGGGTTTAACAGGTGTCTACAATCTCTCTTATTGGGATCCATGCCACCATATTTTTGCAATGTTGTGCTCAAAAATTCACTCAGCTCTAATATTCTTTGTTCAGTTCTTCTTATTTCTACAGTTGGTGTATTGAGCCTATAATTATTAATTTCAGGTTCTTCACTAGATGCCAAATTACTAACTTCTAATTGACTAGTTGAATAGGTTATGTTTGATTAGAAGTTGTTTCACTAGAAAAGGTTGACTTCGTTTTTTGTGTTTCATTAGCAGGTGGATCATTTATTTTATGAGATGGTTGAGAGCTGGTGGTATGTTGTGAGCCCTTTCTAGTTCTTCTCTTAATTTTTTTAAATATGTTCCAGTGTTTAATTTGAGAGAAATTTAATGTTCAGTAAGGCTCTCCTTTATACATACGTTTTTCGGTCACTTATTATTATTATTATTATTATTATTATTAATCGAGTTTGAAGCAAACCATTGCATTCAAATATATCTAATAACCTAACCATCTAACAGACGACAAATATTTTATATAATCAAAACAAGATTCTCATAACATAATAGTCCTTTTAAAGTGCTTATATTCGTCATATCATCTACCTAAGTTCCCGGGGGAACGAAAACGAGCAAAGGATGCAGATCGTTCCTGTGGGATCCCGAGATATTGGCATCGAGAAAACCGATGTCGTCGCCAAATATACGGCCTCCCGGGGGCACCGGGGCCTGTCATCGTAAATTCAATTAGCGGCAACCCTGTGACGTATCCCGTCTTCGTCCTCCGCTAGCTCACATCGGAGGAATCGGGGCAACGGAAGTGGCGGTAGCTACGGAGGCCCCCGATGTCGCTGAACCTCACTACCTTCCCCCCTGATATAATACGTGTCAACTATGCGAAACAGTGATGGGAAATTTTCATAAGTTGATAAATGTTTTGGGGAATTTTCCTTAAAATTGTAAATTACTTTTTTTATTTTGTGAGAGCTGCGGAAAATTGGCAAGGGTCTTTTTGGCTTGTACTTATCAAAAACCTTATCATTTGCGAATTTTTGTTAGTTTTACTCGTTTAATTACAGTATTAATATCGAATCCATTTAAGTTATGCATTACAACACTAATTTATTAAACCGAAATATATTGGAAGAGGAGCAAAAAGACTGCAGGAAGAAGGTTCAAGGATGTACAGAATAACTGATCATAGACAATACAATAATACATATATCGTCAAAATTATTGACTATTGACTACCAAAAAATATTTGATAGTGTTCCTCATGCTTAGCTTGTCCAATATTTGTGATGATAAACGCCGATACTTAAATGAATAAATGGCAAAAATACCAATTGAATACAAAGAAACATATGAAGAAATATTAACGTAAGAAAATCAAAAGTGAAACTGAAAAACTAGCGTTTTTTTAAGATGATTTGTCTTATTTTTTGTTGATAAAACACGAATTCATTCAAGGGGTTTTTAGTCTTGCAATTTGGGCACCATAGCCATTTAAGTTATGCATAATAAATATTGATAAAAGTAGTAATTAAGTTCATTGATTCAAATTATATACTGTAATATTTATATAAAATTTAAGGGTAATATCCATTAAAGTTATGCATAACATATATATTTTTTTAGTTTTTTTTTGTCAATTAGATTTGTCCCACTGTGTCGTTATGTTCGCGACCCGTCAAGCAGGCGGTTCGCTGTTTGCGGACCTTGCACTTTGATAATTAATTTTTGAGGGGATGAAATATCGCCGACGCTCGGGATTTCCATCGAGAAAACTTCATTGTTGACAGTTAAAACACGGGGATCGTAGGTGTGTACGTGCGGAGTACGGGCGGGTATATCATTTCTGGAATTAATTTAAGTGAAGAGATACGTTACGGAAATGTGGGGAGTTTTTTTTTAATAAAACAAGGAAAAAGTATAACATAACAGTACTTTGAATAAAAAAAGTGTTAGTTCAGAAGAGAATTGAGAAAATTAATCATCATATTTAATCAGAAATATCAGACTTTTTAGGAAGTGGTGGCCAAAAACAATGTTTGATCTTCAAGGTGACCACTCAATTTAGAATTGATAATTGAAAAAACTACTTAGACAATGTTTATCAAATGATATGCATGATATTTAGGAAAGTCTTTTTAACAAATTATTTGTAATGCCTAAATTAATTCATGCAAAAGTTTTAGAAATATTAGACTTTTATTACAGTGGGGTCTAAAAATAAGGTTTGACATCAAGGTGAGCACTCGCTTCAAAATTGATAATTAGAAAAACTACTTGGAATGTTTTTATAAATTAATAAGCATAATATTCAGAAAAGCATTTTAAAGAAATAGTGCTTAATGCTTAAATTAATTAAAGCAAAAGTTCTAGAAATATTAGACTTTGAATGAAGTGATGTCCAAAAACAATGTCTGATCTTTAGTCTTCGGTGACTACTTACTTTAAAACTAAAAATTAAAAAAAATACTTGGACGATTTTTATGAATCAATAAGCGTTATATTAAGAAAATTATGTTCAATGCTGAATGCTTAAATTAGTTCAAGCAAAAGTTTTAGAAAAAATAAAGTTTTTAGGCAGTGGTCTTCAAAAACAATGTTTGATTTGCAAGGTATCCAATCATTGCATAATTGAAAATTGGGAAAGCCACTTAGATTTTTTTAATAAATTAATAAGCATCATATTCAGAAAAGGATTTTGAACAAATAATGCTCAATGCTTAAATTAATTTAAGCAAAGGCTTCAGAAATATTATACTTTTTGTGCAGTGATGTCCAAAAATAATGTTTGATCTCCAAGGTGAGCACTCACTTCAAAATTTTTAAAATAAAAAAAAACTACTTAGAAGATTTTTATAAAACAATAAGTTCGATATTTAATTTTGTATTTTCTTTTCTTCTTTAAAATTTAGAAGTATAAAAAAAATTATTCCCTGCTCTTTCACCAATTTATTACAATATTTTTCAAATTTTAAAGAACTGTGTTAAAGATAAGGACAACTCCTACAGAAAGGAATTTTTAAACTTTCCTGGTACTTTCACTAATTATTGTCAACTCCTCTAAAATTGGATGCTTTTAACGTACTCCTTCACCCATCAATTTCAATTTTTTTTTCAATAGAAATTAGTATTTATGGGAAATGAATACAAGTGGTAAAAAGAGATTCAAATATTTGGGGACCCTGGACTGGGGACAACCATCTAGACCGAGAAGTAGAAATTAGAGCAAGCAAGAACTACGTTTGACCAGATATGGTCATTACTATGTATTCCAATCCTATATCCTGAGTCTTGGATATCGTTTTGTGTGTATATAAGTGCTTGAGATGTGGATACTTTGTAGAGTTCCCAAGATATCTTGGACAAAACATGCCAAAACGAGGAGATGCTGGGATCAGAGTAGTTCGAGAGAGAATTGATACACGTAGTCAAAAACGAAAGACAGCCTATCGAAGTCATGTACTACGTGGAAGTAAATCTAAGTACCTAAAATTTATAATGGAAGGAAAGATTGAGGGCATGGGTAGGAAAACCCATAATTGGTTGAGGAATTGCGTACTCTCTATTGCAGAGGATCTTCGCTGAGATTGTTGCAAACCTTCATTGATGAAGTCGTCACTCTGCCAAAAAGAGACCTAAATCCTATTTTTAGGCACTTTTGTAAGGAATATTGGATACGATATTTTTTATTTAGTTTTTATCATTCCCTTTTTAAATGCCCAGAAGGAACCAAAAAGTTTCTGAAGAAGATACATATTTTTGGTGCATAACTTAATTGCATATGATGCTCAGTTCCTATGAACCGAATTATTTTAAATAATATATAAAAGACGTTTTAATTAAACAATAAAAGTCATTATTACATACCTGTTTTACGCAATTTTAGTGTTCTGACGAAACGTCGAGAGCTTTTCTATAAGTTAAACATTGAACGAAAAAGAAAGAGCCAGATCATTAGTAATGTGAATACATAACCGGAAGTATCGTCTCCAAGAAGATAAAATATACGCCATTAAAGCCGAATAGTGTTTTCGTTTCGGTGAAATATCTGTCTAAAGGCAACGGGTCGTTAAAACTGCGTCGAAGGTCTTGCCAATATCCAAAGATATATCATTTTCCGTGATTTATTCTGGCGACATTAGAGCAAAAAGTCTAATTAATAGCCACGTCGGATCCGAACGTATGGGGGAAATGGATATAGAGTAGCCTCCATTAAAAGGAATCTATAACGAATGATTTATAAATGTACGCTCGGAAGTGAGAGAGGAATCAATATGGGACATTTATTTTTCTTCTATAGCTCGTCTCAGTCTTTTTTTTTTCTGCAGTACCTTAATGCGAGTAATTTGTATGTGATTTTTTTAGTTTATATTTAGAAAGTATGCATCTTAATTAGGGAGAACTTTGGAATGAGTTTCACCCTGATTTCCTAGGGACTTTAGAGTTTCCTTGGTTTAGTAACTTGGAAGAATAATTCAATATAATCTATGAAAATGGCAAATAGTTTTTTAAGTTGTCATATATTTTTGGAGTAAGAAATTGTAAATAATCTACAGTGATTTTGAGTTTGTTTTGATTTTTTTGAATTTTAACTAAATATAATTTAGGAACTTTCAGTTTTCTAGCATTTTTGGGTTTTAAAAACAACAAAATCCAACGCAAATAAAAGGCATCATAAACCATTTTATTTAATTTTTTAAGATTTTCCAAGTTTCCTTGATTTTGTATTATTTGCAGTTGGGTTTAAATTCCCACTTTTCTGAACTTAATTATTGTGGGAATAAGTGAAAAAAACTAACCCAACCTTAAGAACATCAAGGAAACGCTCATTCTCTTAGAATTATTCCCTAGTGAATTTTAGTTTTAAATTATTCTTATTTGTTTATACTTTAGTCAAACCATTGAAAAAATAGAAAATCTTACAAAAAAAATTTACTTACTATCTTGGATTTTCGGGCTTAATTCTTAATTAAGTAATGAAATAATATCACCCAGTGTAAGGAAAACCCAAAACACGTTAAATTTCCAAAATTTTTCAAAAGTTCATTATTAAATTAAAATAAATTTCCAAAAGTTTCTTCGTCTTTTTTAGAATTCTGTAGTTCACTTCCAGTTTTACTAAACTTTTACCTTGAATTCAATTTTTTGTTCTTTTTAACTGTTTTTTATTTGTTCTTTAGATCAAGAAAACCCCAAAAATGTCTTGGATTCCAGTTTCACCTTAAGTTTGCCAAGATCCATTTATTTCTAGTCAAAAAACAAAATTATATAACACCATTAAAGAATATCAAAAAATATCCAGAGTTTTCTGGATTTTTGTTAAATACAAGTTTTTGTAAATACATAACCCCATAACAACAGAAATCGAAAAAAAAAAATATGTTTCTCTCCCTAGAAACCTTCAGTTGCCTAGTTATTTACTATAACGTCTATAGTGAATTTCAGTTCTATATTGAGTTTCCTTTAGCTGATTTGAAAGTATTCATTTTTTTAATCTTCTTATTTGTTTAGCCTGACTATTAAAAACACAAAAAATATTACACTAATGTTTTACTTTAAATTTCGATGGATTTGCTGCCTTCCTTTAATTTATCTTTCCTAGATTTTAGTCTTATTTAAATTATGAAACAATCTGACCCAATATAAGAACACCAAAGACATTTTTAATTTCTAAAATCTTCACAAAGTTTCCTGGACTTTTATGTAAGAGTTTTCCAATTTTCGTTATTTTTCGTTTGGTATATTCTGTCAATAAGAATTCTAGAATAATTGGAATTGAGTTTTCCTATAGTTTTCTGAAATTAACAATTTACGAATAAAAACCCAATATAACGTAAGGAAAATCGATAAAATACACTAACCACTCTCCTAGAATCTCTCCCTAGAAACCTTCAGTTTTTACTGATATACTCCAATTCCTAGTGACTTTCAATTTCAAATTGAGTTTCCTTTGATTGATTTAAAAAAAAATTATTTTTTTGGAATCTTTTTTGGTTTAGTCTCACTATTGAAAACACAAGAAACCTTACACAAAAGTTTAACTTTAAATTTTCATAAATTTGCGGAATTTCTTAGGGTGTTTTTTAAATTCATCTACTTTGCTAGATTTTATTTTTATTTAAATTATGAAATAATCTAAGAAAATCCAATCTAAGAAACAGCAAAAAACTTTAAATTTCCAAAATTTTTCCAGAGTTTCTTAGTCTCTTTTTAGATTTTCGTAGTTTCCTGGACTTTTGCGTAAGATTTTTTCAATTTCTTATTTTTTTTATTTACTTTGTGTTCATAAGACTTCTAGAATAATTAGAGTTCAGTTTAAATTACGTATTTAACGTTTCAATTTAACGTTTATCAATTTAACGTAGAGTCATTTTCCTAGAATCTCTCCCTAAAAACCCTTAGGTTCATAGTGATGTATTCCAATTCCTAGTGAATTTGAATTTAAAATGGAGTATTCTTTGATTCATTTTAAAGAATTAATTTTTTTGGGGATTTGTTTTAGTCATCGAAATCTATCGAAAAACAAGAAATTTTAATGAAAACTTGTATTTTCTTGGATTTACTGGCCTTCTTAGGTTTTATTATAATCGCTTTATTCTAAATTTATTTTTTTTGTTCTTTCTTATTGTTTTTTTTTACTGAAATCGTCAGATCCCAAAAAAGTGTTGGGCTTCTAATTTTACCTTAAGATTCACTTATTTCTAGTTAAAAAACAAAATAATATAACCCTATCTAAAAATACTAAAAAAATAAACAAAAATTAGTCTATTTTTTTAGAGTTTTTTGTAAATTCATAACCCAGTAAGTTAAAAAAAACTGTTGATGAATTTCGAATTTTATTTTATTTTTTGCTGCAAAAATAACAAAATGCGATACGACCCAATGTAAGAAAAATCAAAAGCACATTGAATATTTAAAATTTTTCCAAAGTTTACTATTTTCTTTAAATTTTCATAAATTTCTTCAATGTTTAATTTTATTTCTAAAAAAAGTAACGATTTCTTAGGAAAATTGATGATACTCCGACTCTTAGTTTTACAATTTTTGGGATGCCATGATTTTTTAGTTTCCCTACCTTTAATTAATTGCAGATTGTTTATCCTTTCATTTAAGTTTGTTGCAATTTTTGTTGTTTTTTTTTATTACCCTTACTTCCCAAGATCTACTTAATTCTCCCCAAGAATTAAATAATACAAACCCATTTAAAAGCACCAACAAAAAATAGAGCTTTTTTTTTAATTTCTTAGATTTCTTGAAAGTTCTTGTAAATGCACAACCCAGCTTAAAGAAATCGAAAAGAAAACTTAACTTGCAAGTTTCCTTGAACTTTTCAGATTTTTTAAAGTTTTCCTCCTGAGGGTTTTTTTACGCTTAAATAATAATTAAACGCCCATGTCTGGTTTCAAGGCACTCCTTAAATTACTTTTTTTTCTTTTTTCTATTTCAGATCAAGAAACCTCTAAAAATCTTAAGTGGTTTTCAATTTCACGTTTAGATCGGGTATTTACGACTATTTAGTGAATTCTGCCAAAAAACTCTTCTCTGGCATAATTTTTATATCTAAATATTAAATACACTACTAATGCCATAACTAATGGCATACATCTTTAAAGCATAATTTAAATGCACCGCACCCACATATTTTAATTAAAGCAATTACCACATTTAAAATGAATATGTTTCAGTCCATTTCGGTCTCTTTATGCTGTTTTCGCTATGAAAACCGACGACAATACGGCGAAGGGGGGAGAGTGCACAATTGCACATAAACTTCGAGCGAGAAAACTGATCAAAGCGGACGTTTTGTTGACCAAAAACCGAATGCGACATCGTCGTGGTTTCCTAAAGGCCCTTTCTTTGATGTGCCGCCCTTGCCACACCTTTTGAACGTGTACGTAACTCGTGTAGCCGGTTGACACGTTAATGCCAGTTCGAAAACAGTTTCATAAAGTTAACGGCACCTTTTGAACACAAGGGATCGCGCGTATTAACGTGATTGCGGTCCGGTAAAGTCCGATATTGTGTTTCGAAGTTTAGGCGGAGATTTTCGTGGCTGCTGGTCGCTTGTTAAGCTTTCATTTATATTTTTTCTATTTGTATTAATTTTCTTTCTCCACGTAAAACCTTATGTGGATTGTCAGTTGCCTAAATGTCAGTGCTTGCTTGGTATATTTAGGGAAATTTCAAAATTTCAGCTCACTGGAAAGTAGTACTTTTCAACACTCAAACTTCACTAAAAAAAAAGAAGAAGAGAAGAAATGTTTAGCTCAACTGCCTGTCAAAAATCAATGATTACTTCCAGGCATTTGACGTCTTTAAAAAAAAAGAAGAAAGAAAAACATTTTGTGTCAAATACCTGTAAGGAATTAATAATTTCCTTCAGGCATTTCACGTCATTAAAAAAGTTTTTTTTAAAAATTACTTTAGACTTTAACACCAACTTCACTAAAAAAGAAGAAGAGAAGAGGCGTTTGGCTCCACCGCCTGTCAGAAATCAATAATTTGTTCCAGGCATTTGACGTCATAAATATTTTTTTTTTTATAAATACCTTTATACTTTAACACTCGAACTTTACTAAAAAAGAAGAAGAGAAGAAATCTTTGGCTCCACTACCTTTTTTTTTTTTTTTTTTTTTTTTTTTTAAGGAGGTTTAGGAAATCTGCTTCCAGACACCTCAGGCATTGATGGTCTAGCGCCTCTAGTGTGGGGCTTTTACCCACTAAAACCTTTTCCTCCGTTTGCCTCGCTTCACCTGGCACTCTCCCATTGGGATATTCCTCAGATGAAGTAAGGTTGAAGTCTTCTTTCTAGTTCCTGTTACTCTCTTTCTTCTCTCTCCTTTGTTTTAACTATTCTTCCCATAAATTCTGTTATCTTCCTCCAGTTGTCTTTGTTGTCAATCATTTTGTCAATTAAATTGTATTTATTTAGACTTTCTATGTCTAACTCCAAGTTACTCCTCAGGTTTTCAAATCTTTCACATTGGAAAAACATATGTTCCGCGTCATCATTATCGAAATCCCCATACATACATTGAGGGCTGTTTCTTCTTTTATATTTATGCAGGTAAGTTGCAAAAGACCCATGACCCGATAAAAATTGTGTTACACTATAACTTATGGTTCCGAATTTTCGATTTATTCATTGCAAGATGTCTGGTATAATTTGTCTTGTCCAAGCTCCTTTCTCACTGGTTTGTCATCTTTCCTGCCACTCTTCTAAAGTGTTTTGTCTCTCCTCGATGTACAGTACTTTCTTCTCTTCCTCTGTCATTAGTATTTGACGGGATTTTTCAAAAATTCTGGGACGTTCTTTGACTAACATAGTGATCGGTATTTGTCCTGTTATAACCAAGATAGCATCCGCAGATACGGTGTGATAAGCACTAGCACATCGTAGCGCTAGTATTCTCTGGCATGTTAAAAGTCTCCGTTCATTACGGGCAATATTTACAGCGTCCTTCCAAGCTGGTGCAGCATACAGTATTATTGATTGTACTGTGGTCGCTAGTACTTTTCTTTTGTTCGCTGACGAATGGCTCAACTACCTGTAAGAGATCAATATTTTTTCCAAGCATTTGACGTCATGAAAAAAGAAAAAGAGAAGAAAAGTTTGGCTCAACTGCCAATAAGAAATCAATCATTTCTTCCAGGCATTTGACGTCCTCAAAAAAAGAAGAAGAGAAGAAATGTCTAACTCAACTGCTTGGAAGAAATCAATAATTTCTTCCAGGCATTTGACGTTACTAAAAAAGGTTCTTTATAAATAAATCCAAACTTCAACACTCCAACTTTACAAAAAAAGAAGAAGAGAAGAAACGTTTGGCCCAACTACCTGTAAGAAATCAATTATTTCTTCTAGAGATTTGACGTCCTTAAAAAAGAAGAAGAAGAGAAGAAGCAATTGGCTGAACTGCCTGTAAGAAATCAATAATTTCTTCCAGGCATTTGACGTCCTTAAATGAAAAGAAGAAGAAGAAAAGAAGAAACGATTGGCACAATTGCCTGTAAGAAATCAATAATTTCTTCCAGGCATTTGACGTCTTTAAAAAGAAGAGGAGAAGAAAAAAATATTTTGGCTCAACTGCCTGTAAGAAATCAATAACTTCTTCCAGGCATTTGATGTCCTTAAAAAAAAAGAAGAAGAAGAAGAGAAGAAACGATTGGCTTAACTGCCTGTAAGAAATCAATATTTTTTTCCAGGCATTTAAAGTCCTTAAAACCTTAAAACAAAAACAAGAGAAGAAAAAAAGTTTAGCTCAAATGCCTGTAAGAAATCCATAATTTCTTCCAGGCATTTGGCGTCACTAAAAAAGGTTTTTTATAAATAAATCGAAACTTTAACACACCAACTTCACTAAAAAAGAAGAAGAAGAAGAAGAAGAGACAAAACTTTTGGCTCAACTACCTGTAAGAAACCAATAATTTCTTCCAGGCATTTGACGTCCTTAAATAAGAAGAAGAATAAGAAGAAGAAAAGAAGAAACGATTGGCTCAATTGCCTGTAAGATATCAATAATTTTTTCCAGGCATTTAAAGTCCTTAAAAAAAAACAAAAGAAGAAAAAAAGTTGGGCTCAAATGTCTGTAAGAAATCCATAATTACTTCCAGGCATTTGACGTCACTAAAAAAGGTTTTTTATAAATAAATCCAAACATCAACACTCAAAATTCACTAAAAAAGAAGAAGAAGAAGAAGAGACAAAACTTTTGGCTCAACTGCCTGTAAAAAATCCATAATTTCCTCCAGGTATTTGACGTCACTAAAAAAGGTTTTTTATAAATAAATCGAAACTTCAACACACCAACTTCACTAAAAAAGAAGAAGAAGAAGAAGAAGAGACAAAACTTTTGGCTCAACTACCTGTAAGAAATCAATCATTTCTTCCAGGCATTTGACGTCTTTAAAAAGAAGAAGAAGAAGATTTTGGCTAAAATGCCTGTAAGAAATCAACAATTACTTTCAGGCATTTCACGTCCTTAAATAAGAAGAAAAAAGAAAACGTTTGCCTCAACTGCTTATAAGAAATCAATCATTTCTTCCAGACATTTAAACATCTTTACTATCCATTCTCATTATTATTTAAATTTATTAATATTTAAACGGAATTAACCTATTACCTAAACGATTTCCCTTTAAGGCTTAAAGCGCTGCCCTAATTCTACACAAATCCATTAACTCCAGTCAATCTGCAAATTCTTTTATATAGTCACATAACCATTCCACGTGACGGTGCCACGTGGCATTACAAACACGGCCCGTCATTAGCACATACACCGTATGTATTTCAGAAATTAATAAGTTTATTGAACCGTCGCTTTTATCGACGTGTCCTCGTACCACTAATTATTATTCGTTTGATTTTGCTTAGTCAAAGAGTTAATGCGTTTACGTCAAACTTGATGTAAATACGGCCCTGATGCTTTTTTCTCTATGAAGTCAAGTTAATTTGTTCTCTTGCAGATCAGTAGTAATATAGCAATGAAATGGAAATATCGAAAAAAAGTTTAATTCGTTCATTATCAGTTCTATATCAGTCACATTGCCCAAGTGAGAAAGAAAAGGCAATTTTTAGTTACGTTTTAAAGATACATACGCAAATTAATGATACCACTTTATGTCCCTAATATAATAATCTTGTTCGGGGGGGTATTTTTCACGTGAAATTTTACGCCTTTCGCGTGTCTCCTGTAGACGCGGCAACGTCGCTAACAAGGCGTAAAAGTCAAGGGAGAAGGATCGAATTACTTTTTCGGAATCCCGAGCCGGATGAAAAATTAAAAACGAAATGGGGATGATGTTTGCACGCCGTTGTTAATTAGGAAACATTATGTCGACGCTACGTAATTTTTTTACGACGAGTAGGGATGAGGAGGGTGAAGAGAGGACGTATAAAAGAGTATCGGGATACGGAAAATATTACGAGGGCCTAAGGCGGCTTATTACAACCCGGATAAAGTGAATATTTGAATTAATTAAAAAAGTTTAGTAGTGAAGACCGCTACGGTCTAAGAAGGGATGCATAATTAAGTTTACAGTAGTGGCGAAAAAGGGTTACTTAAATATGTGGGTTAAAAAGAAACAAATTTTACATGACAATGGGTCGACCCTTGATTGATTTTTCCAATGTTTTACATACGATTGGCAAACATGCTGGATCATCTGGAAAATTAATTTTTCTTGTACAAGTTCCTTACTTTCATATTAAAACCATTACTTTAAATAATGGCTAAAAATCATTAAGAAAGTACACCGATTACCTGAAATAAACTTTAAAAAATGTTTTAATATATCTGGAATATTAGAAGTAGCACTGGTGTCCATTGAAGTTATGCAGAAAATCTCGAAAATGTAGATGAAAAATCTGGAATAGATTCAACGGCCTGGAAGATGAACTAATGACGCAAAACTTTAAGAACCATTGGAAAAAATTACGCCGATATTCTGGAAAAGTTAAAGTAAGGATTTATAGTGTAGAAAAATTAGGAAAAGCAGTCATGGCCATTGAGGTTGCACAATATCTAGAAATTTGCACAGGTAAAATGCCTGGAATAAGTACAAAAACTACTTAAAATAATATTTAAAAGAAACGCGTTAATTATTTGTAAAATTAAAAAAATGCTTTCATATGTTTAGAATAACAATCGTGTCTAATTTCTTGAACTAAACATCGATATCCTAGAAAAGTTGAAGAATGGCTTAATGGTGTAGAAAAATTAGGAATGTCAGTCGTGGCCATCGAAGTTATGCACAAAATCTAACATTTTATAAAAAAATTTGCATGGATAAAATGCCTGGAATAAATACAAAAACAACTCAAAATAATTTTTTAAAAACATTTAAAAAATACGTAGATTTCCTGAACAAGATGTTAAAAATGGTATCATGTGTCTGGAAAATTAAAAGAGGCATTAGTGTCCATTTTCCTTAACTAAATACACCAAACATTTAAGAATCATTAGAAAAGTAGATCGATTGCCTGGAAAAACATTAAATATAGTATCATGTGTCTATATAAATTATGCGCAAAATCTCTAAAATGTATATAAGACATCTAAAATAATTTGAATGACCTGGAATGGATTCTATGAAAAAAATTAAAAATATTTGTACTAAATATTACAAATCTATAAAATTATTAGATAAAATTACATCGATAGCCTGTTAAAATTAAAGAAAGGCTCATTGGTCTAGAAAAATTAAAAAAGCTAGTCATAGCCATTTAAATTATGCAGAAAAACTGAACATTTAAAAAAAAATGTTCATGGATTAAATGCCTGGAATAAGTACAAAAATTACTCAAAATAATGTTTAAAAAAAATACGTCAATCTATTGAAAAAATTATAACAATGGTTTCAGCTATTTGGAACAATCAAAGAGGCAATCGTATCCATTTTCCTAAACTACATACTTTAAATGTTAAAAAATCATTATAAAAAGGTATGTCGATTTCCTGGAAAATTTAAAACAGGAAATTTGATTCATTTAGTTTATGTATGAAATGTAAACATTTATTAAAAAATTTACATGTACAAAATGCCTGGAATAAGTTCAAAAATTACTTCAAGTTATATTTAAAAAATCTTTAAAAAATACATCCATTGTATGCAACAAATGAAGACGCTTTAAGAGTTTAAAAAACTTAAACAATTAATAATGCAGAAAATCATAGTGTAATGTTTACAATTCATTAAACAAATACATTGATTGCTTGGAAAATTTAAAAAAAATAGTGTCATGTGGCGGTAATTATAAAAAAGAAGCCGTGTCCACTTAAGTTATGCACAAAATCCAAAAATTATTAAAAAATTTGGATGGGTAAAATGCCTGAAAGAAATACAACAAATACGTCGATTGCCTAGAATTTTTTTTAAACTGTGGGTCATATAGTCTGAAATATCAAAAAAAGAAATCGTCTTCATTTAAATTATGCATAAAATGATAAATATTTGATAGAAAAATCTGAAATAGCTCCGAAAACCTGGAAATAATTGCGTGGACAAAAGGAGCTGCAAAGAAGAAATAAAAAATATATTTTAACTAAAACACCAGATGTTTAAGAAAATATTAGAAAAAATACATTTAATATCTGAAAAAATTTACAGAAAATATCTAGGGGTTTAAAAAAAATTTTAGAAAGAGTATCAAATCCATTTAAATGATGCACATAGTCCAAAAATGTATTTAAAAAAGCACAAATGCCTGGAATAAATTTAAATATTACTCTAAATAATATTTAAATATAAATAAAATACGATTGCTTGGGAAATGTTTTTTTAAAATGTTGGGTGTATAATAATAAAAGGTCAGTCGTGTCCATTTAAGTTATGCACACAATTTTGAAAATTTATTTAAAAAATTAGAAATAACTTTAACGGCATAGAAATATTTGCATGAAGGAAATAAAAAATACCTATTATAAATAATCGCCTGGCTTAACTCTGATTAAAGTACCGATTATGGGAATATAGGGAATTTTTAACAAATACGTTCTTTGGTACTTTTCACGATTTTTTATTTTATATGATATAATTATATGATGTACCTTTGACAAAAATAATATTGATTATCTTGAAAAATAGGAAAAATACTTCAGGGGTCTTGAAGAATAAAAACTTTTCCACCCAACTTTTCAATTTTCTTCCGCCAATTTATTAAATATTTTATCAAGAATTTAGACATATATAACATTATTTAAAACAATAGAATTTATTGCAAGTCAAGTTGATAAAAACCAACAGGTAGCTGGCCTGTATTTCGATCTTTCAAGGGCCTTTGACACTATTGATCATGAAATTCTTTTCCTTACATTAGAAAAATATGGCATTAGAGGTCAAGGTTTACAACTTTTAAAATCTTATTTAAATAACAGAGCGCAAATTGTTGGTGTCACAGATGGGGGGAAAACGACATACTTTCTTCCAGCAAAGCTAACACAAGGAGTACACCAGGGTTCTATTTTGGGCCCTGTGTTATTCCTTTTGTATGTTAATAACTTAAATGCAAATGTTTTAGCTGATCTAGTTAGTCAGTTCGCTGATGACTCATCGGTGCTGGAAAGCGGTTCCACCCAGAACGTGATCTCCATAAAATGCTCTCAAGCAGCTGAACAAATAAAAAAAATGGTGTGAAGAAAAAAAACTTAAATTAAATACTGAAAAAACTGGCCTGCTTACATTTTCTAAATTCAAAAAAGACACATCACTCCATGTAAAACTTAATGGAAGGTCTATAGAGTGTTTGAGCAGTATTAAATTCTTGGGTATACACTTGGATGGATGTCTTAGTTACGAAAAACACATAAATTACTTAACATCAAAACTGAGCAACCTGTGGTCTTATTCGTAGACTCAGGGATCAACTATCAATAGAAGCCATTAAGATTTTTTACTTTTCAAACATTCACTCAGTGCTGAATTATGGCATCATGTTTTGGGGTAGTGGAAGAGATGCCCAAATTTTTTTAAGGCGCAAAAACGAATAATTCGGTGCATATTTGGACTCGCTCCCAGAACATCATGTAAGGCGTATTTTGATGGTTTCGGTGTACTTACTGCCCCATCACTATACTTCTTATCACATGTGATGTTCATTAAGAAGCATCCTCAGTTATTTCCAACAAATCAGGATGGGTACTCACGAGACATGACGACCATAACAAGAAACAGAGAAGCTCTTGGAATACCTGCACACGGGTCAGCTTTCTCTGAAAGAAGCCCAACTTATCGAGCAGTAAAGGTTTCAGCAACGGTTGAGCAGCAAGTTTCTTATTGAAAAAAGGTTCTACTCTTCTTTCTTCTTTTGTGTTTATTCTCGTTCTACTTTTGTGTTTATACGGGGTATTTGTCGATTTTAACGTATTACTTTATAATTTTATTTATATTGAAAAAAATTGTTTTAGATCTTTTTAACTAGGTCATAAGATTTTAATTCAAAATTTGTTGACGTTGCTTTGTCTTTTTATTAAGGATTTGGATGGCAATAAAGGAATTTATTTATTCATTCCAAGCACGTAAATAGATCATCTTACGAAATGCTTTATTAAGATATTTTAAGAACGTTGACTAAAAAAATAGATAAAAGTCGAACTTACTTGTAAACTACCGTCTTAAAATCTATAGTATACACATATTTTACAACGAGAATATCCATTCGTCTTGCCTAATAGTATAGCAATCATCTGTTACTAATTAAAACGAATAGAACCGATCCAAAAATTTCTCTTTTCATTAAGAGAAAGAGTAGAGAAATGGCCAAAAATGTCCGCTAGTGTAGAGCGACACACACACTAAGCATATCCATCAAAAAAAAAATCCCCTCGAACTGCGGTGCTTATTAGGGCGAAAAAGGAATGCGAACCAACGGTCCCGTTCGTTCCCTCATTCATGAAATTGTTTAGAGATCTTCGTTTACTGTTCTGCGGTCACACGAAATAAAATACTGCCTACGCGGTCCTCGTCCTTGTGACACGGGGAAAAACTTCTTTTTTTTTTTTTTTGTCGCAGTCTGTATATTACTACCGTCGAGAAGTTTATGGATAATTTACTCCGGGGGATGAAACGGCTCGAAAAAAATCTATTGGGGTCTGTTTGACCGCTTCGTCCTCGATAAAACTTATGGCCCTTTGCCGGGTAGTAGAATAGAATTGCTCAGGTGGGCGGACGATGGATTTCTCTTCCTTTTTTTTTGATTGGGGGATGTTCGGTTTACTTCTATAAGCAGTATGGCAAGGTCAAGGTCAGAGAAAATCTTACATGCTTTAAGGTAGCTAGATCAATAAACTGCTAACCTGATTTAAACCAAAATTACTGTTATATCATTTTTGAGTTAACGCTAACAGCAGGATAAATATGCTTTTCGTCTCTTAAATTATAATGACGCATTTTCAAGAAAAATAAAGAAAGTTTTTTTTTCTTGTTTGTGTACACTATAATTGTTTGCTAATTTAAAGAAAAAAAAGCATACAGTCTAACTATAAACGTGAATGTAAATATTTTTTCTAGAGAGAATAGTGAGAAGAGATTACAGAAGTCAAATAACGCAAAGGACATTATTTTGAGATATAGAATGATGAGGACTTTTAGTATAGAATAGATTAAGCAAAAATGCAACTCTCATTATTAAATGAACATATCATATCTATGGTTATAAAGTATTTTCTAAAAAAAAGAATTGGACAGGACGAATATTAAAGGTTGCTGTTTTAAATAGTTGTCCTAATTATATTATAACCGTAAAAGTTAAATGATTATATCAATTTTCGTTTTAAAAATAATGCACTTACAACAGCCGAAGATATTTTTATTTTTATATTTATTATTTTCTTATAGAAGTTTTCTAAAATACATTAAAAAAAGATTTCCAGGTAATCGACGTATTTTTTTAATGATTATTTTACATTATTTGTTTTTATTCCAGGCATTTCACTCATGCACATTTTATAAATAATTTTTGCAAATTGTGCATAACTTAAATGGGCATTATTGCCTTTGTAAAATTTTTCTAGATTCTTAAAGTCTTCTCAATTATTTCTAACAGTCGACGTATTTTTTAAAGATTTTTAAACATAATTTAAAGTAATTTTTGGACTTATTCCAGGCATTTGGTGCATAAATGAAATGAACAGGATTACCTTTTTTAATTTTTCCAAGAATCTTTTGACGTAATCTTTAAGTATTTAGTTCAGGAAAATGGACACGACTGCCTTTCTTAATTTTTCTAGCCGAGGAAATTTTAAAAGAAAAAATTCAGGCAATCGACGTATTTGTTTAATGATTTTTTAACGTTAGTTAAAATAGTATAAATAATTTATTTATTTAAGTGAACACGATTTATTTTTTTATCTTTCCAGCCACTTAACACCATTTGTTTTTTAATTTTTGTAGGCAATCGACGTAATTGTTTACAGTAAACGTTAAACATTATGATTTTGTGCATAACTTAAATAGGCATTATTGCCATTTTAAGTTTCTAAATTCTTAAGGTCTGTTCAATTATTTTGGAATAATATAATGGAATAATAATTGATGTATTTTTTAATGATTTTTAAACATAATTTAAAGTAATTTTTGAACTTATTCCAGGCATTTTGCCCATGCATGTTTTTTAATAAATTTTTTGTATTTTGTGCATAAATTAAATGAACAGGATTGTCTTTTTAATTTTTTTTTTGACGTAAGTTTTTTTTAAATGATTTTTAAATATCTGGAGTATTTAGGTCAGGCAAATTTTAATTACATTGATATTTTTTTCTTCTAACAGTTTTATGTTTCAAAATTTATCCACATTTACTTAGCACAAATTTGCGATGATTAAATACTTATTTCCAATTTTCTATAAGAAAAGGACAAGCTACTTTAAACTTCAACAAAACAATAATAATAATTACAAAAAACAGAATGTTACATTGCACTAAAAGAAAATATATGTACCTATCATTTTCAATTTCTTTGTAGGTTGTAAGGCTTAGTTTTCACTAAGTAATGTGCAATAAAAGTAAAGTACCTTAATGTACTAATAACTCGATAAAAAGTTTAGTACAATCACATGCATATCAAACATAGAAAAGATAATTGTAGTGATGTCGTATAACCAAGTATATCGTTTTACTGTTGCGCCCTCTGAATGTCGAGAAGTATTACTAACCGAAAGTGAAAATGGGTTTGTGACATCATAAAAGCGGGTAATTTAAAGGTTGACTATGGCGCCAAATTTGAATTTCTCTCTACTATACCGTGGGCTTAAATTTAGTGGAAAATTTGTGGTTCTTTCGGAAAGCCACTATAAAAAATGTTAAAATGGGACTTTTTTGTCCTAATATTTAATACAGTACTCGATTTGTCACTTTTTCTATTTGCGTACTACAATTTCTGGAAGACTCATACATTTTCTACTAAATACATGGGTCTAGGTTTCAGAAATTAAACAAGAAATATTCACAAAATGTGTTACTATATTATAAAAAGAGATTATAGCAAAAAAATATACAATAAAAATGAACAGTTGCATATGATTGTTAAAACAATAAAATCACCAAAAAATTATCGCATATTCAATTTACCAGTAATATTCCTTAGTAAATATTATAAATTAAATAACAAATTAGTAATGAATGTGGCAACAAGTAAAAATTATCAGCAGCAGAAACAAAAGATAAAAAATTGACAAATGCATTGCAATATAATTAATATAGATTAATAAAAAAAAATTCACAATTTATTCAAAAATATCAATTATACATGCTTGTTAAAAATTCTTTCAATTTTGATAATGTATAAAATTACAACTTAATTTAATGAAAAAGTTAAGCAAAGTAGAATTTATATAAACATTAGTTTCTCAGCAAAAATAAAAAGAAATGCCCTTCAAGCCCTTGATTTCCTAATTCTCTAAAGAATTATGAAAAATGGCCGCATTTTATGACATATCAGATGCTTGACAGTCAGTGTAGTCTGGAGGAGGTAATTTCGCTCTCTTACTGCCATCTCTATGTCGAGGAGTAGAAGCTTTTTCAGTGTTCCGTAAATCGCCCAAACTTTCAAGGCCCTGCATTAAAAACAGAAAAATGAGCAGTCAAGAATTACTGCGGAGTAAAGCATGCTGTCAACTGTTCAAGAACTTAGCATAGGATCCATTTACATGGACACGTCTCCGTTGACTTGTAAACCGAATTTATTGTGATTAGTCCTGAAAAATTCAATCGCAACTTACGACTTTTGCAAGTGTATATTAATATTGCATGTTTTTAATTGAAAATTAATTTACTTCAATTGATAAACAGTTCTAGCTATTTTATACAATGAATTAAATAAATAAAAACTTATATTCATAATGATCCTCTTCCTTTAGCGATTTCAACAATGAATGCTGAGCTTGTTATTGATTATGGAGGAATGAATGTTGAAATCACCGGCGAGATAAACGGGTTTTCTCATAGATAGGTGTAACAACCTTACAAATGTTATTTAACCCTTACAAAAAATTTAATTCCAATAAAACTGGTCGGGCAATAAAACCCAACCGGGAGGCCGTATCTTCGCAGGATATAAATCTGGACATCGAATATAATATTCATTTGCACCTGATGCCCCCTGGCTAACAGCGCTGGCGGCCTGGTCCGGATCGCAATCATTGGCCCCGCACATGCACAATAAATCCAGTTTAGAGGCCATAACCGAAGGTTTAGGGTTTATTAATTAGGGCACAAATAGGCTCGCCCACGTGGTTATATCGATTTGAATTACTGCCAGCCTCTACAATGTATGTAAGGATTCTGATATTACTGGGACCTCCTTTTGATGGCTTAATTAATCGTCTAACGTTCAATTAAGACGGGATTCGGATATAAGTAAAGAGTAAAGTTTATGATTATGAAGCCAATAAGACGAAATTCATTTTTCTTACTGTATCAGTTACGGGTAAGTTAGTTCTGAAACAAAGACCAAAATCCGATGAATTTAGAGTAAATATGACAATTTACCATACAAGAAACCGTTTCGTTCCATAATCAAGGAGAGACGGAATCAGAGCAAAACACAAACACTTTACGGAAGCACCGTTTAAC
Source organism: Anthonomus grandis grandis (assembly GCF_022605725.1). Lineage (NCBI taxonomy): Eukaryota > Metazoa > Arthropoda > Insecta > Coleoptera > Curculionidae > Anthonomus > Anthonomus grandis. The sequence goes on along the minus strand of NC_065557.1, from coordinate 6,363,075 downwards.
TCACAAACTCATTTAACATTTTCCATAAACCATAAAAGCGAGTCACAATTTTATTAAATACGACCTCGATCCGGACAAATTCAAAATTCCGTACTTGACCGCCTTCCTCTTACTTTTACGACGCTATACGTTTCTTTTTATTCCCGTAAAACGTTCGTATTTTAAAAATGTTACAACTTTTTCCATAAGAAAACGACGTATAATAATCACGACGAAGTCATGATTATTACGAAGGTTCTTTGGTGGTATAAATTGTAGATGTTAAGTTTTTTTTTTGAGGTAATGTTTAAACATTTTACCCTTAAACCGGATAATTTTTTTTGTTTCTTCCGCATTTTACCAATATTCCATTACATTATAAATCGCCTTAAAATAATATTTCCCAAGATACTAACGTGAGACTTACAGAACATTGCTTTTTTTGCTAAAAGACAATAACCTCAAATTAAATACACAAAATAAAAGTCATCAGCACAGATTTTCCCATTAATTTTAAGCGCACAGTATAGTAGAACGAAATTCAAATTTGGCAACATAATCAAATTTTAAATTACCCGCTATTATAAGGTCACAAATTACGCTTGCGGTTAGTACTAGTGCTCGACATTCAGAGCGCAACATTCAATCGACGTGGCTCTTATGCAAGTTTCCTATCTAAGAAGTATTCATCTATGTTTTGGGGAGCTGGGTGCTCAAATAGTTGGAATGTGCTGCTAGAAGTTTAGGTTAGGAAAAAAGCATTCGTTTGTTTATTCGTCTCTGTCTCATACACTTGATTTATCTCAATATTTGCTAAAGGTTGAATCATTATGATACACCTGCCATGTATATGGAATAGATACGCAGTGTTTTGGTGTTAGCTTTGTTATTATATCATTTTGACGTCTAATTTGTTCTTGCAAAAGGGGTTATATTATCTTGCATAGCAGTAATTACTAGATTCCTTCAATTTTTTCCTTCAAAGTTTTCTTTTATCGTGAAATCACACCTCTTAATCCATTGTCATCACAGGAAGCGCTTGTGTATGTAAGACCGTTAGATTGGTTGTATTCTTTGGTTTGTTTGGTAGGGTATGTGTGGTGTTTTTCATCTGTAGGAGTTTGTAACAGATTATGGTGTTCTCACTGAGTTTCTGAGTATTATTAAAGTATTTAAAACAACCTGTGTGCATGCCGGAGCCAGGTAACACACTTTAGACCAAATGCCTGCACAATATGACACTTTTTACAGATTATTCTTCTCATTCTCTTCTTATCTTATTTTATGCAGAGACATGAATAAAGAAATACATTTTATGATATCCTGCTGCATTTTCCTGTATAATTACATTTTGATTAATATTGAAATAATACTCTTCTTTCGTAATAGAGTGTACATAAGATCGTAAGATCGATTTTTATATGAGAAAAGAATAGAAAACATTTTTATGAGGTAGAAAACTACCTTATTTTATTGTTCCATTACGTTATGGATTTTTATTGTAATGACATTTTTTAACGTAATTATTTTGAATATAAACGAGAAATTTTTTATTTCATATCAATCGTCTCACCGCACGACGTCTCGAAGGTCAGCGCATCTTCCGGAATCATGGTCAGACGAGTATATATAGTCAGGGAACAGACAGTCGAAAAGACGCTTCTAAAACATCGACCTGTGCACTCGAAGATATACTTTTGAAAAAATATGTACTATGTGGGGCATGAGTTCACGGATGCAAATCTGGAGGGCTCCATTAAATTAGCAATTGCAAAAAAGAATAAAAAAATATTTTTCGATTATTTTGATTTATCGTAAAAAAACAATTTTTAGTGTTTAACTCGCGATTGTGACGCCGTTTTTCAATATTTTTTCGGTTGAAGTTGAACGGTTGAAGATAGATATGAATGATCTTCAACCGTTCAAAAATTTGCTCGATGTTGAAATGTTCTCCTCAGGTTTGGTACCGCGCCTCCTTTTAAATAATCTGAAAAATTTTGTATAAATACAATATTTTTTTTTGTTATTGCGTTGAAATTTAGAATGATTAGGCTATTGAATGCTGCAAGAATTTTGAAAAAATATTAAAAAACGGCGTCACAATCGCGAGTTAAACACTAAAAATTGTTTTTTTACGATAAATCAAAATAATCGAAAAATATTTTTTATTCTTTTTTGCAATTGCTAATTTAATGGAGCCCTCCAGATTTGCATGCGTGAACTCATTCCCCACATAGTACATATTAGTACAGTACATGATCGAATTTCGGGGTGCTGATTCCCGACTAATAAGGAGCCGCGTCACCGCTGGGAGAGAGTTCAGGGCAGTGCATTTTGAAATATTGGTGCGAGATTTTAAATCGGACATAAATATTACTAAATTTATACAGTGAAAATAAATATTTCTAGTAGTCGTAAGTGGTCGTGTTTAGTAGTGTAACTGTTTTTGTGCAATCGAATATTACATTGACACCTGTTTTACAGGCATTTTATGAAAGTTGTCAATGATTTGTCAATTTGAAAGCATAAAAACCATGCAGAAAAATTGATAAAATATACAACTTGAAATTTACTTTACCGATGAAATTTAGATGCGCAGTGGCAAAACTGTTAGTTTACATCCCACTATTATAGCCGAGTATTATAATCGAGAAAAAAATAATGACAGGTATTTTTTGTACATTTTCGAATCTCATTAATTCAAAAATAGCCTTAAGTGTAAATAAATTATTAATCCGTCAAAGTCGTGAAATTTCTACCAATTTATACAATTTTATTGAAAGTGAAGCAGTGGCTGGAAAAGTTAATATTCCTCTAAAAAAGTTATTTGCTAATAAATAGTTCCTTAAATATAAATCTTAATGCATCCATAATAATAGAGTAACATTATTTTTAACTCCCAATTCCATATCCCATATTTTCATCTCCTAAAAGAAAACGAAATAGACGCATTTTAACTCTTCCTGATGATGCAGATTTCGGAATTTTGCAGAGAACTATTATTAACTATTGTGATGGCAAAAACAATTCCTACATTAAACACTATTTATCAAAAAAATTGTCGAAGGTACCGGCTATCAAGAATGTAAAAAGAGTCCGTAAAGAGGTCCACAAAATTCAGGGGAATTCAAATATTCAATGTATCAAAAAAATTAACAAATTTTCAGAAAGAATAAAAATTATAAAACCTTTATTTTATTTCAACATAACATGACAATAATAAATAGAACATCACCTCTGTTCATTATGAATGTTTTTTTATTAAAAATGCAATGCCAAGCAATTTAAAATAAATCAACTACAATAATTGAATTTTGTTGCACACTGACTCATTCAATCTTTTGTCTGCGCATCTCATCGGCCACTTAGATATGGATGAGTAGTAGTACATTTTATGATGTTCGCGGACTTACATACATGTACATATGAATACTTGAAAGTACATGAACATATTTTAGCTCCTATGGATTATACAAGAATAAAAAATATATAAATTTTTGTTAATACACAAAACTATATGCCAGGAAAGAATTTTTCTTCAAATATACATATTTTTAAACACTTCTAAGTTTTATTTTTAATATTTCTAAATTCAGTAGGGTAAACAAGAAAAAAACAATGTGCACGCTTCTTTGCTATGATAGAAAAAGTCAACGAACGAATTCGGCATAAATGAAGCAACAACTGTCAAATTGAGATTTCCTCTTTCCAAAGGACTAACATACCCTATAAATTTAGGTAGATTGTCCCTTGTTTATGTCCCACACCTGTGAATTTAGGATTTATCAAAATTACGGCCAATAATAACATTTTCTTATTACATTTGAATTTAGTTTTTCTGTTCACTCAGTGATTGGAAGGATCTACTACGATTTAGCCCAATTCATGGTAAGAGCATAGTTATTCATTTTAGTAATAATGAATTATTTAATTGATAACTTGCTTATTTTAAAACGAAATTTTAAGGTGCAGCACTACAAGCAGGGGTTGAAAGCATCAAGAGAATTGAAGATGGCATTTCACAATAGTTGCGAAGAACAAATGATTTTTTTTGTATAAACATTTAAGCACTCAAAAAAGGATTCGTGTAAACATCCTAGATACGTCATATTATGTCCAATACATGACGTTAAATGTCCTAATAGTAAGTACATATGATGTAAAATCCTGCGACAGCAGTAGTGTAGGTACTGTGTAAATAATGTACGTCATTTCGTGGAGTACGTACAAAATACGTCTTTAGTACGTATCTGTGCGGTTTGGGTAATTTCATAGCGATCGTCAGATATTGAAAAAATGGTTAAAGTCTCTGTTACGTATAAGTCGAAATACCCTCGTATAAAGCCAATATTTATAAGAATGTCCATGAATTTTCAGCATTTTCTATACGCTGACACGTATGTGGTTCGGCGATACCTGTAATAAGCAGCACTTGAGTGAGAGTCTTGGTTCCGAATAAATAGTTTTTTAAGTATTGCTTTTATTTAGCTGGTCAGATTAACCCCAAACAGAAAACCATATTACGTCTTACATTATCCAGCTATACCTATTACTTCGCGAATTGCCCTGTATAACGTAAAAATTTAATCAAACTTAAGCTCAAAAAGGAAAAAAAAGAGAGCCCCCAGACCCGAAAATTCCCACGAACGAGTGAAAAAGGGGGCCGAATGAAAGCGGCCCCGGCACCGAAAATATCTCTTATTCAACGAAACTAGCCGATTTAATAATGCATACCAATCCTGAGCACGCAATTTCCAAATCTTATGATTTTCTTTTGGTCTCAATTTAAGGAAATTTCTAGCGCGGCCGGAATTTTTATAGGTGTTTGCCTGTCAGGGCGCTTTCACTTGAGAAGGTGTCAGCATTTTTCCCCGGCAAAGTGGTTAAATATGTTAACATGAATATTGTAATAAATGTATTCCGCCCTTCGTCGAACGGATACGATCTTTGCCTTTCTCTTTTCGGGGATAACGCGAATTTGAATATGAAAGTAAGACGGTCTTTTGGGTCGGAGTGGTTTTTTTTTCTCTGATTACTAATGTAGTACAAGCCGCACTTAATCGACTTCGTAAAGATTTTTTTACTTGTTCAACTGCCTGGAAAAAGTCCATATTTTCACGATTCTCCCTAAAGTAACCCAAGTCAGGTTTATTGAAGATCAAAATTTGCTGTACATTTTACATATTTAAGTTGTAGTGCTTAGTTACTAACAAAACAAACAAAAAATAGAAATATATAAAAACGCACAACGAAACATAGACACAAAAATAAGACATAGAATCTACATAGATGAACAGAGAACAATATATGCATTAAGTTATACAAAAAATGTAAATATTCACATCCGTGTCAAAGATGCCTTAACGCATTTAGTAAAAGAATAGTTTGAGGATATTAGCAAAATACTCTTTATAAGACCATTAAATTTGTATTTATTTAAATGTCGAATCCTTAATGGTAGCATGTTGTATAATGATTTTCCATAGTAAAAAACTGTGTTTCTAATTAAGGCTCTCTGAGGTTGAGGTATTTATAGGTTTTTTGCCTTCTCTTTACTGAAAGGCATTACAACGACAGTAACGAAAAATTTTATACAGGATTAAATCCCAAAGTATTACGATTTCAAGTTGCAGTGGTCCCTGTAATCTGCTTTGGTCATAAGTTATTGCTGTATTATTTATTTCCTGAACCATTATTTTAATTGCAAATATAGCTGATGCCAAACATTTGTCTAGCTATATAGCTGATGTCAACCTATTAATATAAAGATTTCACCTTAGGTTCAGATCAATTATCACCTCAAGAAACTGATATTCACCCACTCTCTGAATAACGGAATTTTCAGTATGTATTTTTAATCTGTTGGAAGAGAGAGTGTTTGAGAAAACCATATATTTTGTCTTGGAGCCATTTAAAGCCAGCCTATTTTGGTCAAACCACGACTTTATTTTAAATGGATCACAGTTTCCAGAAAAACACAAGGAAGTGTCATCGCCAAAAAGCGTTAACTTGCCAGGAATATCTAAAGCTACTCATAGGTCATTTATATATACGATAAAGAGTAGGGAACCCAATACAGAGCCCTGGGGTACACCATGTGTAATAAGGGCTTAAATGCAGATGTCACTTTACCTTTACTACCTTTTATATAAATCCACTATTGTCTTCCTTCAAAATATGATGCAAACTAGTTCAAAGCGATGCGCCTGCAACCACACGAATGCAATTTATCAAGGAGAATTTGATGATTGGCGCAATCGAAAGTTTTAGCAAGGTCATGAAACACAGCTACAGTAAAACATTTGTCATTTTCGTGTATACATATTCTAGCAACTCATACACTGCGTCCCTTGTATTGGTGTTGCTTCGAAAGCCAAACTGAGAGGAACTTAGTTAAACTAGAATAAAACGGACTTAGGCAAAGGGTCTATAATTTTTGAGAGAACTGATACCAAAGATATAGAACGGAAGCTTGTCACCTTTATCAGTTCCACCTTTATGTATTGGAAGGACCACAGAAGATTTTAGTTCATCAGGAAAAATCCTTTCAGAAAGGAAACAATTTATTAAATGTGCCAGTGTCTCAATGACTTTAAAAGGCAGATTTTCGAGACTCTTTGGAGTAATTACATCTAATCCTAAAGATGATTTTTTTGTAGTTGAAATACGTTTCCCAACCGTTTTTTGTAGGAAACAATGAACCGTCTAATATGATTTTTTTTTATTAATCTTTCGGAAAACGTACCTTAAGCGTAATTATGTGAAACACCTCGACAGTTAATATGGAAATATTCCTCTTTCCTTATAGGATATCCTTACTATATATTGTGGTAAATGATGGTACGTTGGCCAAATATGGACAACGGAATATAGCATTTTTCTGAAAATTTGGTGGTCATGGTAACAAACAATGCTCTATCGCTCTAAAATATTTTCAGCACTGCAGCGTTACCGCTTGTATAAAAAAATGGCAACACTTTTAATTTTTTTAATAGACTACCCTATATATATTTTATTATTATCATATAGTTCCCTATACCTATCTCTTAGCGGTTTTCTAAAAAAAATAATTTTGCGTGTTTTTTATCAAAAACCAGGGGACAACACGGAACGGAAGTTCCTAAAATGCTCAAATTTTAAACATCACTTTATTCAGCATTTTATAGGATCATCAAAGAAACAAATAAAAATTCTTCATTTAATAAAATGGCGAAATGTCCATTTTTTTAAACGGAATCCTCTATATTTTATTTTTTATTCTAATAGACACTTAAAATACCTTTAATTTAATATAACACATTCCTATACCTTAATAACCGCGTTTTAGAAATAAATACTTATTTTCATGAAATATTTATTGATAACTTTAAGCGTTTTTATTTTATAAATTACTTAGTCAGCTATGAAAATGGCACAATGGTTTAATAAATGACAGCGATATTTTTAGTTATGAGAGTAACAGTTATAGTTACAGTATTACCATTATCTTTTATAATCAACCTAATTTTACAAAAAGGAACAATATTATTAACTACTCAAATAGTGGACAATGTGCTCAAATAATAGCAAGAGCTAGATTATCAACCAATTGATAAAAAAAACCTTATTTTTACTACAAAATACTTCGATAGCTATACCTAAAAGTAAAAAGACGTATAATTATAAGAAATTTTCAAAGTGACTACCATTATTCTCTAGACATTTTAAAAATTGTTTTCTAATGAATAGATGCCCTTCTGATTTAGCGTTCATCTAGCTCTTCAAAACAAGTAATAACAGGTTAGACCTCGCTAACGTCATATGTCATATTTAGCTGAAAAGCAAATTATAAGGTCGGAGCAATTTGGGTTTCAAAGTGCCAAGGGAACATCAGATGCAATCTTTTCATTCCTTGAGTCCTTGTTTTTGAGCTTGAGCAGTGGTGATATTGCTGCAGCAGTGTTTTGTGACTTGACCAAAGCATTTGACTGTGTGAGTCACGAAATACTGCTGTGGAAGCTTGAGCGGTATGGATTCAGAGGTCTGGCTCTTTAGTGGTTTGGGTCTTATTTGCATACTAGAATGCAGAGTGTTTCTGTGGATGGTGCCTTTTCAAGGGAGCAGCTTGTGACTCACGGTGTTCCTCAGGGTTCAGTTCTTGGGCCACTTCTATTCCTCAATTATATTAATGACATGGCCAATCTTAGAATCTCAGGTAAATTCATTCAGTGTGAGGATGATTTAACAATTTTATGGAGTGCGATGAATCTAAATATCACAGTTAACAGAGATATTGTTGAAATCAAGAAATGGTGTGATTCCAACAAACTGTGTTTAGATATTTCAAAAACTAGTGTTATGAATTTTAAATGCAATTTAAATAATGTGTTTTTAGAGAATCACATTTTAAACAACTTAGACGAAAATAAATTTTTAGGTTTGTTTATTCATAATAAACTAAAATTTGAGGGCCATATCACGCAATTGTGTAGAAAAGTATCAGCAAATTGTTATGCTCTTAAAGTGGTCGCAGGGGAGGTTGATTTTGACATGGCGAGAAATGTTTATTTTTCTTTAATTGAGTCCCATTTAAGGTATGGTTTGTGTTTCTGGGGTGCATGCACACATTACTTATTTAATAGTGTTTTTGTTTTGCAAAAGAGAGCGATCCGACGTCTGTGTAATGTGAGTATGAGAGAGTTTTGCAAACAGCTATTTATCACTCATAAAATCCTAACCCTTCCTGCCTTATTTATATTGGAATCTGTTTGCCTCGTTCATAAAAAATTTAGAAGTGTGAACACAACTAATAGGCATGGATATAGCAGTCGACGAGCTAATGATGTGCTCTTGCCTATGGCTACAAGTTCACTGATCAAAAGAACTTTTATATTTGATGGTAAAAAACTCTTTATCATCTTCCTGCAGATTTGAAAGGTATAGATAGCTGGAAACTTTTTAGAAAACGTGTTAAAAAACTCTTGGTTGCAAAGGGCTAATATGAAATAACTGAATTTTTGTCAGATAGATTTTAGTCATTTTTACCTTTTTCTTGTAGGATTTTAGGTATATTCTTTATATTTTTTACACCATATCATTTCGCCTAATTTATTTCTATGATTCTTTTTTTTTAGAGTTTTACATTTAATAAAATTGTATATTTCAGGAGTGAATAATATCTGTTTTGTGTTATACATATTGATACTCTTGACATTACATTAGCTTTGTATGTTTTGGTTCAGAGTCTTGGAGGAGTATTTCTGAAGAATGGGGATGTTGTTGGTTTTATCGGTATAGGTAAACCATATTCATGGAAGCAGAATGCCTTTAGGATGATGGACCATAGCATGCTAAATAACCTTTTTACATGTTTGTGTATGTGTTTTTCTTTTTTACAGCTTTGTTAACAAATTTGACAATAAAGCATATATTGATTGATTGATTGATTGAACGTAGCTCTTCCTTGCTGTTTATACCCTTTCCTTTATATTACCCCACAAACAAAAATCAAGAGGTATCAGATCTGGCGATCTCGCCGGCCAATCTCACGGTTCCATACACCTAAATCTTCTTATCTATCATCAAACATATCGTATAATTTTCTTGTTGCGCTATCTTCACAATCAGGTGGGGCTCCATCAAGTTGACATCAACAAGTACGAAAATCTTGTAATGGGAGATCTCCCTAAAAATTATTTACTTGACTTCTTAAAAATTTGGCAGAATTAAGTGGTTTCTCATAAATTAAAAATTTTACTTCATTTTCTTTTAAAAGGCAAAAAACATTGAAACTAAATTTTTCTTCAGTCAGCGTTTCATCAGTATGGATCAAAATGTTTTCACAGAATTCTACCCTTCTATGATAGTCTTATGGATTTTATGGTTGACTAATACTTTTTAAATAATAAGACAAACCTAAATCATCCTTAGCACTTCTAATTAAAGCTTGTGGATATGCGGTTTAACAAATACAATTATAATATCAGTAGCTTGCCCGTAAAACCTAATAACTTCACAATTTTCTGAAATTGAGTTAGGACTAGAATCTGCTATGTAAGGTATACTAAAATCCATTAATATTTGAATGTTTTAGCACAACTTGACAGGTCCCCTATAAATTGGGCTGTGAATTTATTATTTTGTTTTAAAAATAAACACATGCGTAAATTAGGCTATATTTTATAAAAAGCACACTTTACGCTGATATATAAATTTTTTGACGATTTTAAGGTAGGTGGAGCAATTTCTGAGGCAGTTCCATATAGTTCATACTTGATTATTTTGATTACATACTAAAGCTACAAGTATTAAAAATATTCATCTACATTTTCCACTGCATGGCATAGCTTTTTAAGCCCAGATAGGATTTTTGGAGTAGTTTAAAGAAAACTATAAAAGAAGTTTGTTTTTAAAGTTAAAGAAAACTACCATGCAACTTATAGGAAAGTAGGCTTTGTTAAGGTATTCGAAGGAGACTGGAATCTTTACAAATATTTAGATAAAATAAGTGAGTGTAAAAAAAATTTTTTGATAAAGATTTACAAAAACCTAGGAGTAAAATTTTATTCAAATTTTAAAACTAATATTGAATTTAATTAAAAGTTGAAAAACCTCTACAAATATTCAGTTGCCCTTAATACCTTTATACAAAAAAAGAAATCCAGAAAATTGTTATACTCTATTTCGTACATATTTTGGAGAAAATTAGAATATACGTCTAACACCATCGGTCCTTAATCACCCTGTATATACAGGAATATTCCCAATAAAACTTCATATTTCAGGATGGATTTTTCTCAATTTTGCCAAACCCCTCTCTAATTCCTTTACAAAATGAAAAATAATCAACTTCAAGTTCGCCGATGAGCAGGGAATTGTTCGCTGACAACAAAAATTCCCGAGGCAAAGATAAAATATATCCGCTTGGATTTCGCTGAAGGTATATAAACATATATAGGAAGGTACCTATGTATATATTAAAGGAGGGGGGAGGCTCTATTTACTTTTACGTATTGCGAAATTTGTTCGCGGCGGAAACTTCGCAGACGTTCATATTTCAAAACTGCTCGAACTGATTTAAAATCTGACGTTGTTGTTGTTATAACGCGAGCCGCCTTTTAGCCTTTCTCGCCTAACCCTCACCTACCCCCCACCCCTCCTTGCCCACCCTCCCGAATCGGAATAACTTTTTTAAAGAATACAAAGTCGGGAAATTACAAAAGGGACGTTTTAAATGGATTTGTTTGCGTTTGAAAATTGCATGTAACGTTTCGAATTGGAGAATTGTTCGAGGTTCAAGTTGGGCAATTTATCAAAACCATTTCACGGGACACGGAAATAATGGGCACGCTTTAAGAGTTATTATTAGAGCGTCGTGTCAGTCCTGATTTATTTACGTATTTAATTAAAATATGATGCAAGTGAATAAAAGGTTAATAATAAGGAAATGTGAGTCACGTCCATATAAGTTATGCATAATTTATGTAATGAAGTTCTATTTAGGTAACAAAAAATTAAAATATAGAATTTTATATTTGTCTTTTCCCTGAAGTAGTTTGAACCTCTCACTTTTTCATGCAAGCAGTTGATGACATTCTTTATTCCTTACAGGTAGTTGTGATAATTTTTCCTATTCCTTCCAGGAATTTTAAGAGAAAGTACACTAAAAATAATATGAACTAAATAAAAGCTAAAAATTATTATTAATACATCGTTTCAATCTTGTGAAAGTTAATAAAAGTTCAATTATAAACAAAAAAATTAAATATTTATATTTCTTATTTCTTCCTTAACTTCCTGGAATTTCATATTTTTTCATGTCTGAAGTAGTTGAAACTCTTTTAGTTTTTCATGTAAGCAGTTGATGATGTTTTTTAATATTTGCAGATATTTAATATAGTTTTCCAATTTCGTTTAAGTTACATAGTTAATTAAAATATGATGCAAGTGACTAGGTTAATAATAAAGAAGTGAGAGCTACGCTCATCTAAGTTATGCAGGGTATCTCCATATATGACATATATATGTATTTACTCACAATTCATGTTGACTCCAGATAACAAAGAAATTATATACTTCTCTCTCAACTACCTGGAAGAGTTTTATATTTTCTTTCTCACTGAAGTAGCTTATTTTCCTGGAAAATTAATGAAATGGAAATTATTTCCATTCGAGCAGTTGATGACAGTCTTTATTCTTTGTCAATAGTTAGAAACAAGTCTTCTTGACTTTAGATAACAAACAATTAATGTATAGATATTTTTTTCATTATCAACTGCGTGGAAGAATTTTTTACCGTTACTTTTTACCTGAAGTAGTTGAAAGCCCTTAATTTTATATGCAAACGGTTAATTACATTCTTTATTCCTTACAGGTAGTTGAAATAATTTTTTTAATTTCTTCCAGGAATTTCAAGAAAACTTAATATCGTTCATTAAAATTATCGTTAATTATTATTATAGCCTCGTTCTAGTATTGATTTATTTAAGTATTGAATTAAAATATGATGCAATTGAATAGAAGTTAATAATAAGGCGAGTTACGTCCATATAAATTATGCATAGTATTTCTATATTTGACATGGCATAACCTCACATAACGTATGTAATGCGATACAATTCTATTGATTTTCAGTTGTTTCTCACACAACAGAAAATTAGTTAAAATTAGTTATAAAATTTGTGTGAGCAAACGAGAGTCATGTCCATATAAGTTATTCAAATTCTTCCTCCATCCAATCCAGAAAACCTTATTACATACCTGAAAGTATGGTCTTCGAAAATAAGCCAATCATCAATTATTAGTCCCAAAATTTTGCTAGCATGGTGCCTTGGCATAGGCTCCTTGTTCAACACAACATTATCAATAGAACACTTGAAACTCAACACATTTGTTTGCGAGAAATTGAAACCAAGATTATTTTCCTCAAACCACTTCTTAATTGTTTCAATATCCAAATTCCTCTTATGGCATAAAATATTGGTGTCACAAGCAAACATTGTCACTTTGCCTTTTATTACTAGAAGTGGCAAGTCATATATAATATAATAACAGGGATAGTAGTGGTCCCAAGACAGAACCCTAGGGAACTCCAATGAAAACTTGCACTTCCTGTAAGGAATAGTTGTCAAAGTTGACTTTCTGAATACGAACCGACAAGTAGGATCTGGGCCATTCCAAGGATAAGCCTTGAAAATCGGTCCAGTTTCGGCATCAGTATTCTGTGATTTACACAATCGAATGCTTTGGATACATCACAAAACAGCACTGCAGCTACATCATCTGCATTGAAACTGATTTAAACTAGCTCAAGAGGACTAAACATAGCATCTCCTGGGCATTTCCCTTTATGGAATCTATGGCTGCCCTATAGTGGAGTAAAAGTTAATTTTGTATTCCCTTCTTAAACTCAAGTGAATAAAAAAATAATAATAGGGAAATGAGAGTCACGTCCGTATAAGTTATGCATAATTTATGTAATAAGACGTACAATTCAGGTAACAAAAAATTTAAATAACAATATGTTTCACTTCTTCCTCAACTGCCTAGAAGAATTTAATATTTTCCTTCTCTCTGATTTAACTTCTTACTTTTCATACATTCCTTATTCCTTATAGGTAGTTGTAATAATATTTTTCAATTTAGTCCAGGAATTTCAACAGAAAATACATTTAAAATAATGTCAACTAAATATTAATCAGTTAAGACTTATTATAAGAGCGTCGTTTCGATATTGATTTATTTACGTATTTAATTAAAATATGATGCTTGTGAACAAAATGTTAATAATAAAATAATGAGAGTCACTTCCCTATAAGTAATGCATAGTTTTTTTTATTCGACATGATATAATCTCACTTAACGTATGTATTAAAATAAAACTTTAATGGCTCTACTCAGTTATTTCTCAGAAAACAGAAAATTTAAATGAAGCAAGTAATAAAATTTTTATAAGCAAACGAGTGTCATTTCCATGTAAGTTATGCATAATTATTTTTTAATTTTGAAATAGTAAAAATTCGGCCCCAAAGTTTGAGGAAAATTATAACAAAAACTAAATTACGTTTCAAGTTTAATACGCGTGAAAGCGAATCATTACATCACCGAATAAGAACACAAGGTCTACATTATAAGTTTTCCTCAAATATTTCGATCTTTTACCAATTTTAATTGAATCGATGCTGCAAAATTCAGTACACAGAGAAAAATTATTGTTGATCTTTTCATATGGCAGGCACCTTTTTTTTTAATTCGACACTATCAAGAATGGTGTCAAAAATAATTAAAATGATCACTACCTGACAACTAAACTTCCCCATATCCATATTTGTCAGACTGTAACTTTCTTTTTCTTATGGAAGCAGTCGTCTTGACTCTCTGAAATGTTCAACGCTTTCTCTTCATAAACTTCGAACTCCACTTATGTATCAGCTACCACTTTAATCAGTTCATCTATTATCAACTATTAGTGCAATCTTTTACTAATAGCATGAAAACTTGAAAGTAAGAAAAGACTGCATGAATACTACTCCAAGTCGATCTAGTTTAATTCGAAGAAGCTAGAGGATCTTCTTGTCTCTTAGTCACATCTTCAGTTAGATCTTCCCCAATCAAGATAATAATTTCAATGATTTTACCATAGTATTCATTAAGTATTTTATCTGCATCAAGACCAGATTTTTTTCCAGGTATAGTTTGTAACATTGCCAAGCGATATGGAGGTGAGGTAAAAAAATGTTAAAACGCTTGAACAGTTATTTACAATTTCTTAAGAAGCCTGCTTCAGTACAAATTTCAACAAATTTTGAATTCTCTCTCGGCATGATTATTCAAACGTTCTTCTAAAAATGATACTTTATATTACATTAACTGTGAAAAAGTAAAGCCGAATTCATTTAAATGAACAGAATAATTTATATGGCTTTTAGATGTCCCTCAGATAACAGAGAAATTCAGATATGTATTAATGTCTATAAGAAAGTGAGAGTCATATCCATTTAGATTATGCATATATTTCCATCTAATGCCACATACCCTCAAATGACGTAAATATTGAATTATATATTGTATTGCTTCCAGCTACTCCTCAGGGTTAAAAAAAGAGCAAGTGACTCTGCACTATGTCCCAAATTTGAATTTAGTCCCTAGGCACCATAGTCCCCTTAGTAATTTAACAGACAAGCGAAAATTGTAACCCTTAATAAGGTTGTCAGTGGAGTTTTGACCGAGAATTATTCAAAGTGAACGGCACACATAAGAGCCAAACCGCTCGGCAGCTTTTCCTTTCACATATTACGAAATAGCGTAGACAAAAGAGAAACAGACTGAAGTTAGGCGGATGCGGTTTATTTCGCAAGCGGCGAAATTATAAGATGCAAACTGGAGGAACAATGTGTGCGAGTATGAGTATGTAAAGTGCCGAACGATAGTGGAAGGGAAAATTGGTTGGGAAAATTTATTTGACGTTGCAATTATAGCGGAGGGTTCGTTGAACACTAGCTGAGCAATTTGTAGGCTTAATTAATTAATCTGTTTACAACCAAACTGCGAGTTTACAAGATGTTATACGAATTATGGTACATAGTATTACGATGAGTAAATTCCTATCTAATGAACTAACTATCTCTATTATTGTGAGAGCGGGGTAAGGTCCGAGCTAGTGTTTATTTAATATTAAAGTGGCATAGGTCGAATTATTTACTAGATACGGGTTCCAACATATAATTTTTTTAAATGTTTATTTTTAATTTTTTTGAGTTGAATTTTCTTTATAGCGATTGGACAATTTATATTTTGTTTTCCAAGTTTTGCGTTACTCACAAAATGGCGTAATTTTAAAAATCATAAACTTCGGTGGTGCTTCACAAATTTTGACATTTTTAGGAAAAGTTAGATAATAGAATTCTTTTTTGATTGGTATATTTTTGGTGTAAACTTTGTCAAGGGGGTATAGAGGGAGAAAAGTAGACTCCACATTGATTTCAACTAGCGGCATTATGACGAGTCTTGGTCACCTGAGAAAGAGAGGTACTGATATACTTATGGGCATTTCCAATATATCATTTTTCAGTTTTCTCTAGTGGTTATATACGTCAGCATTCTGGTAACTCCTTATGAGTGCATTTTTATGTTTTGTTATTGGATTCGTCTCTGGTTAGTATTTGAGTTTTTCTTTTTGGTTGCAACCCCTACTAGGCTAGTGTGACACGTTAAGCCTATTGCCATTTTTTTAAATGATAAATTTATAGCTATTAAAACAAATTTTTAGTTAGTCGCTAATAATTCCTGGAAGGGAAATCCATGTAGTAACAAATCATTTAAGTGCATGTGACCATTGTAGAGTACCAGATTAAAATTCAACTACCAGGAAGATTTTCAGGCATTCCAGTGCGTTTCTCCATCTTACAGAAAGCATCACTGATCAAGTACCTCGAGGAGTCTTTTAGGTGCATCTATATAACCAGCTTATGAAGAGCATCAAGCTCTAATACAACTGAATGATGAATTACGAACGAATTCACGATATTTTATTTTTCAACTACTAGACTAAAACCCTCACATTTTCCATCAAAAATAATTTTAACAGTCTAGCAAAAATAGAGTATTTTTTAACGGCCAGACAATGACAGGGCGCAGGCAGCGATATTAGGGCACACGTGACATGCACCCTTTAAATTGTAGGGCAGCTTCTGCTGCTACCCTGTAATGAATTCGGCGCGCTGTGACCGCCACTAAATTAGAAACAGCAGCGTGTGCTGTTAATCGTTCCGTACGTGCACATATGCATTATGCAGCTACGGCATTTGTCTTCATATTGCTGACTTGCCGGGGGGGGGGGGAAGGCCACTTTGATTACGTGTGTGCACCGACGGGTAAACAAACTTTGACCCGCAAATATAGACTTTACCATTGAATATTGACTCGATATTAATGGGACCACCGACCATTTCCATGCGATTTCCAAATTTCGCAATTAGTTTCTATTTAATGTGTTAGTAGAGTAAACATGCATAATTTATGTGGAAACGACTCGCATTTAATCACAAAAGAGTTTTGATTAGTGGTAGATTTGTGATTTCAGGGTTACACCACAGGTTCCAACCATACGACGTGATTGTCGTTTGCTCCTCAAATTGTCCAAATTTCTAGTATCTGCTGTGGTTTTTAAAAGTAAAAAGTGCTATATCCTATGTATTTTAGTTCAAATTATTGTCATTTGGGGTTCAAAAAATGAGCAATTAAATCCTTAATTTGACAGATATTAGTGCTGGAGTAGGCGCAATGGCGACAAATCTTAATGGCGATTTAAATTCACTGCGAGAGGAATTTATGAAACTGAAGTCATCGTAGATACCAACGTCAGAATCTGATGATTCCTTAAATTCTAACTACACTTCAAGTGTATGTCAGTAGTTCTCTAGGAAATCTTACAAGAGTAATGTAACTAGTATTGAGCGTAAAATGGCATATATGGAGTTTAGTGGTGTACGTGCCTTAAATAAAACAAAATTAAACGTATTTGATTTATTGAAGATAGTGGATGAATTAAATAAATATTTCGTTGATTCTCCAAAAAATTATTTTAATCCTGATCTGGACTTGATTTACTTCTATAATAATAATCGGTTGAACAAATCTACTTTCGACTTGTCTCTCGTAATAAAAGGTATAGTATTTAAAATTTATTCCAACATAAAAAGTAAAACTATTGATATTGATAAACTTAATATAAATTTAATATTACTTATTTGTCCAATAACATTGAAACCGCTTACACACATCCTAAACTTTTGTATCGAAAAGTCATATTTTTCTCTTAAGTGAAAAGGAGAAAATGTTGGGCCTTAGTACTACCTCATTACTTTGTTTTATACCCTTTTGTCACCACATTTTTGAACTCTTAAGAGCCTTACAAAGAACTGAAATAGCCGGAAATACATTTGCCATCCTGCAATTGAATTCGGCACCAAAGCATTTGTACCTATGATTCTTATGAAACACTTTTTGACTGGCATTTAAGTGATTAAATATGTTAAATGGTCAAAAGGTGATTTTATTTATTCCTATGAGGTTTAAGACTTAGATAAAACCAAGACATGCCCTTATTTTTAAAAAATCATGTAAAATAAAAGATAATAAACCTAGATGAGGTGGACTATTTGTCTACGAGTGCTGTGCCTAGATCCAAATACCATAAGTCAAATGACTTAAAATTAATTTATTTAACAAATCTTTATTCTCTGGTCAGTTTTTACTTAAATTTAAATGGCTTTTTACCTAAAAAACAGTCTGGTTTCAGAAAAA
Organism: Anthonomus grandis grandis; assembly: GCF_022605725.1. Classification (NCBI taxonomy): domain Eukaryota; kingdom Metazoa; phylum Arthropoda; class Insecta; order Coleoptera; family Curculionidae; genus Anthonomus; species Anthonomus grandis. The sequence goes on along the minus strand of NC_065557.1, from coordinate 6,344,814 downwards.
AACATAACATACGTAGAAACGACGTAGGCTTTTGTAACTATATGAATATTTTCAAGGGTCTAGATGAAAGCTTTGATAAATGTTTTAGTGTTATTAGATTTTACTAAGGCATTTGATGTGGTAAACCATGATATCTTAATGTTTATTTAATGCTATATTGGCTTTAGTAGGGAATCCATTGAATTGATTTCTTCGTTTCTTACTAATAGAATACAAAAGTTTTTTTTGAATGGTATGGTACTGTCTTGATGTGATTGCAAGTGTGCCGCAGGGAAATATAATTGGTCCTTTGGTCTATATGTATTATACCTCTCAGTTTTTTAAATCATTAAAATATTATAACCATCATATGTCAGATAGTACTTAAGTGCATTTTTCTTTTAAGTCCTCTCAAATTTTGGAAGACAACGCTCAAATTAATTCTAATAATTAATCCAGCAAAATCGGTTGAATTAATGTTCTGCAGGGAAGTAAACCTTAACATAGAACTTACCTCTAATTTAATATCAATAGAAAACTGCTAAAAATTTAAGCTAAATTATTGACAGTAAAATGAGGTATAAAGAGCAAGTAACAGAAAAATCAATTATGTAGTATTAAGACTGTTATATGGAAATAGAAACTATCCAAATCAGGATACAAAAAAAAAATTTGAAGCGAAGGCTTAATGCTTTCACGTATGAATTTCTGTGATAATATCTATGGATTCTATTTGGACTGTTCGGATTTTCAAAGAATTCGAAAGTTACAGAACTCATACATATTTACGGCTTATAATATGACGTAGCCATTTCCCATAAACTAAAAGAAGTAAATTATCTGTATTTTAACCATATCTTTTTATATCAAAGAAATATTCAATAGATCTTTTTCTCTCTTTTTCACATGTTATGAATGTGTCCACATATATTAATAAATATGAAATTTTGAATTTCTCTTTTCAACCCAAAGCACTTAAGAAACTAATTAACGACTTACTACTTCGCAATCAGTGGTCTGGCGTCGTGTTATTGCCAAATACTAATTGCGTCTAAACCTGCATATATTCCATTAAATTACGTCTATAACTTACATATGTAATTCCGATATTCCTGCTTCATTAATATAAGTTTTAACTCTCTGCCTACTTTCTTAATGAAAAAATGTGCATAACTTATATGCACATGCTTAATAAAATTTTATTCACATGCATCATATCAATTCCTTGTTATTTGGGCATTATGTGGAAGGTTATGTCGTCTCGAATGAGAAAATAGGCATAATTTCTATGGACATGATTCTCATTTTCTCTCAAAAATTCTTATCTGGCAATATGGTTCACTAATGTTTGTAAGGGTAATAAAGGTTATGACTCGATGATTGCTTTGACGAAAGCAATAAGAAAGATTAAGGAAAATAAGTTAGAACTCAAGATAGATATTCTTTTGATTTCCGATATTCGAAAGAAAATTTGAAACAGGTTCTTCAATATGTACAAAAACCAAATAAAAGAAAAAAATGTGTTTTTTAAAGCATTTTCTCACGATAAAATTCATTTATTCCATGGTCCACTCCATAAATGTTTCATCTTAATTATTCTCTATAAACTCTTTTCCATGTACGTGTATAAACCGAACCGCCGAAACTAAATACGTTAAAACTTCGAGTTTCCTAGCAGAGTTATTAAAAGTTTACCGCTGCTCGTTTAGTGAGTTGATTACTATCCATACGGTTGCTTTGTGAGCTTAATTTTCTAGGATCGCGCACATCTACATTTGGAGCACACATGTTCAGATCTGCTGCAACGGTGAAACCAAATATGCCAATTTTAAAACTTTTTAATGGCATGTTGGAATTTATTAATTTGTTGTCGCCCCGACGTTCTCCGCTTAATTCTATGTGGATATATTACAGACTAATTTGTTGGTAAATTAGTTGGGCATGCTGCGAGATGACAGAGTCATATAATTTGAAAAGTTTTTAGTGCTTCTGTACGTCTAAATGCCTGGAATAAAATGGAAAATAATTCTAAAAGGCTGAAATGTGTAATTATATATTGCAATGGCACCATTGAATTTGTTAGCAAAAACCCGTTGAAAATGGGTTTGTGTTGAAAATAAAAATAATTTTTTCGATTTGTAGAAAGTGGTTAGTGGTATTTAAAAACTTATTGCACCATTCAATTTGTAGAAGAAAATTAGTTGCAAACGAGTACTGCATTGAAGGATTTTAGAAATTCGTATTGGAAATAATTCTATTTAAGTGCCAGGAAGCAATTTCAACCAAAACTCTCTGACTGAAATTCTAAACTCACAATTTAAATTAAGTAAAATTCATCTATGAAGTATATCATTATACAGACAAATCAGGAAAGTAAATTTTCGAAAATAATCCTGTAGATTCAAGAAAGCAGACAATCAAGATAAATACATATTTGAATTTAAAAGGAGAATTTTCTTTCACGTAATAAGTGGAAGACATTAATTTTATATCAACTTTTATGACATAAATTTATAAAGTCTGGAAACTTTATAGCATTATTCTACGTAAAACACCTCTCAAATTTAAACTATATAAAATTTCAATTTTATTTATACCCTAATAATGCACAAATGTTCTAGGCATGTTACAGGATAATATACACTTAGGGTGTTTAGTATATATTAAGGTATGGGACATTCTTAAGATATCCCAAAAAATATATATATTATCCAATTAGATATTTCTGAAATGTCTTTTTTAAATATTTTTTTATTTAAATATTCTTTTTTTAAATTTGTAATAAATAGTTAAGCTGATAAGAAAAATTTTTTTCTTAATTTATTGTAATCTTCTTAATTTTTGTCCAAATCACTTTAATAAAAAAATTTCTATTTGAGTATTTTAATTTTTTTGTTTCTTATATTTATTGATTGTTTTTTTATCAAGACCATCATATTTATTTTTTAAATTTTATAAATATTTAACCAATTTTTTAAATTTTAAATTTATTTTTACCTGTAAAAAATTATTTTGATTTCTATAATATTAAAGTAAATGTTTCCAAATTCAAAATAATTATGGCTAAAATTAATTGAATGCTTAAAATTAATAATAATCTTTATTAGCAATAAAATAAGAGTTATATTTAATGTCCTTCAATAAAATTTGATTAATAGGTAATTAAAAAAAATTATTTATCATTTAATATTTAATTATTTAAAATTTAAAAAAAAGAAGTTTTCTGAGAAACCATACAATATCGAGTTTTCATTTTCATTAATCAATTAAAAACATATAATTTTTGCTCTTAGTTAACTACTAAATTTAAAGTAATAATTAAAAGAGAAATATATAAAAATTAAATAACACCTATTAAAACAACGTTTACACGCATTTTAATAGAAAGCGACCATAGCATTCCCGACCTTATTAAATGAGTGCAAAAAAGATTTTTACACCCTTAATAACCAGAATGACCCGCGATGATCCCGGAAGGTCGTAGGGAAGGAAAACCGAGATAATTATCGGGGATAATTACAAATTATCAGGGCCCATGTACGTGCTACTTTTCGGGCTTGAAAGTGTATGCTTCCCGTCCCCTTTAATGGGTTTTTCCTCCTTTTTCCACTGAAATGATTTTAATGGGAAGTGTGCAACTGTTGCGAGAGCACTATCAAGAATTCCCAACAAAGAGAGAGAGAGAGACCCTGTCTTTTAAGAATTATAATATTTTTACCCTTATCACCGGTAATAAAGCGAAAGGAAGAGTGAGTGAGTGAGTGAGGGTCCTCTCTACTAAAGAACAGATTATATTTCTAGGGAATTTCGATTTGCCCTCGCCAGGAAATATTTTGATGAATAGCGCGCGTTCCGAATAACATTGACTTCTTTGTTCGATTTATGGGGCCCCTCTCTCACTCGATTGATAAACCGAAGGGAATTTGGTCCTTTGAAGGGCCCGGGAAAAGGATGTCGCAATTAGACGGAAGAACAGTGAGAAGGTCGAAAAGGGCATTTCTGGATACGCATCCTCTCCGGATCGGTTTTCTAACATATAAATGGCCGCTTTGTTAGTTAGTCAGGGATGATAGGGTAACAATTTAATATCACTAGAGCCACACGTTTATTTTCGCTCTCTAGGAAATCTAATAAATAATTCCCATTTGTATTTGCGCGCGTATAAATAGACTAAACGTATTTTCGGGGTCCTGCGGGACGTTTTCGGGATCGACGAAGGTTTTGCGAAGGGCCCGTCTCGGGGGCCACCGGAGACCCGAAATCCGCTACACTATTCATGAGCGGGTTTACGTAATTCATGACGGTAAGAAAAATACGTTTTTTTCTTATAACCAAATTAGCCTGAAAAAGGTCCTAAATATTAGGCATACTCCTTTCTCACATTTGTTGATTTTTTTTAATTAAAAATTACATTAGATAATCAAAGAAGAGAAATTTAAAATGAGCTTTATTATAAAAAGACAGAATCTCCTTGAGAGAGCAACAATAAGATATGAAATTATCCAAGTAAACATAAAACGTCAGAACCTAATTTAAAAATTAGGCAAAAATGAAAGAATAAAGATGTGAATTAAAATAATCTACGATGCACGAAAATACTCATCTGGTGTTAAAGATGCCCTTTTTCACATTAAATCAAAAGCCATTGGACATGATGATATTGGTATTGAATGTTGCTATTTTCTTATCCAATAATTCTTCCTCTAATAACACATTTAGTAAACTATTGTATAGAAACGTCATCTTTTCCTGATAAATGGGAGTCCTCCTTGTTAACACCTCTTCCTAAAGTAAATAATCCTCCAGAATTAAAAGACTTACGCCCGGTTAGTATACTTCTAGATAAAAGAATATATACAAAAATATAATTTACTACCGGAAGTACAGTCTGGATTTCGACCAGGATATAGTTGCTCGACGGCGCTTTTGAGAGTTCACATATCATATAATTCAAGCTATCAAAAATCACAAACTAACTATCTTAATTCTCTTGGACCATTCAAAAGCATTTGACAAGATAAGTCGCACTCTTCTTTTGGCAATTTTAAAATATTTGGGTTTTGATATACAGTCATGTAACTTAATTGCTACTTATTTACAAGGCATAAGTCAAAGAGTAAAAGTCAATGGTAAAATATCGAGAGAGTATTGTAATAAGTAATAACGTGTGTGCTCATCATATTAAACAATTAAAACATAATGCTCACTTTTAAATGCTGTAAAATAGACTGTCTGAAATTGGTCTGCACTTTTTGCTTCTCCGTTTTCCATCAGAGCTCTTTGGACCGTATATCTGGAACAGCCAAATTGGGAGAAAATGGAAAATCACATCGACAGGCAACGGCGACATAGGTAAGTCTTAAGAGGAAAAGTTTTGATTGATTTGAACAATTGATTCACAGGCTCAACGCATTGATTCTCTCAAGGCTTAATTGAAGAAATAAATAAGAAAAACGAGAGGCTACATAAAGAGTTCTCTTAATGAATTAAAAAGTAAGCAAATAAATGACTTACTGGGCTAAACAAAATCATGATTGTAACAATTGACACTTTAGAAAAAGATGTTCAATTCAAAATTAATTAATAATCAGTTATTCTCAAAGAGTATTTAGTAATATGTAACAAGAAGAACTCAAAATCTCACAAATGTAGCATCTATTAGTTACGTTACGTGTTTCGCCTTACGGCATCATCAGACCTTATTTTAAGTGTAATAACATATATTAAAGAACACATATGATAACATATAGGTAAGCATGAGATGGTAACTGGAAGTTTATATAAAAGAAGAATCATTAATACAGAAAATGGACGAATTTCAACGATCTCTTACTAACTGGAACATCTACCGGCCATTTGCATCTCTCCTGTATCATTATCTCAATTTTATCAAGCCATTGTTGACCGGAAGGCACTACGGAAGTCTCATGTTAACACTTTTACTTCTCGGCAATTTTAATCTTCCAAATATCTTGTGTAAGTATGAGGATGATCAACTTATTCCTCAGTGCACTAGTTCCTGGGGAGCATCCCTCATTTGAGTCATAAAATCATGACTAACATTGCTCCTAGTGATCAAATACAAATTAATAACAACAAAGTAGAATGGGTTGACAAGTATGTATATTTGAGTCATAAGATTAGAATAACCAGACACACCTGAAAACTAAGCGGAAATATCTCAATTCCCTTGAAACAAAAACGCTTTACCTTACCAGGACATATTGCCCTAACTTAAACTTAATAATCAACGAAAAAACATTTAGAATAAAGGACATTAACCGGAACCGGATAACCTGAAGAGGATAGCGACAAAATGGATTGCAACAGCAAGGAACAGAGAAAACTGGAGATGTTAGACCTATGTCCAACCATGGACGGTGAAAGGCGCTGCATGATGATGGCATCTAAATGGCATGAACCAATGCAAACTATTTGACATCGACTAGATTTGTAAGATTTTAATCATGAAGATGCTACACTCTCAAAGCCATGATGCTTACGCAGCAAAATTCTATGATTAATATAATCAAATGCTTTTGATAAATCACAGAAAGATGTCGCATTTCCTTGAAAGATGAACCAAAACATACAAAACATGACCAGGCTTATTTAAAAACAATCTACTAGACATGCCCGACAAAAAACTGGCTGGATCAGTATTTTGAATAATATTTTTTGTTCATTTTCCTGCCATAGATCAATGAAATTTGTTATAAAGATGAAGAGATATGTCGGAATCATTAAGGCTTGTAGAAAATTGACTATTTTTGCGAATAATCTCTTATTGGACTCAAATCTCTTATTGGAAAAAATATAGTGACCTTGAGAAGGTTATTCTGTTTTTAAAGTTCTTTTTTGGTGAAATAAACGTTGAGTAAAGACACTTTTGTAGTATAACTCGTAATGCTCGACGTGACAATGGATGCGCTGACCTCAAAATAATTTTTTAAGGTCATTTCAAAGCTACCACGCCAATAACTCCTTATGTTAGTAAGCTTTACCCGTAAATTTGTCGATTACGGTGGCATTTATACGCGAAAAAAAATGGATGATCAAGGACCACTATTCCCAACAATCAGTTAATTACATTCAACACACGAAACCGTCGTACTTCAAACGACCCAATACCATTTTACACGTACAAACTTAATAAGGTCAAGATCGCATTGCTGCCGATCCCATTACCCCAAAGCCGAAATCAAATCAACGGAACAGACAGAAAACGAAATGCATCATCATTCTCGGAAAGTTTTCCATCAGTTTTAAAAGTATCTCGGGTGTTTCTCCGGGGCTCTTCCCTAGAGGGGGTCGAGGGGGAGGGTAAAGAAATGCGCCACTTAAAGACACGAGTAAAAACGATGGGGCCATCTGTAACCAGCACGGGCGGGCAATCCGTTCGGAAGAGACACAATCGGGGCCGGAGCTGCAGCTCCCGATCGCTGCAGTTTGCAGTCTGATTGAATCCAGATCGCGGTGTGTCCCGCATACGAAAATGCCACTTTTGTTCCAAACCACACGAGTTAACTGAAGCCCGGGGTGTCTTTCGTAGTGTTTCTTTTTTTTTTTTGTTCGATACGGTTTGCACTTTTTTTTTGCTCATCTTCCTATACTCGTTTGTTTGAATAGAGATTATTTTGTTTAATTAGGAGTCTTTGATTTGTTTTTTTTATTTACTAAGGTAAAATACATTTTACAGCTTAGATCTACAATAACAACAAGTTTAAATCTAAGAAAGTACAATTTTCTTAGCTGCTAATTCAAATTCATTCAGTGACGTAAAATTTAAAAACAATCAGCTCTGCATAATACTTGCAACAGTGGACGAGATTCTATTGACTACAATATGTTCTACAATAGGGAATATTAAGGCCTAAAATTAAGTTCGCCATCAATAACAACATCCAGGAATTCTGCATCAGCACTATATTCAAAGGAAATATTTTGGAGGATTACAAATAAAAGACATTATTTTATTCAGAAGAAGAAGATTTGAGTCACACTAGGATTTTAGATTTTGAAGATCAACGAGAATATAGGCCATGTTTTAGAAAATTTCCGTAAATAGTCGTGTCATCTAAAAATAAAGTAAATTTAGAATAAAAGTAGTCTAAGAACCTTGGAGGAACCCTCACATATTTTTTAACCTATCTGAATGTGTGTCGTTCGTCATAAAATGATTTAAAAAGAACGAACGAAGACATGAACAAGTCTAAGAAATAAACGTGAATTCGAGGAACACCTCAGCAAAATACTCTAAGATAAACGTTTATCAAACGATATTAACACCTTGAAAAGTGACGAAAACGCGAAGACGAAATAAATAGACTAAACAAGGAAGTAGCAAAGGTAATCTGAAAGAACTGCTTAATCTATCGAGAATAATATATGAGAACGAAAGCATGAAAGTAATGAGATGCAGACTAAAAAATGGGAAAGGTGAAATAGTTAAACCTAAGGACAAGGATGGTAATATCACGTCGAACAGAGATTATTACAAATGATCATTCATCATATATAATGATATAAGGAATAATTTTATATTCTAGACACTCTACATCCAGAAAAACATTACATACAAAGAGAATGGTTCAAAATTAAGGTTTCGAGGATATTCTTAAGATCTCTCTGGATAAAATTATTATATTCAAATTCCTGTGTTTTCAGTAATCGGGTCGCGAATTAAATATTTTGTGGTGAAGTACAATGAACTAAATAAGATGTTCTATAATAGGGAACATGAAAGAGAAATTGGTTGCAAGTGTGGCGAACCGGCAAATTATGAATTTTAAAAGTAGTCAGACAGTAAGGGTTTCTAATACAGCCAAACACACATCATCATATTTTCTTTTGTCAGTTAGTGGACTTAGGTCCAGATAAAACATTATCAACTCATTAGTAAGATTTATTCCTGATTTCGATAGAATATATCGTCAAAATCTCAGAAATTTATTTTGAATCCTGTCAATTCTCTCAATATGTTTTTGGTTGTAAGGACACCAACACTTCCAAATTCCAGGATAGACCTAACAAAGTCGACATATAATGTTTTCAGTGCAAACACATTATTAAAATCTTAGCATGTCTTCTCAATAACCCTAATAAACATTTCTTTAAAGTAAGAATGTAGGTGTCCAGATCTACTTAAATCCTTCATTACACTAACCTCTTAAAGAATGATATAATTAACAGAATACTGCACTAGCAACTTACTTATTATACGACTAAATCTCTGCATTAAAAAACTGGCGCTATTAAAAAAAAACCATGTCATTCCTTTGCAGTTTTAACACGTCATTTGGTCTCTCAACTGCAGTAAATAATTTTAGCTCATCTGCAAATATCAAGCATCCACATACGTTAAAAGTGCCTAAGTTAATTTTGAATAGTATAAATAGAAGGGGAACCAAATGGAACCCCGGATGTTACATTGAAAGGATTGGACAAGTGATCGTCAGTGTATACTTAAAGTCAAAGCTTTTCTGAACAACAAGGCATGACTGAGGTTGTCAAAGGCCTAGATACCGTTAAGTTCGTATCAACAGAATGTCCAAGCGTAAAATTATGTTGCCCAGGCAATATTTTTTTATTGAAAATGGACTGACTAAACGAACATAACATACTGCTTAAAAACCTTTGGAATTACTGATTAAATATCTATAGTTCCCAGATATTGGGAAACTAGCCAGATTGTAAGAACTTGTAAACTATGTGGTATAAAGGGTCATAGAGAGTATGAGAGCAACATTTTATGATTATGTTAGAGCCTTTTCCCTATTTTAGGTTTAGAGAGTATAATGCCTTTTCTATTTCAAGGGCACTTATGCTTATTAAATCAAGATTGACATGCATACTTAATTGATCATTCATATAAGAATCTGGAAGTTAAGAATGACTATTTGGACCGAAGAAAACACATTTTTCAGAAAGAGAACAAGTTTGCTATATTAAAACCTTGTTCAGCTATAACGTCTTCGAAAGCCAGAACCTGTGCACCAGAATTAGATTATTAGAGTAACTGCTATTAAGTGATAAAATTATCAATGTTTGTCAAACCAATACACTTTACTATGGATCTTAGGTCAAAGTTGGAAAAACAAAGATCTATAATTTTTTTATGGTTAATTATACCATTACATTTGGTTAACCTAAGGATGCAAAAGTAGCACAGAATAAAGTGACTTTCGTATACCTAACATTTATAGGCAAAAATCCAGGAATGTTGTCAGAATCGTATCTCAAATGACTCACAGGCGTTAAAGACACATTTCATAACCAATACAACCAGTACAATAATGAACCAATACAGTATGTACAATTTCCAATATTGACCCAAATTTCTTCTACGAAGTCCGAAAAGGGTTTATTTAAAAGAGCTATTTAGAGCAACGAATACTCCTCTTCCATAGTTTTTAGCACTGGTAGTAGAATTTCTGTCCATTCCAAAAGTTCATCATCAATAATAGAGGCACCGAGCCAAGTCTCAGTTAATAATATTACAGAACACTAAACGACTCATTTTGAACAGAGGTGAAAAGGTCTTTTAGTTTTGTTTTTTGCTCTTTAACATTTTAGTAGAAAATATTGGTTTGAAAATTTATAAGTAGGAGAACCTATTAAAATTATTAGAGGAATGTCACACAAAAGTTGGAAGATTTTAGACACATTCCCAAAAACAAAAATTACGGACTTCTCAAATTAATATTAGAAAATAAAGTCGACGGCAGATTACAGGAGGACAAAGTGCGCTATATGTACTTATAATAATTCCCAACGTTCGTAAAGGACAAGACACTTAAAAAAGGTTACGCATCCAGTATCAAATAAATGACGAGACGCCACTGGATATTTCATTATCTATGACTGAACTATATAATAATAGGACCTTAGTAAATTGCTTCTGAAACAGGGAGCTTCCTCCGAAAATTTATCAACATAGTTTACAACTGACGACGTGCCATTAAACATCGTGTTTCGCACTCGAGTTGTCAAAGGCAGTCATCCCGTATCCGGAAATTCCGCGCTCGGTATCTACTTATTTGAAAATCAAAAGTTTCACTATTCGATTAGAAGTGGAGGGGCGAGTACGGAAATGCTTCGTGCTAAACTTTAGCCCGGGCACAAAACTACTTCACGATCGATTAAGTAGATTTTAATTCGGGGATATACACAATAGTTAAGGCTGGTGCTAATTTTGGTATAGGGACACTATATTAGAATTCGGGTTTAACTGTAATATCCCAGAAATTCTTTATGAAGCCTTATGATTTTGAGGCGAATTTGTTTTAGTTGATGTCAAAATAACCCTTTTAAATAAAAAAATCACTTAGAAAAAATAGCTTCATACATTCGATATAGAAGAGAAACAATTTTTTATAGATGACCTCTAATTCATCTTTTTTAGAGGCTGATGTGGGAGCGTATATATACAAACCTAAGCTGCCACGTCAGCATACCCTATGGTTGTATTTTTCTTAACAAGCAGAACCCATGTCAAAAAGTAAAACGTTGAAGCAGTGAGAATCTCCATTTCAACAAAAACCGGTCTACAAGATAATAATTCCTTTTTATAGATTGTTTTTTACAAAATAATCTCTAAAAACTGTATAAAACTAATAGTAAGTAGTACATGAAATGCTTAAACAACTAACAATCTAATCTGAAAGAGCAAATTTAAAATTGTGTCAAAATTAAGTCATGCAAAAAAAGATCAACATTAAGCCGTGAATGAATATCATTGAACCAGATGCATTCTCTATATATGGACTCTTTCTTGATCAAATTGCTGTCATAAGTGTTAAGTAAAATACATTGTCTTCTTGTATGGATGCAGAGAACCGATGGACAGGAAAAAAATCAAAACTGATAAGAGATCAAAAGCATCAATTTGGTTATTGCATATTTTAACTCCCACAAACAGTAGGTTAATGAAGAGACAGTAACCTGAAACCAATAATTGCTGATTGAATCTTCGTTCGAGCCTGTTAATATGCACTGCATAATTAGGAAACCTTAATAAAGATGCATACAGTAAGAGTGATTTTACTATAGAGTTAAACATTTTTTCAAATTGTTCTGCTTGAAGGATTAGAAATTAGTTTTGTTGATCTTATAATGAAGCCTAGGGTTTTTTAGGATCGGATATCTAATTTTGAAGGAGTCATTGTTATAGTTGGTGATTTTAACTGTGACATTTTGAAAAACTCGTTTTACGGTAATAAGCTCTTAAAAATAATTTATTCCAGTGGATTCAATCAGATCGTTAGTAATCCAACACGTATAACTGATAGTAGTCAAACACTTATTGACTATATCGTATTTACGGAAAAAAAGCTATCACATAAAGTACATTTAACACCAAAAATCAGCGATCATTGCATTTTAACCATTGATATAGAACAAATGTCTGAAAATTCTACCATTAATTACTTTAGAAGGTGTTGGCAAAAGTATGATGCTGATCAGTTTCAAGCTTCACTATTGGAAGTTTTACGGTGGAATGGCGAGGTCTCAGATGTCAACATGATTGCAAATACATTTGTAGAAGATGTAACGGCCATAATAAATACAATGTGCCCTATAATAAAATCGACAATGAAGCAACAGTATAAAGATAGATCATGGATAACTTATGAAATAAGACAAATGATGAGAGAAAGAGACAAAATTTAGGTTAGGGCTGTTCATCACAGAAATGCTGAGGACTGAAATGCATAATAGAATAAAGCATGAAAAGGACAAATATTTCAGAGAGGCAATAGATGAAAATAAGCAAAATCCAAGAGAACTATGGAAACACTTAAAGACATTACTCCTGAAAAAAATGAGTGTCTCTCCTAGACCGAAGGAAATTATCTTTGAACGGGGACCACTGAGCACGGATAAGGATATAGCCAATAAATTCAATAAGTATTTTGTGGAGAGCATTTAAAATATCATATCGGCAATAATACGACCATCTGCTAATTTCACATACTTCAATCTAAATGAAAGCGTAGAGAATCATAGCTTTACAGAGTTCACTAGGTTTCAATGGTTGACCTAAGAATTAAAGTATTTCAGCACGGGTTTTTAGAGATGCTTTTGCAGTGGTTGGAAACCGAATATTAGATGTTATAAATACACCATTTTCTAAGGGGCATTTTCCAAAGGAATGGAACTACCATCTTTGGTAGTTCCGGTACTAAGCAGCACTCGAGTTTTAGACCAATCAATACTGTGCCAGTATACGAGAAAGTATTAGAACTCATTGCCAAGGAGCAGCTACAGAGACATTGTGATGAGAATAATATAATTGTTTCTGGTCAATCGGGATTTTAAGCAGGTCATTCTTGCGAGACTGTGATGGTTAACATCTGTGATGAGTTTGTTAGTGCAATTGATAACAATAATCTAGTTTTGGCTGTATTTTTAGATTTTAGAAGTCCCGACACCGTTGACACCGTCGATAGGGATATTTTGATTAATAAATTAGGGAATATGGGTATAAAGCACTTAGCCTTGAATTGGTTAAAATCCTACTTATCAGACAGGGCACAAAAAGTAAAGTATGAGTCAGCTGTATCTAAATCTATCTTGGTGAAATATGTGGTACCACAGGTGGTTCTAGGGCCATTATTGTTTATTCTGTATATAAATGATATAGTCTATAGAATTAAGTTGTAAAAATTGTTGTATTTGCTGACGATACAATGATATGTGTCGTTGGTAATAAATGATATCGAACAAATGCAGCAAGATATCAATCATGACTTGAATCGAAAATTTATCAACGTATACAAAATTATTACTTTATAATAGCTTAGCGGCACCCCATTTACAATACTCTTCAACTTTATTGTTCAGTATACCCAGTTATAAAATAGCCGAATTTCAGATAGTACAAAACAGAGCAATGCGCGCAATCCTAAAATGTAATAGATATACACCTGTGGTAACCATGTTAAATGTCTTATGCAATTATTTTCTGTAAAGCAAAAAATAATGCTTAATGCTTTTATATTTAAGATTAAAAATAGAAATTTACCCACCTACATTTGTGATAGAGTTAATTGCTTTATGAATGTTCATTACTATTATACCAGAAACCGTAATGATTTCATCCTAGTCAATCGATGCAACACTACACAAATGTTGAACAGTATTCTGAATAAAGGTTTGTTAGAGTTTAATCGACTGCCAAAAAATATTAAAGAATGTAAAAACTTTAATTCATTTAAAAGATTAAATAAAAATTATGTAATGTCTAAAATTGTTGTTGTAATTGTTTTGTTGAATTTATCTCTTGTTTTGCCTGAAACTGTGACTATTTTAATGGTTTTAAAGGACCCTAATTTGCTATTATCATTTTGTATGATTAATTAGTTCTTAGGTAATTTTATATGTAATGTTGGTTTTTTCTATGTTTTATGAATAGTCTTTTAATAATTCTATGTTATAGTATCTTTTATTATATGACGTGCTCCACAGTTGGGTTGTGACTTGACTCCCTGACAAGGTACTTCTGAAAAACCAAAGGCTGCGATTGTCCATGGAATACCAGGACGATCCAAAATGTCTCCAGGAAAATAACCGAGGTGCCCTGTTTAGCCTGAGCCAATAAAGACGACCTCGAAAACATGTATCGCAAAAATGCTCGAAACATCAACACGAGCCGACCATGGGATGCAACATCAGCGCTACCATCGAATGTTGATATATCGCAAAGAAAGTGGAGCAGAACGATTTAACTATTTAATTATATTGTGTATATTTGATAGTCAGGATACATTATTGTTATTATAATTTTCGCATACCATATTATGTCATAATTAAATATTTTAGATCTTCATGCATGCTATTGCTTTATAAGATTTATATTGTTTTCTTGTAGCATTATGCTAAATAAAGGCATTACTATTATTATTATTATTATTTTAGAGAAGATATTATGATGGTATCTATATGAGCAGTAAAAGTATAAGCTCCTTATCAGCCCAGACTCCCAGGTCACGAACAGATTGACAATTTGGAAGTGTGGTATCATTAATTATCTAATAAAACTTAATCACATCTTTTAGCCAAGAAATTGTCATCTTTTTCTCAGACTATCAAGATCTGCTCGCAGTCATAATAATTCTTAACAAGACAAAAAATCCTCATGTCATCGGCAAACCATAGAAATTTACTGTCAATACTCGTGGAAATGTCATTGATAAAAAAAAACAGAAATAGAACAAAATTGAACTACTTGGAAGAATGGTCTCTCTAATGGCACGACCTCTAAGTGGGGATCCGGACGATAAAATGCTTTATATATAAGACAAAAATACGTTTTCATAGAAAAAGTTCGTTGGTCCTTTATGTATTTATAATAAGCGATGTTTTAAGAAACGTTTCAAAAGCAGTAGAGCTTAAAACAAAACGAGAAAAAAAAAGTTCAAAAATAAATAAAAAATTCATCATCGTTTTATATAACAGTATACGAAATAACAAGTGAAGATACCCGTCGGATCCTCAAGAATATTGTAACCCCTTTCATCCGGCTTCCGACGAGCGCCCTTCAGATTTAAAACCCGGGATAAGTCCGCACCCAGACTCCAGGAGAAAAAACTGTCCCCCACCCATCGCCCCCCGAAATAAAAATAAAAAGTAACAATTTCTTTTCGGGCGACTTTATGATAAAGTGGCGAGTTTTGTTTTTATTTAAAAAAGTCGTCCTTGCACTGGAAAGCGAACATAAATCTGGAGAGCCTCTTAAACGGTGTAATTTAAATTCTCTTTTAAGGCAGATTTTTAATTTCATAGACAATGCCTTTTGTAAAATGGGCGAGGAATCCTTTTCTTGTCAGGATTTTGTATTTAAAAGTTAAATCGGCCGGAGTGATAAATCGTTCGGAGGAGAGCCGGATGGAGGGAGATTTTTTTCTCATTACGACTTGCATTTTTGCCCGAACAATTATCAGCTTACTTCGCTTTTAGGGCTTAATTGTTTTTAAAGGATTTCGAAAAATGAGGATTTTGCTCTTTGGTAAATCGATATTCGATTCCTGTGTTATATTCAGGATCTTTCCCGTTACGCTTTGTGTGCATTTAAGAAGAACTTGTTAAACCACCCAAGTAACAGATCATTGATCAAATTTAATATTGCATATAATATATTTTTTGCAAAAACATTGTTTTTCATCAAGACAACCGTTACCCCCCACCCACCCCAAACATTTGCCCAGTAAAAAATTCTTTTGAAAAATCACTGTTTTTCGTCCATCATATCTAATCTAATAGCACTGCTTTTGTGTTAAATATTTATTAATATACATTTATATAATTATATCAAACTTAAATAAACAAACTATGTTATTAGATTGGAAATTTATGTCGAAACCAGCTGTTACTCATGCGTATTATTTTGGAAAACAATGATTTTTGTAAGCAATTTCTTACTGGTATGTTGTGTGGGGTGGGTGGGAGGGTAAGGGAATAGTTAATGAAAAACGGTTTTTTTTGCAGAAAATAATTGCCTGAGAGAAAGATGCTTTTTATGAAAATTATAGATGAAAAAAAAATCTATAATTTTGTATCTATACTTTTCTCACATAACCTTCAGTAGTTAAAATTGCAGTAATTGTGCCATTTTTTTTAGCAAATAAGTGGAAATTTAGTTTTTTAAGATAAGTCAATAAGTGTTGAAGAAATTTCTTTTTTTTTGGTTCTAACTTTTCAATATCTAGGTTCAAACATACAGTTTTTAAATTAAGTATTAAGTATTGGTATTTTTATCAATCGCATATGGTCAAGGTATATTTAGTAAACTGTACAATAAACGTATATCATATATTCTGTTTACACAAAGGAGAAAATTTTAGTATTTAAAAAAATTGACAAGGGATTTACAGTGATCACTACACCTCAAATTTTTAGGAATTTAACATTTGAAAGAATTTAACCTTAAATAGATACCTTTAATATAAATTCCATACCAGGAATTTTAAAAGTTTTATACTGGTTTTCTATAACTAAATATTCAACGTTTTGGTGATGGTAAGTATAAAATAATTTTCATTATTTCTAAATGAAAATGTTATTAAATAAAATTATTTATTATTGGAGTGATGAAAACCCGCATACTTTTTCGAGAAGTACATACAGAATATCCTCAAAAAGTTAATGTTTGGGCTAGTATTTATTTATCGTTGGTCTTTTATTTATTGAAGAAAACTTGACGGGTGACCTGTACCTTAATATGCTTGAAGACACTATTGATCTTCTTAACAGCCATTGGTACAGAGGGTAATTCAGTTTTGCAGGACAGGACTCTTCTTAACATTCCAGCAAGAGGGTGCTCCACCTCATTATTTTCTTCCGGTCCGACAGTGGTTGAATGACTAGAACGAGATTTCCGGATGAATCGGTTGGCAGAAGGGGACCAATTAGATGGCCTCCAAGATCACCGGATTTAAGACTTTTATACGTCTTTCTTTGGGGTCATCTTAAATAAATTTAAATCCATTATTTATGAAGCATAACCTACCTGCTGATCTTAAAAGACGAATTGCAGCAGAATGCCAGTCAATTCCGGGTTAAGTTTTCCGAATGTCAAAGAAGAGCAAAACAAACTTTAAACTATATTTGTTTATAGGAAAATGGACAACATTTTCAGTATATTATAAGCTTTACTCTAGAAATTTCTCTTACGCGAATAAAAAGTTATTTTTGGAAAAGTTTCATTTTCATCAAATTTGCTTCCTATTATTCAACGATCTTAACGATTTAACCTACTCTTCTAATCATTGTTACTACAATGAGACTGATAATTGAGACCCAATGCAATACTTTTTGTTTAAAAAAAAATATCTTAAAAATTAAAATCTCAATGCAGGCAAGTTTAATTGTATCTGCAATTTGAAGACGCGATTATTCGGAAACATATAGACAAAAAGCAACAAAGATTAACTGGATTTAGTTATTCATCTTATGGATATACACCAAGACAACCAAATTTTTGTTTTAATTATTTTGTGATAATAAATATAATCATAATAATTTTGTGTCTAATTCTCTTAGATTACAGGGATCAAAATCCCTTTTTCAGTCAGATTTACTTGAATTGAGTCTCGAAAGCTTTGGCAACATGTTATACAACTTCTGCTACTACAGTGGTACTTACTTCATATATAAATTTATAAAACTTCTTTTTTCTAATTAGCAGATTACTTGAAACTTTTGGAAAAATATTGTACAACTTTTAGGACACGAATAAGATATTCCAATTTAATTGGGAGAACTAACTTTACAATCAAATTTATCTCTAGCTCTAGCTAGAGCGAAATACGTGTAACCTGTTATCTTATATTGTGAGACCGTGATTTTGTGTTTTATTTGCTGTCGTCAATTTTATATGTTGGTCTCTTTGAGAAGAATGGATGAGATTTTTGTATTTATGATTATTTTATTTTTTTTATTTTACTCTTTAAACTTTTGTATTTACAAAAACTGGATCCGTTAAAAGTTCTCTTAGTAATAAAATATCTTAATAGCAACGTTGCGTGGGATATATACAATATTGTCAATAAAATAATATAATAATTAATAAATGTTTTATCTCATGGCTATTTTCCTAGAGCAGCTAAAGTTTAGTAGGGTTAGGCCACTTTTCAAAAAGGAGGATAGAATAGAAGTTGTAAATTATCATCATATCTCATTTGTACCGGTTTTATCAAACCTAATAGAGGTATATTAATAATAATATAATAATAATGTTTATTTTCAAATGTAATATAACAAAAGAAATACAGGTAAATTTAATAAACATCGGCAATAAATACATAATGCCCCCAGCCCTCAGGAGCTAGTACGTTGTGCGAGGACTTGCTGGTATTTTTTTTTCGCCTTAATATAAACCTAAATTGCAAAACAAAACAAACAATCTAAACTATGAATCTATTGCAATTGCAATGCTATTTACAACGCATAAAAATGAATTAAAACTCATAAAACTAATCAAAACAAAAAAAATCAAACAATTCAACAAAACATTTTTATAACAGGATTACCAAACTAATAATAAATTAAAATAAAATAAAATAAATTAAAAACTAATAATATTTCAGTAGTAGAACCTCAAACTTTCTTCAAAAATATAACCTTCTACCTCTATTGCAGTTTTGGTTTAGAAAAAATAGGCCTACCAGTGATGCTCTCACGCAAGTGGTTAATCACATAGTCGTACACTTTGAGAAGGATGAGTATATCTCTGCAATTTTCTGTGATCTCTTACAGACCTTTGACAGTATGTCACATCAGGTCCTGTTGAGCAAACTGGTGCATTATGGTATGAGAGGTAATGATTTAAAACTTATTATGAATGAAATGGTATGAAATGGTACAGGTGTGCTATAATGGTCTATAATGGGTTCATGGGCTGTCAAAAAAACTTGCTTCTATCATCTACCAGGTCTCTAAAAGGAGTCAGCCGCACTGCCTATGTGAGTCTTTTTCATTCAAGACCATCCTATGGTCTTGCCTTCTGGGGATATTGAACAGACTGGGTACAAGTCTTTAAAATGTAAAAAAACTGCAAAAAAAACGTTGTGTCAAAAAATCAAAATATTTCGAAAAGTTTATTGTTTAGACTAAATGAACCTTGAGTTGGTGAAAAAATTGAATAATATACAGGGTGTTTTATTTTTAAAAAAAGATAACTTTGATATATGTATTTCTGCACTCCCTGTATGTCGTCCCTGTCCCTGGAACGCCTCTGATATTCCCAATTTTTTTTATTTTTCTTACCCTGAATCTTAGGCAAAATATTCCGTGTCGTGAATAACCCTATAGGGTAGAAAAAAATACCCTTACTCTTTAATTTATATGTCCAAACTTAATAAAAAGTTAATTATTTTACAATTCACCATTAAAACCGACACTGCAGAAGTAAACGAAACAGTCCCGACTTTAATTTTGTGGCCAATTTCAACAACATCGCTTAATTAAATCGGGAGAACGTGAGCGGCTATATATAGATTGGGCGGCTAGGGGGAGGCTCGGCCCTGGCCACGGGGAGAGGGCGGCATCATCAACGCTACGAAACACATTCACCAAAGTTCAGAAAAGTTTCTGCGGAGCGTGAAGTTTTAATGGGTCCTCGATACTTTTTGAATTGCGCCAGATTTTCGGGTCGCATTCGGCTTTAAAATAGACTTTGCGACTTTTCTGGCGAAATTATAACTGGATACGCGTAATAAACATGGTTATTTACTTCGGTTGAAAAAACTGGATTTCGGGAGCTTAAATGTATATTGAAAATTTACTTTCTCAGTCTATCTGAGTATAAAGTATTTTTTTCTTTTAATTTTTACATAATTTCGACGCTGTCGCGACAAAGAGACGTAAGTGCCATTAAGCAAATTTTACAGGAGGGCGAAAAAACTTATAGCTCCTGAAATCATTATCTTAGAGACCTAATTTCTTTGCATAGGTAATTTAATAGTTAAAAAAATGTTATTTGGACTTATAAAATGCTAAAAATTATTAAAATCTGTCATTTATTTCGTATTTTACCGCCATTTTGTTAAAAAGCATTGGCGTTTACGCCTTTTTGATGGCGGTTAAAGCTGACACAAATATAAGCATTTAAAATGGCGGTTAGATGATATACTTACGACTTTATAGAAATCCAATAGAAATTTCTTAATTGGCGATTTGAGCAGGGGATTAAAATAAAGCATAAAATGTATTAAACATATTTTTATTATTAAATTCGACTAAAAACATTTAAAAAAAACATATAATAAGTACAAAATAAGAAATAATCCTTTAACAACCAAAGAAGTAATCTTTTACAGCCAGATAAATTAAAATAAACAAATTTACTAACTTTATGTTTGATTGTCTATAATCACAAAAATATTCACAAGATTATAAAACAAAAAATAAGTAATAATGTATTGTTAACGTCTATGTTTCATTATTATCTTCAATATCAGTACTTATTAAATCCATTTTTTTTGCCAATTCGACTATCTTTTGACCTCGAGACGCGGGAGACGCCATCTAAAAAAATAGGAACTTATAAGCTTATTCTTACACAATTTATTAAGGCTTAACCGACAAAATTTAAATTAATAATTTAAGTTTTAAAATTAAATTACGCCTTTACTATTTAATGTTAAACTAGTTTTTTTAGATATTTAATTGTATTTTCATGAGTTTTCCTATTTGTAAGAATATTCTAATAAAAGTAACTGACAAAATTAAAATGTACCCATTTTTAATTAAAAAAAAATAAATTCAGCGTACTTAATTATGTATCCATTTTTATTTCAAAGTTATTTTGAATTATCAAAAATAATAAAATACTTATAAGTAAATTAAAATAGTAAAGTAAATAAAATAATTACCTTGTGAAAAATAAAGCCTGTAAGAGCTATACGAACGATTTTTAACGAACTTTGAATTTTTGTCGCTTATGTTGTGTATAGAATTATATTCTACCAATAGGCAGGTCTCGTCAAAATAATTTCGATCCAATTATAAAACCTTATTTTTTATTTTTTGGCGCTTACGCCGCTTTGTCGCGACGAATTATAGCAATATATATACGACGTCGAATTATAGCAAAAACACTTTTTTTTAACCAGATTTCGGATCAGGTCGACTGTATATCTAGTCCTATAGTTGGAACCTTTGGTGTGACACTCAAATCACAAAAACAGTTTTACTATTGACCAAAACTCTTTATTTTACGATGTCATCCTCGGGAGAAGATTAAGATTGGACTAGATTTAGACATCAAACAATTGTATAGTATACGTATTATTTTAGAGTTAGAAGCATATATGTTTCTAAAAAGTTCACTCTTAGACAAACTGATTTAGAGAATGAAGCATGGAGTGATTTTTAAAGATAAACCACAAATTTTTGGAAAAATTCCAGGCATTAAATGCCAGAAAATCCATTACATTTTCGAATACTCCGAAATTCCAAGCATAACTCCTAAAAAAAATAAAAAATATCAACTTTTTTGAAAAATTCTAGTCATTAATTTCTATAAAATTATCAAATCTTTGGAAGGATTTTAAGAATTCATTTTGAGAAAATCATCAAATTTTTCTAAAAATTCCAGTCATTAATTTTCAGAAAATCATCAAATGAACAATTTTAAATCTTGTCAAGCTGGAAATTCACTTTTTTGGTAAATTACAAAAATTTTGAATTTATTAGTATTTTTTATTGACCAGAAAAATTACCAGCGTATTTTTTATTTATTTATTTATTTAAAATTCTTCATTACAAAGGTTCAACAATGAGCATATCATGCGTCAATTTCAAGCCTTACCTAAATGTATACACTAAAGTCATTAATAATTAAAAATTAAATAGAGACATACATATACTAACAATACTTATTAAAACGAACTTACAAAAGAAGACTTAAAGGCTAAAACACTATAGACTAGGGACTAAACTTGCACAGATTTTCCATTTTTTAGGTTCAAACAGTAATAGTCATTATGACAGTATAAAGGATTATCTAAAAGGAGTAGCTTTATTTTTGATTTGAACTGGTTTATATCGTCAATTGTTTTTATGCAGTTCGGTAAATGATTAAACGTTTTAGATGCTACGAAAATCGCACTCTTTTCAAATAGAGCCGTATTATGGTGCAAAATGTTGAGATCTTGGTGATATCTTATAGACATAATCCGCATAACCATATTAAAGTCTGCGTTCCTTGTAAAGTAATGACTGTATATTTTTGCAAAAACCAAAAGTTTATAGATGTATAACGAATATACTGTCATTATACGGCGTTTTTTAAACAAAGGTGCAGCATGGTCTAAAAATTCAGCTCCATCTAGCGTTCTGATCATGCGTTTTTGTAGAACAAGTTAACGCTCCAGCTCAGAAGAAGCCCCCCAGTTGATGATACCATAAGAAAGTCGACTTTGGTTTTTTTTTACTCTATTTATCTCTAGATCTCCGTATTATTCCAAAGTAAAATTAAATTTCATACAATACACAAAAAATTGTAATTTGCTACTTGCCTCAAAGTTTTGGAATACTTACAACGCTGAAAAATAACATTAATTAATTTATCTAATGTTCACTCAAAAAAAAAAAACATGTAGCCATTTTGAAAACAAATCTACACTCCAGATGTAAACGTTATTAAGTGGTAGGTTTAGTAACTAATAAAATAGACAAAAAGATAAATAAAAAAATGTGAAGAAGACAATAAACATCTACGCATCCTCATGCATGCGCCTTTGACTGGAGTAACGTGTATGAAATAAAGCAGGTATGTTATATAACTGGTTTTATACATAAACAATTTTTCTGACTATTCGTTTGAACTTTATATTTTATAAATTAGTAATGGTTACGTTTCTACGCTTAATATAAGGCTAAAAATGTTAGACTTGGGTATACGCTATCGAAGAATCGCTTGTGGGGCACTGTCACGGCTTTGCCTTGCAACATCTTCAGTCAGTGATGCTGTTTGTGAATTATAATCTATAGACACTTTGTTAATTACTCAAACTGCTCCTATAGTCTACTAGTAACAAACACAAAACGAAAAGACAAATATCATGACACACGATTTCCAGCTTGCTAATCCATGCGGGAGCGATGCATGACGAGCCAGATCAAATACCGTCCCGTTAAAATTAATTGCTTAATCCACGCGTCTCCATCCTCATCCAGTCTCTGGATCTGGCACTTTCCAGCCATCGGAGCGACGACTGCTTATTTATGCAAAAGCGTCGTTCGGCACCGTTTTTGTCTCCCGCTTGTGACACATCTCCCTTATTCATCTCGCCAGTTTCTTCCTGTCCGCAAATAATCTTTGAACTATGTATGCTAGAGATATACTAGATTTAGACATCAAACACTTACGTATACTATACGTATCATTTTAGAGTTAGAAGCATATCGTTTCTAAAAAGTTCACTCTTAGATAAACTGATTTAGAGAATGAAGCATGGAGTGATTTTTTAAGATAAACCACAAATTTTTGGAAAAATTCCAGGCATTAAATGCCAGAAAATCCATTACATTTTCGAATACTCTGAAATTCCAAGCATAACTCCTAAAAAAAATAAAAAATATCAACTTTTTTGAAAAATTCTAGTCATTAATTTCTATAAAATTATCAAATCTTTGGAAGGATTTTAAGAATTAATTTTGAGAAAATCATCAAATTTTTCTAAAAATTCCAGTCATTAATTTTCAGAAAATCATCAAATGAACAATTTTAAATCTTGTCAAGCTGGAAATTCAATTTTTTGGTAAATTACAAAAAATTTTGAATTTATTAGTATTTTTTATTGACCAGAAAAATTACTAGCGTATTTTTTATTTATTTATTTATTTAAAATTCTTCATTACAAAGGTTCAACAATGAGCATATCATGCGTCAATTTCAAGCCTTACCTAAATGTATACACTAAAGTCATTAATAATTAAAAATTAAATAGAGACATACATATACTAACAATACTTATTAAAACGAACTTACAAAAGAAGACTTAAAGGCTAAAACACTATAGACTAGGGACTAAACTTGCACAGATTTTCCATTTTTTAGGTTCAAACAGTAATAGTCATTATGACAGTATAAAGGATTATCTAAAAGGAGTTGCTTTATTTTTGATTTGAACTGGTTTATATCGTCAATTGTTTTTATGCAGTTCGGTAAATGATTAAACGCTTTGGATGCTACGAAAATCGCACTCTTTTCAAATAGAGCCGTATTATGGTGCAAAATGTTGAGATCTTGGTGATATCTTATAGGCATAATCCGCATAACCATATTAAAGTCTGCGTTCCTTGTAAAGTAATGACTGTATATTTTTGCAAAAACCAAAAGTTTATAGATGTATAACGAATATACTGTTATTATACGGCGTTTTTTAAACAAAGGTGCAGCATGGTCTAAAAATTCAGCTCCATCTAGCGTTCTGATCATGCGTTTTTGTAGAGCAAGTTAACGCTCCAGCTCAGAAGAAGCCCCCCAGTTGATGATACCATAAGAAAGTCGACTTTGGTTTTTTTTTTACTCTATTTATCTCTAGACCTCCGTATTGTTCCAAAGTAAAATTAAATTTCATACAATACACAAAAAATTGTAATTTGCTACTTGCCTCAAAGTTTTGGAATACTTACAACGCTGAAAAATAACAATAATTAATTTATCTAATGTTCACTCAAAAAAAAAAACATGTAGCCATTTTGAAAACAAATCTACACTCCAGATTTAAACGTTATTAAGTGGTAGGTTTAGTAACTAATAAAATAGACAAAGGGATAAATAAAAAATGTGAAGAAGACAATAAACATCTACGCATCCTCATGCATGCGCCTTTGACTGGAGTAACGTGTATGAAATAAAGCAGGTATGTTATATAACTGGTTTTATACATAAACAATTTTTCTGACTATTCGTTTGAACTTTATATTTTATAAATAAGTAATGGTTACGTTTCTACGCTTAATATAAGGCTAAAAATGTTAGACTTGGGTATACGCTATCGAAGAATCGCTTGTGGGGCACTCTCGCGGCGTTGCCTTGCAACATCTTCAGTCAGTGATGCTGTTTGTGAATTATAATCTATAGACACTTTGTTAATTACTCAAACTGCTCCTATTTCTATAGTCTACTAGTAACAAACACAAAACGAAAAGACAAATATCATGACACACGATTTCCAGCTTGCTAATCCATGCGGGAGCGATGCATGACGAGCCAGATCAAAAACCGTCCCGTTAAAATTAATTGCTTAATCCACGCGTCCTCCTCATCCTCATCCAGTCTCTGGATCTGGCACTTTCCAGCCATCGGAGCGACGACTGCTTATTTATGCAAAAGCGTCGTTCGGCACCGTTTTTGTCTCCCGCTTGTGACACATCTCCCTTATTCATCTCGCCAGTTTCTTCCTGTCCGCAAATAATCTTTGAACTATGTATGGATAATAATGGTACAGTTTAAGGCGTGTAATTCGAACCGAAATTTCCAGAAGGCAGGTAAAGAACTTTATATATACGCAATGGTCGACTGGGGTAAAAGGTTCGCCCTTTTGAAACATCTTTTCCTTAAGGGAGCTGTCAGTGCCAGCGAGAGATAATAGGGGGACCGTTCGTTTTGGCAGGGGATAGGCATGTTTTCGAAGGCAATAAATATGAAAAAAATTCAAAGGCCCATGGAGGAATATATATGCGATTTTTTTGATCGGCCTTTAAGTTGGCAATATTCGTGTGTTTACTGAGAGGTTGTTATTACAGTATTTTTTTGCCTACATTATTCAAATAATAAAATGGATAAGGGATTCGTTTTATTGGAAAAAATATAAGAAGAAGGGCCTGTTTGATGTCCTCGACTGATTTTTCTCTTTGTTAAATTTTTAACTATATTCATTGTACAGACGGATTTGGATAGGGAAATTCTGAAATGTTTGCATCTATCAACTTACAAAAAGCACATCAGGCCTGGAACTATAGAGAAACCTCTTCTCTGAAGAAAACACCAATTGATAAAACTGAACAGATATTGTACAATTAAAAGGCAAATACTATAGTCAATACGTTAAAATATATTGTAAGATTTATTCACCTGGTAAGAAATATTGTCAAGCCGCTGAATTCCAACTGTTATCGAAAGGTTTTTGCTATTTTTTTGGGGATGATTCGACCGAATATATTAGCGTTGATTGAAAAATAATATAAATGAATAAAACCCATTAATTAAAAATATTATCAGTGTCTGATTCTAGCATTAAATGTGGGATTGTATATACTTAACGTTTCCAGTAAACTCGTGAAAGTTGTTATTTAGTGTAGTTTAACATTGAAAAATACTTTCATGTTGCATTACGTAAATGCAGTGTTTGATCAAACGTTCCAAGGAAGGAGATTCGACTCAAACACTATTTGGCTGAACTAGTTAAATCTTTAACGTCACAGCGATCTGCTGAAGATTATATTGAAACTTGTCCACTTGGTCGTATGTTAGAAGATGCAGTTAAATTTTCAAGTGCTTTTGTAAACACCGATGAATCATATATGCATAAAAAGTCAGCAAAGTTAGAGAGTATACTCGCAAAATGTTATGAGCATGATGATTTACTTGGTAGAATTAATCGTTTATGAAATATCTGAACCGGAAACACGCAATGCTGCTATGAATGCTACTGTCGTACTATGGTGTTTTTGTATTTCTTTATAAAACTTCCTCATAGAATCAAAAAAAAAATTGGTGGTCTCGTCAAAAGGAAAAACCTTTCCATTGGCAGAGAAACTAGTGGATCTGCTGACCTAAAAAAATGTACCAATGTGGCCAAATGAGACACGTAAAGGCAAATTGTCGTGCTAATAATCCAAAAGCAATATCTGACAATCGATATTTCTCTACCAGCCAACATGAAGTGCCGAGTACATCGAATATTTCCGAAAATTGTAGTTTTTGCGGTAAGAAAGGTCATAATGTGTCAAATTGTTTCACCAAAGCTAAAATTGACAAACGGAGCAGTTTTAACCTCTGTGCAACTGTCCACAAACTTATGGGTTCAATGAAAATTGTTGTTGATGGTCACCAGTTTTGGACTTTAATTGATAGTGGAGCTGATTTATCGCAAATTTCTGATAAATTTTTATATTTGTTTGAAAGTACAGTTACTCCATGTAGCATAATCTTGAAAGTCAACAAATATCATCAGTAAAAGGACATAATTATGTAAGTTTAAAAGTTTTATATGCAAACAAACATATTTTGAACTTTAAAGTGTGTAAAAAGTTATGTGAAACATATGTTTTATCAAAATTGACTTTTCGGTTCAAAAATGGAACACAATGAGGAAAATAATGGAAAATGTCGAAAATCCTTGGTCTGTTTTCTGTGAAAGTGATTGACAAGGACTACAAGAAGAGATTATGACGTGACTTGATTATGGCGAGACGTATTAATTTATGTATTTTAAATTATGGATTTATTAGTTATGAGTTGTAATTTGTGTATTTGTTTAAACGAATAAAAGGCCATTCTACACTTTTACCCATGTCTTACTCAGGTTGAAAAAATGAGGCTTCAAAGGATCCAAAATAACTGCTGTCGATTTATTTATGGACTCAAGAAATTTGAGCACATTTCATCAAAGATACAACTAACAGTTGGTTTGTATCAAGTATCTTCTTTCAATGTTTAGTTATAAAATATAAGATACAAATTTGCCTTTATATTTAAGATCTAAATTAATATTTAGGGATGAGACCCATCAGCGCTCTTTGAGAGTTAGAAACAAGTTAATTATGCCACAACATACTACTGCATTATTTCAGAGAAGTTTTTCATAGCTGTGTTATATAAAAATTTTTATAATTATTTTCAAATTTCTAGTTCTATCTCAATTTTCCAAAAAAATATTGTTACATCAAAATGTATAGTTAGATTTTTTTCCAGTTGGACTAAGATTACAGTTTCACATTGCACATTATAAAATTTATTGGATTGTAGCAATAATTATATGTATAGGGGGACATATTAGTATTTATTTATTTTTTCTTATAGACATTTAATAAATGCGTGTATAATTAAGGAGTAGCGGTTTACAGTCCTGGGACCACTCTTATTTTTCATCTATATAAATAACTTTACAAGAATTTTACCTGAAATAAATTATTCTGTTATTTGTTACGCTGATGGTACAGTAATTCTAGTAAAAGCAAAATCATGGTCAGAAATGCAAAAGCTAGCGGAAAAATATATCACATTAATTAACAACTTTGGACGGATCAGCATCTTCTAACTTTAAATAGTAATAAAACCCACTTTACAAATTTCTCGATTTATAACAGTAATCAATAAGAAGAACCTGTGGAACTAACAATACATACTTATCCTTGTTTTGCAAATCAGATGGAAAATTGTACTTGTAATTCTAAGATTTCTTCAGATTCGTACACAAAATACCTCGGCGGTTATATTAATAGAAATTTAAGATACAATATGCACATTGATTACATAACTAAAAAGGAAGGAAGGAAAACAATTACACATTGTATCCGAAGGTACCAAAGCTGTTGAAAGCAACCAAGTATACAAGCTCGAAGTAAATTGACTTTATTTATTGTTTTACTTTTTATCATCTAAACGGTTCTTTTCAGAGCCACAAAATCATAAATCAAGAAATTCTTGTTGATCCTTACAGACAGACTTTAATGCTGATCTTTATTAGAGTAGAATCGTACATGTAAACAAACCAAACTTCTTTTATTTCTTTTTTTTTGCAATGACTAAGAGACAGACAGTCAGTCAAACAATCTCAAGTCAGTCATCATAATATAAAAAGAATAATAATGGTTTCCGTACAAGTACCGGAAGTCCTAATTCCTTTCTTATAAATTGTCAAAAAAATTAGATTTTTTTTTTGAAAACATTTTTTTAAACGAAATTTTCTTTTATTATTAAATAGTGGTTCTGAAAAGAACCGTTTTTTTTTAAATTTATGCCTCGTGAGTTGTTGGAAGTGGTCTATCAGGCTCTGGTTGAACCCATTCTAAATTATGATATAAGAATTTGGGGAAGTGCGTGTAGCACAATGTTAATAAACCTGGTTATCACTCAAAAAAATACACTGAAAATAAAAAACCAAGAAGATACCCAATAGTTAATTTGTTTTTGGAAAGTGGTGCTCTCACTGTAAGAGAACTTCACCTGAAGAGCACCCTTAACTTTATGAAGAATAAAAACATTTATAAGATTCTACCCTAACGCCTTAATATTACCAGATCTGTCACGACAGAACATTTTTTTTTGACTAAGGTAAATTTTACAATTTGTCATATTTCTTATGTGGGGCCAAGAATCTTTAATTTTATACCACACGCTTTTAAAGCTATAAGAAAAAAACTTTTTAATATACGCATAACCGAATGGATCAAGTGTAACTATATGAAAATGTTTTGTTAAAGCTACCTTTTCTAACGTAAACAAATGTTATAATTACAGGTATATTTGCAAATATTATTTATTGATAGAATATAAGAATGAATTAATTTAAATATTACTTAAACAAACTTAATTTAATTTGGTTTTTATAACAAGCTCTCAAAATTATTGTTAAATTATTATTGTGTTCTCAATCACTTGTGACTTAGGGCACAAACACTAACTTTGTAACAATACTGTACAATTTTAAGTAATATA
This sequence comes from Anthonomus grandis grandis, assembly GCF_022605725.1. Lineage (NCBI taxonomy): Eukaryota > Metazoa > Arthropoda > Insecta > Coleoptera > Curculionidae > Anthonomus > Anthonomus grandis. The sequence goes on along the minus strand of NC_065557.1, from coordinate 6,314,660 downwards.
TTTGAATTTGTGTGACTAAACAAACTAGAATTCGCCCTTTAAGATTTAATAATGTAATAGAGTTATTATTCTTAATAAAGACATTATTTATTTATTTACTTTATTTATCATTGCCACTGACCCTAGTGTCAGAAATTAGAGATGTTTTTATTTCATGTTTTTGGCCTCTACTCAGATGTGATAGAGGCAGAAAAAAGATGAGTTCCTTCCATGATGTAATGGATACGTCTTCTGATTGCATTTCGAGTATTGTGTCTGCTTTACAAATTCGTAATTTATTCACGCGATAAAAAATTTGAAACGCTGAATCATCATTCCAGCCTATATCGAAACGTTTTTGTTGTTTTCTTGAGGATAATTCGACAGAATATTAGTATGAATTCATTCTGTGCTTCTCCGTGCTCAGATGTAGATGCCACTCATGTTTATCAGCTTTATTTATTTCAGTTAAAAGGAATAAGACATAATTTAAAAGTGTTACGAGTGTCTAATTCTAATGATGTTAACAAGCTTTTTCTCAATCATTTCATATAACAACGTTATTGTATCTTAAAACGCTTTCTGAGTTAAAAAGATATTTGTCAATGAAGCTCTGAAACCCTTATTGCAAGTTGCAACATCAAGGTTTTGGTTCATTGGCAGACATAACTGAGGGACAATTTAAAATATTTAAATTCTTTTTTTACACACAATAGAGTAACTGCTGAAGCTGGGATGCTGAGGATGTTGATAGTAAGCTTAGTATTTTTCTTTTAAATATTCAGTCCTTAAGACACAAAACTAACGATCTATTTTTATTGCTAGAACTAAATTTCCCTGAAATAGTTGCTATTACTGAACATTGGTTAAATACTGATGAACCCATATATGTTGAAAATTACAACATCATAGCTAGATACAATAGAACAAACATAACGCATGGAGGCACATTGATAATGTCCACTAATAACGACTTATCAGTAGTGACAAAGTTTGATAACCTATTATCTGAAAAATTGTTTGAATTTTCCATTGTTTATAATAATTCACATGATCTCTACATTGTTTGTCTATATAGAACACCCGACTCTGATATACAAAGTTTTAGCCAGAAACTACTAAGCTTGCTAGAATCCATGCTCTTAAAAAGCAAACTAATTTTATGCGGCGACCTTAATATTGACTATTCCAGTGTATGTGCTGCCCAAGAATCACTCCAGTCTATATTTGAGCCAATGGGCTTGATAATGCACATAGCTCCACCACCATCGATTACGCAGTATCATTCTTTGCTCCAGAACTCTTAAATTGTACTGTTTTCAGTTCGGGCTTTTCAGATCATGAAGCTATATTAACCAGTTGGATTCAATTAACAATAGCACTTTGCGTAAATTAGGCCGTGCTTATAACAAAAATAATTTTTTTAATTTTAAGAATCCTTGTCTAACGGAAAACTGGAACTTTCTTTCAAATGATGTCGATAATGAGTTCTCCATATTCTTAAATTCGCTATCAGATATTGCAAATATATCTTTTCCTCTAAAGCGCTGATCCTCCAAAGGTCTTCGTGTATCGGCAAAAAACATGCGCTCACTTTCCTACCTAAAAAAGTTCTCAGAATCTATTGCTTTTCATAATTACGTCAAGCAGTATAGGAAAACTTATATTGATACAATTAAAGCTGCAAAAGAAATCTATTACAGTGGGAGGCTGGCAAAATCTGGCAATGTAGCTAAAGAAACATGGTCTATTGTTAACGAACTAAGAAATAAGTCTAGCATTTAGCAATTAGCACTATCTCTACATCACCCGAGAGCCTAAACAATTACTTTGTAAACGTGGCAAAAAATCTAATGGCCACCATAACACCTTCTGATGATCCTCTGTCATATCTCTCTAATGAAAATTTGCACAATTTCTTTTTTACGCCAGTATCATTTACAGAACAGATGAGCTTACTCTTAAAATGTTTTCAAATATGCCTGATTGTACTCTAATCCATTTAGTAGACCTAATCAACATGTCATTTTGAAATGGGGTCTTTCCAAACTGCCTTAAAACTGCAATAATCATTCCATTACATAAAGGAGGAGATAAAGATCAAGCCTCAAACTATCGTCCAATTGCACTTCTTCCAACCCTCTCAAAGATCATAGAACGCCTGGCTAAAAAAAGGTTTTTGTCATTTTTGTTTAAATATAATATCTTAACCCCTTATCAATTTGGATTTCTAAGCAAAAAATGCACCAACGATGCTATGTTCTCCCTATTTAACAGCATTTATTCAAACATCAACAAAAATTACTTAACAGCAACAATTTTCTGTGACTTTTCAAAGGCTTTCGATTGCGTAAACCACATTATTTTAATTAACAAATTGCAGCACTATGGATTCAGAGGTATATCCCTTCAATGGTTTAAGTCATATTTGTGCAACAGAAGTCAACTTGTAAAGGTCGATACGTCAAGATCTTCCTGTAAACCAATTGAATGTGATGTACCTCAAGGTTCCGTTTTGGGTCCTATGCTCTTTCTGCTGTTTATAAATACCTGGCCAGACTGAACATAAGCGGAAAAATCTGTCTTTTTGCTGATGATACTAGCTTCACTTGGAGCAATCCGAATGCAATGGCACTACATACAACAATTTCCAACGACTTGGTCTTCATTAAATCGAGGTACGATTCTAATCTTTTATGCCTAAATCTCTCAAAAACTAAAGTCTTATCATATAAAACGACCATTCCTCCATTTATTCTAAACAATACCAGTTTGGAAGTTGTTGAGTCTGTCAAGTTCTTGGGTCTTGTTGTGGACGGCTTTTTGAAATGGGATTTGCACATAGATACGTTATCTAAAAAACTAAGCTCGGCATGTTTTGCCATAAGATCAATCTCAAGAGAATTAGGCTTTTTCACGGCCAAAACAGTTTATTATGCTCTTTCTGAGTCACATCTTCGTTACGCCCTTCCATTCTGGGGTACATGCTGCAAGACCCAATTTGAGCGTATATTTAAACTTCAAAAGAGAGCGCTTCGCTACTTATTAGGACTTGATAGTAGAGCTCACTGCCAAGTAAATTTTATAAAATATAAGATCCTTACTCTTCCCTCGTTATTTATATTTGAATCTATCTGCCTTATTCGCAAACATGTGTCGCAGATTCCAGAAACACCATCCCACAGCTATTCATTCACTAAGGAACGTTGATCATAATCTTCATCTGCCAATTCCACGGTCGCAATTAGTAAAGAACTGTATACTTTATGCAGCAATAAAAATGCACAACCATCTGCCTTCCGTAATAAAATCGATGACTACTTTTAGTTGTTTTCGCAATGCCCTAAAATCTTTACTACTAAAAAAAGCTCTATATACAGTAGAAGACTTTTTTAATATTTCCTTTTAAAGCACACCCTCTGGCGTTATTAGCTACCTATTATTTGCAAAATGTTTGCCTGCTTTTTATTGTATGTTTTTTTTTTGAGACTAAGGTTTTTGACAATTTTATACATATAATTGTGTCTATATTTGTATATAAAAATTATTTTATTTATGTATTTCGACCAAATTGTACAATTTGATAATTTGTACAGTATTTTTCTTTTGTTATGTACCTATTTACTTTGTGTGTATTTTGTCTGAGTTTTTTTTTTGTTTATTTGTTTATATTTGTATTTTTTTTTCCTTTAGCTTTGTCGATAAAATGTAAATTTTCTGACAATAAAGCATTTGATTTGGGTTTGGGAATAAAAACTTGGTCGTGAGTCAAAGACTCTAATTCCTGAAAGCAGTTTAGTTTATTTATTTATATAGACTCTCGATTTTTTTAAGCCAGCTGGTAGTAATGGATTGTGGAGTTTCAATCAAAGCTCGGTTTTTGGGTCCAATTTTGTTTTTTATGTTTATCAATGAGATAAACTGTCTGAATATTAGCGGCAAAATTATCTATTCGCGGACCATACTAGATTACCATACATTCAATGTTCTTCATAAGACCGGATCTAATGACGTAATATTCATCATATCATGGTGCGATACAAACTCCCTGTACACTGTGTCCCATTTTGGATGAGACTGCAGGGTATCTCTGTCATTTTTTAAGATAGAGCTTTGCGGTTTTCGCGACCCTGTATCACTTTTTTGTAAAACTTTTAAAGCCACAAACAGAAATATTCTAACTACTTTTGTTCCTGAAATACAGGGTGAAAACGAAAATGTTCACTTTTGGAGATGTTATTTTTTGTCAGGCCCTGTATAAGATAGAATAAAAATGAAAACTGCTTATAATAGATATTTTTACATAAAAGTCAGTGGCGTATTTAATTTTTTTTTCTAATGCACTGTTTTTAATATTGGGCACAAACTTGGTATTTTTTAAATGGAACACCCTGTATATTTTAACGTCAAATTTTTGCATTTTTTTATATATCCTTTAGTAAATTTTAGCTTCAAAAATCAGAAAAATCCATATTTATTTTTGTTTTTAATAGTAGGCCATGAATTCTTACACACATGCATTTAATTATTACTTTTTTAAAACGCCATGTGATTTAAACCTGTTTATTTAACTATATTTTAAACATTAACTTAAAATATAAATATAAACATAAAAATGTTAAAAACAAAAAAAATATATCGGACCAGGTTTAACATTAAAAACTAATTAGTAATTACAAGAATCAAATTAGAAAATTAATTACAAAAACCAAAAAAAAACAACAAATATAAATTTAATAAAACTGTTCAAACTGCTGTCCATTTTGTCTTATACAAAAACCACATACAGTCTGTATTCGTCTTAAGGCATTTAAAATTATAAAGGGGTGCCTTTGTAAGTTTATGAATGCTTCTTCAGTTGTCGCTCGGAGTTCATTTATATTATTATGCCGATTTGCATAAATTTTATTTTTTAAGTACGACCATACAAAAAAGTCCAAAACACTTAAGTCCGGTGACCTCGGGGGCCATCTGATTGGCCCGTGTGTGCCAATCCAACGTCTATCAAAATGAGCACTTAAATATTCTCTAACTACCCTTGAATTATGAGCGGGCGCTCCATCTCGCTGGAAATATATTTGATGTCGCTGGGCTAAAGGTATGTCCTCCAGCAACTCTGGCAAATTATTTTGCAATATATTTAGATATCGTTGGGCAGTTAAGCTACCCTCAAAAATTGTATATACAATTTTAGTGCCCAATACAAAACAGGAAACACTAAAACCAAATCGGCCTTGTTGCTGTCGTTCAAAAGTAATATGTTGGTTTTCTTGATACCAATGTCTGGTATTTTGCCTATTAAATATGCCACTACTGCTTATATGGGATTCGTCAGACCATATTACCTTTTTTACAAAATCCGGATCTTCATTAGTTTTGGTTAAAAACCAATTAGAAAATTCCAGTCGTTTAAACGGATCGTCAGGATGCAATTCTTGAATAATATTTATCTTATACGGTTTAAATTTATGCTTTTTTAAAATTTTTTGCACTTTTGTTTTGGAAACTCCTATCTCTTCCTCTATCTTTCTACAGGAAATTTGGGGTCTTGCTTCCACACACGCTAAAACATTAATTTCGCCAGCTTCATTTCTATCAACATGGGGTTGCCTAGGTTTTGAATAGCAGCCATAATTTAAAAGATTAGATTTTAACCGGAATACCGTAGCCCGAGATGGCTGACGTCTTTCTGGAAACCTAATAAGATCTTTTTTATTTTTTGAATTTTGTAACAAAATAAAATAAGCTAGAGCTTTACCTATTTAAATATAATTGCTGCGCCGCTTCGACATTTTCGTTAGAAAGGTTTAAACATTTTATAATATCATACCTTTCAAAATTTTGGAATTCCATATTTTCACCGTCAGCCATCATTATTGATATGTATTGAGTCTGTTTGTGACTTAGTTTCCATGAATACAATAAACAAAACATTTTTTTATGCATGTGTCAAAGAATTCATGGCCTACTATTAAAAACAAAAATAAATATGGATTTTTCTGATTTTTGAAGCTAAAATTTACTAAAGGATATACATCAATGTATTCAGAAAAAAAAATGCAAAAATTTAACGTTAAAATATACAGGGTGTTCCATTTAAAAAATACCAAGTTTGTGCCCAATATTAAAAACAGTGCATTAGAAAAAAAAATTAAATACGCCACTGACTTTTATGTAAAAATATCTATTATAAGCAGTTTTCATTTTTATTCGATCTTATACAGGGCCTGAGAAATAATAACATCTCCAAAAGTGAACATTTTCGTTTTCACCCTGTATTTCAGGAACAAAAGTAGTTAGAATATTTCTGTTTGTGGCTTTAAAAGTTTTACAAAAAAGTGATACAGGGTCGCGAAAACCGCAAAGCTCTATCTTAAAAAATGACAGAGATACCCTGCAGTCTCATCCAAAATGGGACACAGTGTACTTTAACAATTCAAAGTTTTGTCATAAAAAGTGCGTTGCAATCTTTTGTACTTTACAACTCCACTCTTGACATCGTTGACTCTGTAGTTTTTAGTGTATTGCAGACTCTATAGTAAAGGTTATTTTCCTTTCCTTCACTCCTCAGCTTTAAATAAACAAATCCGATGCCCATAAATCAAACTCAACTAATAGAAAATCACAAATTAAATATTTATTACAAAAAAAAAGAGTTACACGATTAAATTACTTTAGAACGTACACAATAACTTACATAACAAGCTTTTGCAATCTTAGGCCCTAAACGTACTTTAATGAACACCGTTTTTTAACTATAATTCTTATTTAGTTTAAAAAACAACATATAAGTCTTAACGTAAGAGGCATATTGTACAAAAAGGAAAATCGTATCTACACACAACAATGAAGTCGCCTTCATTAAACTACAAATAAATCTTGATTGGCAAACCTGGATTATAAAAGGCACATATGGCATTATGGTACCTGTCGGGGAAACTGCTGTGTAAAAGTAATATCCACCAAAATTTAAAAAAAAAACCGGTTGTGAGTCTTTTAATGCCAAGAATCCCGATTTGGTTGCGATATCGACCCCAGTTTGATATATCTGGCCGTCTGTGAGGCTAATGACCCCACTGGGGAGCCCTGAAGGATGCTATGATTGGAACTTTGGGCGGCTTCCATTGCTGTGGGCACTTGTTGGCCATCTCCCTTTAGGACTCCATCTTGTTTCCACAAGGTTTTATTGTAAACTAAAAGTGAAATATTATATAATTTACTCTGTATGTATTTTAAAGTGTAATATAGTATACTAGTCTACGAAATTGTTAAGTAAAAGTCAAAATTAATTTTTCTCGTACGTCATAGGAATGCAAGGGATTTATATAATCAATGTAGAAAATTATTAAGTCATAAATTAAACAAAATCTTAACTTAAAACATCAAAGTGTACAGTATTGTAACTGAGAAAGTAATTAATGGAAATTTCTGAAAATGATTTTTTTTGTCTTCTTAAAGATATTTCCCATATATCCATATTTACCAGAATATCAGTCAGGGTTTAGATCGGGGTTTGGCTGTACAACAGCACTTCTGGAAATTGCAGATGATATAATTGAAGCCACTGATCGTGGAAAATCTACTGCACTAGTGCTATTAGACTATAGCAGGGCATTTGATCGAATCAATCACAAACTGCTTTGTGCAATTTTGAGCTATGTGGGGTTTGACTATAATGCAGTTTCTCTCATTAAAAATTATTTAACAAATCGGAAACAGTTTGTTGAAACCAGCAAAGGTGTATCATCCGAAGGTACACTGGTGCGTGGGGTACCACAAGGCTCTATCTTGGGGCCAATTTTGTTTTGCATTTATACTTGTAACCTTACTAGTTGCCTAAAACATTGCAAAGCTCATTTGTATGCACAACTATATTTTTCATTTTTTCCTGGGCAAAAACAAAGTGCTGCCAGCAAAATTAATAACGATCTGGAACGATTGATTAGTATTTCTATTAAACACAATTTAGGAATAAATGCATCAAAATCAAACTTTTTAATTTTTTGTAAGGATCGCAGAACACTTAAAGAAGATCTAATTTTAATGGCTTCTGCGGAAAAACTTCCGCATTCTGATTGTTCTCGTAATTTGGGGCTTTATATTGACACCAACCCTCGATACAAACAGCATGTAAGTAAATGGATTCAATTAGGCTATGCAAATTTGAAAAGGTTGTTTCCATCTAGGCATTTACTTTCAATATCACAAAAAATAAACGTGTGTGATGCACTAGTGCTGAGTCATTTTAATTTTGCTGACGTAGTGTATGGACCATGCTTGGATCAAACAGATAAAGACAGAATACAGCGGGTTCAAAAATCTTGTTTACGATTTATATACGGTATTCGTTGCCGCGAACCGGTAAGCTACAAACTGCGTGAAACCAAATGGCTCTCTATGGAATGTCGAAGAAAGTTACAAGCTACAAGTTTATTTTATTCGGTAATTCATTCTAATTGTCCCTCGTATTTGACAAACAAAATTCGATTCCGAACGGATGTTCATTCCTTAAATTTAAGGCATAGAGGATTAACCTCTCCGCCGCTGCACACAACACCTTTTTACGAACGATCTTTTTCATTTAACATATACAGGGTGTCCGCTAATTAATGGTACATGGAAAAACCACAGACTCCTGATGTAAAAATATTACGATTCAACTATATTTACCTACATCCAAAAGTTGATATTAACTGAGATACAGGGTGTTAAACTTAAAACTTTTTTTTTGTTTTTCCCCAATAACTTTAACAAAAGTTAACTTTTTTTCACAAAAATTTGTAGTTAAGGGTTTTTTAGGTCGAGAAATTCATTTTTTTAACAAATTGAGTGTACAATATAGAGGGCGCTGTCTGCGACATCTTTTTCTCTTTCATAAGGTCATAACTTTTTTGTGCTTAACTGTATTTAAGTTTTTATTCAAAATAATACTTTTTTCATATTTTTTACGTAAAAAAGGTATACTAAGTTGAAGTCGCTCAGAGTTACCGTTTTGGAGATATTTGTATTTAAATTATTTAGTGCACCATGCACTCGACCCCGGCTGAATAATTAATATAATCGGGAAATAATTCGCTTTTTTAAAGTAAGCTATGAGAAAGCAAATGAACTTTAGAGACGCAGTTGTTAGGAAACCGTCATGTTGCTGTTGTTTGTTGATTAGTTTAAAGTTGTCAGAAAATATTTAATTAGTGTTTTCTGTGATTTTGCATCCAGTTTACTGTTTTGTTGAATTTTTAAATTTTTCGTAAGTTGAAAAACAATGCTGAGGCACAATCTTTTTTCAAATGCCGAAATGAGGGATATGTTGTGTATATGCGCAGGCAAATTTTAATGGACGCGAAGCCTATAGCCGATATTCAGAACTCTATCCAAATCGAAGACAACCTGATTTCAAGATCTTCAAAAATCTTTACGATCGATTAGGAGAAACAGGTACATTTCGTCCTAAACGGAATTCCGCAGGGCGCCCGAAGGTTATAACTCCAGAACAAGAAGAAGAAATTCTGGTCCGCGTGGCTGAAAATCCGGAAATAAGTGCAAGACATGCTGCTGCGGCAACTGGAGTAGGCAAGTCATCCATTTGTAAAATATTTCACGAAGAGGGTCTTTATCCGTATCATTTCACTCCTGTGCAAAATTTATTAGAAAATGATTTTGCGCCCAGGATAGAATTTGCCCGTTTTTGCCGTGCCCAAATAAATGCCGACCCCATGTTTCTGAATAAGATACTATTTACTGATGAAGCAACG